>NC_082661.1:51512500-52117500 GCF_025265405.1 Mesoplodon densirostris | reverse complement strand
TAAGATGGGCCTAATCCAATTTGACTGGTGTCCTTATAACAAGAATAAGAAACATGAGGGATGCAAGCTCACAGAGAAAAGGCCATGTGAGGACAAAGAAAGAAGGCAACCATCTACAATCCAGGAAGGGAGGCCTCAGGAGAAACCAACCCTGCTGACACCTTAATCTTGGACTTCAAGCCTCCAGAACGGTGAGACAATATTATGAAAACACTGTTCCCTACGAAGCCAAGTAGTAGACTGTGATTATAGTATTTTCTTGGTTATACAACTTCTGCTTTTCTTGCATTAGCAATTACTTTTATTTGTATTTATACAAGTTCTATAATATATTTGTCCAAATGCTCAGCCATACAAAAGCATCGCTCAGTTCCCTTTCACCCCAGAGACAGCCTCTCAGAGCCCTCTCTCCCCTGCTCCTGTATGGACCCCTGCTCTCCCGCTGGATGACCAGAGACTTCCCTGAGACTTTCCTATCTGTTCTTCTGGCTGGATTCTCTATACTTGTTATTACTTACTTCTATCTTTTTGGTTTTTATTTTCTTTTTCTGAAGCTCATCCTACAGCATCTTCCTAAGAAAAGGTGCATGGGCTGTAAATTTTTGAGTCTATGCATGTACAGAAATTTCTTAAAAAATTTTTTCTATCACATTGATTGATTGTTTCACTTACACATAATACGGTAGTACTAACTCATCCACAAAAATAGTGCTTCTCCAGTATCTTCTTGCATCCATTATTACTCCTAAGCATCCCGATGTCATTCTGATTCATGTGCCCTTTATGTCACCTGCCCATCTTCCTCCTCCCCTCCTCCTCCTCCTTTTCTTCTTTCTCCCTCTCAGTCTCTCTCTCTCTCTCTCTCTCTGCATCCCTTCTTCTCTCTCCCTGGTGCTCTGAAACTTGCCATTGAAGTACCTTGATGTGGGTGTTCTTTTCCTTTATTTTGGCTAAGAGATAAATGGTTGATAGGACTTCTTAGTCTGAAGACACATTCCTTTTGTTCCAAAACATTTTCTTGTCTATTTCTTTGATATGTGCCTTGTCTCCATTTTTATCTGTTCTTTCTCTAGGATTTCTGTTAGAATACTGAACTTTCTAGAGTAAACCATTCATTTTTGTCAAGTTTACGCTCCAATTTTATACCTCTTTACTTTTGATCTTACTTTCCTCAACTCTAATATTTCTATTGGACTTTAAAAAATTCAGTTAATTTATTTCTTTCGCCTTCAGTTGCTATTTTGTGCTCTCTGTTCTTCTACATAGTATCCTGTTCATGTCTTAAGCAAAAAATATTTTTAATCTCTTTAAGATTATCAGTGATATGGTTTTTGATGTTTTCTTCTGTTCCCTAAACTAAGTTTGGCCCTGGACTCCTTTTTCATATTTGTTTTGTACTCTCTCTTTCATATGAGACATTCCTCAAATGCATAATAATCCCTGGTTGTTCTTTCATGTTTAAAGTGGGGCATTTGCAGCATCATGGATGCAACTAGAGATTATCATACTAAATGAAGTAAGAAAGAGAAAGACAAATACCATATGATATCACTTACATGTGGAATCTAAAATATGACACAAATGAACCTATCTATGAAACAGAATCACAGGCATAAGAGAACACACTGGTTGTTGCCAAGGGGGCGGGGGTTGGGGGAGGGATGGAGTGAGAGGTTAGGGTTAGCAGATGCAAGCTTTTATGTAAAGAATGGATAAACAACAAGGTTCTACTGTATAGCACAGAGAACTATATTCAATATCTTTGATAAACCATAATGGAAAAGAATATTAAAAAATAATGTATATATATGTATGTATAACTGAAGTACTATGCTGTACAGCAGAAATTAACACAACATTGTAAATCAACTATACTTCAATAAAAAAATAAAGTGGGGCATTCAAAAGCTCACTGAAGGGCATGAATGTGGCTTGTGGATGGATGGATTGGTGGGCTTCCCTGCTTTTGCACTGGAAGACACCTCTCTCCTCCACGATTTCAGCTCCTGGAGGTCTTTTCTCCAGTTCAGGTTCTCCAGAAAAGATTCTTCCAATAACCTGCCTAAAGGGTATCTTCCAGCTGCTGGCATTCTGAAATCAGGAAAAGGAAGTAAAGGTCCTACTACTCTCCATGCAAATCTCTGCTTAATTTCTGCTGGTTTCTGCCACCTGCCTCATCCTACTTTCTGGGGTCTCTGGGTTCTAAGGCTCTCAAGCAGGTAGAACCAACTCACTTCCCATGAGCATCTTTATCGTCAGGCATTGAGGTTGTAACATCCTTACCTCAGCTGAATCAGTTACCCTTCCTCCACCCACTCTCTACTTTCCAAAAACTAGCCCCAAGATCTCACCAACTGTTGTCTCCTCCCATGTAGTCTGTGACCTTGTGGGTTTTTAACATTTAACTTTCCTGTCATTTTAAAATAGTTTGAGGGAAAGAGGCATTAAACATGGGCAACAAATCAGAATTGTCTCATCAATCAGAAATCAATAAAACTGAAGTCAGTCAGAGGTTAGTAGGTTCATTTTATGCTCAAGATAACTAGAGTAGGTTTTTGTTGTTGGCAACTGAGCACACTGATCGATCCAAGAAGGTTGTTGGAGGGCACAGTAGGGATGAGCATGGCCTGTGCCAGGGCTCATGAAAAAGGGCAAGTTGCAGGCAAACCGAGAATGAAAAGGAACATCTTTTTTCTGCAGTTAGCCTGGAAAGCTAGCTGAGAACCCAAACTCCAAAACTTCTCATGAAGAACTTACTTTCATAAGCTTTGGGAGGGTAAGACTGCCTACCCAGACTTTGGGATGAGAGAGGGACAGCTCTCTTCTCTGCTCTATCTACAGCCCCTGGAGGCTGTTTGGGGCAGTGTGTTCTTTGGGCGATCATGCAACTGAAAAGGTACAATTTCATAGAGAATTCCTGATCAAACCCACAAGCACATTTTGGGCTCATGCTCTGTTTATCACTCCTAGAGGGGAAGGATGTCAGATTCTTATCCAACAACTTCATTCCACAGCCCATTTATTTATTTATTTATTTATTTATTTATTTATTTATTTATTTATTTTTTGCTGTACGCGGGCCTCTCACTGCTGTGGCCTCTCCCGTTGCGGAGCACAGGCTCCGGACACACAGGCTCCGCGGCCATGGCTCGCGGGCCCAGCCGCTCCGCGGCATGTGGGATCCTCCGGGATCGGGGCACGAACCCGTGTCCCCTGCATCGGCAGGCGGACTCTCAACCACTGCGCCACCAGGGAGCCCCACAGCCCATTTAAATAACCATACATCAGGCAACCCAAGGTAAGGAGACCATCAGCAACCTCAGGAATGACATGATATCAATCGGATGTGTGTGAGATCTGGGGATTTATAATAGCCTGTTCAAAGGAATAGTTCAAACATACTGGCTCACTTTTATCAACACATCTCTCTAGAGGAATGAAAGATTTAAGAATCTGTAGAATTCAGGAATCTGGACTCCTTCAACATAAATCCAGGCTGAGGGTTTCCTAGGCATGTCCTTGACGCTGAAGGCAATAAGGGAAGCCATGGACGATGTCTCTACCCCAATCAGACCGGTTCTGTTGGGAAGACAGGTATGAAGAACAGATGTGCATGCAGCCTGTGGATGGATGAGCTGTCTCGAGGGTCCTCTGACAGGGAGATGTGAGAGCAGACGTGGGAAAGGCTCCTTGGAGGGACTGGGCTGGAAAGGTGAGAAGGTTCCGATAGACTCAAAGCAAGAAAGAAGCCATAGGTAGGAAGAGCGAAGATGAGCAAAACGGTGAAGGCAACAGAGTGCAAAACATGCCCGTCCTCAAAAATAACAATAAGGATACAGACAAATGGCTCTGAGTTCAAAGTGCCCACAGTATGCCCCAAAATAGTGGCTTGAAGGACCTCTACTGACAGAGACAGAAAACACAAGGAAACCACAGCAGAGATAGTCACTCACCTGGAGCACGTTCAACTGAAAGGATGTACCACCAGGCCAGGGATGGGTCCAAGCTAGAGTCTGGGCAATACCTTTGAGAGTCTAGATTCACATGTGTGGCCCCTGCACCATGCACATTTCAGGGTGTACGTATGTTTCCCTCTGGGGCTAAGATTTCTGCAAAGCCTAAACTTAGGGCTTCTTTTCTGTCTCTAGTACACGGTACGCTATATTTACATTAACAAAATCCTATGTTCTTCTCAGAAAAAAACACTTCACACATCACTTTCTGCACAAGTATGATGAAAAGTATTTCTTTTTTTTTTCTGAATCCTTTTCTAGTAAAAATTTGTGCGTCTTTTAGAGCAGAAAATGCAGTTAGTGTGAACAGGGCACTGAGAAGCCCATTCTGGCCTGGATATACACAGGCAGATGGGAGGCCAGTGAGGCTGGCTGCGGTCACTGGCCAGGCCTGGGCCCGAGTGCTGGGCAGCCTACCTGTTGCAGGAGGGCCTGGTGGGAAGGGGTTGTGCAGAGGCTCCTGTAACTCCAGGATCTGGTTGGCGAACACTGGTCTCCGCCCACAACTAAGTCCTGGGGACCGTGGTTCAGATAAAGCCACCTTGGAACTTTAAGTCTTCCCGAGTCTTCCTGGCTATTTTCACAAAGATGAATTCAAAAGTGAGTTCATGTCATGGAGAAAAAGGTTGGGTGTAGACATCAGAGAAGTGAGTTTACCAAAGCCTAGAGGAAGTGCATCTAACACTGAGTGTGTGCCAATCACATGCTGGGTCCTGGCCAAGTGCTGTACATAGATGACCTCACTGGATCCTTACAACAGCCGTCCCTCCTGGCGGTACCATCATCCCTATTATTAAAGGTGAGACAGTTGATGTCACGTGACCCGCCCAAGTTCACACAGGAAATAAGAGACTGAGCCAGGAGAGGATCCCAAGTCTGTTAGCGGCCAAAGACCCCTCAGTCGCTTCCTAAAGGAAACCGAGGCAGAGTGAGAAGCCCCGGAAGAAGGCTGGAGAGCCTCAGAGATGGAGTTCTGACCTTGGAATCACAAATATCCTTCCCCAAACCTGCCCCATTGTGGGAGCACAGGGAGCTCTGAGAAGGATGCATGGGGCAGAGTGTCAGCCTGGATCCCCACGTGCCCCAGAGCTGCTTTAGAGTGACCAAAAAGTGGCCGTCTGCCAGGCCCAGTATGGACGGACCACAACTCAGCACATCTGCTTACTAACACTGGCCAAGAGCTGCTGGGACACTAGACGCTATTCATCACGGCCAACTACAAACAAAGCAATATCGATGCACCAGGGACTGTACTAAGTATGTTCCATGTATCGATTCCCTTAATTCCCTCAGCAATCCTATGACGTAGGTACTATTATCAGCCCCATATTATAGATGAGTAAACTGAAGCACAGAGTGTTTCTTTAACTTGTCCAAGGTAGCAGAGCTAGACAGTAGTAGAGGCCCAAATACAAACCCAGCAATCTGGTGCCAAAGCCCAGACTTTAACCATTCTGTACACTGTATCTCCTATACCAAGAACTGCTCTGAGTTTGGGCATGCCTGATAAATACCCACAAAGGCCTGTTAGGTGCCAAAGCCACTGTGTGAGCTGGGAATATGAACATAACTGAGGTCATGCCCACCTTTCAGGATCCCACCATCTTCAACACAGACACATAACCAGGTATAATGAGGTGGGGGCTCTATGGAGGGGAAGGATGCACTGGGCATTAGGGGAGCATATTGAAGGGCACCTAACTCAACCTCAAGGAGTCAGGGAAAGTTTCTCGGAACAGATGATGCTGGAGCTACATCTTAAAAAGGAAGCAGAAGCGAGCCAGCAAGACAACCTAAGAAACACCACTTTTTAATTCTTCCAAAGCTTTTAAGCTCTTCCTTGTGCCAAGTCAAATCCCTAGGAAGCTCTGAGTCTGGGTGATATCATTTTGGCTTTCCACAGAAAAATCTGCACTGAACTGGAATATCACATTGTTTATGCCTTTGGCTTTCAGCCAAGGATGATATAAGAAGCAGCCATATGAATCACATTTGCATTGTTTGTAAAACTGCGAGCAAAGACACTATCCATTATGTGGTTCTATGTCCCTTATCTAGAGACGCATGTGATAAATGTCTCCCAAAGAACTAAACTAAAAAAATAAGAAGTAGAAGCCTCTCTCCCAATGGATTGGTGTTCTTTGTAGTCAGCATTGAAGGCTATGCATTCTGTCAGGTCCTGTTGTTGCCTCGCCTACCACGAAGCTCAGAACTGAGGTCAATATTAAAAGCTTCCCTTAGCCTAGGTTTTCTGGCCTAAAGGTCCCATTTCCCCTGGTTATTTGGCTCTTAACATTGTAACTTTGTTTTAATGGATGGAGGGTTTTATATTGTTTTGTAACTAGATTTTAGTTATCAATACTACTGTGACACAGTGCAGCATACAGAAAACAGCTGAGTAGGCTTGCTTGACACTCACAGCCACCCTACTCCCCAACTCATTGATACCTACGATTTCCCATTATTTTCTTCAAACCCTGAGTGTCCCTTTAAACCTAGAAGGGATGAGTACAGATCTGCAGTCAAATATGAAAGGGTCAAAACAGCCCCCATCTGCCACTTGGGCGATGGGTCCTCTCAGAACAGAAAGAGTTGTGCTTCACACTTCTCCAGGCATGACCCCCTCCAGGACTTCAAGAAAGCTCTGAAGACATGTTCTTTGGGAACTCCAAGCATCAGGGCCAGATGCCGAGAGGCATTTGAGCTCACTCCGGTGAAGGGAGGTGCACTGCCATCTTTCAGAATATGCATGTGTCGGCGTGTGTGTCTGTGTCTCTGTGCATGCCCGAATCCACCCTAACTCTCATGCTCTGTCTTGGCATGACCAATGCTTTTTTATCCCCAACCACAAAGTGAGGTTGCTATGAAGCATTATGTACATACAAGCATTGCTATGATGCATCTGACATACAGCATCTGACATACAGCAGGCAATTTACAAAGGTTATCTCATCGTCACTTGCTCTCTCCATGCTAGACTACAGTCTCTGTGAGGGTGAGGACTGTGAATATCTTACTGTCTCAGTCTCAGTGCCTAATGCATATCCTGGCCCTAGGAGCTACCAGACAGATGCTCAGTCTTAGAATACAACACTCACTGGATAAATATTGCTTAAATGAACCAGTGACAACAAACAACAGATCTGAACAGCTGACATGATATAAAGCTGAGTTGCGATTTTACTCCTCCTTTTACTCAGGTGTGCAAAGATAACATGGCCTCTTTATTTTCCAGAACATTCTTCACAAGTCTCCATCCCCACCCTCGGGCACCAGGAAAACAGACCTGTCCATACACTGTGTCTCAGTCCCTTTAGGTTTAGTTGGTCTCCTTGGTGGATGCTCTGTCTTCCCGATATCCTCCCCTTGCTCCTGTTCCTTTTTCCCACGGACAGGTTTCATGACCTCGTGGTATGGGGCACTCTCCTCTGACCCAGCTGTTCGGGCCTGGTCTGGTCTGGTCTGGTCTGGTCTGGCCTGGTCTGGTCTGCTCCTTCACTCCATGTGCTGGTCTTGCTGGCAGGGTTGGTGGGTGGTTTCCTGACTAGGTGAGGTCCTGGTGGTCCTGCCTGGCTGATTTGGCTCCCATGATACTTGGACCCTGGTCAAGTTTCTTCCATGTCCTCCCTTTGACCACAGCTTGTATGGTCCTCATGCAACCCCTATAGGAAGAACATTCCATCCCTCTCCATGGCAGTGCTAAACCCAGCTGTCTTCTATTTTCCCCATTCAGAAATGTTCAGATCCCTTACCTATTCGACATACTTCCTGGTCTGGCACTCGGTAGATGGATGGGTGACCAGACCAAACTCACAGTGTATGTACCTTGCGTCTTATGTGTATGTTTCTTAGAGACTGTTCCTCACTCATCTGCTTCCCGCCTGCTAGGATTGTCCTGGACACCTAAGAGGTTCCACAAAGGTCTGTTAAACTGAAGTGAGCTGCACTGAACTAAATACAACTGAAATGATCTGAATTGGATACTGATCACTCCTTATTTCTGAGTTTATGTTAAGGAAAACTAAATCTTTTGAAAACTAGCTTGTAGAATCCATTCAAGAGAAGAACTTGACTCTAGTTTGAAAGAAAAAGCTGACATTCAATATTTTTATTGAGCTATTTTGATGTTCAATTTAAAGTATTTATTTAAAAGACAGTGTACTTGGGGCTTCCCTGGTGGCGCAGTGGTTGGGAGTCCGCCTGCCGATGCAGGGGACGTGGGTTCGTGCCCCGGTCTGGGAGAATCCCACATGCCGTGGAGCGGCTGGCCCCGTGAGCTATGGCCGCTGAGCCTGCGCGTCTGGAGCCTGCGCTCCACAACAGGAGAGGCCACAACAGTGAGAGGCCCATTACAGCAAAAATAAAAATAAAATAAATAAATAAATAAATAAAATAAAAGTGTGCTTTAAAATGACATTCATAAAATCTCTTCTGGTACTAGTTTTAAAGATTGGTTTAATAAGTTAATTTTAATTCACATTTGTTTTTCCAATCAGCAGAGTTTAATCTTATAAATTAAAACAAAGATTTGGTTTTCTAGAGGTGGCCATTCCCCAACTTTACTGATGTGAACCAGCCCACCCCTGGAGACAGGGTTTCATTTCGAGAGACGCAGCAAGCCCACATCCTGCTCTGCTTTGCGCAAACCCTCCTTCAGTCTCCTCTCTCTACTTGAGACCAATGGTTCTCAACCTGATGAGAAGCTTAAAAAAATTCTGTGTCTAGGCTCCACCCTTCACGATTCTGACTGAATTATTCTGGAAGGGGCCTGAGCAAGCCTTAGCACTTTGAGAGAAGAATAAGAATGCTAGAGACAGACTACGAACAATAAGAAGTGAAAACTGCCCAACAGACCACAAAGTCAAAATGGAGAGTGTGGGGCCTCCCTGGTGGCGCAGTGGTTGAGAGTCCGCCTGCCGATGCAGGGGATACGGGTTCGTGCCCCGGTCTGGGAGGATCCCATATGCCGCGGAGCGGCTGGGCCCGTGAGCCATGGCCGCTGGGCCTGCGCGTCCGGAGCCTGTGCTCCGCAACGGGAGAGGCCACAACAGTGAGAGGCCCACATAACGCAAAAAAAAAAGGAAAAAAAAAAAAAAAAAAAATGGAGAGTGTGGTAAGGGGTCATTTGCTGTAGGGTCAAAGAGTAGTACCCTCTGACTGGCCCCTGTGGCATCAGGAAACCAAAACTGATATTCAAAATACTCACCTGTATTCACAAGAAAAGTCTCCTTGGTCTTTGTAGATAACAAAGCAGCTGTGGGGAGGGGCACTGCCCACCCCCCTCATTCACCTTTGTCCTGCTTGTCTCCCCCCCGCTTCAGCCCAGCGATTAACCTGAATGCATTGTCATGGCCCATTGTTCATGGGGGTCTCCTCTCTAAACTGTGAGAGCTTCTATGGCAAGGGGTGAGTCTCATTGTTTGTAACCCCATTTCCTAGCCCAGTGGTTCTCAACCAGAGGCAATGTAGCCCCCCCCCCCCCATCCCCAGGAACATTTGGAAACATCAGGAGACTTTGGGTTGTCACAACTCGGAGAGCGGGAACTACTGGCATCTAGTGGGTAGAAATCATGCTGCTATAGACATCCTACAATACACAGAGAAATCCCCCACCACGAAGAATTATCCAGCCCCAAGTGTCAGCACCTAGGGTGAGAGACTCTGACCTAGTCTAACACCTGACACAGTGGACACTAAGTATCAGAAAGATATTGCCCTCAAGAACTTGCTGCTTGGGCTGGGAAGGGATAAATTAGGAGTTTGGGATTTACAGATACACACCAGCATACATAAAATAGATAAACAACAAGTACCTACTGTAGAGCACAGGGAACTATATTCAGTATCTTATAATAACCTATAATGGAAAAGAATCTGAAAAAGAGTGTGTGTGTGTGTGTGTGTGTGTGTGTATAACTGAATCACTCTGCTGTACACCTGAAACTAACACAACCTTGTCAATCAACTATACTTCAATTAAAAAAAAAGAAATTTTCCCCCCACATCATCCAGATAAGGACATCATGATTTATAAACATCTAGACTCCTCATAGCAGATTTGTTAGCTATCCGCCCTCAATTTGACAAGCTTTTAAACTTAATAAACTAATCAGCAGAGTTCTTTCAGGAGGTCTGAATGCCTCCATTCCAATGACAATTGCAAAGCTCTTGACAGAAGAGAGGTAGATGGGAAAGACTGGCTCCCTAGGACCAGTTCTCCAGGAAAGTCCACATAAATTAAGGAGGAAGATATATGGGCACATGTATCTATAATTAGGGCTGAATACTGAAGGGGAGCTTCCAGCCACACCCATGACCCCCCTATTGGATCACCAGCATCTAAATGCTCCAGTGGGATTAAACTCCATCCTTTACACTTGCCTTGACCCTCAATACAGCATTCTCCAATTGTTCATATTACCATTCAAGTTTATAATAACAATGAGATAAACCGTTATTTTTATTTGAGCACTTACTATGCACTACGCGATGTGCTCAGAATTTTATATGGCTTAACTCCTGGAATGCTCACAGCAACTCTGTGGGTGGTTTCTATCATTATGTCTATTATACAGATGAGAAAAATGAGGCTCAAACATATGATAATACACCATGATACAACATAGCCAGGATTTCACCTCAGGGATACCGAGTAAACATACTGAAAATGTACAAAAGCCTCTCTAATTCTAATCAGCAGAATTCAGAAAGCCAAACAATTATCAACAACCCAGTCCTCTATGAGACATCACCTGTAACGACAGAGCAACAGATAGGAAATCGGCCAGAAACCAGTTCTGTTAGCCCCTAGCTGGGCCACTGAAGATAGTCACTTAACCCTGGACACAAAAAGCTTTAAAAAATTAAAGCATGCTAATGCCAGCAATAAAATAATCTCTCATATTGGACCCAAAGAAATCACACAGAAATACATTATGTAAGATCCCTTTTAAAAATTAATTTCCTCAAAAATCAAAAATTAATCAAACATATTTGAGCACACTTATTCAAATCTGCCAAGGGCTGGTTATTTGAAGAATGGACAATGACAGGTGTGGCCCCCTGGCAAGCTGAGCCTTACCAATGGCTGTGCCCTCCAGCCAACCCTCTACAGATGGTCATTGCTCAGCCCCAGTTCCACCTGGCACCTGGTCTGTAGAATCACCTCTCAGTCAACTCCCCTGAACTGCTTCAGGGAACCATAATCCTAACCTGAGTCAGCAACTAAGTCAAGTCTATGCCTTCCCACCTCACCCTACCCAAGGAGGTCTTGTTGGGCCCCATGATGCAGACTGAGATTTCCCTCTTATTGGTTCACAGAAAAGATACCGATTGTGTTACTTCTCTATCGATGCTGCAACAAATTACCCCAAATTTAGCAGCTCAAACAACACAAATGTATTATGGTGGAGTTCTATAGATTAGAAGTCTAATATGGGTCTCACTGGTCTAAAATCAAGGTGTCAGCAGGGCTGTATTCCCTTCCAGAGACTCCAGGATAGAACCCATTCCCTTGCCCTTTCCAACTACCAGAAGCTGCTTTCATTCCTTGGCTTGCGGTACCTTCCTCCATCTTCAAAATCAGCAACATTGCATCTTCCTGTGCCTTTCTTCAGTAATCACATCTTCCTCTGACTCTTCTGTCTCCCTGTCCAGTTTTAAGGACCATTGTGATTACATCAACCCACCTGGATAATCAGGATAATCTCCCTCTTGTAAAGTCAGCTGATTAGCATCCTTAATTCCATCTACAACCTTAATTCTCCTTTGCCATGTAACTTAATATATTCACAGGTTCCAGGGGTTAGGACATGGACTTGGGGGGAGGTGGGGAGGCATTATTCTGCCTACCATACCACCTCTCGGATAGAGTAGCAAACTGTCAGAGGACTCTGGCCCACATGATAATTTCTTAATTGAATTTGAAAGCCTTTCTGTGGGACACACCCTTTCCAGTTTGCCCAGTCCCTACCACTCCTGATTGTCTTTCTCCACCCTCTGCCCTCGTTTACATTATCTGCCTGAATCAAGGAGGAATTTGGGTTTTCCAACCCAAGTCTAATAAATCGTCAAGAGAGGGCCAGTCTTGCTTAGCTTAGGCTCTTCTCTTAGGGGTGATCTTAGGAATGGACCCCAAGAGTCCTTGGCACCATGCCATCTGCAGTGCTCTCAAAAGCTATTGGAATGAATAACAAATGCAGATTCTGGGGTACACACACACTGATGTGATTTCCAAAAAAAGAAATTGGAGAAGCATTCATTTCTACTGATGTCTGGGTGATATATATATTATATATATATATATATATATATATAATATAATATATATATAAATATATATATATATCTGAAATGATTTATCCAAATTTTATAGACCCTAGACTTTACCCAGCTGAAACCCAGTCACTGCTGCCACAATAACTCATTGATCGCTTTAAATTTAAAGGGGCACTGGGAGAACTTTGGCTGCCTGAACTGTTTAGATCTTGTCCTCTGTGGAGGGTTCTGTTATACTTCTGGATGACCTGGACACAAAGCACGGCAGGTCCATGGTAAAAACATGGCTCCAGTGGAGGAGACAGAGCCAGAGCCGGGCTGGAGGGTTGGAGAAGGGCGCCAGCCAGAACCAAGGACAGCAGATCAAGGCAGAGGCTCAGGTACCAAAGGGAAGAGCTTCGGAAATAGCAGCTCTAGCAACAAGAGCTTCTGTGGAAGGGTGGTTATAAACTAAGACTGACAGAGGCAGGAACCCTGGTAGTGAATAAGAATTGCCCTGCCTGAGGAAGGCAAGGCAGGGCAGGTAGAGAAAAAATTTATTAAGGACCCACACATGTCAGGTACGTTACATCAACCTATGACATTTATTCATGTATTCTTCTAACCTTGGGAGGGCTGTTGGGTCTTAATAATCAGAAAGGTATAGGTTCAAATCCCAAGTGTACCATATGCTAGCTGGGTGTCCTTGGGTAAGTTAATTAACCTTTCTGACCCTCAGCTTCTCATTTGAATTTAGAAATTATAAATATACATACATATATAATTTGTATTTAGAAATTATTATATATGTATATATAAATTATAGTATACCTCACAGAGCATGCACCTTTTAAAGTGTGTTTTCAAAGAGTATTTAATAGCATGGGAAAATGTTCATTAAGAACGTTAAAAGGAAAAAAAGTAGATGACAAATACCGATACAATTCTGACTTTGTAAAAAGAATATATATAGTTTGAATCTATCTGCACATATACATATGAAAGAAAATATATAAAAATATTAATGATGGTTATTTTCATGGTGGGAATTCAGATGATTTAATTTTTAAATATACTCTTCACATTTTGCAAATTGCCCACAACCAACATGACATACTTTGAAATATTTTTCTGGATTTGCATTTTTATTGCAAAAGTGATCCATATTCAGTGTAGGAAATTAAACTTTGTTACCACTGGGAATAGCTTGTTATGAGTCCTTCCAGATATTTTTTTATGCATATCTAAATACATAAGTACAGGGCATGCATTTCACAGGCCACAAATTTAGGTGTGCACAAGAGGGCAGCTTTAGTTTTCTGTCACTGAATTTTGTTTTGAGTCCCCATTCCAACTAGTGGCAGAAACTTCATTTTAAGCAATGGAGAGTAAGCTCGGGCAAATAAGGGTTCTCTCTGTGGATTTCACTTACCTACCTGTTCTCCTCCCTGGACTTGCACCTTCATCCTGGGGGGCTGACAAGGTATCCAGGTGTGTGGGAGTGTCTGGTGCTCACTTATCATCCAATCTTGTTAGTGTAACTAGTCGAGATAGACTTTTTGCCTGGCCTTGGTCTGCAGGACGTACCCCAGGTGACAGACTCTAAGACGTCAAGTTTCCCAAATCTACTTACCAACCATGTCAAACACTTGGGGCACCCCTTTCTCAACTGGGAGCCCTCTTCTGGTCTAACAGCTCTGTGCTCTCCATTTCTCAAAACCCCTCTCAAGGGGCCACATGGAAAACTTCTGGATGCTCTTCCACTCATCCCTGGGAGGGGCTTTCTCAGGCTCTCTCTCAGGCTCTGAGAGAAATTTCTAGTCTTCTAATGCTGCAGCAACCTGGCTCTGGGGACATTTTGAGGGCCACCACCCCCACTGAGCTCTGGTGTGGTCTCAGATCACCAACCTTCTTCGCCCAGGGAGAGCCCCGAAGACAAAGAGTCCCTCTCAGACGTCCCTCACCGCCACCCCATGCTCCGAGATCAACCTCTGCTCAGATTCTCTCCTCTCAGGGGCCGGTAAGATCTGTGACCTTTAACTCCTCTGTGTGAGTTGGACAGCGTGCTTGGGTATCTGAGGGGTATGACATAAATCTGAATCCGTTGGGAATCCTTTGCCTCAGCCTGGAGACTACGCAAGTCTTCACTTCTAAACAGGATCTCTATTGTGGAGTCTAAAAGTCTATTTTAAAATCCCAAAGCTGGAATCTAACTTCGGGTCTGTGGCCTCATGTTCTGTACTAGCATGACTATTCCTTTCTTACAGCAGGAGCAAGAAAGGACCTAATTGCTGCCTGAAGTTGGAGGGGTCAGTGGGCTTGGCATAGAAATAACAGAAAAACACATCTGTGAATGTCTTAAAATATTAACTTACTGTATTTGTGTCTTTGGGTGTGTGAGATACATAGTGTAATAACAGTATCACAGTGGGATCAGACAACACATACTTCCATGGTGTTCTTTTATTCACTGAGCAATACGTCTTGGAGTTATCGAGCTAATACAGTCTTTGTAACAGTTGAGTGATAGTCTATTGTCCTATTTGGTTATCTAATCCTCTGTTTCAAAAAGAGAGTACTACCCAATTTTTCACTATTATAATGCTGCAATGCACATGCTTATTCATATCTTTTGTTCAATTGATCAATTATTTCTGGAGGATAAACTCCTAGAGGCCAATTTTTTTATGTCAAAGGATATTGCTAAATAACCTCCCACCAGCAAAATATATATGGGAATATTATAGGTTAAAAATTCAATTCCATGTAAAACTGATACTTTATTTAATAAATAAGTGTAATAAAAATACTTGAATAAATCAGGATAAGTTAAAGATATCTAAGACATATACCATACACAAAACGATACACTAGACAGACTAAAGCTCTAAATAGGAAAGAAAAAAAATGGCTAAACCAAGTGGTACGAAATACCAGAAACAGGAGTATTACCTCACCTTAGAATGAGGAAGAACTTCTTAAGAAAGACAGTTTTTAATACAGTAAAAGATACCACAAACAAAGCCAAGAGATAAATGAAAGATTAGAAAATATATTTATAAGCATATGACAAGAAACTGGTTAATGTCACAAAACAAGGATCTCCTTTAGAATTGATAAGAAAAAAAAGAGGGCAAAAATTGCAAAAAGCAACGCAGAGAAGAAACTGGAAAGGTAGATTGCAAACAATGGCCACACAATTTCCCCTTCACATTGGGAGGTGGAGTCTAATTCTCCATCCCACACCCCAGTCTGGATTGGCCATGTGCCTTGCTTTGGCCAGTGGAAAATTAACAAATATAATGCAAGCAAAGAAAAGTGCTTGATATTCGGGCTTGCCCTGTCTTGCTGCTCTGAGGAACCTTGTGACAACCACCCTGTGAACAGGTCCAGGCTAGCCTGGTAAATGATGACAGACACATGGCCCACTCACCTCCCTCACCCTAGCCAACAGCCAGCCAACTACCATGCACCAGAGCCACTTAACTGATCAGTAGCTAACCACAGACCCATGAGGGAGCTGAAGCAAGACTAGTAGCAGAATATCGCAGTTGAACCAAGCCCAAATTGCTGACCCCTAGAATCATAAGCTAGACAAACAGTTGTTGCTTTAGACCAGGGGTCCCCAACCCCTGGGCCGCGTACCTATTAGGAACTGGGCCTCGCAGCAGGAGGTAAGCGGCGGGCAAGCGTGCAAAGCTGCATCTGCCGCTCCCCATGGCTCCCCATCACTTGCGTTACCGCCTGAACCGTCCCCCCACACCCCAGTCCACGAAAAACTGTCCTCACGAAACTGGTCCCTGGTGCCAAAAAGGTTGGGGACTGCTGCTTTAGACCATTAAGTTTTGGGTTGGTTTGTTATGCAACAAAAGCTAACAGAAACAGCTAATAAATAAAAACATGTTCAGACTCACAAGCAGCAAATTTAAACAAAACATCATTTTTTACCCATCAAATTGACAAAAATGAAGAAAAATGATAACCGGTCAGGCAAGGATGCGAAGACATAAATACTTTCATTCACTGCTGACAAGAGTATAAATTGCTGCAAACTTATTTGAACAGTAATGTGAAAATACCTATTAAAAATGAAAATACATATACCTTTGACCATTTTGGGGGGTTTTATCTTACAGAAATTAAAAAATGTAAAAAGATATTTATTGGAGCATTGTCTGGATTGGTGGGGATGGAGGAGAAATCACCAAAGAAATAAGTAAAGAAGAAAGGAAGGAAAGGGAAAAGGAAAAAGAGATAGAAGGACAGAAAGAAGAAAAGAAACCCTGAGAAAACATGTATACTTCTCAAAAGGAAAATGCTTAATAAAATGTAGTCCATGCATATTATGGACTATCATATAAATGTTAAAGGAATGAATTAGAGATATATCTACTAATATGGAGGGATTAATTTGATTTACTGTTGAATTTTTAAAGCAACTTATAATGTATATAATATAATCCTATTTTTCTAAAATAAAAGATGTATGTGCATGTGTTTTAGCAGAATAATACTGACATGTTTTCACATCACTAATTCCATTTATCCAGTGGCCCTCTTAAAGACACGGAAATAACACATGCCATAGCAGATTATAGAAACACCAGTTAATTCATGGCTTTGAGTCTCAGATTCTGAGGTCTTTGTCTAAACCATAACCCCTAAACGTCCTGTGTACACCTATCAGTAAAACCTTTGAAGCAGGTACCCCATTATATATGTACTTAGCTACTTGAAATTTATGTACATGGATTACTATAGAATATAAAACATATAAAATATATAACTATATAGGGGAGAGCCAAAAGAGGATATAAACTATTTGTAATCAGTGATATTATTATATACAATTCATTGAGCACAAAATCTTTTCGCTATGACTAAAAATATATATCCTCGATCATAAACAATGTTTAGTGACAGCAGAGTAACTGGAAATGCTTTTTTTAAAACAATCTTGGTTTAACTCTGTATGATACAGTAATTCAAAGACCTGGTTCCAGTTTCCATTTATTTCAATGATTGATTTTAATGGCAACTGTAGCTGAAAGAGGTGAATTTCAGAATTTCATGGGTCCAAATTAAAGAAGTTCATCTTTGGTGGCTTTGGTTTCTCAATCAAAGAATATGTCAAAAGTTCGCTGGAACATTTTCATCCACCCAAAGATGTTAGTTAGTGCTTCCTGCAAAGGCTTCAGAACGTAATGTAATTCCATGTTTTTAGGGGGTTAATTACTATTTGTGGGTGACATATGCTATTTGCAGCAACAACAGCAAAATAATAGAAATATTTCCAAACATTCATTTTCAAAATGCCTTCCAAGAGCAAGCGTTCCTTTCAAAAAGCAATTGCTTTCTCATGAATTGTTAAACACTACCTCCCATTGAAGGAACAAATTAAATATGTTTAATTTCTCAAAAATACCTGCCAGGTAGCATTTGACTAACATTGTCATCTCAAACAAAGGTTGGTAAACTTGAATGTCTGTCTTTCTATGAAAGAAAAGGTATCTTAACATCTATTTCAACGAGTCTTTTAAGCACTTTGCCATGAAATCATCAGTGAAGCTCTGGGTCGTAAAAAAGATTTCAAAATGTCTCCCCATTTCATTACAAAGTACTGTAAAGAATCTACCGTTTAAAAGTCTTGTTTTTATCAAAGCAATCAGCTAATGGTACCCATGGCACGCTACATGGGATGTGCTGTGATACCCTGAAGATAGACAGACAGGAGGGGTTCCCACTCCAGACACTTCTCACTGTCCACTCCAGTCGGCCCAAATGCCAACTCATATCACATATTAGGAAAGCTTAGTTCCTTTCCTTTTTGATTAAAAAAAAAAGAGAGAAACAGATGTTTTCATATTTTCCTCTCATAACCCAGGGGATCAATTGTGCAACCCACTCTGGAGATGACTGCCCTAAATAAGCCATTTGGAAAAACACCTTCTATGTCACAAGGAGATAAAAACACATTGCTAGGGCAATTAGTGAGAGCATGAGGCACTTGAGAATAGAGTCAATAGGGTCTCTGAAAGCTGTGGTGTCTCCGCTCCCTGGGCCCTGGCCCCCAGCCCAAGGCCAGGTCTCGGGAGTGGGTGTTGAGGGAACCCCCAGACAGTCTTGGGTGGTTCTGAATGAAGAGGAGCTGGTCTTCCATTTTGTTGGGAGATTATGATGCCAAGAAGCCTAGTGTTCCCAGGCATCTAGGAAGAAGGATGTGGGGCCCCTGACGGAACCCTGGTCACACTCCCCAGTGTGATGCTTAGAGCTGTCTGGTGACCTGAGAGTCTTGGACGAGGGCAATCATAGGTGCTGATGAGAAAGACACAGTACAAGTACCCAAAACTAAAGACGTGGGAATGCGAATAGAGCAGGAGAGATGACAGCCAGTAAATTCAAGAAGGAATAGTGTATAGCTCAGAAGAAGTGAGGCAGATGATGACCCTGGACCAGAGCAGTCCCCACCATCAATCACCATCATTTCCACCACCAATCAGAGAGACTCCTCCACGAGGAGGGAAGAGAGGAAATTCATCATGGCTATGACTGCTTTCTCCACCCCCAGGCAGAAAGGGAAGCTCAAGGTAAACATTAAGTTCACCCACAGACATCAAAAGTTACATTGTTTTAACCTAAGTGTCCACCATCGGATGAATGGATAAAGAAGCTGTGGCACATATATACAATGGAATATTACTCAGCCATAAAAAGAAACGAAACTGAGCTATTTGTAATGAGGTGGATAGACCTAGAGTCTGTCATACAGAGTGAAGTAAGTCAGAAAGAGAAAGACAAATACCGTATGCTAACACATATGTATGGAATTTAAGAAAAAAAAAAGTCATGAAGAACCTAGGGGTAAGATGGGAATAAAGACACAGACCTACTAGAGAATGGACTTGAGGATACGGGAAGGGGGAAGGGTAAGCTGTGACAAAGTGAGAGAGTGGCATGGGCATATATACACTACCAAACGTAAGGTAGATAGCTAGTGGGAAGCAGCCGCATAGCACAGGGAGATCAGCTCGGTGCTTTGTGACCACCTGGAGGGGTGGGATAGGGAGGGTGGGAGGGAGGGAGACGCAAGAGGGAAGAGATATGGGAACATATGTATATGTATAACTGATTCACTTTGTTATAAAGCAGAAACTAACACACCATTGTAAAGCAATTATACTCCAATAAAGATGCAAAAAAAAAAGTTACATTGTTTTCACTTCTGAATTTGTAGTTTGAGATAAGTACCCACTACGCATGTTGTACATTATACAGAGATGTGCAAGGATACACTCCAGGCTACGAACAGGGGTTAGTTCAGCAGGCTGGGATCAGAGGGTGGCATAGAGTGGAGGAGGAATCACTGATTTATGCTTCTTTACATCGTTTTCCTTGATCTGATGGCCATTTGTAACTTAGGTAATTCAGATAAAATATAATTTAAAATATATATGTAGGGTGATTACCGGCTCGTTGGCTGGTTTTGTGAGTAAAGCTGTGGTCACAGACTCCTGTAGAAGACCCAGCCCCTGTCCTACGGGGGTTGTGGTTTGTCCCCAGGCCACCACAGAGCAGTCCTGCATGGAAAGCCTTGTGACACTTCTACGGGATGCTGTGCCACAGGAAAGGACACAAAAAGCAGGACCAGTCAGCTTCACAGAATTTTCTCAAGAATGCTTAGCATGCAAGAGGCCCACCATGTCTCCAAAAGAGAGAGGGAAACTTGAAGACATGACAGAAGTATACAAGCCTTGTTATGGAAGCCTTATTTCCCTCTGAAGGGAAAGAAAAGAGGTTCAAGAATCCCAATGCACCAAATAGCCTCCTTCGACCTGTTCTTCTTTGTTCTGCCTATCACCCAGATATCAAGGGAGAGCATCTTGGAAATGCTGCAAAAGAACTGGGAGAATGTTAAATAATGCTAAGGATGATGAGCACCTGTATTAGAAGTCAGCTAAGCCGGAAAAAAACTGGAAATGACATTGCTTTACTGGGTTAAAGGAGAGTCTGGCATAGGAAGAAAGGAAGTTGTCCTAATTACAGTGTGGTACCCTGGATGGAATCCTGGAGCAGGAAAGGGACATCAGTGGAAAAATTGGTGAAATCCAAATAAAGTCCGGGGTTTCATTAATGGTGATGCACCAAGGTTAGTTTCTTAGTTTTGACAAATGTACTACAATAAAGTAAGATTTGATTAAAGGAGATTGTTAATATTAGGGGAAACTGGGTGAGGGGATATATGAAAACTCTCTGTATTATGTTTAACAGTCAAAAATTATTCCAAAATAGAGTTTATTTTTTTAAAAAGAGATAAAGATATCCTTTGTCAAGGATAAAAAGAGAAAGACCCAGAAGAGAAAGATGAGGAGGAGGTAGCTGAAGATAAGTTAATGCATTAGTGAGTTCTAGTGAAGGTTTTCCTCGAAAGGAATAAACTCCCCAATATACATCTCACTTGTTTAAAAAAAAAAGACTATTGAAATCACAAGGATACATAAGATCATTTTTTGTACAGTAAAGCTACTATTAAGATAACCCTGTATTTCCGTGAGATTTGCAATAGCCATTAACCTTGTATGGTACAGCACGGGGCTGTAAATTGGCATGGAAGTTTAAGGCAGGTCGTGTATAATACAAATTATATATGGGTTGGTAGTTTTGCTTTTGATATACAGCTTATATTAAATCATTGTTCTGTGAACTGAATAAATTATTTTTTATAATTTTTTAAAAGTTTCAACTGTCTTGTCAACATTCTGAATGCTTGGAAGTATATACCTTTTTTTAAAATTAAATAAAAATGTATTTTAAGGACAAAAAGAAATGTAAACATAATAACCCTCCCCCAAAACACCCTGACCATTCTGAAAGATAGTATGGTATTTTATTGTTGTCTTAATTTACTTTTTTTTTTTTTTTTGCAGTACGAGGGCCTCTCACTGTTGTGGCCTCTCCCGTTGCGGAGCACAGGCTCCGGACACGCAGGCTCAGCAGCCATGGTTCACGGGCCCAGCCGCTCCGCGGCATGTGGGATCCTCCCGGACTGGGGCACGAACCCGTGTCCTCTGCATCGGCAGGCGGACTCTCAACCACTGCGCCACCAGGGAAGCCCTTAATTTACATCTTTTGTTATTATTTTTATAATAAGGAAAAGGTATACAGAAGGAAACTTTAAGCCCATACAGAAATACACAAACTGGAAAGGAGTGAAACCACGTGGACACCATAGCTAAACCTGGGCCTAAAGGACAAAGGAAAAGCCTTCACTGTGAGAACAGAAGAGATGCTTGGGAGGGAGAGAGAGAGATACCAGTCTTCCCTTGGTATCAGGGTGTGGTAGTTTTAAACAGGCTTTAAAATATTTATGATGAAAATAACTATTATTAAAATAATAAGGTTTATAAAAATTTCAAAAAAGTTTTCATTGAAAATTCCCCTCTATCCCCTGATCTCATTTCCCAGAAGTAACTGCTGATAGCTGCATACTTTGGGGCAGCTTTCCAGACTCTTTCTACGCATATATAAAAATAGAGAGATGATGCTAATGGAAATAGGATCATATTATACATAATACTGTTTGCTTCTTTTTTTCATGAAGCAATAGATCATGGACATTTTTCTACCCTTTGTGTATACAGGTCTAATTCATTTTTTTGAAAAGCTGCATCATATTCCATTTTATGGATGAACCTTGAATGACTTATCCAGTCTCTTATTGATTTTCACTTACCGTGTTTTCAGTTTCTTGCTATTATAGATGGGGCTGCCATATTGTTTGTGCTCTGATGAGCATAATCTTTACAACAAGCCCTCTGAGCTACTATCCTGGCACCTCCAAAGACAAACTCTGTGTTTTGGGATGGATTATTTCACCTCCCTGAAATGCGGTGCCCTCGTTATAATTGAAGATAATATCTGCCTTATAGGGAGGTGTATGGATTAAATCAGTGTATATTAATGAGTGAAATTATATGAACAAAAATGTCTAGTAGTTTCCCTGATATGTGTGTGTGTCTACAGATGGAGGTGGGGAGGGAGAGAAACAGAGAGAACGAGATGGATGTATATAAAGATGGAAGGACAGATGGACTGATGGAAGGACTGATGGATGGATGGATGGATGGACCGACAGACAAACAAGTGGATAGATACCTGGTAGGTAAGGATGCCTAGCAGGAGTTGCTCCTCACTAACAGGGCGTAAGGGAAATTTTATAAGTTAGTGATCAGTAAACTTAATTGTCTACTCACAGAAATAGGGAGCAGACAAAACACAGAAGCAATGGGAGAGTTAGATCCTCTAAGGTAACTGCTTGAGCAGCATACCCGGAAGTGACAGTAGCCTGACTCAGAGGGAAGAGGAAGCAATGGAGGAGACGGCATTACGACGGACCTAAGGAGAAGTGGCTCAGGTAATAGGAGTGGCAAGGACATTGAGAAAATGTGGCCCTGTCATTTTAATAGCAGGGTAGCCAGGGAGGGTCAAGCTCTATAGAATCGCAGATGAAATGTATCCCAGCCTTTGGCCAGAGACTTTGTAAAATACCCAGAACAAAGCAAGACTAAGATTCTTAAAAATGATACAGCTACAGATGTGGGAGGTTCTCAGAATCCAAAGCTGACCAGACTATAATAAGTAATCCTGGCAAGGAGCAGAAGGAGAGAATATCTCAAAGGCCTAGGAGACAACAAAATATTCAAAATCAGAAGCATAGCTTTGTCGTTACCTTTGATTCATCCTCTAATTCAATCTGTTCCCAAATCCCATAAACCTTATGTCCAATACAAACCTCCCACTAGAGTGATCATCTTAAACCTGTTTTTGATCAAGTCAGGCCTTCTAGTCCTCTGTGGTTTACAGAAGAAAGTCTAAAGTCCAGAGTCCTCCCAAATCTGGTCCCAGCCTGACTTGCAGCACTCCCCTCTACATACCCTACACTCTGATGGCACCACCACTCAGGAGTCCCCTCCCGTGGTAGCAACGGTCTGACCCATACCCTGGGCCCGGAGTATACACAGTGGACACCTGGAGTTTGGGTACCTGTTGGCACCCCCATTCTATTTGGAAATGGTCCCAATATGACGGCGTCTGGTTCCGGTTGGATACCACTCACAAGACCCCACTTCATACCTGGCCATGGCAGGTTTACATCCTCCTGTTCACAGAGCCCAGACGATAGGAACACAACCCAGGCCAGGCCAAACCCAGCCTTTCTAAGAGAGGTGATAGATGAACGTGGGGACAGACTCAGCCTCTATCTGCCTTGGGATCGGAAGCCATTAAAATGTGGGCTGAGGCTGCCAGCCTGCCTCCCACCCACGATGGAGGAAAACTGGCCTCTGAGCTCCATCAGGGCAGGGGTTCCCCTCTGGCACATAGTGCCTGCATATTTGTTGAATGAATAAATGAATGTGACGGGATCAATTTAGATCAGCAGGCATATAATAGGACAGGCAGAGCCAGTGTGCAGAGAGAGTTCTGAACGTGTGCCCTTTAGACCTCTTAATTAAGTCCACTCACATGCTCCATGTTTGCCTTTCTGCTTATACTAACTTGAGCTGGGCTTCTGTCACATACAACCAAATGACCGTTCCCTACGCATGCTCAAAAGTTCCAATCTCTCCAGATTTGCTTCACATACTAGTTCTGTGATGCAGTCTTCCCAGATGCTCCCAGGTCAAGGTACCCTCTATACCTTCCAACTCCAATTGCATGTTATATAAACCTTCTAGTAACATCTATTTGTCTATCTTGATTTAAGACTGTTTACACAG
Source organism: Mesoplodon densirostris (assembly GCF_025265405.1). Classification (NCBI taxonomy): domain Eukaryota; kingdom Metazoa; phylum Chordata; class Mammalia; order Artiodactyla; family Ziphiidae; genus Mesoplodon; species Mesoplodon densirostris. Next base: position 52,093,457 of record NC_082661.1, on the reverse strand, counting down.
CTGCAGCAGACACCATTGGTGCCCCACCTAGAAGCACACCAGGATCCCTTTTAGTGGTCCAGCAGCTATGACCCTGCCCCAGAGGCTACAGGTGCTGGGCTAACGCTCTCACAATGTCCCTAGAGCTACTGAAGCCCAGGCATGCCTGGGAGTTACCCACAGGGCCATATATCCCCATCCCATAGCTAATGTGCCGAAGAACAAAAGATGGCCCTCTCACCTCAGGGCAACAACACTCTGAAGCACCACCATTCATGCTCGAGAGTCAGGCTGAAGCTAGATTTCTCCTGAAACCACACTCTTGAGTAGCTCCACACTTTCCTCTACCCCAAGTCCCTCACTTCTCTCCGAGTGTCTCCCTTCTTCAATAAATAAAGTGCTCACGACTCTCCCGGCCAGGCTCTGCTTCTAAGAAATCCAATCTGAGGTAACATCCCAACGTCCCAACAAATCTCTTAAAAGCCAGATGTATGTCAATTCTCCCTTCTATCTCCTGTAGTGCAGTACCTTCCCGGCACTCTAAAAACAAACAGAAGGGGGCTGTATGAATGAAGGAATGAGGGAGCGACTGCATGGATTAATAATTTTTACTCAACAAGGAGGAATAAATGTTATGACACAAACCTGTGAACATAGCATAAAGAAGCAAATTTCTAGAACAGGCCAAAACTATTCAGAGAACAACAAAAATGGCATATTTTTTTTAGCTCAATCCAGAGGAAAATCTAGACACAGAAATTTGAAAATCTTTTTTTTTTTTAATGATCCTCTTCAATGTTTCTTAAATCCCTCCACTCAAGTAAATTGCCAACTCATCTAAATTCCCCAATTCATCTTTGATGAAATGGGCACTTAGAAATCAATCCCAATGTTCTTGCAATGCCTTCAGTATCTAGACAAAAACCTGTTTTTTAAGATCTGTTTTCCTCCAAGCTCACCTTCCTCTCCAAAAAAAAAAAGGAAAAAAAAGTCTTCTACCACCAACAAAACGAAACAAAGAAAACCCTGGGAAGAGGGCCTCGCAAACTGACTCAGTTCTGTGGGCTCCCTGGTATGCATTTTTTTCCTCCACTGATCTGGACTATCACCTTGGGAGAACTGTATAGTTTCTAGGATATTTCATGAGAGGAAACTTCCCGATTAATATAACTAAAAAGGCGTCCTCCGTGTGCAGAATCCGTGGGCTCTGGGATACTCCGGGTTTCCCAACATTAAGCTCTATCAAGCACCCCTCCTCCTCTGCTTCAGCCCCTGACGGGTTAAGCGTTTAATCACTTCACAGTCTCTCAGGTCCACGGGCAGTATGCGTGAAGGCACAGGCATAACCAGCACATGCATACTCACAGAAACCTTCACACAGAGACATCACACTTTCTGGTTTTAATATTCATTGGCTTCATCTCCGCCCAGAGTTCCTAATTCTCACTGTGGAACAATGTTTTCCTATTAAACCATTTCCCCTAAGCCTCATTACCTCTCGGTGGTAGAAAATCACTGTGGTGTTTTGGCTGTCTTTGCGGGGAAGAAAGTTAATTTACAAAAGAGGGCAAAATAATTTCCAAATAACAAATCCTTCTGAACCTTGGAATTTGGCACTTCACAACCAAGTCAGATAGAAGGAGAGGCTATGGCTGCTCCACAAACTACAGGGAGTAGCTGAAACTGACCTGAAATTACCAAGTGCACAAAATGGAGGAAAGAAGGGGAGCCAGTGGGAAACCCTGGCCCCAGAAAGCCATGCCATGAAATGCCATTAAAGAAGACCGTAATCGGATGGCACTCTCAGAATAGGCGGGTGACAACAAGAGAGGGCGAGATGTTCAATTAAATATAAACTCTAACAGAAAGAACGGCACTTCCACTGCAAATCAATGGCAGCCAATTATTGCATCAAACAAGTATAAACGTCATCTCTCCTTATCCTGTGCCCTACCTATTTAATGAACTGAGAGTAACTTACAGTAATGGGAAATCTTCTGAAATTAAATCTACATGAAAATTTAAGTCATAAATATAGGAAATAAAAATGACCCTTTTAGCAGCACTCTAGGCATGCAAAAAGTCTTTATACCTTTCATTTTAAAAGGAATTAATTCATGAAATACAGATAGTTAACCTTTGATATATTTGAAAAAGCTTTCCCCCAATTGACATTACTGTACATGTGGTTCCTCTGATAAACTGTGTGCTCTAGTATAAGCAGAAAATAACAAAATTGGGTGATATGTGTCCCTACACCAGCTTCCCAGGTCCTCACAAGCTTGCTGAACTGTGTTAAACCCCCTAAATGCAGATCAAGATAATAAATTACATTAACAAGTATTGAAGTCGTGTGAACTCAAACACTTACTAATCATGTGATCTAGAATAAATCACTTAATCTCTCTGAGCCACAGTTCCCCACCGTGTTGCTATGAAACTTAATGAGGTCATGGATGTAAAGTGTCAAACCCATTGCAGGCGCTTGTCAAACATTAGTTTTTCTCCTTTCTAGTACCTGCTCTGAAATAGGTGTAAAGGATTGGAGTCCACAGGTCCAAGAATATTAAATATTCTGGCACATGCATGTCAGCTTGGCCCCATTCCCTGGGCAGAGCATGCACGTGATGGAGTGAAGAGGACCACTGATGCCCACTCAGTGACTCACAGTTTCAGATGATGAGCTGCTGGGACTTGAAGGAGAGACTCCATCTCCCTGTCCCTTGGATGGTGCTCACTCAGCGGGAACTGGGGCAACAGTTGCTTTTCTGACCCTGCCCCAGAGTCCCAGCCCCCAGAGATTAGAGGTCAGCACCAAGGTGGCAAACCTCTAGCCATAGGAGTAAGTACCAAGAACCTTCATGCAAAGGTCTCTTTTAGGAGTAAAACTGGTGAAATCTGTGGGGAAGGGTCTGACAGGCTCCCTACCTGGCCGCCTGCCTAGGACAGTCTCTGCAGTCAAAGCAGGAACAGCAGGGCCTGGGAACAGGAACTCATTAAAGGTATTGCTCTACTGAAAGACACAGGGCAGAGTGAAAGACAGAAAAATGCTTCCAGGCCTCCAGTCTTGTTTGGGATAAGAAACAAAGAAAGCTCTAGCCAGCTATGAAGAGGGTCCAGTGGGTCAGACAGGTTTCTATCAACAGACAGGTGGAGGCTTCAGGACACCATGATTCATTCATTCACTCAGTCTGTCTCTACTGAGCATCTTATGTGCCCAACACTTTGCCCCTGTCTGCCAAAGGCACGGTGGACAGTGCGGCCAGCCTGTCCCTGAGTGCTACAGTGGGCACCTCTCCTTCTCACTCCCCAACACCCATATGCTGCCAGACGCCCACAGAAGCTCCTCTAGCTCAACTTCCACAAGAGGGCCTGCTGGCCTGATACCAGCCATTGTGGGCTCCCCGGCCCTGTCTAATTCACAGTATAGTAACAGAATTGGGATCTGACAGGAGCGACAGTTTCTTGTGAGTGTGACTGGCTTGAGTCACCTCCAGGCACCCTGGCAGGGTCTCAATTCTGCCCCTCAAAGTGGAGGCCTATAGTCCAGATATGGTTACTCAGGATCCATGATGCTCAAGCTACTAAGCGGCCTCCCTAGTCAGCAAGAGATCTTGTACTTTCTCCCTTCAACATCCTATATGCCCATGTTCCATTATCCACATATTATTTCTTATTTTCATTTTCACCAAAATAATTTCCCAAATCAGATCATACACTACCGCCTCAAATGGTCTGTGCCTACCTGGCAAATCCTGGGCTCCAGAGGTCCAGACGAAGGGCCTTACAACTGGGTACCACTGACCACCTGAGCCTTTAGTTGGCTATGCCAACTCCTTTCCAGAACAATTCCTACTCCAGCAAGCTCCTTCTAGCCCAAACTTCCCCAACAGTCTTCTCTGGATACTCTTGAGCTGCCGACGGCTATTCCTTTGAAAGTTCAGGAAGATGTTTGCAAGTTCAGTACATTACAGAATGTCATATATTAAGAAAGTATAAAATACATGTTCAGGATTTCTCTCTTCAAATGGGAACAGGTGGGGATTAAATGCCGTTTTGACCCCTAGGGACCATCTTAGCCTGATTTGTGCTCATGTGTGTGGTCTGATTACCATAAGCTTCCCAAACATTCAGTAGTAGCACAAGAACAGCCCCCTTGGAGCCCAGCATTCTACAAACTCTAATTAAAAGAGGCCAACTGAGCTGACTTGAAAATGCCCTACCTCATATTGATGAGATCAGTGCAGGAATGAGGTAGGGATGAAAAGCATCAATTTGAAGTGGGTCCAGGAAGCTACCACCACCACTGGGTTTTTTTAGTGCAAGCAACAGAATTTAATTCTAATTAAAGTTAAGCAATTATTGGAAGGAGTCTGCGAGTTCACAGAATCACTGCCAAAAGCTGGAAAATGAAGCTGGGATATAAGACAGCTCCAAGGGGTTGGAGAATAAATTACAGAAACAACCTTAGAGCAGGAACGTTGTAACCAGACTGTCCCTTAGTCCCATGCCCCCAGATGAATGAACTCTAGCTGGGCCTTTGGTCCTCAAATTTCCAAAGCTCCACAAGAAAGTATGTCACTGGCCACATTAGATCGTGGTGTTCCCTCTGGTTGTACTAGGGAGGGAGAAGAAATATTAGGTCTCTTTGGCATCCTGTTTAGTGGGAAAATCTCCCCAGACTATAAACAGAGGCAAGAGTCATCTCTCCAAAAGGAAATCAGACAGCTGTGGGAAGGAGGAAAGTGTGAATATACTCCCAGTGAAAACGAAGATAAGGATGTCCCTTTGAAATCATGTGGCAACTCTGGAAATCAAATTTACGTCCACTCCAGGGTTTGCTGTTCTTACTGTTTGCTTTTGTTGCCTTTTGCCTTTTAGTGGGTTTCCTGAATTAATTCTGTAAGTCTGTATTGTTTTTCACTGTGGCCACTGCAGTTTTGCTTGATTAGATTAGTGGTCAGCTGATGTCTGTACAGAAATTCCTTTTTTTAAAATTTTTTATTTTATTTATTTTTTATATATCAGGTTCTTATTAGTTATCCTTTTTTTTTGTTTGTATAGAAATTCCTTAAATGCCTAGAACCAATAAGTTTCCCAGGCTTTATTGAGAGGCTCCATGTATTGGGGCATGCTTTTTAATGTTCAGGCAGGCAGTTTACAACTCTGCCTTAGCCTTTACTTCCTGCTTGCACAGAGCCTCAAGGTTAGCAAGAGGTGAGAGTTTAGGCTTTCTCAAGTCTTCCCTGGGTATCACACAGCCCTGGACATGTTCACGGCCTTGGGCATGCATGTAGTCCAGAGATTCTCAAGAATATATTAGAGCTTTGCAAAGCATCCTATGGACATATTATTTTCCACATCTTCATTAAAAATTTTTCTGGTGAAAAAAAAAAAAAAAAGATAAGGATGTCCTAACACCCAGAGCCCTCGTGGCAGGATAACACCCTGCCTTGGACATCCTGGCTCCCAGCCAGGGTTGGCCTCGCAAGACCCCAAGTCTTCTGTGCAGACTCTCTCCCTGCATTCATCCTAAAGGTAAGCCATGCTTCCCAAGTTAACCCTTCCCCAGAGCTTGGGAGACAAGGGGTTAATGGAAAGGCAGCAAGACTTGGGATGTCTTGTCTGGCTCATCAAATGAACCTACCAGTAAGAGGCGCTTCTGCAACCCCAGCTGTCATCTGCCACAGTGAGACCAGCTGGAAGCAGGGACCTTTCCCCAAATTGAGCTACTTTTAGTTAAAATGAGAATGAAACGTGTGAAACTACTTCTAAGGGAGGTCAGGAAATGTGCTAGCTAGTTAGGTTGGTGATGGCAGAACCCAGAAAGTAGACAACAAAGGTAAACCTCACAGACCTGGGGCCATCGTCTTCTGGAAATCCTACCTGATACCCAGCTGGGTCAGGTCACCCAGGGCTGCTCCGGGATCCCGCACAGCTCCTTCATGGACATTGTTGCAGTCTACATTTTACTTCCTTGGGCAACTACTTATTGGCAAAGGTCTCTCTCAATGGAGCACAATCTTCGAAAGCACTGGGACCAAGTCTGGTCTTATGTGTGCTCCCACAAATGTCACCAGCATTTAGCACCTGGTACTTAGAAGTGGGAACTCATTAAATCTGTGTTGTGTTAGGCACTGAATGAATAAATGAATGAATGCACTAAGCCTCACTCTCTTGTTTTCCACAGCCCAATTATTCATGTAATATCACTCCTACCTCAGGGTGGCTAAGGTTCTGTAGAAGATACTGGCTTTATTCAGTAGTGCAGCAGTGATTCTAAACATAGATTGAGAAGTGGTGGCATGGAAAGCATGTGTGCCCAGAAGAGCAAATCAGATTCTGGTACACTGAGCCTGTGTGCATACACTAAGTAATACCACATCTGTCTGCTGCTCCAAAGCCCCTTGGTGACCCCTGTGATGTTAATTTTATGTGTCAACTTGACTGGGCCATGGGGTGCCTAGACATTTGGTCAAACATTATTCTAGATGTGTTTGTGAGGGTGTTTCTGGATGAGATTAACATTTGAATCAGTAGACTGAGTAAAGCAGATTGCCCTCCATACTGTGGGTGGGCCTCATCCAATCAGTTGAAGACCTGGATAGAACAACAAGACTGAATAAGAGGGAACTCCTCCTGCCCAACTGTTGAGCTAGGACATCAGCTGCCTTCAGATTCCAATGGAAACATCAGCTTTCCTTGGGTTTCCAGCCTGTTGGCTCTCAGACTAGAACTTACACATCAGTTCCTCCTGGGTCTCAGGCCTTTGGACTCAGACTGGAATTACACCACTGGCTCTCCTGGGTCTCCAGCTGATTGACTGCAGATCTTGGGACATCTCAGCTTCCATAATTGTGTGATTGTGTGAGCCAATTCCTCATAATATATCTCTTTATATATATATTATAGGTATATGTAATACATATATATATATATATATATTTTATTGGTCTGTGTCTCTGGAGCATCTTAATACAATACCCCTCTAACACCTCTTCACTATACTGGCCACACTATACCCTCCCCTGAGAAGCTCTAGGCCTCCCCATGATCTGGCAGATGAAAGGGGTAAGACATGGCACAGCAGGAAGTCGGCCTCCAGGACACAGCCCGATGCTCTAACAGAATCTGCTTTGAGGTATGTGGGTCAATGAGTTGACGAGTGCATCCACCACTATAATCATGATGTAGCACCTATTCATCACCCTGGAAAGTTTCCTCTGCCCTGCCTAGCCAATCTCCCACCCCACTTCATCCCAGGAAACCACTGACCTGCTTTATATCACCATGGCTCAGATTAGTCTTTTCTAGGGATTCATATACTGCAATCATACATATGGTACTCTTTTTAAAATCTGATATCTGTTGCTCAGCATAATGTTTTTGAGATTCATCTTTGTCTCTGCAGTTATCAATAGGCTGTTTTCTTTTATTACTGCTTAGTTTTCTATTACCTGAATACATCATAATTTCTTTATCTATTCACCTGCTGATGGGCACTTGGATTATTTCCAGTTTTTTCTATTAAGATTAAAGCTCTTCTAAACATTCACATCCAAGTCTTTGTGTGGGAATATATCTTCTTTTCTTCCAGGTAAATATTTAGGCACCAAATAGTAGGCGCAGAAGGTAAATTTACACATAACTTTATAAGAAAGGGACAGACTAGCTTCTGAAGTGACTGCAGCACCTTCCATTCCCAGAGCAAAGTTTGAGTAGCACTCTGCCCCCAGACAGGTGAAGAGGTGTCCACGTGGGACTTGCAGGCTGGAAAAGGTGACAGTATCGCAGTGGGACAGGAATTCCCAACCAGGTCTGGAGGGCGCTCCGTGCTGAAGGCTTCTCTAGCCCTCAAGTCTGAACTCCTCTCTGTCCCTCCAGTGCACAGTGACATGTGTCCACACAGCACTGGCCACACTGAGGTAGAGAGAGCACCATACGCTCTACCAGCCAAGGGCTCAAAGGCAGAGCTCCATTTTATCTACCTGGGGGTCTCTCCTCCTGACCCCCACCCCTGAGAAGCTTTCCTCACGTCTGGCATTACCATTTGCTGGTACATGTGTGATGAACAACTGCATGAATGAATAAATGAATGGAGCCTGGGTTAATCACATGCCTGCCTCACTCGATTGGAACACTGATTTCTCTACTTGGATGCACAATTTTGAGCACTGACCTCTCTCAGGGAAAACACTTCCTTCAATCTTTTGAGAAGAACACTAAGCCTGATGGCTTGGGGAGGGAGAAGGGGCTTCTGCAGAGTTCGCTACCAGCCCTTGCCTTCTCCCTGAGGACTGACGGAGGGAGGTCCCCCTGGTGGGATCTTTCATCTTGAACACACAGGCTGGCACACAGCTCTCCTATGTGGTTGTCCTGGTCCTGGGAGTGAGGGCTCCAGAGCTGGGTCTCATGCATCTCAGGAGTGGTGCCCGCCTTGGTTGAGTGGCAGGGTCATTCTAAGCCCAGATTTTCTCCTCTGAAAAGAGCAGTGGTAATAATACATTCACAGCATTGCTCTGAGGGTAGAATGAGATAATGTATATGAAAGTGCTTTCAAAACACTAAATTTTCCCCAAATATAAGTTCCTATTGTCATGCGGCATTTGGCTCGCCTCACCCTGCCTGCATGGCCCCCCAGCCGGTACCACCAGACTCATCAGCTGTGCTGAGCAAGTACTCACGTATCTGTCAGTCTCAAAAAGCTATGAACAGACCCACCATCAGCACCCACAGTGACCTTGTACGATGAGCACAGTGGGAGCCAGACCAGGTAAGGGGGCATTCATCACTGGGGCTCTGAGGTAATAGGAAGCAGGGTGGCAAAGCCTCAGGACCTATGGGTTACACTTTCCTTTCTTCCTTCCATCTTTCCTCCCTCCATCTTTCCTCCCTCCCATCTTCCCTCCCTTCCTTCCTTCCCCTGTGTTCCTTACTTCTTTGGCTACAAAGCTGCTTAGGATCTTGGAGGCTGGGCATGGATCCTCCTCCCTACAGGTTTCTCTCCAAGTTTCCACTTTGCTTTTCCACTTCGGAGACAACCTGAAACTGCCTGTCTCTAAAAGCGGAAAAAAGCCCCAGCTTAGCAAAGTGGCACTGCTGAACGCAAGGCAAAACTCCATGATTATTCAAAAGCTCCACTCAAAGTTGATGCCCAGGGAAGTTGTATTGCCCTGAGCCAAATCAGCTCCCCAAATGGGGAGAAAGGGAAGAATATACCATTGCAGTGTTGCTCCCAGTACAGTCTGGACCTCCAGGCACACAGGGAGCTCTGAGCAGGGATCCCAGAAGGCAAGATGGCGGCTCTGGAGAAACCATTGTGCATCAGGGGTCACCCTGACTCTAGGGAGGCTGGGTGTCTCAAACACTGAGGAGGGCTATGTCAACCTCATGCCTAGTTAGTATGAAAGGGCCCAGTCCCAGAGGGTGGCCACAGTTCTGCTAAGCACCTGGTAACAAGCATGGGAGCCCAAGATCAGTGAACCCATCCCCCTCCCAGGTCAGCATGGGGACCTCACAAGCGCCTGGGAGAAAAGAGTCAATAGAAGCTGGGAGAGGGGCCAAAGTCTCACCTGACTTCAGCAGCTAAACAGAACAAGGATTGGCAGATGCAAGTTGAGGAATGGCCAAGTCAGAATTGGCCATCTTGAATTGGGAGGCTGAAGTTCCTTGCTCAATATGTATTTATGATGCTGCTTTATCTGGACACACTGATCACTGGGCACCAGCACCACAGTCTATGAACTCTAAGCTCTTTGTGGTGAGGACAGAGGACACTGAACACACTGCTCAGGCTTGGGAGGTCCTGAACTTAGAGAGGGATTTAGGAATTGATGGAACCACTCAGTAATAACCTGCCAGATTCCCTTTTCCTCCCAATCCCCTACACCCAAATTCAGTTCAATGCACAAATTGTGAAGCCCCTACTCTGGGACAAGCTAGCAGCAAAATGATGAGTACAAAATTAGTTCCTAATCTTGAGGTATTCACAGTTTATAAGAAAAATAGGCACATAAGCAGATAATTTTAAAATACTGTGCTAAGTACTCCACTGGGGATAAAAAATAGGTTCTGTGTCAGCCTTCCAACCCAGCCAGGAGAGTCTGGAAAAATGGTCTGTGCTGCTGATACTTGAGCTTACCCGAGCTAGGAATTGCTCCTCCTCTATTCATTTCTCCTGCTGCAAATGTATTGTGGATCCTGGAACATGTTTCTAAAGGCAGTTGAAGCCTAGAGTCCGTGGCATTCTTCATGTGGAATGAGCTCCATCTTCCAGACACAAAATGATTCTTCTGACTTTTTCCTCCACATGCAACTGGGTCCTAAGCCCCATGGATACCACTGTTGAATTTTCTCCCCACTCCACCCCTTCCTTCTCTTGTACACTGTCACAGCTTTAGTCCATGTACTGGCCATCACTTCTCTGCACAATTTATATGGCAATAATAGTAAAAAAGGAGGAGGAGGAAACAGCTATACTGGAGTAAAGTTTTGTATAATATTAAAATTGAGCTACTATTAATCTGAACTAGATTGTTTTAAGTTAGGATATTAATTGTAATCCCCAGGGCAACCACTAAGAAAGTAACTCAAAAATATAATAAAAGATACAAACAAGAGAATAAAGAGGTTACACTAGAAAATATCTATTAATGCACATTGTCATTAGGAAGAATAGAGGGACAAATACATAAGGCATATAGAAAACAAATGGCAAAATGAAAGATGAAAATTATACCTTATCAGTAATTATATTAAATGTAAATAGCTTAAACAATTCCAATCAAAGGTAGAGATCAGCATATACAAATCTTTGAAAAGATCCAACCAGATTCAGTCTACAAGAAACAAACTTTAGATTCAAAGACAGAGGTGTGGTCAAGGTGGCAGTCCCTGCACTCACTTCCTCCCCATGGGCACACCAAAATTACAACTATTTACACAGCAACTATCTATGAGAAGGACCTGAGGATTAGCAGAGATTTTCCACATCTAAAGATACTAAGAAGGAACCACAGGGAGACAGGTAGGAGGGGTGAAGATGTGGTACAGTCAAGACCCACAACCCCAGGTGGTGACCCACAAGTGGGAGGATAATCACTATGGAAGAGGTTCCCCCCAAAGAGCAAGAGTCCAAGGCCCACATCAGGCTCCCCAGTGTGGAGCACCAGGAGGTGAACCCCAAGAATGTCTGGCTTTGAAGGCCAGTGGGACTGACATATAGGAGAGATAAAGAGCTGTAGGAAACAGAGACTCCACTCTTAAAAGATGCAAACAAAATCTCACACGCTCCAAGTCTCAGTGCAGAGGCAGTAATTTGAAAGGCGACTCTGTTAGACCCACTTGATGATCCTGGAGAGCCTCTGGAGAGACAGGAGGCACCTGGAACTCCCCCTGGGGAAAGAGATGCTGGTAGCAGCCATTTCTTGGAAATCCTTCTACCATGAGGATGCTAGGGCTGGCAAATGCCATTTTGGAGTCTTCCCTCTAGCCTGTTAGTGCTGGGGGCTTATCTGCCCACTAGTGAACTGAGCAGCCAGCCACATGGGGACTTGAGCCCACCCACCATCAGGCTGGTACCAGCCCTGGGACCCCCCAGGCTGCACAGCCAGCCACGCTGAGACCCAGCCTCATCCATCAGCAGGCCAGTAGCCACTGCACAAGGCAGGGCCTAGGAGCCAAACTGGCCAGGGGCCAGTCCCACCTACCAGTGCACCCACTGTTGTTGACTCTGCCATAAAAGAAGGGCCCACACAGCCCACATAGGGGGCATTCCTAGAGCATATAGCTCTGGTGACCAGATGGGGGTGAGCTGCTGGGCCCCACGGAAATCTCCTACATAAGGCCAATTCTTCAAGATCAGAAAATGTAACTGACCTACCTAATACATAAAAATCAACACTGAGAATTAGGCAAAATGAGGAGACAGAGGAATATGTTCCAAATGAAGGAACAAGACAAATCCCCAGAAGAAGAACTAAGCGAAGTGGAGACAAGCAATCTACCTGATAAAGAGTTCAAGGTAATGATTATAAAGATGCTCAATGAACTTGGGAGAAGAATGAGTGAACATAGTGACAAGTTTAACAAAGAGTTAGAAAATATGAAGAAGAATCAAACAGAGATGAAGAAAAAATACACTAGAAGGAATCAAAAGTAAATTAGATGATTCAGAGGAACATATCAGTGAACTGGCAGACAGAGTAGTGGAAATCACCCAAGCTGAAGAGAAAAAATAAAACAATTTTTTAATGAGGAAAGTTTAAGAAACTTCTGGGACAACATCAAGGGTACTAAAATTTTCATTACAGGGGTCCCAAAACAAAAGGAGAGAGAGAAAGAGGCAAAAAAATAAATATCTGGGGCCTCCCTGGTGGCGCAGTGGTTGAGAGTCCGCCTGCCGATGCAGGGGACACGGGTTCGTGCCCCGATCCCGGAGGATCCCACATGCCGCGGAGCGGCTGGGCCCGCGAGCCATGGCCGCGGAGCCTGTGTGTCCGGAGCCTGTGCTCCGCAACGGGAGAGGCCACAGCAGTGAGAGGCCCGCGTACAGCAAAAAAAAAAAAAAAAAAAATCTGAAAAAATACATAATAGATGAAAACTTCCCTAAACTGGGAAAGGAAACAGACACCCAGGTCCAGGAAGCACAGAGAGTCCCAAATAAAATGAATTGAAAGAGGTCCACACCAAGACACATTATAATTAAAATGGCAAAAATTAAAGAGAGACTCGTAAAAGCAGGAATGGAAAAGCAGCTAGTTGTGTGCAAGGGAACTCCCATAAGATTAAGCTGGCTTTTCAGCAGAAACTTTGCAGGCCAGAAGGGAGTGGCACAATGTATTCAAAGTGATAAAAGGAAAAAACCTACAATAAAAAGTCTCTACCCAGCAAGGCTATCATTCAGATTTGAAGGAGAAATAGAGTTTTACAGAAAAGCAAAGGCTAAAATTGTTTAGCACCATTAAACTGGCTTAACATAAAATGTTTAAGGAACTCCCCGAGTGAAAAAGAAAAGACCACAAGTAGAAATATAAAAATTATGAAAAAAGGGCTTCCCTGGTGGCGCAGTGGTTGAGTCCGCCTGCCGATGCAGGGGACATGGGTTCGTGCCCTGGTCTGGGGGGGGTCCTGCGTGCCACAGAGCAGCTGGGTCCGTGAGCCATGGCCACTGGGCCTGTGCGTCTGGAGCCTGTGCTCCGTGACAGGAGAGGCCACAGCAGTGAGAGGCCCGCGTACCGAAAAAAAAAAAAATTATGAAAAAAAATCTCATTGGTAAAGGCAAACATTCAGTAAAGTTAGTTATCAACCACTTATGTATTCAACAATACATTCAAAGGATCATACCATGATCAAGTGGGATTTATCCCAGGGATGCAAGGATGATTCAATATCCACAAATCAATCAATGTGATATACCACATTAACATACTGAAGAGTAAAAATCATATTATCACCTCAACAGATGCAGGAGAAGCTTTTGACAAATTCCATATCCATTTATGACAAAAACTCTCAATAAAGTGGCTATAGATGGAAAATCCCTCAACATTTTATTACGTTGAGGCCATACATTATGTTGAGGCCATATATGACAAACTTACAGCCAACATCATACTCAATGGTTAAAAGACGAAAGCATGTCCTTTAAGATCAAGAACGAGACAAGAATACACACTCTCCCTGCTTTTAGTCAGCATAGTATTGGAAGTCCTAGCCATAGCAAGTCAGACACACACACACAAAAGAAATAAAAGGAATCCAAATTGGAAAGGAAGAAGTAAAACTGTCACTGTTTCCAAATGGCATGAAACTACATACATACACACACACACACACACACACACACATATAATAGTTCTATATATATAATATATATATAGACACCAGAAAAGACTATTAGAATTAATAAATAAATTCAGTAAAGATGCAAAATTAATACATAGAATTCTGTGGCATTTCTATACACCAACGATGAACTATCAGAAAGTGAAATTAAGAAAACAATCCCATGTACAATTACATCAAAAAGAATAAAATACTTGGGAATAAATCCAAGGCAGTAAAAGATCTGTACTCAGAAAACTGTAAGATACTGATGAAAGAAATAGGAGATGACACAAACAAATGGAACAATATACTGTGCTCATGGATTGGAAGAATTAATATTGTTAAAATGACCATACTACCCAAGACAATATACAGAATCAATGCAATCCCTGTCAAAATACCCACACTTATATGAGAAATTAATCTATGACAAAGGAGGCAAGAATATACAAGGGGGAAAAGACAGCCTTTTCAGTAAATGGTGCTGGGAAACTGGATAGTTACACGTGGACTACTTTCTCTGGACTACTTTCTCACACCGTATAAAAAAATAAACTCAAAATGGATTAAAGATTTACATGGAAGACCTGACACCAAAGAGCTCCAAGAATAAAACACTCTTTGACATCAGTCTTAGCAATATTTTTTTAAATATGTCTCCTCGAGGAAACAAAATCAAAAATAAACAAATGGGACTACTCAAACTGAAAACTTTCGCACAGCAAAGGGAACTATCAACAAATGAAAAGGCAGCTTACGGGAGGAGATATTTGTAAATAATATATCTAATAATATCCAAAATATAACCAAAAAAGGACTCATATTCAGAACACATATTTTAAATAATTCTACAAATCAAAAAGAAAAAGACCAACAACCCATTGGAAAAGTACAGTGGGCAAAAGAGCTGATCAGGTCCTTTACAAAAGAGTATATCCAAATGGTCAGAAAGAATGTGAAAAGATGCTCAATATATTTAGTCATTGGGGAAATAAAAATTAAAACCACAGTGACACACCACTGCATTCCCTTCAGTAGACCTAAAATTAAAAAGACTAAGAGTTGGTGAGAAAGCAAATATCTGAAACTTTCATACCTTGCTGGTGAGAGTGAAAAATACTACAGTCACTTTAAGAAAATGTTTGGCTGTATCTTCTAAAGCTAAATATGGACGTACTTTATAATCCTGCAATTCCATTCCTATACATATGTATGAGAGAAATGGACACCAATGGACACCACCAAAAGCATGGACAGGAACATTAACAGTGGATGCATTCATACTACCACAAAATTAGAAATAATAATACATATGTCCATCAACTGGGGAATGGATAAATAAATTGATACATGCATACAATGGAACACTACACAGCAACAAACCCATGGAAGACTTAACAACGTGGGAAAATCTCTAAGACATTAGGTTGCATGACAGAAACCAGACATAACAAGAGTATTCCCTGTATGATTCCATTTATATGAAGTTCAGAGAGAACTAACTGATGGTGATAAAAATCAGCGGTAACCTCCCGGTGAGAAACAGATGAGAACTGACTGAGACTAGAGCACCATGGAACCTTCTGGAATACAATTATGTTCTATATCTTGATCTGGGTGGTAGTTACAGAAAAGTGTACATAGGTACAATTAAACCCAGCTCTACAGTTAAAATTAACATTTTTATGCACTTTACCAAACCATGATTTAAAGAAATTTAATCACATCATCAAAGATAAAATTAAAATAGACTGAATAATAGCCAAATAAAATAAAACTTATAGTAAAAAAAACTGCACCGAGAACTCCAGCCTGAGTCTGCCCCAGCACACATCACGTCTATGTCCCCATGTCCTGTAGGTCTCACGCTGTTGTCTCAATAAAAGCAGCCGAGGATTTCCTGAGCATTTTTTACTGCCCTAAAATATTAACGGCTCATAGTGAAGTTTCAGTCAACTAAAATTCCTGACTCTCTTTTTTCCCATGCACAGCTAGGATCTATTGTTCTCATTCTGTCCTTATGCATGTTTAAAAATTTTTTAGTGTTATTATTATCACTTGTTACTGCAAATTGTAACAACCCTAATGAAAATCAAATGCAGATGGAAAGAGGAAATTTTCCCATAGGCTTGCCATCCCACGAATCATCAAGTTCTAGGGCCCTCCAGTTCCTGTCCACTTATATATTCCATTTTTATGCAGTTATAATCACCTCATTAGATACAATTTTGCTATTCTTTTAATAAACATACTGTTATAAATATTTCCCATCGTCTTTATCATCTTTATTGGCTGCAGAATAGTCTATTGTGTGGCTACACCCATAATTTACTTAGCTAGTCTCTGCACTGAACTTTTAGGTTGTTTCCAATTTTTCAGTGTGATAAATAATACTGCAATAAAATCCTTATATATTCGTCTGTCTCATTTAAATTATACTTTTAGGCAGAATTCTTAGAAGTGAGATCACTGGGTCAAATGTATGATTCTAGGTATGTTTTGCAAAACGGTTCCTAATGGACATGGTCACCAAAAATGTATAAAGATAACAGTTTTATCAGTATCTTGGCAGGAGTATTATAACTTTTAATCAAATACAGTTGATATTAGATGATTTCATGGATTTTGTCTCATTTTGCAATTATATGAGTACTCCAGTAGCTGTCCGTTTTTGCCATGTTCATTTTTGAAATTCTGGTATTTAGCACAGGGTCAGGCTCAGTGAAGGAGCTCAATAAACATCTTTTGAGTGAACTGAACTTTATCTCTTCCGATGTTAGTGTTCACGTATGCCTTTTGTCCATTTTTAAATCAGGATTCTACTTTTTGTCGCATTAATTTGAATGAGGCAAGGTAAATATTTCCATCTTGTCATATTTGTAACAAAAGCTATTCCTTCCATCATTTCTTTCTTTTTTGCCTATAATTGCTATAAAGTTGTATCTATTTACTTTTTTCAATTGAAGTATAATTGATTTACAATATTGTATTAATTTCAGGTGTACCATTTAAAATTTAAAAAATTATCTGAAAAATCGTGTGGTCTATTTTTTGCTAGTTTTCCATGATTTAAAAAATATTTAATTCCTTAATAGGACTATTATTTATTTTTGGCTCACTATGAGGTGTGTGGCTATATTCTCCCTAATAACTAATAAATTCTGTCAACATCTTTTATTAAACAATCCTTCCTTTCTCCATGGTGTTTGATTTCTCCTGCATCAGTTACATAAATTACTTTATATAATAGAATCTTTTTCAGCTGTAAATCTCTGTGTTGCACTGGTATCTCTCTGATTTAGTTGTTATTGGTTTATATGTCCTAAAATCTGTTAATACGGGTCCTCTTCATTATTTCCTGTTCCCTGAGTATTTTTTATTAACCATCTTTCTCCTTCCAGAGTAATTTTCTAATGATTTTGTAAAAGTCCAATAAGAAAATTGATTGAGATTTTGATAGAGATTGAACTACAATTATAAATTGAGAATAGGCTTTTTTTATATTTAGCCAAAGACTCCATCCAGAAGAATACAGTAAGTCTCCTTGATTATTCTTCCCTATTTCTTTCAATGAAATATGGTGAAATACCAAAGAACATGGGCTCTGGAATCATATTATCTAGGTTTGAATCCCAGCTTGGCTACAAACAGATATAGATATAGATATAGATATAGATATAGATATAGATATAGATATAATCAGTCAGTGCTGCTAAGTGACAACCATAAAATCTAGCTCAGCAGCACACAACATTGAGGACATAATTCTCACACTGGCAGGTTTCTAGGTCAGCTGGATGGCCCTGCTCTGTGTGTCTCATTCTTGGATACAGGCAGGAAGGCAGTTAGCACCTGGGGCATGTTCTCATCTGCATGTGGTCAGAAGCAGAGGGACAGGTGGAAACATGCCTTGCCACTGAAGGCCTAGGCTCATAACTTGCACACTCACATTTGCCCGTATGTCATTGGCCAAAGCAAATCTGTGGCCAGGTCCAGCATCAATGGTACATGGAACTAAACGTATCAATGAATATTTAGGAAAGGGAATGAATATTTGTTGTATAATAATCTAGTCCACCACACCATATAACCTAGGGAAGTTCACTTAAAGCCCCAGTCTCAGTTTCCTTCTTTTGTAAAACCTTGTTCATCTCATGGGGCTGCCATGAGGAATAAATGGAATAATGTCTGAAAACCACTCAGCATTGTGCTTGATGAGGAATAAGAGCACAATAAATGCCAAATATTATGATTGTTTTTAATTCTAGAGCAGATACTGCAGTTGATCTTTTGAACCCAGGTGGAGACGTTCCATTTTTCCATATCAGATTTCATCCTGTTATCTCTGACACACTGTTTCAGTCATTGGAGGTTTTTGGAACCATCATCTATCAAGTAAATAAATTCTGAGAGCGCTACGCTAAGTAGGTTCCCATATATTACCTGGCTGGCTTGTGTGGCGCTGATGAAATAATTTTCCCTGTTGACTTGCTATAATTTGCATGTTCAATCACTGTGCCACTGCTCTTCACAGGTGGTGGATGAGTCCAGGGAGACAGGACAATCCTGAAGCCCTCTTTCGATTGACAGAAATCAGTGAATCAATAACCTCTGGGTACCTGCGTTTAAAGTCAACATATCCACCTAACTGTCCTGCTTAAAAGTCTGTGTTTCTCCATTTTCTTGACAAGGGCTGATTGAGAGCTTTGTATAAATCTGAATATGCAGCCTTCAGTATCTCCACTCCCATTCTGCGTCCTTGTCCTAAGTATGAATTTGTCCAAAGTCTCTGGATATGGCTTTGTTGGTCTATCCTAATCTTCCCTGTCTCCTCTAGGGACTTTCACAATTATTTGTCCATGTTCAATTCAGTCTCTGTAGCCCGAAGAGCCATCTTCCTTTGTTTAGACAAAAACACTGGGATTTCTTTGGGCCTTTTGAAATCTCCCTTACCAAGGTGTAGGGTGAGCATGTGCTTGTCCAGCATTCCCTTCCTGGCTTCAAAAACTAAAGGGTCAGGCTTCCCTGGTGACACAGTGGTTGAGAGTCCACCTGCTGATGCAGGGAACACGGGTTTGTGCCCCGGTCCCGGAAGATCCCACATGTCGCGGAGCGGCTGGGCCCGTGAGCCATGGCCGCTGAGCCTGTGCGTCCGGAGCCTGTGCTCCGCAACGGAAGAGGCCACAACAGTGAGAGGCCCACGTACCGCAAAAAAAAAACAAACAACAACAAAAAAAACTAAAGGGTCATCTGGGCAGCTTGTCACAAGTTTCTTTTCTCTTCTACTTTGCCAAAAAGTTCCGCGATATCATCCACATGTAGGGGCAAGGTACCAATTGTCTTCATTGGATTCTCTGTCCTATGGGAACTAAAGTTGTCAAAAAGCTATATGATGCTCAATGAGACCTAGAAGATGCTAGTGGGTGACTGGGATCAGCTTAGGGGTCAGCCTAGAATTTTCAAACAGAGGATGCCAACTGGTTTCACTGTGAATGATGAGCTGGGGCCAGTCGGTAGTAGGCTAAAGTGGGAACTCGACATTGCAGGGACTGACTTTTCTTGGTCCAAACTTGTGGTCAGTGGATCTCCAAGTAGCCCTCCTTCAACCAAGCTCTCTCAAGGCAGGAGACCACCCAACAGGTGATCAAGAAAATCAGTGCACATGGCCAAGCTCTCTCATAGACCATCTTTTAGAATAACTAGGTGAATTTGTGCTCCCCAAAAAAGACAATAGCGATTTTTTCCCCTATAAAATATATTTCACCTACATGAAAAGTTAACATATTTATATGTCTTTTCTTTACTATTCTTCCAAAATCTATCTATCCAAAATGGTGTGCCATATGTGCTAGGAAGCCTTGAGAGAGCTCACCTAAGGCTCAGGGGCCCTCTTTGCCTCTGTTTACTTGTCAGATGACTGCTGAGTTAAGCAAATGCTGTCTAATAGCCGCTAATGCCTCTGTGTTTGTGTCTTCTCTTTCTTAGAATCCTAACATATTTGTGTTATTCTCTTCCTTTTTTTCCCTCATTAATATAAAAGCATTTATTTCTCTAATTTGATTATCGGGTTTTTGTTCTATTTTCACCTGAAAATAAAATGACCAGAGATCAAACTGTGATCATTTCCTGCAGCAATTAATCTGTTTTTAAGGCCGTGTTCTGCTGAGCACTTTGATCCCCGTTAATCATGACTCGGGACCGTGTTCCATCAATACAGCACGATTGCCAGAGTGGCTCGCAGTCAACTGTTTAGAATCACTGCCCCAGGAACGGGGATGCCTCCAGACTGGGTGAAGGCAGTCTGTGCTATTGCTCATGTGCCTCGTGCCTGGTTCTCTGCAGAGAAGGCAGGCCCCTTAGCAGCTCCTACTGACCTTGAAGGAAGGTTCCAGATTCTGGCTCCTCCCAGAACTCACTAGTGGGACAAACTACTGCTTCCTTGTCTTATAAAACCCTGACCCACCCAGCTAGCCCCTTGCTGCCTCAGACACTCCTATGTGTGTGCAACCAACAGGTGGAGTGCTCACATCCCAGATGACACGTGGGAAACAGAGCCCTCCTGTCCCTACAGCAGCCTGAGGAGAAATAGCAGCTTCTCTCTCAGCCAGAGCCCGTATCTCCTAATCTCTGTGTACATTTTTTGCAAATGTCTACACCTTCAGGCCTGATGGTCTTCAAAAGCCCCAGCTGACAGGCAAAAACAGAAACACAGAGTTACTGAGGACCCAGGAAAATATAACACATTGCCACAGATTTGCTCCAGCCATAACGGGACTGATCTGTATGCTCTGCAACCATAAATGATCTAAAATCATCAAAGGAACCATCCTCCCTCCCCTGGTCCATATGGAAGGCACTGAGGGAGGGTATTTCTACAGGAGGCACTGGCCCATGGATTCCAAAGTAGTCTTTTCCCTCTGACAAAGCCCAGCTCCCAGGGGAGACGTGAAACCCACGAAGCCTGTGTAGCAACCAGTGATGCAGAGATCCTGGAACACACTCTGCTTACACATCTGACGTGGGGTCCAGCCCCCTCCACTGAAAATGCGGTTAGCGTCTACACAGTAGGTGTGTTATAATTTGAAGAAGACTAGAGTATTTTTTAATGCTTAGAATTGTGACTGGCACGTGGTAGAGATTCAGTAAATATTTTTCTTGCATCCTACAGCCTATTGTGGTCAAACTGCAGACGCTGGAGGAGCACAGACTCCATCCCAGGTGGGTCATACAGGGAGGAGGGAGAGGAACAGGCAGGGAGGAGCCCACGACCCCGAGGGCTGACCTCAAGGATGCACACCCCACCTAAAGGCACCCCAATGCGTATTGCAAAAACCACTATGCCAGCCATCCAAACACATTTCTGAGCTGCCCAGAGGCAGTAAGTTTTCAACTCTGAGGAGAGAAACATCTGGAAAACAAGGGAATAAATATAGCTGTAGAACATTTCTAGCAACATAAAGGGAGAAGATCATGTGCACCTGCTGAGCCTAGACACTCACCCTCTTGCAGGTACACACTCAAGGCTGCCCCCTCGGGACCCAATGCCATCAAGGGGTCTCCTTCACTTCCCTGGATTAGATCACAAGTCCCAGTTCCCATGCAGAAATGCCGGGCCAACATACATGTGGCAAATACCCACAATTCGATAAAGACCCTCCACCAAAAGTGAAATCCCAACCCATATTTATACAGAGTGCCAAGGCCTGGACCCCAGTGTGCCATCATGGACCATGCCCAGGAGCCTGGGAAGACACCTGGCCCATCCAATCAATGCACTGGAGGGTGAGCAGGTATGATAACAGTCAGCCATTTCAGGGCCTATATGAGGGTACCCATGTCAGGTTGGACCAGAAGGCCCAAAGGGCCAGGGAACTCATTCAGCTCTCTGAAAGCATCTTGCTAACCTTCCAGGACTCCCCAAGTAGCTGAGGTTATCCTTGTAGTTCTTGCTCTCCATATAAAGTAAAGCCACCAACAAGTGATGCAGGGATGGGCATTTTCGCAGGCCATGAAGCATCTATCCCACTCACTCTGTGATCAAAGAAATATCCCTGAAGACACATCCCTGGGCTTCAGGCTCAACACCATGCAGCTGCCAGGGCTGCTCTATTCGCTTCTGACAGTCTGCCAGACTACAGGACCCAGAACGGTCACAAGATGTGCTGGCCGAAGTCTAAAAATGCGTTGCACCTACTTATGAACATTTTCTCGAAAGGAACTGGGATGGCTTATCGTAAAGAATGTATTTAATCAACTGGTACAACATAAATAAGCATAATAAATTAGAATGAGGGAAAGGGAGAATACAATCGTGCAAGCATAAGAATTAATAGTCTTGACCCTCTTGGCAGTGAGAACAAAAAAAAGGAAATACATTCAGTTACATGGATCATGATGCCAGGGAGGAGGAAGCAAGTGCTCACTGAATTCTGAAAAATATCCCTCCAAATGGTGTAACGGGCAATTTCTTCAAGGGAAAAAGCAAATGCTCATTGGACATTGACTACATGCTGGGGACGCGATGAGACCCTTGATGTATGGGGCCACCCCAGCTCGCAGGGGCCAAGAAAAACATGATCCAGCGTGGAAGGGGTGGTGAGCAACGTGCTGACCAAGTCCAGCTCTGATCACCCCCTGGCCACCCTGTGCAGGACACAACCTGCCCAGCTGTATGTGGCGGCCTTGTTATGCACATCTTCCCTGCATCTTCACCGTGACTCTGCAAGGACATGGTTCTACCTCACAGATAAAGAAACTGGGACTCAGAATCTTTAAGTGTCTTGGCCAAGTTCAAGTCAGTGAGTGACACTTGCATCCTCTGACTCCCATATCCAGCTTCTTTCTACTATACACCAATAACAGTGTCAGCCACAGACACTGTGGCAAATTCCAAACTGCTTTATTGCCTGTAAGACCCTTGACAAAAGCTGCCACTTTTGCGTAGGCAACTCTAAGTCTGGGGACATAATGAAGGCCTAGTGCAGAGCTTTGTGGTGGACTGGCTGCCCCCAAGGATAGAACTGAGGGCCAAAGGTGAAAATGCACAGAGGGAGACCTGTGTGAGACTTAGGCTCTGCATCCGTCTCTCTCCACATCCCAGAATGTTCATCAGCATCACCTGGAGAGCCCTCTCCACCACCACACATCTGTGTCGCCAAGAGTGGGACCCAGGTGTGCTGATGTTTCAAAGGGCCCCAAATTTCTATATGAAGAGACAAGGGTCTATTAGCCTGTTAGAGCTGTGTAACAACCTACCATAGACCGAGTGGCTTAAACAACAGAAACTTATTCTCTCACAGTTCTAGAGGCCAGAAGCCCAAGATAAAGGTGTCAGCAGGGTTACCTTCATTCTGAGAGCCGTGAGGGAAAAATCTGTTCCAGGACTCTCTCCTTGGCTTATAGATGGATGTCTTCTCCCTGTATCTTCACATAATCTTCCCTCTGTCTGCCTCTGTGTCCAAATGTCTCCTTTTTATAAAGACACCAGTCATATGGGATCAGGGCCCACCCTAATGATCTTGTCGTAACTTCATCATCTATAAATACCCTATTTCCAAATAAGCTCACATGCTGACATACTGGGGTTAAGACTCCAACAGATCTTTTTTTGGTGTGGGTGGGGATTCAATCCATAACAGAAGGCTATAGCCCAGACGGGTATGGTCTGTGACAAGGGCTGGTCCACAGGGATCAGGAAGGGTCAGAAGGCCAAGCAGAGAACTGGCCCCCTGCCAGGTTCCAGGTCTATCCACTGCTGCTCCAAGCCACCTTCATCCATTGCCAAAACAACATCAAGAGCCTCCTGGCTGGTCTTCACTCATCCACAATTGTCGCCCCCATCCGGGCTCCACACAGCAGCCAGAATGAACTTTTCAATCAAACACAAATCTAATAACAGCAGTCACTGTTTAAGAGCCCTCAGAAAGCTGCCCATTAGTTTCAGAAGAGAGACCAAAGCCACTCCATCCTTATTACTTCCCAAATACCACCCTGGGTCCTGAAACACACTCCCCTTCCGAACTTCCCTACCTGGGACTCACAGTTAAGTTCCTTTCAACCGCCAGATCCCAGCTCGGAAATTTTCCCTCCAGGGTCTCCTGTATCAGACCACAGCCCCCAGTACAACAACATCAAGTCTGTTCTGCTCCCACTGAACCCCCCCACCCCCCCCCCACCAGCACCTAGAACACTGCCCGTCACATGGTGGCGGTTCCATATTTGTAAAGTGAAGAGGAAGTGTGACAGTGATTCATCTAAATGTTATTATCCTGGATTATTTTCTCTCTTTTTGTGAATGCTTGTTAAACCCTTTCTAGGCTTAAGGCACTGCACTAGAAGCTTTAGATACAAAGAAAACTTTTATTTCCATAGAATAGATGAGGAAGCTGAATTTCTGAGACCGGAAATGACCATCCAAGGTCACACAGCAAACGCAATCTGACTCCTGATGCTGAGTTCTCAACCACAAAGCTCCACTGGCTCCCCAGGCTGGGGATTATCCAGGGCAGTCCTGATTTCTTCCTTCCGCATCTCACCTCTGGGTGTTTCCTGGCCAGCAGAGAGACCTCCCTGCTCCTTCTCCACAGAAATACCCTCATGTTCCCACCCAGAAGTTATGGGCCTAAAGGCTGATAAGAGAGCAATAATGAAAACAGGCAAGAGTGCTGGCCGTGCCCCAGGCAGGGTCAGAAGAGGGATCTGCCTTCTGAACACGTTGTAGTGAATTGAACCTTGGATCTGGAGTTCCCAAATGAGGCATCTGATCCTGCTTCTGCTACTTATGGGGGCAGGAACTTGGGAAAGTCACATGGCTTCTCTGGACCCCTCCCTTCTCTGCAAAATGTGAGGGAATACTGAAGCCCATTTCACAGCGAGGACTCTGGAAATCACAAATGCCTTGCTGGATGCTGGCCACTACAGGCACCCAGGCAATGACAGCTGTCTCTCCCTTCCACCAGGGTGACTTGTAGCTTGGGGAGCCCCAGTGTAAAGGGGCCACTGGCTCCCACTAAGGCTGTGGGACAAAGAGCTGTATGAGGATAAATCTCAGTTCAACCACAGCCAACGAGCACAGAGTATTGAGAACTGACCAATAGGCTGCAGGTTCCAGTCCAACCCCTGGAAGAAATGACCACCAGTAGCCAAATGAGATGAATGTGGTCACTCCACACCCTCATCTCTGCAAGTACAACCTTCGGTCAGACGCACAGCTGAAAAGGCAAGACCTGTTTGATTTTGCTCTATTGTATGTGTGGAAATGTGCAGGCGATGGCCATGGATTGCAGTCACTCCAGGGAAAAGCCCTTGAGGATTATTAGCCTTTGTAGAAGGGAACCTGGCAGCACCTGGCTGCCAACGCCGCTAACTGCACAAGGGCTTCATTGCCTGTCCAGCCTTAAATGGGAGCACGGCAGCCACTAGGAACCTTGGCAAAGGACTTCACGTCGGTCTCCTTCAAATGGTGTCAAAGGTCCTTTAAGCTCTGCCTCCTTGCCTGGGGTCTCTGGCAGGCTGGTGGCCTTATGCCCAGATGTGCACATTTGGAAGTGCTGTCTAAAAGACCTGGCCTTCTCTTCCTTTACTGTCACTTTTTGTGTTTCCCCATCCCACTGCCCCTTTGATCCTGGTATTTGTTCAAGGAGTGCTTCATTGACCAAACACACAGAGTCCCAACTGTGTGACAGCTGCCACTGCAGGTACGGAGGAGGGTATGATAGGGGCAAGACACACATAGACCCTTTTGTCGCAGCCTGGCAGGAGAGAGACAATCAATGTAGCACCAAACTAGCATATGATAGAATGTCAGGGCATGACAAATACTATGGAGTGAAGCAGGAGAAGGGCCAGAGGGGAGCGGGGAGGACGCTGTTTTGGACATGGTGGTCAGAGGCAGCCTCTCTGATGAGGCAGCGTCGTGCAGAGGGGCCAGCAAGATTAAGGAGGTGAACCTGAGGCTATCCAGGGGGAAAAGGGATCCAGTTAGAGGCGGTAGCCAGTGCCAAGGTCCTGAGAGGGGAGCCTGCTTGACATGTTTGAGGACCAAAAAGGAGGTACCAGGTGACACAAGGGATAGATGCTGGATATGAGGCCAGAGGGAGCAACAGCCATTTCATGAGGGCCTTTGAGGTGATGAACAGGACTTTGGATCTTATTCTAAGTGAGAAAAACCACTGAAAGCATTTTGAGCAAAAATAATCTGAGTTATCTTTACGAGGGTCATTCCGGGTACTCTATGGAAATTTGTCTCTAGAGGTCAAAGGTGAGGAGTCCTGCAGCTGTGGTTAATTAGGTAGGAACAAGGGTGGCCCAGGCAGTGTTCTTGGCAGGGGAGGAGACTCCTGGTGAGCCCAGCCCTTGACAGACGTCTGATTTGAGACAAGTTGGGGGGGCTTCTCCAAGCCTCAGAATCTGCCTCTGGACAACCCCAGGATCACATGGGTTCCGAGTAAGAACGTAATGAGATAATATATGTAAAGGGCTTTGCACAGTGCCTGCCTCTTATCAGGACTTTCGTTCTTCCTCCACTATCATCTCTATTCTGGGGGGAGAACGTCTCCCCACAGTGGCTGTTACAGCTGGAAAAGGTACTCCCTCAGGGGAGGCCCAAATTTCTCAGCAAGAGCAACCCATGGGCAAAACACAGGAAAACTCAAAAAATCTCTTAAATCAGGACCTAAAGAACCATTATAAAAAGACAACCTGGGCTTCCCTGGTGGCACAGTGGTTGAGAGTCCGCCTGCCGGTGCAGGGGACACAGGTTCGTGGCCCAGTCCGGGAGGATCCCACATGCTGTGGAGTGGCTGGGCCCGTGAGCCATGGCCACTGAGCCTGCGCGTCCGGAGCCTGTGCTCCGCAATGGGAGAGGCCACAACAGTGAGAGGCCCGCGTACCGCAAAAAAAAAAAAAAAAAAAAAAAAAAAGACAACCTTCCAGTTTTATGGCTCCCTAAAAACACTTTAGAAACACATGTGACGTTATCTCAAGGCCCTCTGCTGTTGATCCAATTAGCCAGTTTGGGGCCTGGAAACAATACGGAACTCCAGAGACTGGTGGCCCCCCGAGAGGCAGGGAGCTACCCAAGTGGGAGCAGATGCTGGCCCTGACCTGGATGCAGGCCTCCAGGGGAGTTGGTGGGCAGCCCCTCTTGTGCCCCCACCACCTTGTCTGCAGTGAGTGTGACTGGACAACTTCTGTTGAGCTGATAAGTGAGGATTTGGGGTCTCTCCCCAACGTGCTGGTTGACCCTGGGCCTGGGGTAGGACCCAGTTCAAACCAGGAAGGCTGGGGGAGCCACATGCAGAAGGCAGGGATGGGAAGATGGGAGCAGGGTGTGTGTGAAAGCTCACTGGGTGAGACTGTGCCCTGCGGTGACTCCTGAGTTCACAGTACTGCCCAGCCTCAGAGAGGAGCCCAGCTAATTTTCGCAAATGCCCTATGAGATGGACAGGGCAGAAATGATTATTCTGTTTTAGAGAACAGAGAATCTGTTCCCCTCTGTGCTGACAGACAGGATATGAAGCCTTGAATGGAACCTGCTTCCAAAATGACCAAGGAGAGGGGACCTTCAAGATGGTGGAGGAGTAAGACGTGGAGATCACCTTTCTCCCCACAAATACATCAAAAATACATGTGGAACAACTCCTACAGAACACCTACTGAATGCTGGCAGAAGACCTCAGACTTCCCAAAAGAGGCCAGAGGGCGACCTACATGCAGAGGCTGGACCAAATCCAAAGTGGAACCCCAGGAGCTGTGTGAACAAAGAAGAGAAAGGGAAATTTCTCCCAGCAGCCTCAGGAGCAGTGGATTAAATCTCCACAATCAATTTGATGAACCCTGCATCTGTGGAATACCTGAATAGACAACGCATCACCCCAAAACTGAGGTGGCAGATTTGGGGAGCAACTGTAGACTTGGGGTTTGCTTTCTGTGTCTAATTTGTTTCTGGTTTTATGTTTATCTTAGTTTAGTATTTAGAGCTTACTATCATTGGCAGATTTGTTTGCTGATTTGGTTGCACTGTTCCTTTATATATATATATTTTTTTTTCCCTTTTTCTCTTTTTGTGAGAGTGTACATGTATGCTTCTTTGTGTGATTTTGTCTGTATAGGTTTGTTTTTACCATTTGTCCTAGGGTTCTATCTGTCCGTTTTCTTTTTTTGTTTTTAGTATAGTTTTTTTGTTTGGTTTTTTTTGGTTTTTTGTTTTATAAATTTATTTATTTATTTATTTATTTATTTATGGCTGAGTTGGGTCTTTGTTGCTGGGTACGGGCTTTCTCTAGTTGCGGTGAGTGGGGGCTACTCTTTGTTGCAGAGAGCAGGCTTCTCACTGCCGTGGCTTCTCTTGTTGCAGAGCACGGGCTCTAGGCAGGCGGGCTTCAATAGTTGTGGCACACGAGCTCAGTAGTTGTGGCTTGTGGGCTCTAGAGGGCAGGCTCAGTACTTGTAGCACACAGGCTTAGTTCCTCCGCGGCACATGGGATCTTCCTGGACCAGGGCTCAAACCAGTGTCCCCTGCATTGGCAGGCGGATTCTTAATCACTGCGCCACCAGGGAAGCCCTTTAGAATAGTTTTCAATGCTTGATATCATTGGTGGATTTGTTTATTGGTTTGGTTGCTCTCTTCTTTTTTATTACTTTTTATTTTTTTATTTTAATAATTTTTTAAATTTTTTATTTTAATGACTTTATTTTTTTTCTTTCATTCTTTTTTTTTTCTCCCTTTTCTTCTGAGCCCTGTGGCTGACAGGGTATTGGTACTCCACCCGGGTGTCAGGCCTGAGCCTCTGAGGTGGGAGATGCGAGTTCAGGACACTAGTCCACCAGAGACCTCCCAGCCCCAAGTAATATCACTCGGCAAGAGCTCTCCCAGAGATCTGCATCTCAATGTTAAGACCCAGCTCCACTCAATGTCAAGCAAACTCCAGTGCTGGACACTCCATGCCAAATAACTAGCAAGACAGGAACACAACACCACTCATTAGCAGACAGGCTGCCTGAAATCATAATAAGTTCACAGACACCCCAAAACACATCACCGGACATGGTCCTGCCCACCAGAAAGACAAGATCCAGCCTCAATCACCAGAAAACAGGTGCCAGTCCCCTGCACCAGGAAGCCTACACAACCCACTGAACCAACCTTACCCACTGAGCGCAGACACCAAAAACAACAGGAACTACAAACCTGAAACCTCTGAAAACGAGACCACAAACACAGTAAATTAAGCAAAATGAGAAGACAGAGAAATACACAGCAGGTGAAGGAGTAAGGTAAAAACCCACCAGACCAAACAAATGAAGAGGAAATAGGCAGGCTACCCGAAAAAGAATTCAGAGTAATGATAGGAAAGATGATCCAAAATCTTAGAAATAGAATGGAGACAATACAAGAAAGGTTTAACAAGGACCTAGAAGAACTAAAGAGCAAACAAACAATGATGAACACAATAAATGAAATTAAAAATTCTCTAGAAGGAATCGATAGCAGAATAACTGAGGCAGAAGAATGGATAAGTAACCTGGAAGATAAAATAGAGGAAATAACAACCACAGAGCAGAATAAAGAAAAAAGAATGAAAGGAATTGAGGACAGTCTCAGAGACCTCTGGGACAACAGTAAACACAGCGACATTCGAATTATAGGGGTCCCAGAAGAAGACGAGAAAAAGAAAGGGCCTGAGAAAATATTTGAAGAGACTATAGTTGAAAACTTCCCTAATATGGGAAAGGAAAGAGTCAATCAAGACCAGGAAGCACAGACAGTCCCATACAGGAAATATCCAAGGAGAAACACACCAAGACACATATTAATCAAACTATCAAAAATTAAATACAAAGAAAAAATACTAAAAGCAGCAAGGGAAAAACAACAAATAACATATAAGGGAATCCCATAAGGTTGACAGCTGATTTTCCAACAGAAACTCTGCAAGCCAGAAGGGTGTGGCAAGACATATTTAAAGTGATGAAAGGGAAAAACCTACAACCAAGATTACTCTACCCAGCAAGGATCTCATTCAGATTTGATGGAGAAATTAAAACGTTGACCAACAAGCAAAAGCTAAGAGAATTCAGCACCACCAAACCAGCTTTACAACAAGTGCTAAAGGAACTTCTCTAGGCAGGAAACACAAGAGAAGGAAAAGACCTACAACAACAAACCCAAAACAATTAGAAAATGGTAATAGGAACATACATATTGATAATTACCTTAAATGTAAATGGATTAAATGCTCCCACCAAAAGACACAGACTGGATGAATGGATACAAAAACAAGACCCGTGTATATACTGTCTACAAGAGATCCACTTCAGACCTAGGGACACATACAGAATGAAAGTAAGGGAATGGAAAAAGATATTCCATGCAAATGGAAATCAAAAGAAAGCTGCAGTAGCAATTCTCATATCAGACAAAATAGACTTTAAAATAAAGACTATTACAAGAGAAAAAGAAGGACAGTACATCATGATTAAGGGATAGATCCAAGAAGAAGATATAACAGTTGTAAATATTTATGCACCAAACACAGGAGCACCTCAATACATAAGGCAAATGCGAAAAGCCATAAAAGGGGAAATAGAGAGTAAGACAATAATAGTAGGGGGCTTTAACACCCCACTTTCACCAATGGACAGATCATCCAAAATGAAAATAAATAAGGAAACACAAGCTTTAAATGATATATTAAACAAGATGGACGTAATTGATATTTATAGGACATTCCATCCAAAAACAACAGAATACACTTTCTTCTCAAATGCTCATGGAACATTCTCCAGGACAGATCATATCCTGGGTCACAAATCAAGCTTTGGTAAATTTAAGAAAATTGAACTCGTATCAAGTATCTTTTCCGACCACAACACGATGAGACTAGCTATCAATTACAGGAAAAAAACTGTAAAAAATACAAACACATGGAGGGTAAACAATACACTAGTAAATAACCAAGAGATCACTGAAGAAATCAAAGAGGAAATTAAAAAAAACCTAGAAACAAATGACAATGAAAACATGGCGACCCAAAACCTGTGGGATGAAGCAAAAGCTTCATGGGAAGTTTATAGCAATACAATCCTACCTCAAGAAACAAGAAATATCTCAAATAAACAACCTAACCTTACACCTAAAGCAATTAGAGAAAGGAGAACGAAAACCCCGCAAAGCTAGCAGAAGGATAGAAATCATAAAGATCAGATCAGAAATAAATGAAAAAGAAATGAAGGAAATGATTCAAACATCAATAAAACTAAAAGATGGTTCTTTGAGAAGATAAACAAAATTGATAAACCATTAGCCAGACTCATCAAGAAAAAAATGGAGAAGACTCAAATCAACAGAAGTAGAAATGAAAAAGGAGAAGTAACAACCAACACTGCAGAAATACAAAGGATCATGAGAGATAACCGCAAGCAACTATATGCCAATAAAATGGACACCCTGGAAGAAATGGACAAGTACTTAGAAATGCACAACCTTCTGAGACTGAACCAGGAAGAAACAGAAAATATAAACAGACCAATCACAAGCACTGAAATTGAGACTGTGATTAAAAATCTTCCAACAAACAAAAGCCCAGGACCAGATGGCTTCACAGGCGAATTCTATCAAACATTTAGAGAAGAGCTAATACCTATCCTTCTCAAACACTTCCAAAACATAGCAGAGGGAGGAACACTCCCAAACTCATTCTATGAGGCCACCATCACCCTGATAGCAAAACCAAACAAAGACGTCACCAAAAAAGAAAACTACAGGCCAGTATCACTGATGAACATAGATGCAAAAATCCTCAACAAAATACTAGCAAACAGAATCCAACAGCACATTAAAAGGATCATACACCATGTTCAAGTGGGGTTTATCCCAGGAATGCAAGGATTCTTCAATATACGCAATCAATCAATGTGATAAACCATATTAACAAATTAAAGGATAAAAACCATATGATCATCTCAACAGATGCAGGAGAAGCTTTCAACAAAATTCAACAGCCATTTATGATAAAAACCCTCCAGAAAGCAGGCATAGAGGGAAACTACATCAACAAAAACCCACAGCCAACATCTTTCTCAACGGTGAAAAACTGAAACCACCTCCACTAAGATCAGGGACAAGACAAGGTTGCCCACTCTCATCACTATTATTCAACACAGTTTTGGAAGTTTTAGCCACAGCAGTCAGAGAAGAAAAAGAAATAAAAGGAATTCCAACTGGAAAATATGAAGTAAAACTGTCACTGTTTGCAGGCGACATGATACTATACATCGAGAATCCTAAAGATGCTACCAGAAAACTACTAGGACTAATCAATGAATGTGGTAAAATAGCAGGATACAAAATTAATGCACAGAAATCTCTGGCATTCCTATATAGACTAATGATGAAAAATCTGAAAGAGAAATTAAGGAAATACTCCTATTTACCACTGTAACAAAAAGAATAAAATACCTAGGAATAAACCTACCTAGGGAGACAAAAGACCTGTATGCAGAAAACTGTAAGACACTGATGACAGAAATTAAAGATGATACAAACAGATGGAGAGACATACCATGTTCTTGGATTGGAAGAATCAACATTGTGAAAATGACTCTACTACCCAAAGCAATCTACAGATCCAATGCAATCCCTATCAAACTACCACTGGCATTTTTCACAGAACTAGAACAAAAATTTTCACAATTTGTATGGAACCACAAAAGACCCCAAACAGCCAAAGCAATCTTGAGAAAGACAAACAGAGCTGGAGGAATCAGGCTCCCTGATTTCAGACTATACTACAGAGCTACAGTAACCAAGGCAGTGTGGTACTGGCACAAAAACAGAAATATAGATCAATGGAACAGGATAGAAAGCTCAGAGGTAAACCCACACACATATGGTCACCTTATTTTTGATAAAGGAGGCAAGAATATACAATGGAGAAAAGACAGCCTCTTCAATAAGTGGTGCTGGGAAAACTGGAAAGCTACATGTAAAAGAATGAAATTAGAACACTCCATAACACCATAGACAAAAATGAACTCAGAATGGATTCAAGACATAAACGTAAGGCCAGACACTATAAAACTCTTAGAGGAAAACATAGGCAGAACACTCTATGACATAAATCACAGCAAGATCCTTTTTGACCCACCTCCTAGAGAAAGGGAAATAAAAATAAACACATGGGTCTTAATGAAACTTAAAAAAGCTTTTGCACAGCAAGGGAAACCATAAGCAAGACCAAAACACAACCCTCAGAATGGGAGAAAATAGTTGCAAACGAAGCAACTGACAAAGGATTAATCTCCAAAATATACAAGCAGCTCATGCAGCTCAATATCAGAAAAACAAACAACCCAATCCAAAAATGGGCAGAAGACTTAAATAGACATTTCTCCAAAGAAGATATACAGATTGCCAACAAACACATGAAAGAATGCTCAACATCATTAATCATTAGAGAAATGCAACTCGAAACTACAGTGAGGTATCACCTCACACCGATCAGAACGGCCATCATCAAAAAAGCTACAAACAATAAATGCTGGAGAGGGTGTGGAGAAAAGGGAACCCTCCCGCACTGTTGGTGGGAATGTAAATTGATACAGCCACTATGGAGAACAGTACGGAGGTTCCTTAAAAAACTTAAAATAGAACTACCATACGACCCAGCAATCCCACTACTGGGCATATACCCTGAGAAAACCGTAATTCAAAGGAGTCATGTACCACAATGTTCATTGCAGCACTATTTACAATAGCCAGGACATGGAAGCAACCTAAGTGTCCATCAACAGATGAATGGATAAAGAAGATGTGGCACATGTATACAATGGAATATTACTCAGCCATAAAAAGAAACAAAATTGAGTTATTTGTAGTGAGGTGGATGGACCTAGAGACTGTCATACAGAATGAAGTAAGTCAGAAGGAGAAAAATACCATATGCAGATACATACATACGGAATCTAAAAAAAAAAAAAAAAAGGTTCTGAAGAACCTATGGGCAGGACAGGAATAAAGACGCAGATGTAGAGAATGGACTTGAGGACACAGGGAGAGGGAAGGGTAAGTTGGGACGATGTGAGAAAGAGGCATGGACATATATACACTACCAAATGTAAAATAGATAGCTAGTGGGAAGCAGCCGCATAGCACAGGGCGATCAGCTTGGTGTTTTGTGTCCACCTAGAGGAGTTGGATAGGGAAGGGAGGGTGGGAGGGAGACGCAAGAGGGAGGGGAGATGGGGATATATGTATACATATAGCTGATTCAGTTTGCTATATAGCAGAAACTAACACACCATTGTAAAGCAATTATACTCCAATAAAGATGTTAAAAAAAGAAAAATGACCAAGGGGTCCCAGTTGCCCAACTTCTCCTGGGCCAGTAGGTCACATCCTGGGTTGTCAGACTGGAACGGGCCTCTGGACCCTGTGGATTGTCAGCAGGGACTGGCCGGGCCAAGACAGGCCCCACGGAATCTCCACAGTAGTGATCAGCTCCTCCTCAAGGCCATGCTCCATTGCTTTCCCGGCCGAGTCCCCATCTATGGGGGTGGTGGGGGAGGACCAAGACTCGTCATTGAGGCCATGGCCTTGGGACCTGCTGAGAGAAGAGAGCTCCTTCTCTCCATCCTGCACTGCACAACACTGTTCTCTCCCGTGGCCCCAGGACTCGTAACCCTCAGCCTGCCCAAACTGAGCTTCTCCCCACACCTGTCACTTCTCCTCCCCTCCCTTCTCCTCTTGACACCTGGGGTCAGGCTCTCTCCTCCATAGCCGACCACCACCATCTGGCCATGGGATTTCAGGAAAGTTGCCTGAATCCAGCCCTCCTTACCACCTGCCTCCATGACATTTCAGCATCTTCATCACCTCTCCCTGACCACAGACGGAAGCCCTAGCACATCCTCTGGCCTCCTGCGGCCCCGCTAATCTCGTTATCTGTTTGCTGCCAGCAACTCTGCCACAAGCCTCCTATCAGATACCCTTTGTTCCTGGCTTCCCGGCCCAGTGGCCACAAAAGATCTGGGACGAGTCAACGTGGAACAAGGAAGAGACACAAGGGTTCTCTTCCTTCCTGTGGACTCACCACACCCAGCCCAGCCTGAGTTGCTCCTTGAAGCCCAAACCTGCAGGGATCTAGTATCTATCTACCACCTGGCTGCCCGGGGCCAAGGCATGAGCTCCTTACACCAAGAACAAAGCCCCATGCTGAGGGGTCCTGGGGAAAAGCATGCTCTCCCAACTGCTGTGCTTCACCTCTAGCAGCTGCAGGCAGCAGGGATGAACTGGGTCCAGGACCCACAGCTGGGGGCTGGGGGTGTGCGGCAGGACCCCTGTGAAAAGCTCGCAAAAGCCCTGGTCCAGGCCAGAGCCCAGGAAGAACATCAGAGCCAGATGGCCCTCAGAAGGCGTCAGACTTATGACGTTACAGGCAGTGAAAGTGACACCCAGAAAGGGAAAGGGAAGTGTCCTCCGTCAGCAAGAGGCTCAGGACCCCTCATGCTCCCTGACAAAGAATACCCCCCACTCATAGCACCCTTGCCCGGGGTCCCAGAGGCCAGACATGGAGCATCCGGGTGCCTGACAGGAGTCCCAGCAAAGAGGTCTCCTGCTCGTAACACCCTGAATTGAATTCAGTTCACCTTAATTCACACCCTCCTGGGTGCTAAGCTAGGTGAAGCTAGGTGAAGCTTCATTCTTCACACCAGGGTTTCTCAAACTCAGCTCTACTGACATTCTGGGCTGGATCATGCTTCGTGGTGGGGGGTTGGCCTCTACAATGTAAAACATTGAGCAGCATCCCGGGGCTCTACCCACTAGATGCCACAGCCCTCCATCCCCCTCGTCGAGACAACCAAAAACGTCTGCAGACATTGCCAAATGCCCCCTGGAGGACATACTCATCTTGAGTTGAGAACCACTGGTACACACCATTTAATCCTTATGCTAGCAATAGATATTTCTATCCCAAGCTGCAAGTGAGAACGCTGAGACTCAGAGAGGTTTCGTGGACTTGCCCAAGGTCACCAAGCAAGTGGCAGAGCTCATGTGTGAATCCAGGGCTTTCTGCTATATAACTCTATCTCCTGATGCAAAGAGTAACAGTAAATCCCTGCCTACTTCAGTCTCCCCTCCTGCAACCAAGAGGAAAATGTCTGAGTTCCATCAATAAAATATAAGTAACCTCCGTGTATGTACCTAGACTATGGCGTTCAGAGGTCAGAGGTAGGGCTCACTGCATGGTACAGGGAGCCCATGGGGTGGCCCTCCCGGTAGGAGCCACTCTCAGCACAGAACCAACATTCCCAGGGTCCCGGGACAGCTGCTCAGTGCCTGTGGAGCCCCTGAAATGCTACCTCCACAGTCCCCACCTGGTTGAGCAGGTGTTTGTGCCTGTCCCCACCGTGCTCCTCCATTCCATCCATCTTTCTATCTGCAGGACCTAAACCAGTGCCTGGAAGAGGTCCCATCTCCAGACACAGCCCCACCTGATCTCCCAGACCTGGCTGCCTGGCCCACGGGGAGAGGCAAAAGTAGGACAAGTCAGCTGCCGTCTGCCTGTCTCACCCACTGTCAGGTTCACCAGGGGAAAAGGTCAAGGTCTGGTCTCTTGGTACAAATCCTGACAAATTCTGAACAAACGGTTTTATCTCTCAAAGCTGTCATTTACTCCCCCAGAGAACAAAAATAATAATACCCACCTCACAGGGACAGAATGGAAACAGAACCATATGTTGGAGGCTAAATGCCCAGCACAGTGTCTGCTGCATTCAAGGTGCTCAATAAATCATTCATTTAATGAAATTATGAAACACTCAGCACGACCAGAAGAAAAGCTTTGCATGCCTCCCAGGTGTTTTTGAACTCACAGATAGATTGGTTGGATACCTAAATGTATGCTAAGAAGTCCATCATAAGTCAGGCGCCCATATTTGAGGTAGCCCCAATTTAATAGAGAACAACCTTAAAGGTAATGAAATTGTCTCAGACTGCCGTGGGCTTAAAGGCAACTGCCTGCAGAGAGCAAGCCCAGAATATTTCCAAATGAGATGGGGAGGGCCCTTGGTGGGCGCCCAAGCAGTCAGTCTAAGAGAAAGATAATAATAATACAGGTTGCTGTCCAAGGCATTTGCCTGTGCATTCTGCTGGGAAAACAGCATTAGCTGCGGAGACAGGCCTGACAGGGGCTTCCGCTGGGGGAGCACTGGGGAGACACAGCATGTGGAAAAGCTTGGCATCACTGCCAAATCCCACCTGCAATACCAACACACTCCACCTGCCAGCCACACTGGGGGAAGGGAAAGGTGTGAGCAAGCAGAAGGAAGCATGTCAGCACCAGACCCATGGAGGTGAGGGAGTGGGCAGGGATGCTGGGCTTTCTGAAACTTGCCCTGGCCCCTGGTCAACTCAGCCTGCATCTGCACCTAAGTCTCACATATGTGGAATAGCATATATTCAACAAGTGTTTGCTGAGCACGAAGACCAAAGAATCG
The DNA here is from genome assembly GCF_025265405.1 of Mesoplodon densirostris. Lineage (NCBI taxonomy): Eukaryota > Metazoa > Chordata > Mammalia > Artiodactyla > Ziphiidae > Mesoplodon > Mesoplodon densirostris. The sequence continues at coordinate 52,056,152 of NC_082661.1, read as the reverse complement.
CTCTAGTACTGAAGATACAGCAAAGGACAACACAGGTAAAGCCTTCTTCTCTCTCAGCTCTCATGTGAGTGGGAAAGCGAACAACAGTCCCATTTGCTCAGTTTCAACGGAGCCAGGATTCTGCCCACTCCCCTGCTCAGTACCCTGGCCCAGAGTAGCTCCATGCCAGCACGGCGGCATCTCCCAGCCACGGGTGCTTATTCCTAGGTGAGGACTGCCAGCCTGAGCTCCAGAGTGGGCCAGAACTTCTCTCCCTGTCCCACCCTAACTGTTTCTCCCATCCAGGTCTGTCTTGGGAGAGCAGGGGTACACTCCGGCAGAGGACATGGCAGCCACTCAATGCTCAGACCTCAGAATTGTCCCCAGCCTGCCAGATCTCCAGACCAGCAGCCAGAGTGGTCTTTCTAATTAAAGCCCACCCCGAATGGAGTCACTGTCCCCATCTTTTAAAGGCCCACTCCCGAGGATCAGGCACTCCCTCTCAGCCTTACCTTACTCACAGGAGGCTTTACCTGCCTCCCTCTCCACCTCGCCTCCCTCCCTCCCAGCCTCAACCCTGTCAAATGTTACAGAGAGGGCTGGGAAATGGGAACAAGCTCTGGATTGGAAATATGAAAACTGTCGGTCATGACAAAGGTAGTTTCAGGGCAGGCAGAGTGTCACACTGCAGTGGGTTGAAAGTAGACAAACAGAGAGAAAATGGAGATGAGAGAAACAGGAAAGTCACTAAAAGGGAGTGTGGAAAATTTTGTGGGTTTTTTTTCTCGGAAGATTCTAAAACAAGTTTCTAGGGGGTCAGCGATGAGTGCCCGGAGAGACAGCATTTGATAATGCTGGAGAGAGATGTGCAAACAGGAAATGCAAAATCCTAGTGAGGGGAAAGGGGGTGGATCCAGAGCCCAGGGGAGGAAGTGGCTTTTGCAAGGTGAAGGGACACTTACTTCCTCTAGAGTGACAAGGTGGGGTCATGAGCCAAAGGGTGCAGATGCAGGTGGGCCTATAAATTTGGAGATAGGAAATGAGGGGCCTCCCAACCAATGGCTGAGAAGTAGGAAAGGAGGAGGATGGGGGTTTGAGGACAGAAGACAAAGTATGAAATATGGGTTTGGGGAGGAAGAGCAAAAACTGATTTGTGATGAATACTGCAAAGCAAAACCAGCTGCCTAGTTCTGTGACTCTCTACAGCAACACTCAGTTTTTCTATGCAGGATGCCAAGGTGGTGGCCAGGCTCAGCTCCTGTTGGGAGTTTTGCCTGAAGAATATCCCAAAGGAAAGGGATCAAAGAAATTGGTCAGACAAGGGAGGGATTATTCTAGAACAAAATTCTGAAGCTTAACGCAGAAGATATGAAGACAAGGGCTTTGTAAAAAAAAAAAAAAAAATGTGGGGCTGGAGGTCTCACTAAGGTCGAAGAATATTTCAGTGGAAGAACTGGTTGGAAAATAGTATACCAAGGCTGTGATTTCAGATACGGTGTGGTTATCACTAGTGGGTGTGTCTAGAGTGGTACATCCACAAAAGCAGAAGGCTCGGGTAAGGGGAGAAGATGGAGATAAAGAGATTAAGGAAATAAAAGGCCAAGATGTGAAAGTCATTAGGAATGAGCCAGATTTGGGATGGAGAGAGAGCCAGAGGGTTCAGTGAATGGTAGGAAAGGGGAGTGAGCTGAACATGAGGATAGGGACAGGGTGGTGGAGGCAGTGGCGTGAGTTAGAAAGAGCTGGGTGTTGGCGGAAGAAAGAAAAGAAATGGCTTGCAGGTGGTGATGTGAAATAAGGAAGACACCTCCTAGGAAGCATAGAATGTAAGGGGAATAAGACCTTCAACTCGACAGGTTGTCCCAAGAGGACAACCAGGTATGAACCAACGTAAGTAAGAAAAGAAAAGAAAAGGAGGTCAGAGGGTTTGCTGGCCCCAGGGCAGCAGTTACAGATGGAGAGAGGAAGTGATAGCAGGCGGAGGCTGTGCAGGTTCTGGGGCAGCTTTGACTGAGGTAAGCAGGGTTGACGGTAGTTGACAGATGCGTAGCGGGGAAGGGACTCAGTTCTGGAGCTGAGGTCTCTAATTCTCTAGTAGATGGTGCGGTTAATCCCAGGACACTACCTCACTTGGCTATTCTCTGCACACAAGTCTTTCTTTATATATTAGAAAACGTTTCCAAAGCATAGACATGTATATTAATCAAGGAGTACTGGGGAAGCAATTAATACTGGAAACCCACTGGTCCCAGAAGAAGTTATTTGTGTCCCATTAATCCTCCCACAATCTGCGGAGAAAATATTACTGCTCCCAATTTACACTTGAGGGAAAGGCTCAGAGAAATTAGGTACCACACCCAGGTCCTACAACTTGTAAGTAATAGAAGAAGAGCATCATTTAGATTTACTGCAGCAGACTTGTGGCTAATTGCTTTTCCATGCATTGTCTTATTTAATCCTCATGACAAAATTATAAAGCAAATTACATTATGTGCTCATTTTATAGATGATGGAATTGTGACTTGGAGAGTAATGAGTCTTGCCCAAAGTCAAAGGCAGGCACCCCCTTCTGCTGTTGCAGATGATGTGTCCTTGTATGGCAGCCCGCCCATAGGAGTCCTGCTCCAAGCTCTGTCAGGCATCTGCCCCATCAAGAGACCAGCTTATATACAGAGCAGGTGCCCCTGCCATAGAGATGGACACCACATCTTTTAATCACGTTGGACTCTGGCCCTGCTGAGCCATCCCCCGTGGTGAATCAGCTAATCAGACATGTGCCGGGGCAGGGGCTGAAAGCTGTTTCAATTTTTCAAACACAACAAACAATAGGAAAGAAATATGAGCAAACTGGACCCAGAAAGGGGCTCGACCCAATGCCCCCAAATAGCTCCTCCAGTCAAGAAACAGATGCTCCATCTGGGCTTACAGATGCTATGCAGTGACCCATAGCATGGCAGCCTGGTCTGCTGGGGCAGGCGTGAGGATTGCGGTGACAGCGTCTGTGAGAAGGCAGAGGTAAGGCAGGGTGGTTTCCAGTGGCGGAAGTTGACTAGGATTGAAATGGCCTGAAGTCCAGCCAATAACTGTCAATAACTGCAATCTCTGCACCAGACATCCCTGCCCTTGAATCACACACCTAGAATCAGAGGCTGAGGACCACACATAGCCCCAGCTGCCCGCTTCTGTGTAACTATAAAACCGACTAAATCTAAGAGATAATGGGAGACTCTGGGATGGAGAAACAGAAGTCTGTCCTGGCCAGAGCACCAGGCATGCTCTTCATTTACTGGTGAACCACTGGATGCTCTGCACACTTGTGTGCAGTTGTGACAGTGGACCGAATGCTGAGGTCACCCTGATGGTCACCCTACAGTCTAGGAACCATGGCTGGAACCTTATCTTCAGCTGCCCAGGCAGGATTAGGAAAGGCAGCCTTTGGTTTTAAAGAGAGAGCCTTCTACTGACAAGTCCCCTACTTTTGAATGCAGTTGAAAGGTTTTTGGAGCAATAAAAAGCACTTCATGTGTGAGGTTTATTAAGAAGAGAAAATGGTATCTTCAGTCCAAATGCCACTAGTCTTACATTTTTAAACATTTCTGCTAGCCCAACCCAGGACTGGCTAAAAGAGATGCAAATGTAAAATTAACCTTTACAGACCCTGTCTGGTTTCACAAACTTACCATAAATGTTTTCAAAGGCACATATTTGTGTTTTATATTCTTTTCATTTATTTCATGTTAAACTTGGGGGTTTTACGTTACAAAGTGATTTTCCAGAAGTAGGATCCTGTACCCATAGAAAATAACACTGTGTCCATGGGAAACTGAAGCTTCACTTACAACAACTCAACGTAGAGGCATCATCTAGGAACAAAGTAATTCTATGGTATCAAGAGCCAACTCTTTGATGTGCCATCTGTCGGCTATCCTGTATTCTGTTTCTAGATAGAGCAAGTGTCCTAAGAGCATCCATCTAGCAGAGCAGTCCCCCACTAGCGAGCAGCTGGATCGTCTCACCCCATTGGCTCTGTCTCAGTTTTCACGGACCTTCCCACCATGGCTACACTGTAAGGGTCTCCAGCCTTAAACAGGTGTGAGGGAAGCTTGCAAACCCTACTTAAAGGGCTCCATAAAAACTACAGAAGGGAAAAAACATTCTCCACCTGAGTTAGAAGCACACACCTGGTGATGAAGCACTGATGGGACATGATGGAGCAGTCATACCCCACTATGATTCTCCCCTTGAATGTAGCCATAAAACCTGGGCAGATGCATGGACCAGCTATTGCAGGAATCTGAAGAGTAAATAATCGTAGGCAGATAAGGGAAGAGGACAAGAATTTGAAACACCACGAAACTGGCTTTAAATTTACCAAGATTTTAATCCTCTGTTCCTCTTACCACTTGACCCTAGAGGTAGGTACAGCAATGAAAGTATGCAGCAAGTCAAGATCACAAAGGTCACATCTATCTGGCTGAAAGACCTTTTCAAAGGGGAACCCGCAGGAACAGGAAAATACTGGTGATGTCACAGAGAGAGAGCAGCTCAGGAAAACAGCCCTATCAAGTTGTTTATGAACTCCTGGGCTCACTCCTGAGCTGCTCATGCATGGATAGGATCCTAATCAGGATATAAAAAACTCTGAGAACAGAATTTAAAGGCAGATTACCACCTAAGTTCCAGGCTGGCCACTGTGGGGGAGCACACATGGTGCAAAGCTTTGAAAACTGAACTGACATTGGAAACAGTCTACAGGGAAGACACTAGAACTTGTGGCTTTAACCAAATCTGCTAAAACAAAATATCAACATCCTCCATAGGATGTAAATGAGACCAAGAGTCTTATAATATTCAAAATATCCGAGATAAAAACCAAAAATACTCACAATAAAAAGAACAAGCAAAATCTCAACTCACAAGGGAAAAGAAAATCAACAGACATCTACCCCAAGATAACAGATGTTGGAATTTTCTTACAAAAGCTATTTTTAAAAACTGTTCTCAAAAATGTTCCAACAAGCAATCATGAATACCCTGAAAATAAATGGGAAAATTAAAACTCTCAGTAAAGAAACAGAAGAGATAAAGAAAGACAAACCAAATAGAAATGTTAAGCTAAAATATACAATAACTTAAAAAAAAACTCATTGGATCAGTTGAATAACAGAATGAAAATACAGAGGAAAGAGTCAATAAACTTGAAGACATATCAATAGAAATTATACAATTAGAACAAGAGAAAGAAATAAGAATTTTTAAAAATAAAAAGATCCTTAGGGATCTGTGAAACAAAAACATATTTTGAATATTTATGAAAGAGTCTCAAAATGAGAGGAAGAAAAAATAACATTTGAAGAAATAATCACTGAAAACTTGCCAAATTTGTTGAAAGACAAAAACCTATAGATCCAAGAAGTTCAACTAATCCAAAACACGATAAACCTAAAGAAATGTATGTTAAGACGCATCATAATCAAACTGCTAAAAACTAGAGATAAAATAAAAATCTTGAAGGCAGGACTTCCCTGGTGGTGCAGTGGTTAAGAATCTGCCTGCCAATGCAGGGGACATGGGTTCGAGCCCTTGTCCAGGAAGATCCCACATGCCACGGAGCACCTAAGCCCATGCGCCACAACTACTGAGCCTGCACTCTAGAGCCTGCAAGCCACAACTACTGAGCCCACATGCTGCAACTACTGAAGCCTGCATGCCTAGAGCCCGTGCTCTGCAGCAAGAGAAGCCACCGCAACAAAGAGTAGCCCCCACTCGCCACAACTAAAGAAAGCCTGCACATGCAGCAACAAAGACCCAAAGCAGCCAAAAATAAATAAATAAATAAAATCAATTAATTTAAAAAAAGAAATCTTGAAGGCAGTTAAACCCATGTAAACAAGAGACTATTCTCCTCTTGAGTTCTCTAAAATATGTTTGATGGCTAAAAGGAAAAACCAAAACATAGTCCAGTGGGGGTTTTGATGTACATAGATATAATATATAAGACAACTAAAACATAAATTGGGGACAGAAAAAGGAACTGAATTGTGGTAAGATTTATATATTCACTTGAAGTGGTAAAATACTGATTCAAAGTACACTGTGAAAAACTAAGGATACATATATTGTCTCCAAGGAAATTATTACAAAAGATAATCAAAATCACAATACATATACCCAAAAGAAACACACAAAAAAAGTTTAAATAACCCAAAAGAAGGCAAAAAAGAAGAAACAGAGGAATAAAAACAGAGGAATGAAACAGAAAACAAATAAGAAAACAGAAGACCTAAATCTAAACATATCAACAAATGCACTAAATGTAAGTACCCTAAACATACCAATCAAAAAACAGATGGTCAGAATGATTTTTTAAGAACACACAAAGTAATTATGTGCTACCTACAAAACACTCACTTCAAATATAATGTCATAGGTAGATTAAAGATAAAAGGGTAGAAAACATATCATGCAAACACTAATCAAAAGAAACTTGGAGCAGATATATTAATATCAAAGGAGATATAAGAGCAAAGAAAATTACTATGGATAATAACAAAAGGGTCAGTTTCCCAAGAAAATATAACAATCTTAAATTGTTATATAAAGAATATATATTCATATATACATAACAAATATACAGAACAGAAATGTAAATACATAGAAGAAAACCTGGAGGAATTAAAATGAGAAATAAATTCATAATTATAGAGACTCCAACACAACTTTCTCAGTAATTGATATGATTAGTAGACAGAAAATCAGCAAAGATATAGAAGAACTAGACAACACCATCAGCCTACTAGATCTTGTTGACATTTATAGACCACTTCACACAACTACATCAGAATACACTTTATTATCAAGTACACATGGAACATTCCCTATCAATGACTATACACTGTATCACAAAACAAATCTTTAAAAGTTTTAAATAATTGAATCATAAAAAGTAGGCTTTCTGGTCATAATGGAATTAAACTAGAATTCAGTAACAGAAAAATAACAAGAAAATCTCCAAACACTTGAAAACACACTTATAAATAATCCATGGGTCAAAGAGAAAATCTAAAGAAAATCAGAAAATATTTTCAAGAAAACAAAACTGAAAGTACAGCATTTTACAATTTGTGAGATGCAAGTAAAGTAGTACTTAAAGTACTGTAGTATTGAAATACTTATATTATAAAAGAAGAAAGAACTCAAAGCTATAATCTAAGTTTTCATCAAAAGAGACTTGAAAAAGAAGAGCATATTAAGCCCAAAGCAAGCATAAGGAAAGAAATAAGAAGATGGAAAATCAAATAAATTGAAAATATAAAAACAACAGATAAAATAAATGGAACCAAAACTGGTTCTTTGAAAAGATAACAAAACTGATAAACCTTTAGAAAGACTAACAAAGAAAACAGAGAGAATACATAAATTACCAATGTCAGGAACATAAGAGGAGCCAACACTACAGACTCCACAGATATTTAAAGGAAAATAAAGGAATATGATAAATAACTCTACACACATAAATTCAGCAGTTTAGATGGCACAGATGAACTCACTGAAAAACAGAAATACCACAATTCATGCAAAATGCAATCAATAACCTGAACAGTACTATAAGTACTAAATAAATTTAATGAATAGTTAAAAGCCTTCAAAAAAGAAAACTGCAGTCCTACATGATCTTACTGGACAATTCTACTGAACATTTAATGAAAAAATAAAACCATTTCTGCACCATCTTTTCCAGAAAATAGAAGAGAAAGTTATATTCCCTACTCTTATAATATCAGCACTTACCAAAGCCAAAAACAGTGCAGAAATTAAAAAAAAAAAACCTGCAGATCAATATTTCTCATGAACATAAACACAAAAATCTTCAAGAAACTATTAAATATTATCAAATTGAATCTAGCAATATATAAAAAAAGAATAATAAATGTGACCATGTGAAAGCTATCTCAGAAATGCAAGCCTAATTCATTATTTAAAAGTAAATTATTCTTCATATTGAAAGACTGAAACTTTCCCCCTAAAATCAAGAAAAGGCAAAGATGACCACTTTCAGCATTCCTATTATACATTGTATTAGAAGTCACAGCCAGTACAATAAAGTAAGGAAAATAAATTAAAGCACATCGATTGGAAAGGAAGAAATAAAACTCACCTATTCACAACCAACAAGATTGTTTATGTATAGGAAGTCCTAATTTATCTATGGAACAATTTCTAGAATCAAAAATTAAGTTTATCAAGGTTGCAGAGTACAAGGTCCACCCCCCAAAATCAATTGTATTTCGATATACTAGCCATGTAGAGTTGAAAACAAAATTTTAAAAGTTCTATTTACAGTAGCTCCAAAATAAGAAATTAGTTATAAAGCTAACATAAATTGTGAAGCACCTGTACAAAATATGGAGAGAGGAAATCACAGACCTAACTAAATGGAAGAACAAACCATGTTCACAGATTGGAAGACTCAACACAGCAATAATATCAGTTCTCTCCCAAATTGGTCTATAGATTTAAGGTAATTCTGATCAAAATCCCAGGAGGATTTTTAAAATATAAAGAAGTGGTTTCTAAAATGTAAACTGAATGGCAAAGGAATTAGAATAGCTAAAACAATTTTTAAAAAGAAGTTGAAAGAATCACTCTATCCAATTTTAAGAACTATAGTGATCAAAACAACATATTGGTGAAAGGGCAGACAAATAGATCAGTGGAATAAAGAGACCTGAAATAGACCCAAACAAATATGGCAAATTGATTTTAATGGTGCAAAAGCAATTCAATGCTTAAAGGATAGTCTTTTCAACAAATATTGTTGCAACAACTAGACATTCATATACCAAAAACAAACAAACAAACAAACAAACAAACAAAAAATACTTGTACTAAGCCTCACAACTATACAAACGTTAACTCAAAAGGGATCAGCCATTCTGGAAAAGTTTGGCAGTTTTAATAAGTTAAATATGCACTAACCAGATGCCCCAGCAAACTCACTCCTGGGTGTTTACCCTAGAGTAATAAAATCTTCACACAAAAGCATGTACACAAATGTTTTTAACAGCACTATTCATAATCACCTAAAACTGGAAAAAAAATATGTCCTCCAGCAGATGAATGGATAAATACACCATGGTATATCCAGTTAAATCCTACTCTGCAATAAAATGAGCAAACTATTTGTGCACACATGGATGAATCCCAAAGGCATTATTCTCAGTGAAAGAAGTCAGTCTCAAAAGGCTACATTACCAACTCATTCCATTTAAAGAACAGTCTTAAAATTATAAAATGATCATGATGGAGAACAGATCGGGTGTTCTGGGTGGAGAAATGGTGGGACTATAAAGGAGTGGCATGAAGGAGTTTTTGATGGAACTGTTGTGCATCTTGATTAGGGTGGTGACGTCACAAATCTCTACATGTTAATATTCAGAGAACTGTAAACAAAAACAAAACAAACAACAACACAACGACACAAACTAGATGGGACTCCGGGGCAGCCCCCAATCAGTCTCCAAAGTCTTGGGTGAAAGCTTCTTAAGTTAAACACTTAGAACAAAACAAAAAACATATTGGAAACCAGAAGACACAGAAGGATAATGAAGGCATTAAAGGAGCAGATGTGGGCCCCCTCCTGAGCCTGGAGAACTGTTCAGCCACTTTCCCCTGAATTTGGTGAGCTCTTATAGCACTGGTCCTCAAACTTGCCTGTACACAGTGTCTGAAGAGGTTTCCTAAAGAAATTTGGCCTTGCAATGGAAGGGCATGTGTTAACAAATGCAGAAATTCAGCTTCAGTGATGTCTGTGATTCTTCCATACAGCTTAGCATCCAACCATCTAGAAAGTTCCCTTATGTGGGATATACATCTGACAATTGGCTTGATGGTTGAAACTGCAGCTACCTCAAATATATTAGTTTGCTAGGGCTGCTGTAACAGTAAGCACAAACTGACTGGTTTAAAATAAATATATTCTCTCACAGTTCTGGAGGCTAGAAGTCCAAAATCAAGGTGTTGACAGGGCCATGCTCTCTCTCGGAGGCCATGCCTCCAAGGAAGGATCCTGCCATGCCTCTTCCAGTTTCTGGTAGCCCCATGCATTCTTTGGCTTGTGGCCACATCACTCTACTGTTTGCCTCCATCTTCACATGGCCGTCTTCTTTCTGTGTGTCATCATATGACATTTTCCTCTCTGTGTGTGTCTGTGTCTGAATCTCCCCCTTCTTATGAATAATCCAGTCATATTGGATTAGGGCCTGCCCTAATTAGACTTTATTTTAATTTGATCACATTTGGAAAGACCCTATTTCCAAATAAGCTCACACTGACAGGTATGGGGAATTAGGACTTCAACATACATTTTGGCAGGATACAATTTAACCCATAATATCAAGATTTCATAGAATATAGGAAATGAAAGGTACAGTAATAGCACTGGCATTAGTTTGTTTGATGTACTAATAGCAATTGATTCTAAAGAAGTTCACTGGCATTAAGTCTCTGTTCTCCTTATCTTGAATTGCCTTTTTGAGTTCCTGGGAAAAACAGCCTCCCCTTCAGTTGTATGTTTTTATATAATGCAGGCTGCACCACTATTTAAAGTTTTCAAACCAGCTCTCACAGATGTAAAATTTAATGATTTTTTTTTTGCACTTGAATTTCTCCTGTGTTTCGATTTCCCAAGTCTCAGCAAAATTCTTGTTTAACTGTCTGGCCTTTTCACAAAATTATCATGGTAGTTACTGGGTCTGGGAGGGGTATAAACCAATCTCACTCCCCTCATAACCCCACAGACTCAGCTACAAGTTTTAGGAGGAAGGAGTCATATTTATTGCTGTGTTCTTTTGTTTAAAGGGACTATGTTAAATTATGCATACGCTAAAAGACTGCGAAATTTAACATTTTTAGTATACAGAAACAAAAGTGGCATTTCAAAACCATGGTTGGCAAGGATCATTGTATCTTCCTCCGTTGGTTCATTTATTCACTCAGTAAATATTCACTGAGCACATACTATCTTCCACAACCCACGTATTGTGCTAGGGTACAAAGACAAGTAGGGCAGAGCCATAAAACTGATAAAAATTCAGTTTTAAGTGTTCTCATGGGGTTAGCACAAGGTTCCTTGGGATCTAGGGGCTGCCTCTAATTTTTCCTGGAGAGTGAGGGGTGACTGCCCTCCAACTAGTTTAGTTCATTTCACCATGTCCATGGCAAACCCATATGGGCAAAGATTTCTTCTCCTCCTTCTATCTCCTCTGCTTAATGCAGCCCAGAACCTCCAGGGCAACCAGAGACACCTTACACACTCATTTAGCAAATGCAAGTGCACAACTACAATATGCCAAGTGCTGTGCCAGGCAGTGGAGTTAAGTGATGGTAGAGAGCCACAAGGCACCTGTCCTCCCTGAGCCTTCATCTACTCGAGACTTGCTCCTAGGAAGCCAGGGAGCTGGAAGAATGGGGAGCCCTTAGCATATCAGCTGGCTGGGAGAGCCCATGAGGCCGCCGACAGATGCTCATCCAGATATAGCCCTGCTGTGCTGAGAACCTGTCAGCTTCTTATTCAAAAACAATAAGTATTTTTAATTCTCTGGCACTTGTGCCCCACTTACAATATTACTTCAGTCACTAATCAGGGGAGCCCAACTGCTCTGGACTCCTAAGAGCTCAGGTGGCTTCTCAAAGCTACCAGTGCCACCAGCAGCCAACAGGACACAGAGCAGGTGGCTCATGGAGCCCCAAGTGGGCCTGGCCACCTTCCCCATCTTCATCATGCCCAGGTACACGAGGGAAGCTGTTCTCACAGACACCAAATGTGAAGGTGGCTTTCTTTTTATAAGGCTTTGGAAACCAATAGCCAATGAGTATCTGAAAATATGTTCAAACATCGGCAAACAGGGAGCTGTACATGATAACAAGATACCACTTAAAGCCATCTGACAGAAAACTATAAGACACTGATGAAAGAAATTAAAGATGATACAAACAGATGGAGAGATATACCATGTTCTTGGATTGGAAGAATCAACATTATGAAAATGATTATACTACCCAAAGCAATCTACAGATCCAATGCCATCCCTATCAAACTACCACTGGCATTTTTCACAGAACTAGAACAAAAAATTTCACAATTTGTATGGAACCACAAAAGACCCCAAACAGCCAAAGCAATCTTGAGAAAGACAGAGCTGGAGGAATCAGGCTCCCTGATTTCAGACTATACTACAGAGCTACAGTAACCAAGACAGTCTGGTACTGGCACAAAAACAGAAATATAGATCAATGGAACAGGATAAAAAGCCCAGAGATAAACCCACACACATATGGTCACCTTATCTTTGATAAAGGAGGCAAGAATATACAATGGAGAAAAGACAGCCTCTTCAATAAGTGGTGCTGGGAAAACTGGACAGCTACATGTAAAAGAATGAAATTAGAACACCCCCTAACACCGTACACAAAAATAAACTCAAAATAAATTCAAGACCTAAATGTAAGGCCAGGCACCATAAAACTCGTAGAGGAAAACATAGGCAGAACACTCTATGACATAAATCACAGCAAGATCCTTTTTGAGCCACCTCCTAGAGAAATGGAAATAAAAACAAAAATAAACAGATGGGACCTAATGAAACTTAAAAGCTTTTGCACAGCAAAGGAAACCATAAGCAAGATGAAAACACAACCCTCAGAATGGGAGAAAATATTTGCAAATGAAGCAACTGACAAAGGATTAATCTCCAAAATATACAAGCAGCTCATGCAGCTCAATATCAGAAAAACAAACAACCCAATCCAAAAATGGGCAGAAGACCTAAATAGACATTTCTCCAAAGAAGATATACAGATTGCCAGCAAACACATGAAAGAATGCTCAACATCACTAATCATTAGAGAAATGCAAATCGAAACTACAGTGAGGTATCACCTCACACCAGTCAGAATGGCCATCGTCAAAAAAGCTACAAACAATAAATGCTGGAGAGGGTGTGAAGAAAAGGGAACCCTCTTGCACTGTTGGTGGGAATGTAAATTGATACAGCCACTATGCAGAACAGTATGGAGGTTCCTTAAAAAACTACAAATAGAACTACCATACGACCCAGCAATCCCACTACTGGGCATATACCCTGAGAAAACCATAATTCAAAAAGAGTCATGTACCAAAATGTTCACAGCAGCCCTATTTACAATAGCCAGGACATGGAAGCAACCTAAGTGTCCATCGACAGATGAATGGATAAAGAAGATGTGGCACATGTATACAATGGAATGTTACTCAGCCATAAAAAGAAATGAAATTGAGTTATTTGTAGTGAGGTGGATGGACCCAGAGTCTGTCATACAGAGTGAAGTTAAGGCAGAAAGAGAAAAACAAATATATATGGAATCTAAAGAAAAAAAAAAAAGGATATGAAGAACCTAAGGGCAGGACAGGAATAAAGATGCAGACGTAGAGAATGGACTTGAGGAGAGAGGGAAGGGGAAGGGTAAGCTGGACGAAGTGAGAGAGTGGCATGGACTTATATATACTACCAAATGTGAAAAAGATAGCTAGCGGGAAGCAGCCGCGTAGCACAGGGAGATCAGCTCAGTGCTTTGTGACCACCTAGAGGGGTGGGATAGAGAGAGTGGGAGGGAGACGCAAGAGAGAAGCGATATGGGGATATATGTATATGTATAGCTGATTCACTATGTTATAAAGCAGAAACTAATACACCATTGTAAAGCAATTTTACTCCAGTAAAGATGTCAAAAAATTTTTAATATAAAAAAAGATAAAGCCATCTGACAGGCAAAGACTTTAAAGCCTGACAATATCAACCAAGCATTAGCCAGCATTTGTCAATACCCAGGGAACCTCCAACATGCCTGCCCTAACCTGCAGCCTATCACAAGGGCACAAAGAGAGCCATAGGCTGTGTCCATCACAGCACTGCTTGTGACATCAAAACATTAGAAACTCCCCAACATCCAGCAGTACGGGCATAAGAAAGTAAGCTATTCATACAAGGAAACTAATCATCATTAAAATGAGACAATTCTGTATATATTCAGAATCGTCAGATCCCAACAACATACTGCTGAGTAAAAATAAGGGTTACAGAATATTATGTACACTATGATACCATATTCCATCATTTAAACACAGAAAACACTGCTATCTCTTGTTAATGGATATGTAGTTAAAATGTAGAAAAAAAATAACTGCCAAATCAAATGCTACACTTAGGACAATGCTGCCTTCAATGAAGGAGAAAGGGGAAAGAACCTGCAGAGAGAAACGAAGGAGGTTTTAATTATATATAGTATTTTTCATTTAACTATTTGGTGGAAACATATATCATAATGTTTAAATGTATTAACTCTAAAGGTGAGTGATAAAAATGGCCAGGTGTCAGGCACTGATCTATGCTTTGCATACATTACATCATTTAACCCTCACTACAACTCTGTGAGGGAAATGTACTATTTACCCCCATTTCCCAATGGGGAAACTGATGCACTGAGAGGATGCCTCAGGTTACCCACCCAGGATCCAAACCCAGGCCATGCGGACCCCTATCTGTGCTCCTAACCACTCTAGAATCCTACCTCTGTGGAATGGACATGGAGGCACACTGCATATCTCCCTGATGTTTACGTATGTTCAAATAATGTAATTACAGAAGAAGAGGGAGAAGTGCTACAAAAAAGAGATCTCCAAAGCCCCTGTGTGATGGTCCATGTTGTTTCAACCTGGCTGGACCACAGTGGCCAGATATTTGATCAGACATTCTCCTGGATGTTTCTGTGAGGATGTTTTTGGATGAGATTTACATTTAAGTCAATGGACTCTTAGTAAGGCAGACTGCCCTCCATAAGGTGGATGGGTCTCATCCAATCAGTTGAAGGCCTGGATAGAATGAAAGGCTGACCTACCTCAGCAAGAGAGAATTCTGCCAGCAGGCTGCCTTTGGACATCATCTGCAACATCAGCTCATCCCTGGGTCTCCAGCCTGCCAGCCCACCCTGCAGATTTTAGACTTGCCAGCCCCCCATAATTGTGTGAACCAATTCCTCCTTAAAATCTTCCTCTCTTTCTCTCTCCCCCATATATATATATATATATAGATAGATAGATAGATAGATAGATGATAGATATATAGATATAGATATATAGATATAGATATATAGATATAGATATATAGATATATCTCTCTCCCATTGGTGCTGTTTCCCTGACTAATACACCTTCCCTCCAGCTCTTGCCCTATGGCGACTGCTGATGGACAGATGGAACAAGGCCTGTCTGGGTTGCTCCTGTTCCCTCCTGTTTGGAGTCTTTAGAGAAAGAACCACAAGAAGCCAGTAATTATCAGAACATCATACTCCAAGGTAGCTATTGTTAATCCCATTGTATGGGAAGAAAACTGAGGCTCAGAAAAGCTAAAGAATTCCCAACAGCTCCCATCAGGCAAGGGACAAAGTGCTTTTTTTTTTTTTTTTTTTTTTTTTTTTTTTGCGATATGCGGGCCTCTCACTGTTGTGGCCTCTGCCGTTGCGGAGCACAGGCTCCGGACGCGCAGGCTCAGCGGCCATGGCTCACGGGCCCAGCCACTCCGCGGCATATGGGATCTTCCCGGACCGGGGTACGAACCCCTGTCCCCTGCATCGGCAGGCAGACTCTCAACCACTGCGCCACCAGGGAAGCCCTGGACAAAGTGCTTTTTTATGTTCAAATCTCACATCTTTCCCTAAAGCATATGGCAAGGGCCAAGATAGTGGGTGCACCTTGGCTCTGCCAGCAATCAAACACAAATGGGGTAAATGCTAGGGAACCTAAGAGTAATTGAGCAATTGAGCAGACACTGAATTAAGACAATATACAGGAATGTATAATTATGGGGCATAGCTCATGTTATGCTATGGAGAAACAGATGATGAGGGCGTCCACGACAGCAAGCAAGAGAAATATTGGAATACAAGGTCCTGTCTGATCTAAGAAAACCCTAAATAAATGAAGACCCATACCATCCTTATGGAAAGGAATATATAGTATTATGTAGATGTAAAATCTTTTCCAATTTATCTGCATATTTAATGCAACTCTACTCAAGGGTCCAACAGGATTTTTATGGACCCCAACAGGCTGATTCTAAAATTTACATGAAAGAATAAAGAATAGCCAACACACTTGTGAGAAAGAAGACTGATGAGAGGCTCGTCTTACCAGAGATCAAGAATTATTATGAAGCTATAGCAATTACAACATTGTGGTACACTGCAGTAGTAGATATATTAACCAGAAGAGAATACAAAGCCCTGAAACAGATATTATACGTATATGGAAATGTTCTAGATGACACACGTGGCTGGTCAGGTCCCTCAGGACACATGAGAGGCTATTCAACAGACGGAGTTAGAAAATATGGTAGCCACTTGGGAAAATAAGTGAATTTCAATCCCTAACTCAATTCAAACATAAAAATTAACTGTAGTTGGATTAAGAACTTAATGACAACAGCCAACTTTAATTCTTTTATATCGGTAAATTTCTGATCTAGGGATAGAAAAGGATTTCTTAAACTCCCTCAAAAAAAAAAAAACTATAGAAAATAAATGGGTGATAAATTTTGACTATATCCAAA
Organism: Mesoplodon densirostris; assembly: GCF_025265405.1. Taxonomy (NCBI): domain Eukaryota; kingdom Metazoa; phylum Chordata; class Mammalia; order Artiodactyla; family Ziphiidae; genus Mesoplodon; species Mesoplodon densirostris. The sequence goes on along the minus strand of NC_082661.1, from coordinate 52,039,530 downwards.
TTTAGAACTCCTGTTTATCAATGGAAACTTTCAAGAACATAAAAAAGCCAAATAAGAAAATAATATTTGTAATGATTATAACAATGGACTAATATATCAATAACAGATAAAGAAATATAAATCAGTAAGAATCTTCAAAACCAATAGAAAAATGAGCAAAAGACATAAATGAGCAGCTCACAGAAAAGGAAATTTCTGCGAACAATAAAGCTGTAAGATTCTTACTCTCCTTTGTGATCAGGAAATGCAAATGAAGACCATAATAAAATACGGTTTTACACACATCCTGTCAACACAGATTAAGAAGCCTCTGCCTGTTGCAGAGTATGTGGATCAAGAGCATCTCTATACGTTGCTGGTAGGAGGATAAATTGATACAGTCAATTAGAAAATAATTTGTAATTTTCTTGTACAATTGAACATACAGTCCCCGACAATTCAACAATGCCACTCCAGGAGAAACTTGCACATGTATAGCAGGTAACATGCATAAGAATGTCCACAGCAGCACAGTTCATAATAGCAAAATCTTGGCATCCTGCCTAATGCCCATCAACAGAAGAATGGATTAAAAAGGAGACACCATTCACAACAGCATCCCATTGTAATATTATATAGTACTCAAAATGCTAATACATAACTAATTCTGACTACACATAGTAATAATGAGAATATGTCATAAACCAGGGATTACAATTAATAATCCAATTCTGTGGTCTAAAATATAAATGAAAAAAGTGGGAAAAAAATCTTTGAAAGGACACCTATCTTCCCTGGTCAGACAAATGCTATGATCTCATCCTTGCAAAGGGCATAAACGTTTATGGCGGAAGAATTTTTTTAACAAGTCCTTCCTGACATTCCTCAAGCCAATGCCGTAAATGAAATATCTACACTAGCATCCCAGAGTGAGATAAATTGGGATTTAAGTGGCAGAGGATGAGGGCTTAGCTACAGCCATTTTTATTTACACATGCATCCAGGCAGAGCAAAAAGAGAATTCTATAGTCCTGATGATAAACGTTAACAGGAACATCAAGCTACAGAATTTGGGAAGGAAATGGCTTCTAAATCAGTCTGTCTGCTGGAACCAATTACCTGAGATAAAGCCAGGCCACACTGCTAAAGATGGATAATCAGGAGTTTATTGGACAAATGAACCAGCAATGATAAAAGAGGTAACCTCGTTGCCAAGAAGGTAGGTAAATATAGTTGGAACAATGGAAAAGGCTGTTGTTAGATTCCAGTTTCCCAAACATTGCTTATGCTCCTCCCCTGCAAAGGCTTTCTCATGTTCCTAAAGAATTTTGAAGAACCAGGGTCATGGACACATTACCCAGAAGTTTCCTAACCCAACCTAAGCTGTGGTCTGTAATCTGCCTTAATTCTCTGTTTCAAACACCAGAAGCAACAAAAAGGGGATAACCCCCAAAAGCTGGGTCATAATTATTAGCAGATGAATGAACAGGGAGGTTACAAGGCCGAAAACCTGTGTCTCAATGGTGTCTGAAGACCGAGACAAAAATGCTACTATCTCTTTCCACTTCCTTGACTCCAGATAGTGAATTAAAACCAACAATTACCTCATTCAGGTTTGTATATCAGGCAGAGTAAGATCCAAAACAAAAAGACCCAGGCTACTGTCAAACACCCACTTAGAAACAAACTCAGTTCATTTCATGGCTTAAACTCTCCTGTAGGGAGCCATCCCTGATTGCCCCTGGAGGCCTTGAAGGGTCTATTACCCAAGTGACAATAGTATTACTACCATCCCTATTGTGGCACTTAGAGACTGAGTAGTCATTAGAATGGGTAACACGATGCTGTTCATTCATTAGACGAATATCACTGAATACTGCTACATGCCAGACAGCATGCTGCGCACTAGGAATGTGGCAGTAAACAAACACAAACATGGCATCTGCTTTCTTTGGGCCCACTTGTTGTCAAGGGAGACACCCTTCATCAGACAGTCATAAAACTATAAGCTTGACTACAATCTGAACCAAGGGCTATGAAGGGCAGGCAAGGTGCCGAGGGACCAGATCATGTTGGCAGGGGTGGGAGTGGGGTTAGGAAGTGAAGTTTAACTTGATGTATGCAAAATGAAAAGGAAGTACCCGTGTGTGTGTGTGTGTGTGTGTGTACACGCACGTGTATGTGTTTGAGTGGAGGAGCCAACAGGCAGAGGAAATGCATGCAAAATTAGGTGGTAGATGGACCATGAGGTCACATTTAAGACTCTGGTCTTAACCTTAAATTTGATGGAAATCTTAAAAGGAATCTGGGGTAAGAAAGGGTAGGTGCAGGAGACTACCTCTGCATTTTTTTTTTGAAAAATAATCACTCTGGATGAAGATTAGAGGTGTTCAAAGTGAATATGTGAAGACACATCAATAGTCTATTGCAATAAGAAACAATGAGAGGTATCTGGGACTGATATTCTGGCCCTATTGTGAGCTAAAGTAATAAAAATCTTGTTGGGATTCAGGGAGGAGAAGCTGAAGCCAATATTTGGCAATGATGAAATAACTCATCAATTTATCACATGTGATCATCTAAAATAAAATGTCTGCTAGACTGGGAACTCTGTGAGGTCCGGGATTTTTCTGTTTTTTTTTTTCCTCCACTATATCCTAACACCTAGAATAATACCTAGTAGATAATAGATGCTTATTAAATATTTGTTGGATGGCTAGACAGAAGGCAAGCCTTTGGGGAACTAAGGCTAAAATCCCAAAGAGCAGTATGAAAGGCATAAAGGGATAAATGACAGTGGAGTGAGGCAGAGGGGCAGTTACTAACTGTACCGTATAAATGAAAGAAAGAGAAAGAAAAACTCAGATCTTTGAACTTCAGGCCCTATACGTGCTGAATGATATTAGTCGCATTTAAAATCTCACCAAGGAGGGGCTTCCCTGGTGGTGCAGTGGTTAGGAGTCCGCCTGCCAATGCATGGGACACGGGTTCGAGCCCTGGTCCAGGAAGATCCCACATGCTGTGGAGCAGCTAAGCCCATGTGCCACAACTACTGAGCCTGCGCTCTACAGCCCGCGAGCCACAACTACTGAAGCCTGCATGCTGCAACTACTGAAGCCCACAAGCCTAGAGCCCGTGCTTGGCAACAAGAGAAGCCACTGCAATGAGAAACCCACGTGCCTCAACGAAGAGTAGCCCCCACTAGCCGCAACCAGAGAAAGCCCACATGAAGCAACAAAGACCCAAGGTAGGCAAAAATAAACTAATTAATTAATTAATTTAAAAAATAAAAATAATAAAATCTCACCAAGGGGCTTCCCTTGTGGCGCAGTAGTTAAGAATCCACCTACCAATGCAGGGGACATGGGTTCAAGCCCTGGTCCGGGAAGATTCCACATGCCGCGGAGCAACTAAGCCCGTGCACCACAACTACTGAAGCCCATGCACCTAGAGCCCGTGCTCCACAACAAGAGAAGCCACCGCAATGAGAAGCCCGTGCACCGCAACGAAGAGTAGCCCCCACTCGCCGAAACTAGAGAAAGCCCGCACGCAGCAACAACGACCCAATGCAGCTGAAAATAAATAAATAAATAAAATTTATTTTAAAAAATCTCACCAAGTGTCTTATGGTGAAGTGGGGGCATTGACTGGGAACAAACAGGGAGCTGATAATTGAAATGAATATTAATGGGAGACTTTAAGACAACTCAATGGGCCCTTACCCCCAACCCACTCAGCGTCCTGTATTGGCTGAAACCGCTTCTCCTCCCTTCCCTATTAGCACAACCCTCCTTTATTTGAAGACCCAAAACTCCTTTGATTTCAGCTTCTACTTTGAAACAAGGAGCTCATTTTCATCATGTTCTAACAACTCCAAAACACAACACGTGTGCACGTGCATGCGCACGCACACACACACACACACACACACACACACACACACACACATCACTGTCTCTATATCTATAACTAGAGTATTATCCCAGCGTCTCTTGGAAGACAATTACAAAGTCAAGCGTGGGAGAAGACGCCTTGATCACACACAAATATATCAGGACTTAGGTAGTTTACAGCAGGAATGGATGTATAGGTATGGACCAGACTCCAAGAGGGTTAGACCAAGGAGAGAGAAACATAATCTCAAACCAGACTGAGTTCATTGATATGGAGGCACTCACCAGACTTCTTAAGTTCAGTGTCCTAACTCAAGCAGCTGGGAATGGTTCTAATTGTTTGCTCAGCTATTTTTTTAATATAAATTTATTTACTTTTGGCTGCGTTGGGTCTTCATTGCTATGCGTGGGCTTTCTCTAGTTATGGCGAGCAGGGGCTACTATTCGTTGTGGTGCGCGGGCTTCTCATCGCGGTGGCTTCCCTTGCTGCAGAGCACGGGCTCTAGGCACATGTGCTTCAGTAGTTGTGGCACGTGGACTCAGTAGTTGTGGCTCCCGGGCTCTAGAGCACAGGCTCAGTAGTTGTGGCACATGGGCTTAGTTGCTCCGCAGCATGTGGGATCTTCCCAGACCAGGGCTTGAACCCGTGTCTCCTGCACTGGCAGGCGGATTCTTAACCACTGCGACACCAGGGAAGCCTTGTTTGCTCAGCTATTTAACAGGAATCTAAACTCAACAATGATCTATTCTAAATGAAGTTGATATGCCAGAACTTCTTTGGCATAATGTAGATGAAGTAGCCCAAAGACCATAGAATACCGACAATCCCTTTATGTTATCTCCCTCTGCTTACCCTTAAGCACACTCCCAAAAGCCACGCCACGCCCTTCACCAAGTGCTGATAAATACGAAGTTGAAGAGAGCACCAGCATTGTGTCTAAACATTTCAGTGCCTGACGTCTATAAGCTATAAAGTTCTGGTTCAAATGCAGTCTTGAAATTGGATGCCTGATTTTAACAGAGATGAGCAGAGGCCAAGTGGCAGCATCCAAACACCAGAGGGAAGGTGAGCCTGGTGACTGGAAGAAGCAGAAGGACCAGATTATCATTGGAATGTTCCTACCCACAGGGAGAGCTGACTGTGATTAATTGACTCTGAGGTCCCCAAAACAAAAGTAGACAGGTGATCCACCAAGATCTTACTTAATCTGTATAACTGGTGGGGGGGGGGGAAAGAGGCCTTATTTAAGCCATAAAAATGGAGACACAGACTGTTTTCATCCAATGTCCAAACCCTGAGCCCCTTGAATGACCCTGTACTCTTTTTGTTCCCCCCATGGGACAAGTAAACCATTTATTTTATTATGGTTTTTAGCAATGAATAGTGCATATGTCTTTGTGTGTGTGTGTGTGTTGTTTTGTTTCTTAACGTCTTTATTGGAGTATAATTGGTTTACTATGTTGTGTTATAGTTTCTGCTGTATAAAAAAAGTGAATCAGCTATATGTATACCTATACCCCCATGTCTCCTCCCCCTTGCGTCTCCCTCCCACCCTCCCTATCCCACCCCTCTAGGTGGTCACAAAGCACTGAGCTGATCTCCCTGTGCTATGTGGCTGCTTCCCCACTAGCTATCTATCTTACGTTTGCTAGTGTATATACGTCCATGCAACTCTCTCACTTTGTCCCAGCTTACCCTTCCCCCTCCCCGTGTCCTCAAGTTGTGGTACATATATGCAATGGAATATTACTCAGCCATAAAAAGAAATGAAATTGAGTTATTTGTAGTGAGGTGCATGGACCTAGAGTCTGTCATACAGATTGAAGTAAGTCAGAAAGAGAAAAACAAATACCATATGCTAACACATATATATGGAATCTTAAAAAAAAATGGTTCTGAAGAACATAGGGGCAGGACAGGAATAAAGATGCAGATGTAGAGAATGGACCCTGTACTCTTTAAATGAGAGGAGGACCTGAACTCTTCCTGGAGCATCACAATTAAGTATTGTGAATATTCTTCTTGGCCTTTCTTTTTTTTTTTTTTTTGGTGGTACGCGGGCCTCTCACTGTTGTGGCCTCTCCCATTGCGGAGCACAGGCTCCGGATGCGCAGGCCCAGCGGTCATGGCTCACGGGCCCATCTTCCCAGACCGGGGCACAAACCCGCGTCCCCTGCATCGGCAGGCGGACTCTCAACCACTGCGCCACCAGGGAAGCCCCTTCTTGGCCTTTCTTAAAGAGACCTAAAACTATTTATCAACATAACTTTGCACTGGAGGAAAGGAAATTCCATGACCTACTGGGTATTATCGAATGCTGAATCTTGGCTATTCCTAATTCTTAGAAACCTGGAACATTGCTGGGGCCTATCAGTCAGAGTGGGGGCTAATGGAAGTCAAACAAAAAATCGGGTTTTGACCCAAGTCAGCCTTATAGAACGTCCGTCTAAGGGACCCCAGACCATTTCCTGAGTGAATGTTTGGACTAGATAGCTTCAGCAATATGATAAATTTCCTGACTGTCTGAAAATCGACTAAGGGCTAATAAGGCAGAAAGAGCAAAGTGGAAACCATTTCCCTCTCCCTGCTGAAATAAGAAAACAAAACCACTGCAACATCCCCAAGGAAATCAGAGAAATTAGCATCATCATTAAATATTTGAAAGGTGCAAAGCAGAAGATTCCAATCACACCCCCTGTAACTTTCTAGGTTGACAGATGCAAAAGATAATGAGTCATAAGGAGTGACAGTGGATTATCATCAACTTAATCAAGTGGTGACTCCAATTGTGTCTGCTCCTCCCGATATGGTCTCTTTATTGGATCAAATCAATATAGACCCTAGCAACTGGTCCACAGTTATTGATCTGCCGGTATTTTTTTTCCTCTATCCCAACAAACAAAAAAACCACTAGAAACAATTAGCTTTCTCCAGTAGGTACAGTAATAAACCTTCACTGTCCTACCTGAGGGCCATATCCACTTTCTGTCTCTGAGTTATATAGTCTATGAGAATTTGACTATCTGACCATCTAATAGAACATCATGCTAGTCTAATACATTGATGACTTCATGCTGATAAGACGTGGAGAGCATAAATCAGCAGGTACCAAGTGCCTTAGTAAGACACACATATACATGGTAGAAAATAACTTCTATAATAGTATAGTAACTTGCCAAACTTGGTCAAGTTTTTTTGGAGTTCCAATGTTCTGGGTTCTTTAAGAATACGCTCTAGAAAATAAAGAACAAGATGCTGCTCCTTGTATAACATGTCATTAATAAAGAGGCACAACACAAGGTGGATATCTTCGGATTTTAGAGGCAATAGATACCATATTTTATTTATTTATGTATTTATTTGTTTTTGGCCGCACCTCACGGCTTGTGGGATCTTAGTTCCCCAACCAGGGATCAAACCCGGGCCCTCGGCAGTGAAGGTACAGAGTCCTAACCACTAGACCACCAGGGAATTCCCAATAGATACCATATTTAGGTGTGCTAAATATGGATGGCCATCCCCCTCAGCCATGGGGACACACACTTCTCATGAGCTCCTTTACGCCACGAGCCATAACCAAACCCTGGCATCAGAAACCTCTGCCTGAAACACACCAAGGATGACCCAGCTTGGTCAGAGTTCTGTGAGCACCGTGGTGGATGCGAGCGAGGCAGCGACTCACTCTCTGGCTTCCCACAACTCTGTGCAAAGAGATAAGACAGGCCTGTGAGAAGCAGCCAGCACTACAAAACAGACGGCATCCCGTGCCAAAACGTCTGGGGGAACCGTATCCAGTTACAGGTGCAGCGTTCTCAGCACAGCATGACAACCCGTCTCTCACTCCAACAAGTCTAGTTTCTTTATTACAGCTCCGAAGCCAAGCGCAAACAGCTGGCTTTGGTACACGGCATGTGCCTGCAGGTGCCCACGCCTCCATCTGGGCCAAGTCTCCGTCTTCTGGAGCTGCTGGGTGACAGAGGCTATACCTTCCAAGCCCGTGGAGCCCACCAGCTCTGGACAGCCAGCCAGAATGCTGGGCCACAGACACACGGCCAAGACTGGCCTGTCACTGAGAGGGGCAGCCCCGTCTCCCAGTCCCGTCAAAGGCTAGTACGTGTTCCACTGTTTCCACCAGCCACAGACCCAGGGTTCCGACACCATCCACACAAGCTGTCCTCGCCTTCCTCAGGAGGCAACCAGATAGTTTCTGCCCTCGGGAAACCCCAAGAGAGCATGCACACCCAGCCCTCATTGGCCCTCTTCCAAAAGATACTCCAGATGCAGAGTGAGGAGTTTGCAAACCCCAAATGAGGATGCACGATCACGACACCTAAAACTGGATGCCAGACCGTAAGGACAATGAAGGACATGGTGGCTCTTTTCAGACAGGAAGGTGTCTGTGATGAAGGTGGAGACTTCTCACTCCTGTGACGGTGCAGAGGGAGGGACACGGGCAGCTTGAGCCAAAGGCCTGGATGCGCCCCCGAAGCCCACCTGGGACACATCCGGACCCGACTTGGCTTCTGCCCTGCAGAGGTGTCTGGGCACCCTGGCACACTTCCACCCCAGTGCTGACCATGGCAAGCCCTGCCTCGCCCCTGCATCCCAGCTGCCCTCTGCACAGACACCGTGTCCCCTTGATGTGACCGCGCTTCCACAGGCACCACAATAGCAAACCCCCCAAGGCCTCAGCCCCCTAACCCGAACCCCAGGAAGCCCGCCATCCCCGTCATGGAGAAGGCAGCAACCTCGGGCTCCTAGAGGACTTCAGAGCACAAGATGCTTCCCCTTTCCTTTCCCAGGACCCCAACCCCACTCCAATCTGCTTACTCCATCCCGGTGTCTCTTACCGTCCACATGGATGGAACACCCTGGCCAGGCCCTTTTCAGATTGTTCACTTGCTCCTCCCAGAAACCTCTGGGTGCATGCAGGTACGTGACTAGCACGAGCCACACCCTCCTGTGGTAGCTGATAAGTAGATCCGGGTTCAAACAGAGATCTGTCTGACTGCAAGCCAGGGCCAAAAGAGGGCAGAGGTACATCTATCTGGTCAGGGCCACAGGCCATGCTGGGCAGGGATGCCGAGGGTCAGGGGCCCAAGCACAGCACCCTAGTGGCGGTGACCCACTCACTGACAAGCCCCCACTATCCAGCACTGCCGACTCCATCCTAGTGATTATAGAGGGAAACAGTGATCCCAAACCCACCAGAGGCTTGGAAATGCCCAGCTCCAAATAAATTAGCTCTCCTCTAGCTGTCCTATCACAGGGGAAAACGTGACAGACATCATACATCACGTAAAACCAAATTCAATTTGCACCCATTTATAACACAAACATGTCTCAGGTGTAACATCAAGGGCGCTCATTTTGTATTCTGCCCACTCACCTCCGAGGGCTGGCAATGCACTGGCAGAGGCGAGAGAGCACAGATCCACTTACGAGCAAACTTGTTCCAATGTGGGAGAAAAATTGGTTGACTTTAGATGGCAGGAGGCGGGGAAACCTCTCGCTCATCTGTAAAGTGCCAGACAGGAGGCAGGACGGAGCCCGCACAGGAGAGGAACAAAAGCTGAGCTGGCCGCTCCGAGCCCCTGTGACTGACAAGATGGCTCCCGGACACTGACAGGCTGACAGACTAGCCCAGCTCAAGAAAAGCAGCCCACCCACCACTCGGCTCCAGCCCGCAGGGAACCTGGGTGGTCCTGGGTGCAGCCTGTGGGACCCAGGGGAACTGAGATAAAGTGAATTCAAATCTCTGCCCAGGGCTTCCCTGGTGGCGCAGTGGTTGAGAGTCCGCCTGCCGATGCAGGGGATACGGGTTCGTGCCCCGGTCTGGGAAGATCCCACATGCCGCGGAGAGGCTGGGCCCGTGAGCCATGGCCGCTGGGCCTGTGCGTCCGGAGCCTGTGCTCCGCAATGGGGGAGGCCACAACAGTGAGAGGCCCGCGTACAGCAAAAAAAAAAAAAAAAAAAAAAATCTCTGCCCAGTGACCCTGTTGAAGTGTCTTGACTTTTCTAAGCCTCTGTTTCCAGCCTATTAAAATGAAGTCAAGTCTGTGAAGGTGACTATGGGTCAGAGGAAGTAACAGATGCAGGAAAAAGAGTAGGAAGTGCTTTGTCATCCATCATCAACTCCATCCCCCCCATTTGTACAGTCCTAAAGCATCACGTCACTTCAGCCAGCACTATAGGCCCCCAGCCTGCAAAGCCAGCAAGGCAGCCAGGCCTCCACGGGGAGGCCACTCTGATCCACTCTGGGAGCAGCATCCTGCTGGCTTCTCATGGGTTTGGTGACAGGGACAGCTAACTCTGGGGCCTTTTGTTAAAGAAATTATGTTTACTGAAGTATAAATGGGCAAACAGAAAGTGCAAAAATCCTAAAGGCTGGCAAATTTTCATAGACGAACACACAGATATGGGAAAATTGAATATTGGCAGCCCCAAGGGAACTCCCAGGAACCACTTTGCAAGGTGTTTTCACCTTCTGATTCTCACACATGCTTAACTTAACCCTGGACCAGCCTGCCTGGGAGGAGGATCAAAGTGTCTGAAAGCTGCTCTACAATTCGAAGAACATGTCCATGATCAAAGCTTGGATGGAATCCACCTGTAATCGCGGGGTTTGATTTGAGGCCTTGATGTCCAAAATAGAGGCCAGCCAAATTAAGAAAAGCCATTTTCTTTCTTTCTGGGCCTCTCTGGGTTTCCTAGTGAGAATCTCAGGAGAGACTCCTTGATGGGCAGGCGGCTTCTGCCTGCAGCTCTGCCTTGTGCTGTGTGATGGGCAGCCTCAAGGATGCTCTGATGATGAGATGCTTTGATGAGCAGGTGCCTTCCCTGATAAGGAGGGATTCACTGAGCAAATTTCTTTCCCCAAAAAACACTGATGGCACTCTGAGATGTCTTGTTGTGTTCTTCTGTTTGTTGTTCGTTTTCCTTACTCTTCTGCCTAAATTTTTCAATAGACTTTATTTTTTAGAGAAGTTTTAGGTTCACAGCAAAATTGAGCAGAAAGCTAAGCTCCCACCGACCGCCTGCCCCTACGCATGCACGGCCTCCCCCATTATCAACATCCCCTACCCTAGGGGTCCACCTGCTACATGAGCCTGCACTGACATATCATTAGCACCCGAAGTCCATAGTTTAAATTACAGTTGATGTCTGTTTCAAACCTGCAAAACTTCCCCATTCACCCCCATGGCATATTCTCTAAGTGAAGCCCAGAGCCATGGGCTTCTCAGACCAGAGGATAAGACGGGTCTCCCTGATTTTCTAGTTTTCTAGCAGCCGTCTTCAAAAGAAGCAGGTGAAATTAATTTTAATAGCAGATTTTATTTAGCCCAATATATCCAAAATATTATCCTTTCAACATGTAATCATTATAAAAATTATTAATAGGGTATTTTACAGTCATACTAAGTCTTCGACTGGTGTGTCTTTTACATTTACAGCACATCTCAGTGTTAAATTTTCATCAGAAATACTTGATCCAAATTTAGATTTCATAAAATGTACCTTTAGAAAAGTAGATTCACGTAATCAAGTTGTTCCTAACACACTTAAAATTTTTCTAATGCTTGAATTGGTGTCGGTGTTTAAAATTTAAGTTAATTAAAATTAAATATTATTAAAAATCCAGGTCCTCAGTCACACTGCCACATTTCACGTGCTGAACAGCCACATGTGTGGCTGGTGGCTCCTGTGCTGGCCAGGGTAGGACCATGGGGCAAGGCGGGGGAGTCCCACAGTTCATCTGGTGCTGGCTTTGGCCCACGATGGCCATTATCCCCCATGACGCCGAAGTCAATTAAAGGTAGAAAAGCAAGGGCAGCTCTGAAGTTCTTTTTTTCCCCAAAGTCTCCTTGAATGGTTAGTTCAAGGCCACTAGTCTACTGGGGAATGAGTGGTCTGGCTAACGCCTTTTCCAAGACCTGCAAGATGGTTAAGAGATGAGGATCCAAAGCAGGGTCCCATGGTGAGGGGGCCCATAGATTTTAACCACTGCCCCCTGGGCAGACCGACTCCAGCTCTCCCGACCTCCCATCCAGCCCTGGGCTGATCCCCTTATCCCCTTGCACTGCCACCTCCTACTGTGTTTCAGGGTCTCCCCTGCCCTGAGGGATGTGGTCAAGGGTCCCAGCTCCCTACCCACTAACACCTGACCAAGGGTGAAAAGTGTGGCCGAAGGAAGGCTGGAGAAACCAATCGAAGCAGAACAATAGCTACACCGAAACCCACAGGAGCCATGCCAATGGCTGCCTGGCCTGCCAATTCAGTGCCCGGCACTCTGCGGTAAACACTCCAGCCTGTATCACCTCAATGAACTCTCACAACCCCGCAAGCTAAGTGCTGTGATGATCTTGTTTTGCAAGGGTGCCCTTGACCTCTCACTGCCTCTGCCCAGCCCATCTATTCTGGCTCTGCCCCTGAGTCCGCTTTCCTCCTAGACTATCTCTCTAAACGACCTGCTCCATTCCGCTGCTGCTGCTACCACCACCTAGAGACCCAGGACACCCAGGACACCCAGCCAGGGCCCCCTCCTGAACACCATTTCTTTAGTGCCATCTGCTTACTGAAAACCCCTGCAGGCCAGTATCGCACCAACCCTGCACACCCCAAATGCCCAAGGCTGGGCTCACCATCTCCCCCTGGCCAAACACGTTCTTCCTTCTGCCTTCTTAGTCTCCGTGAGTCACGTACAACGTACACAGCCACACAAGAAGCAGAGACCTCACCCCAGCCTCTGTCTTATGACTCGTCTGTCTCCTATCTCCCTACGTTCAATTACATCAACCCTATACATGACCCAAGTTAGTCCCCTCCCACCCCTGTGCTGCACATGACAAGGACCTCACCAGCTTTTACTTAGGCTACAGCAAAAGACACACAAGTTCACAAAAAAGTAATAATCACAACCACATCTGAATGCCTAGCACATAACAAGCATGTACGTATTAACTGTGCTGAATTAATGCCTTCCTCTTTTTCCACTTCATTTATCCTCCATGACCCTTATGAACTGAGGCCAGCCATTTATGTCTCCAGAGGGTGCAGATGGTATAAAAGCTGTCAGATTTCCCTGCCGAGGGCCCCCACCCTCCAACAGAGGATGGTGAGAAGGAAGTGGGTGTCCACACTCTGACAGCCCACAAGCCATGGGAGGCAAAGCAACCGCTAGACTGGGTAACCTGGGACGAGACCACCCAGCTCCCAGATTGGTGGGCAGAGACTAGACCTGGTTAGCATCCTGCAGAATCACCTTCCTGCTCCCTCTTTGCCACCCCTTTTCCACGATCACCCAGCTGTCTGGTGGGAACGACCCATTTACACACCTCCGAAGCGACGAAGAGAAGCAGGATAATGAGGTAGCCAGCCCAGGGCCCCCAGGCAGAGAGATCACTGTGTGCAGGATGGGGTGCACGGGCCTCTCCGTCGCTCTCATGTGTGACGCATCAAGTGAGAGAAGATCTATTTTTCCCCCAGGGAGCATGCCTACAACTTCAATTGGCCCAAAATACGCTTGGCTAAATTTACCTGTGCGATGCTCTAAGTGGTACACCGTGTTCTATAAGAAGGTGCTGCAAGAAACCTCAGCACAAGGTGGCAGGAACCAGGAATCCGCAAGGTGAGCACATCTGAGCCAGGTGCAGGGCTCCTCCCAGTAAATGCTGTCCCCCGTTCTGAGCCCCGTTTCTCTGGCTGGCTGCAGCCCAGATGTCCTTGTGGCCGCCATGCTGCTTCCCAGTGGCCTCAGAGTGTCCTGCTGAGCCAGAGCGCATCTCCCTCCTGCCCCCGGTGGCTTCCTCTCCTAGTACCCAGCCCTGCCTCATCACTCACTGCTAGAACCAGCATGCAGGGGGCTACCGGTTCCCCAGCGCAGGGAGCCGATGGAAGGACAAAGATCCTCAGCCCCACCTGCCAAGACGTAAACAAGGAAAGCACCCAAACAGTACATGAGCCCAGGCATCCTAAGATATCACCTGATACCCAGGGGTCTTTATGCCAGGATAAGTCCAGGAAAGCAGGCCTGGGGAGTCTGCAACACCAATTCCAACAAGCAGAAACCGGAAACAGCACCAGCGGCTTGAAATTGCCTTAAACACAGAGCATGTGATGCGAAGGGCTCAAGATGCAGAAATGCATCCCCCACGTGGCCAGCACTATTTGGAGAACGGCTGCCCTGATGGAAGGAGACGGCCACAGAGCAGTGTACTCTGGACCTGGACAGGGCTGGACTCAAATCCCAGCTCCCTCTGATCAGCCCTGTGACCTGGCCACACAGTTCCACTTGCTGAGCTGCAGCTCCCTCAGCTATAGGCTGGGAATAGTCATGGGACCACCTCTCCATTCGGGAGGGAACAGGTCATAAAATGCGTATAAAGCAGTTAGTGCCTGGCACAGAGTAGGTCCTCAAAAATAGGGATTATAGCGGTTCCCCTGTGTCTGGGCCGTGTGACTGTGGAGCCAGCCCTAAAGGGGAGATAGCTGGATCCCAACGCATTGCTCACTGACGGTGCCACTGGGTCACTGGCTCTGATAAGGAGACCAAGCGATCTTCTCATTAGATTCAGCTTCCCCCTTGTGGCTCCCTTGCAGTCAGAGTCACAGTCATGGGACCCACCAACCGGGCGCTAATCATACATGCCAACTTCTTTCCACATGGTATTCATTTGGTCCCCACCACAACCCTGAGAGAGGATCCGATCTCTCCTCATTTTACAGAGGAAACAGACCCTTAGAGAGGGTAAGCATCTCCCCCAGAGGTCCCACACACAGCCTGGAAGTGGCAGGGTTGGATTTTGAACGCAGAGCAGAATTCGATGCCTGTGCTCTGTACCGTGACAGCAAGGGTAGCCCATGCTACTCAGCCAAGGTGAATCTCCTAGCCAGCCGACACTGGGTTCCTAACTACGAATAGCCCAGTCTCCCCACTGCAGTTAAACTGGAACCGTGCCTCTGGCCCATTCACTCCCTAGGGCCCCCAAATAACTGAATTTCAGGTTTGCCAAACTGAAAGCCAAGCCCCTGGCCTGGGGAACATGTATCTAAGCCTCCTGCCTCAAGGTCTGGCCCTCTGCTCCCCGAGGCAGGCAGCCAGCACCCCGCCCCAGGCCACACTGCTACCCAGCTCTCCCCTGACACTCCCAGGCTTGCGAATGTGTTGCTGACACACCCATCACAAACCCATCTAAGCCCAGAGTACTGACAACAATCAGCTCAAATTAGCATACACGCCACATCTATATTGCTGCGTAATTTATATACATTTCACACCGTTTGTGGGGGATATATGCACCACACCACAAGCTATTTGCATATAGATGGCAGGTTGTAGACAGATGCTTGTATTCAATGGGTAATAGCTGATATACACACAGACACACATTGCTCTTACAAAAGCTGAAACGCTCGCTTTGCCACCACTTGAAGTGCACTGATCCTTCAACAGTTTGTTAATTTGTAAACTTTACAATATTGAATTGTCCATTTCTGAACACAGAAATGATTTTCAACTGCCTGATGCACTGTGGCTGCCAAGTCTCAGGGAAAAGGAGGATAAGGGTGTCGAGAAGCTTTACTTCGGAGAAGTTAGGAGTCAGGCTTACTTTTGTTGAAATCACTCATACTAATGGTTGTCAAAAAGGACATCATCCTCCCAATCCAGTCTGCAGTCTACCACCAAGTCACCAGCCTCTAGGACAAAAACCTGACATTTACTTATCAGACACACCCTCAGTTTCTACCCTCTGCCAGAGATCATACGCTGTGCTAAGTACAGGGGACCCAGAAGCCTAACCCAGATGGTGAGAAAGCAGCCCAGACCTAGCACGGAGCCCGGCACACAGTCGGTGCTTAATAAATGGCAATGACTATGATGGCTGACAAGAGGTTCGTGCTCGTGGTGGCAAGTCCAGCCCTAACGTGGAGATGGACACAGCCAGCGTCTGAATGACAGGTCAGCACAGGCTGGTTCTGTGATTTGAGAAAATGAATGACACTTTCCCAACCCCACACTCCTGGTCCACAAGCAGGAAGACTAATGCCTCCAGCCTCATGGAGCTGCTATGGAGCTCATGTCTTAACATGTTCTGGGCTGTGTCTGGCCCACAGAGGGGCAGTGGGAGACAGGAAAAAAAGAGCTCCATGCAGTGGTAGCAGCCTGCCTGGAGAGCTTTTGGGGTAAAACCCCAGCTTCCCTTATCTGATTATTTTTTTACTGAGGTAAAATACACATAACATAAAATTAGCCATTTGGCCACATTAAAGTGCACAAGTAAATGACATTCAGTACATTCACAATGTCTGGCAACTATCATTTCTATCTAGTTTCAGAATATTTTTATCACCACAAGAGGAAATCCTGTACCTATCAGCAATCACTCTCCATGTCTCCCTTCCCCCAGCCCTGGCAACCACTAAACTGCTTTCTGTCTCCACGAATTTGCCTATTCTGGACACTGCATATAAATGGAGTCATACAACAAATCATATTTGTCATTTTATGTCTGGTTTCTTTCACCTAGCATGTTTTCCAGTTTCATCCAAGTTGTAGCATCTATCAGTACTTCACTCCTTTTTATGGCTGAATAATATCCCACTGTGTGGACAAATCATGTTCTATTTATCCATTCAACAGCTGACCGACATTCTGGGCGTTTCCACTTTTTGCCTATTATGAATAGTGCTGCTATAAACCCTTATCTGATTTTAAAGGATGGGGACAACAGTACTTCAATTTCAGGGTGCTGTGTTCATTAACTCAGATCATCATATCATCCTTAAGGAGTCTGGACCTGCTCCTCCCAATGTCCCTTGAAGACCAGTATTTCTTCTGGTAGAGCCAGCATCTGATGGTTTTCCCATTCATACACACCTTCTTTTGCCTACATATCAGGCACCACCTTGTGTTCTCTCAGCTCAGGTTTCCTAATTGATTTATTGATGGAAAATCCACCCTCACGTTATTACAACAGTCATTACAGAAACTGTTCACCATTAACTATTATCAGCATGAATTTCTTGTTGGCTGCAAATAGACGAGGAAAGAGAATAAATATTGGGTGAGTGCCGAGTTCGTACCAGGCTCTATGCTGGCTCCTTTATCTACTTTATCTGACTTGATCCTCACGACCACCCTTTGAGGTAGGAGTTAACGTCCCCTGGCACATGGATGAGAAAATTCAAGCTCAAAGAGATGCAATGACTTGTCTCAAATTACACAGCTAATGAGAGGCTGAGTGATGATCTTTCAGCCCCCAGGTGCCCCCTGTGTGACTCAGCAATGCTTCATTGATGGTATAGCTATAAACACTGGGCTGTCTTAGCGTGCTCCTGCTTGTCTCCGATGGCATCCGTTTGCTTCCTGCCCCATCAAACTAAGTACCACTGCCTTTCCAGGAATAAACAAAGCTCCCATCCTTGTATGCTGGGTTTGGGGGCAACTCTACCCCCATCATTTTGGGAAGGTAATGAAATTTTATACACTCAGCAAGGTTATGGAATTGGGATCCTGCACCAAGGGACTCAAAGCCCAGGTGTCTGGTGTGTCCTAAGTTACTGTCTGACTGAAGGCGAGCCAGTCTGCTGAACTGGCCTTCACAGCCCTGCCAGCAAAAATGGACAGCTGTTGTCTGTCCTAGGAACTGTGAGAATTGTCTTTAGATATTGTTATCTTTAACTATTCGTTTGCATGTTCACATGGAAGAGCTGGGCTTGAATCCAGGGAAGGGGAGCGAGTGACACTTAGTCCTTACCAGACAGAAGGCAACCAGAAAAGCCAGGGCTCCCCTTGGCACCAGCCCTCAGCCAGTGCCCAGGGTCCTGGGGCATCCCTTGTCTGGTAGAAGGAATTCAGGGGCTACGGAAAGGGGGTGTTATCCACTCACATGACAGCTCTGTAACTAACTAATGTTTGCCTCATCATAAGCAAAACATCCACACTTTTTAGAAAGTGTCCCAGGTCTTTGAGTAGGAGACTTCCAAACTGGAAGAGTCAAAGGTCCAAAAATCATGTGAATTCTCGGCGATGAGAGGCAGGAAAGCGGCGGCTTTAGGCTCCCACCTTCAGTCCCTACAAACAGTCCTCCTGCGACCAGTCCTCAGACCTCTTCTCTTCTCAACCTTCACTCCCTCCCTCACCTGTGGGTCTCATCTGGTGTCCTGGTTTTTTGAGTCTGTGTGATGGTGTCAAGGCTGTACCTGCAGCCCTGACTTCCCTCCAACCCCAGTGTGGCAGACCTAACTGCCTCCTCGAAACCTCCGAATGGATGCCCAAGGTGCACCTCAAATTTAGCGTGTCCAAAACCAAACTCCTGGTTATCACATCCCCCCATATCCACTCTTCTGCAGTCCTCCACACCCCAGGAGACGGCCACTCCATTCTTGCTGCTCAAACCAAAATCGATGGGCCCATCCTTGATTCCTATTCCTCTCAACACTCATGGCCACACTATCGGCAAATGCTGACAATCTGCCTTCAAAATACACCCCAGAATCAGACCACTTTCCAAGTTCCCCACTTCTGCCCCCTCGTCAAAGCCCCTTACACCTCCTGCCTGGACTGTTTCAGGCATGCACTGCAAGGCTTCCCTAACTGCTCTGTCCCGCTACGGTCTGTTCTGCACAACGGATCTGCTCAAAACCCTCCAAAGGCTTCCATCATGGAGTAAAATCCAATTTCCCTACCAAGCTCACAAGGCCCACCTGACCTGTTGCCATGCTGCTTCTCTGACCACAGCTCCACACTCAACTGCGTCCAGTGCTTGAGCATGCTCAGTCTTTGCACTTACAGTTCTCTCTGCTTGAAGGCTCTTCCCCCAACATCCCAGAGCCTCACTCTCCCACCTCCTTTGAACCTCTGCTCAAATGACCCCACATCCGAAAGGCCTCCCTTCCCCTCCACTCTGTAGTAGAACCCTCACCCTTCTCTTTCCTCCTTATGCATCTTTATTTTCCTTCATCCTATGTATCCTTACCAGATGTAGTTTATATTTATGTGGTTATCTGATTGTTACCTGTCTCACTTCACTAGAATGTAAGCTTCATGATAAATGGGGCTTGGTGTGGTTCACCACCGTATCTCACTGGCTGGCATGTAGTAGGTGCTTATTAAATATTTATAGGAGGGAGGGAAGAGGAGAGGGAATGAGGGATGGAGGGAGGGAGGGAATTTTAAACCCTCAACAAAGTTATGGAATCAGAATTGTCTTTAGATACTGGCATCTTTACCAGTAATGGAAATTCAAGGCCAGAAATTCAAGCTGGGCTAAATTCATCCAGCTAGAAAGTGGAAAAGCCAGAATGTGTGCCCAGGCTGTGAGGCTCTAAAACCTTTGCTCTTTGTTCAACAATGAATTGCCTCTCTGGGCCACATTCTTCGTAGAAATTGAAATCGCTGTCCTGAGTCAAGCAGAGCTGAAGACAGATACCATTTCTAAGAAAAATGTGAAAAATAAATGTTATGGTAACAAATTGCCCATGATCTAATTATCATCATCAAACATTTATTGAGGGTCCATGAGCACATGGTGCCCTGCTTGGCAGGCTCCTCAGAAGGAGAGAGAAAACCAGAACAGCAGACAATGGGAGGCCCATTAATATGAATGATGTTTCAGCCTCTGTACTGTCCATGGGTGGGGAAGAAAGCAGAGAGCCAAGGCAGGCTAGAAATTAGGTGCAGATGAGATGAGAATTGGACTTCACTTTAAAAGACCCAATCTAGGCCTCTGTGGAAATCTCCTGAAGCTTTTGTAAAAGGACCACAGCCTTACCCTACAGAAGCGTGGACCCTAAGACAGTCTGGAGCAGCACCCAGACAGGTAGACATTACTGCTTCCTTCCCACGGCTCCAGGTTGATGGGTTCCTCACGCCCCCACTGAGCGCTCTCCATCAGGGCCCAGGTCTCCAGGCTGGACTAGCCACTGGACAAGCAAGAATGTTAGCTCTGCCCCATGGCTTGCTGGAGGTACCGCGAGATGGAAATGGTAATCATCTCCTTTCAGACCAACACGTTCCAAAATTCCCATCATCTTGGCTCCAGTTAATATGTGCTAACAGCATTCCTGCTGACTTTGATATCGCTCTGTATCACCTCACCCCCATTTAGTCTGGTGTTTCTCCTATAGAAAATATGGATTTTATGTCTACATTTGGATTCATGGGAAGAAAGTTTTCAGGGAACAGTGCTATTCAAATTTACAACTTTAGAATTATAAATTTGCTTATATTAAGTAAGCTTACCCTTCAGAGTAATCAAATAGAAAGCCCAAGGCTCCTGCTATGTGTGTTAATATTTGATTTTTTTTAACGAGGTACTTAAATGTGTGCTAACACAGCTAATGGCATCAAGGTAGCAGATGTCCTTTTGAGTCGCCCAGGAAAAGGAAACACTTTAATGCTGAACTGAGAGTTTTAAATTCTATGGATGTGTGTGAGTGTGTATGTGTAAAATATGGGATATATAAATATCTTTAAACAGAATCTGTATTTTATAATGAATTAATGAATTAAGGGAGGCTTTGTACAGGACAGAGAAAAGGACACTAAAATTTACTGCCCAGCTACTAATGGTAGGCATTCTACTAAGCGCTTCACAGACCCCATCTCACTGACTCCTCACAGAATTATGCCGGATATCACCGTCTTCATTTTAAAGGTGAGGAAAATAAAGGCACCGAGAGGCCCGATAACTTGCCCACAGCCACTCAAATTGTAAATGGCAGAGCCAGGATTAAAATCCATTTCTGACAAGTTCCAGCGCAAACATTCTTCCCACAATAACACACTGCTTCCCAGGAAATGGCTGAAGTTTCACTTCCTGGTAAGGAGTTCTCCCCTGGGCTCCCAAAGCATCTGGAAGGTCCCCGGTAATCCCACTCATTATGCAGTTTTGCGATTGTCTGTATTCTCTTTGGCCTCCCGTACTGAACGTGAGTTTCTGAGTCAAGGATCCTGTCTACCTTTTCACCTTTGTATCCCCATATTGTGCCTGGATGTAAGGACAGATGGGCAAGTGGGAGGATGGATGGATGCATGGATGGATGCATGGATGGAATCAGAGGGGACTTTATTGAGCCTAGGTTCTAGCCCTCAAGTATATGGTTATTTGTGCAAGAGCCTTTGGGAGCTGGGCTGTCTTGGGCCAGGGCCTCTCTCCCTGGCCAATCAAAGGGCAGTGGCTATACCCACCCTCTCACTAGCCCCTTTTATTTTATCTACTTTCTTCTAACAGGCCTACTATCCCGCCATCACAGCTGGTGGTGAGATTTTACCTAACAGCCCTGGGATGGATTTCTGTGGAAAGGGAAGCTCCCTGTTAACAGACGCTATTCTTATTCACAGAGGTTTCTAATCCCCTCCCTAGTCATGCTGAATTATTTGCTTCAATGATGTCCTGCAGGATTGAGTTCCGAAGGTTGATTAATTGTATGCTGCCCAAAAAAGGGTCCCCTCCTGTCTATTTGAAATTTGCAGCCTTTAAATTTCATCAAGTACCCTCCTGACTACGAAAGCACTGAGGCGGGGGGGGGGGCGGGGGGAGTGTGCTATGCAGGACCCAGCCCCATGTGAATGCCCTTGGGTCCCAGGCAAGTGTTCTGAGTGGGGTGTCCAGAGTCCAGTAGGTCGATGAGGTGTCCCGGGTGTCCCCTCTCAGGGCTGAACTTCCTGTGTGTAAAACAACTATTTTATTGAGCACGCACTAGGTGCTAGGCCTTGGGCTAGGCACCAGGTGTGCCCTAATGAACAAAACAGATACAGTCTGGGAGGGAGACAATGAGCATAAATTAATAAATAAATAAATAAGCTTACAATGTAACATAAATATATAAATATTAATAAGTAGATATTTATAAGCTAAGATACACACTCCAATGAAAATAGCAGTGGTTTTGATAGAATAACATGGGCTGGCAAAATATAAGGAAATATCAGAAAACTGATATCATCAGACACATGGAGTGGAAGCCTCAGGCTGAAGCTTTGGGAAGCCTCCCACATTCCACCCCAAGTGGCCCTGGGTGTGACCCCAAAGGGCAAGGCTGTGGGGCCACCTCGCCAAATATATTATAATTAGTTTGGGTAAAAGGAAGGGTGGGACTTCCCTGGTGGCCCAGTGGTTAGGACTCCAGGCTCTCACTGCCGAGGGCCCGCATTCAATCCCCGGTCGGGGAACTCTAGTCCCACAAGCCGTGTGGTGGCCAAAAAGAAGATTAAAGGAAAAGTTTCTTTTTTAAAAAAAAAAAAGAAAGAAAGAAAAAAGCAAAGAAAAGAAAAGAAAGGGGAGGTGATCAGCCTGGAACCCGGGGAGGGAAGAGCCAAGAGGCAGAAGTTGAGAGCACCCATGCAAGTGCTATCAGGGAAAGGGTGCCCAGGGCCCCCTACTTGAGCCCGCCAGGCCTGGGGCAGGTGGATCCTGGGTGAGGCCCCAGACCAGTGGTGCTCCCACTGTGAGACAGGGCTCCCTGGGCAGGCAGGAGGTGTGCATTCCCAGGCAGTGTGGCCTGGGGTCACACAGGGCTTTCCTTAGCTGGAATTTTCCTTGGTGTGAGCTTGTCCTGGGAAGGGAGTCCCTCTAAACATGCTGACAAAATCAAGCTTCTAAGGATTCAACCCAAAGACCCAATCCTGCACTTTGGTGATGAATCTCCCAAGGAACTCTGGCCCCAGAAGTCTTGGAAAGGGGCTACCAGCACTCTGACCACACCCCTCTCACCTCCAGCCCCAAGAAAGCCCAGCCAGAGATCCAGAGCCAGTTCTCCTGACACTCCTGTGGCCAGCAGAGGCCGACGGAAAGTGATCCTGTCTGTCCTGCCAGTCCCAGGGGTCTTGGGAACCAAGGGCTTTGGTCCAACCTCGTGAGCCCTTTTTAAAAATTTTTTGGCTGTGCGGCGC
The DNA here is from genome assembly GCF_025265405.1 of Mesoplodon densirostris. NCBI lineage: Eukaryota > Metazoa > Chordata > Mammalia > Artiodactyla > Ziphiidae > Mesoplodon > Mesoplodon densirostris. Next base: position 52,016,762 of record NC_082661.1, on the reverse strand, counting down.
GGCTTGCGGGGATCTTAGTTCCCCGACCAGGGATCGAACCCACGCCCTCAGCAGTGAAAGCATCGAGTCCTAACCACTGGACCACCAGGGAATTCCCCTTGTGAGCCCTTCTTAAAATACCACAACCAGGTGGGAGTATCCAGCAGCTGACCAGCAGGGGGCCCTCTGCTGCCCGCTTGGTGGGAGAGGAACAGCCTGGAGGAGCTTGGAGTCCAGGAGGACCTCTGGCCTTACAGGGGCAGTGAGGATGGCTGGAACCCACACTCACGATGTAGGTAACCCAGACACCAGGCCCAGGGCTCCTGTAGCCTGGAGGGAACCCTCTGCTTCCCCATGCTCTACCGCTTCCTGTTTAATGGTTCAGACAATGTAGGCTACATTACAAATCAAAATCAGCAACACTACATTTTATAATTAGCTACAACTTGACAAATTAATTAGTACAGCAGCACAGTGTGTTCCCTGAAGCATCGCTTACTATATTTTGCTTAGGAAATCTATGTCACAAATTACAAATGTATTATTAAAAGTACTTGTGCAATCAGAGTGAATTCTAAAGGTGTCCTTTTGACACCACTTCCTGGGATGGAACAAGGGGCTCAAGGCGTTTAGAAATATCATCAAATCCACCATCCAAGCTTTGAACCACGAAAGTGTTTGCAAAGATTTACTTCTTTCCCTGGAGGGGGAACAAAGGCTGTCAACAGCCAAGATCTGGCCTCTGGAAAAGAGTTATTAACAATTAATTACTTGAGGTGGTGTGACGGGAGAGACACTGGGCCTCAGGAGTGTAATGATCAAGGGCATCAGACTGAGGGGCTGGAATCCTGACTTGGCCATCTATTAGCCGTACCATGGTGTTAGGCAGGTTTCTCATCCAGAAATGGATACGGTTATAATACTACTACCTACCTTGCAAGGTTACTTTGAGGGCTGATATGTGACTTCATGCCAAATGCTTGGACCAGGGCCTGGTCCGTAGGAAGAGGCCAATAAAAGTTGTCACTATTATTGCAAGATGCACTTCCACTGGAAGGTTTCAAGAGGGTACTGTCTTAGGAAGCCTTTCAGGCTGGTGGCCTAGATGCCTCATCCTTTCCTCCAGGGATAGTCCAGGGCGTGTTCTCAGCCTTATTTGTTCAGAAACTGTTTCTCTCTGAGGAATCACCAAGCTCACTGAAATGGATTTACACACCAAAAGGCCAATGAATGAATGGCAGGGAGAGCTCTAACCAGTGGTGTGCTGGTGAGTGTTTAACAACCAGCTCTCAGGTGGTGGGAGGGGAGAGGGGGAAGCCCTGACTTGAAGGATGTGCCATGCTATAAATACTCCCACCATGACCAATTTCAAGCTATCGACATGATGTCACTGAACACAGCAGAGCTGGGAAGAGATGTACACGATCAGCTCTCACGAGCAGGTACAAGCTGGTCTAGCACAACACCAGCAAAACTGAGCCTGGGATTGAAATCTTGCACCCATGAGACAAGGTGCATTCTTTTTTCTGGAGGCAAATCTCCTGGGCTGCTGGATCAGAAGCAGCAGGTAACTAATGGGACAAGTGGAGTTAGCCAAATGCACCATCACCTGCAGAGCTGACCGTCTTGCCGCTAAGCCCGCAAGTCCATTAGCTTTCAGGTGCTGTGCTCACACTGGTGATGACACTGCCAGTGAAACCACGCCCCTCGCAGGTACAGGGGTCCCCCTACCCCACTTGTGCTGTGGTTAGATGGACATGGCCAACTCCCCTTTGCCTTTGCTTCTGGGGGGACCAACCTCCACTTCTCAGTGCTTCTGAATATCCCGTTCTGTCCTGACACAGAAGCCATTCCTCTCTTTAAGGGAGCCATTCCATGCTTTCTGTGCACGTCTATGCAGATCTATCTGTGTTGGCTAAAGTGATAACTCTCAGAGGATGGTCTTATTGCTATTATTTCCTAGTTCTTGGAATAGAGAGTCACCTCGCAACAGCCCTTATCTTCTCTTCAACAGGCTAAATCTGTAACCCCCGATCCCACTCTAAGCCAATGTTATCCTTGTGATGACAAACCGAGCAATCAGCAAATCCCATACATTTTGTTTTCTAAACAAAAATTCTGAAACCCACCCCTACTTCCTGTCTACCATCACCTCCTTCCCTTAGGTCCTCATCATCTTCTGCCAAGACTATTCCATTGGCCCCTAGCTAAGTGTCCCACTTTTCTTCAATCTTAACACCTTCCATTTCTTCCCTCCTTTACACAACTAGAAAGGGAGTTCACAATGCAAAACTGACCTTGTCATTCCCCCCTCCCAACCTCCCTCTGGCCATCTTCCCCTGTTCCCCTAAACCCTACCCTCAACCCTGGCAGTTCTAGATGATACGATAGACCCTATGCTGTCTTTACACATGCAGTTCCTTCCATTCAAAATTCTCTTCCCCACCCCAGTTGGACTACCTTGGACGGCTCCTCTTAACCCTTCAAAACCCTTTTCTGAGTTTTTCCACTCAATGCTAATAGGTCATTATGAGGAACAGCTTACTCTTTCCCCATGTTTTATCCCAGATGCTAATGAAGAAATGTCATCCTTTCAATGTAGAAGAAAACGCTACCGTTCTTCCTCTCACCTTTCACAGGCTCCTCCCTTTAGGAAGGTGAAGGTGCTACCTGCTTGAGGACAGGGCAAGAGTCTGACACCCACTGGCTCACATATCTCTAGTGGCCGGCAAGAGTGAGTAGAAGGGTGAAGACCGAGGCCCAGGACAGGTGCCTGAATGGTCAGATCTGTAGACTGTCTCCATGCGTAAGGCTCAACAGATGCACTTGAGGAGAAATAGCAGAAAACCCATTTTGACTTCAGCTCCAAAACAGGTCTTAATTCAGCAGTAAAACAGGTATTTTAATCCCTATCTGACTCTTATGTATGTCTCTCCATGGTCCAGAACTCACAGAAGGGTCAAGTGTGAATAATTAGCCCCTGGAAGCCGGAACGTGTGTCAGAAAGAGACTTGTACTCAGAGTGGTAATTATCTGCTAATGTGTTGGTCTCCCCCAGTGGACTGTGAGCCCCTGGAGGGCACTGAATGCAATGCATTCTAGAAGCACCGAGTATCCATCCTACTTCGGTGGGGTGTCAACTGTTGCTGGACCTGAACGCTTTGAAAGAGCAGGTCCAAGGTGGTCTCTGGGCTGCAGGACCCAAGCCTTCTGCAGTGTGTGGTGGACGCACCCACCGGGGAGGGATCCAGATGCCGCTCACAGCCCACGCCCTCTGCGGTTCGGCCTCGCTCTGCCACCTCCTCTCTTACTTGGTTCCTTTCACTCTTGTTCCTTCTCACTCTGCCTCTTTCTTGCTCCCTGCCTGTGTGATCTGTGATGTGACTGCTCGTTGGTGCCGGGGTGCCAACCACCCCTGGATCACAGAGGAAGGGGCATCACTTCGTTTGCACGGAGACCTCCTAGAACACTTCAGACCAGCGGTGTTTAGGGCAGAGCCACTGAAATCTACTCCAACAAACAAACTAACCTGGGGTGTCAGTGGTGGGGCAAGGCCTCGAGCCCCTGTGAAGGCCTCCTGCATGGCCTGAAGTCTTGCAAACACCACAGCCACAGAGTAGAACCCTCATCTGCCTTCACCATTACCACCACCAGGGGCTCAGAGAAACACACGGGCCTTTGAGGTGCAAGGCTACGAGCCACACCCTGTCTCGTGACCTGTGGGAAAGAGGCTGACCTTATTTGGAAACCTCCCTGGCCAGTGCTATTAATGGAGTGGCATCCTGAAATAGGGTGGAAGAGGGGGAACTGACAGTTTGCTTTCTTCCCTGGTGAGGCCAGCCACGGGACCCACCTGAAGCAGCCTGCCTTTCTCAAAGAGTCACACAAGCTTTGTTGTCTTCAGGAAGCTTGAGGGTGGAGCTGCCTGCTGGAGCCCCGGTGAACCCCTAATTTGGTTTCCACCACTTTTCACTGGAAGTGCTAACACGCCGTCCCTCACCACAGATACCTGGCCTCCCACTGCCTGCCACAGGGGGACTGACCTGGCAGGCCCTCCCACCTGGGTAGCTGAACCCTCCCCTCTGATTCCAGCCACATCCTGGGGACCTATCCAAGGGGACCAAGCAACGCCAACCATCTTGTCCAGTGGCAGCCCCTCTGAGCAGTCTCGGCCAGGAGACAGGACCAGATCCACCAGCTCCTCAAACAGCCCGGCCATGGGATGGGGAGACCGTGAGGGTACCAGGGGGGCTCGCGAGGGCTCCAGACCATCCTACAAAGGGCTACGTCAGCACAGCGGCCGGCCTAGTCCTAACCCCTCCCTTCCAGATGACTGTTTCCAAACCCTCAGGACAGAGAGGAGGCTAGTTTGTGTGCCTGGAGTCTTTCCTCCCCCAGAGGAGGTCAGCCTGGCCTGGCAGTCAGGCCTCTGGGCTCCCAGACACCACATTCATAACCCACACAGCTTCCAGAAGAGTGGGAGCCTCCCTAAGAAACAGAGTTCCCTCTGCAGACTGGGGCCAGCAGTGCCTGAAGGAAGTTGGAGAGGGAAGAGGGACCTGACCTGGAGAGATAAAGCCCCGGCTGCCCTGGCCCCCAGGACCAACAGGTGAGCAGAGGTCCCTGCACAGCTGGAAGGTCTGGTCAGTGGTCCAAGAAGCTTCTAGGAGCCTGGAGGTTTGAAAGTACCTCCAGGAGGTACTTTCAAAGCTGGAGATGCTGCCAACACTGGAGCAGCAGGCTAATGGCAAAGTCAAGTTCTACAGGGCTGCTTCCAAAGAACTCAGTGGAAATCTGTCAGGAGCAGGAGGTGGTCCTGCCATTCCTGCACCATCCAAGCTGCACTCTGAGCATCTTCCTCTTCCTCTTCATCTCTGAGCAGCTCAGAAAGCCCAAGATGCCAGAGAAAAGACTTCACAAGAGGCCATCAAAATGTCTATTCTAGGGCTTCCCTGGTGGTGCAGTGGTTGAGAGTCTGCCTGCCGATGGCAGGGGACACGGGTTCGTGCCCCGGTCCGGAAAGATCCCACATGCTGCGGAGCGGCTGGGCCCGTGAGCCATGGCCGCTGAGCCTGTGCTCCGCAACGGGAGAGGCCACAACAGTGAGAGGCCCGCGTACCGCAAAAAAAAAAAAAAAAAAGTCTATTCTACCAGTGGGAGCAGCGTTACACACCCTCTTCCCACACACAAACATACCTGAAACTCCCAACCAGGAAGTGCCCTCCCTCAGCCCTGAGCCCCCCATCCCTGGAACCCAGCAGAGCTCTCAGACTCTCTCCTCTCTAAGCACCCATTTCTGAACTCCATCGGACTATTAAAGAATCAAGACCAGAAACAAGTAAAGCTCTCCCTCTCCATTCCAACGGAATTAAATCAGCATAAGGAAGACCTTCCTGACAGCTGGGGGTTGGGACCGGGCACTGAGGATGTCAGAAAGCCCAAAGCCTCCCCTGGGCGTGTGTCCTAAAGTCTCTCCTGCAGGCCTCTTGCCCACAGCCTGCTGACCCCTGCCCTCATTACCGGCTGGACAGGCCTGGAGGCACAGGAAAGGGTGCAGGTGGCCCGGCTGCAGGCTATGGGTGACCTACCTCGGCTCTGCATCCAGCTGGAGCTTCAATTTGATCTCTGGCAAATTCACAGCTCGGCTGAATTCAATCAAACGCCCTCTGGAACTGTACACTGCATCATAAATAACCCGACTACCAGATTTTTGACCGCTCTTCCAAAAACAATTTCTTCTCATCCTCCACTTCTGATCCCCCAAACCTCGGCTCCGACACTGAATTTCACCAATCTATAAAAACTTGTACTTTCTGGAACTTTTAATAGCTGGATCTTTACCAACAAGGTAAATTATCCCATGTGCTATGAGCCTATGAGATTCTAAATTTCAGAGAATTAATGCATGACGATAGAAAATGAAAATAAAATATTTAATAAGATTATTGAAAAACTTAACAATCATCATGTACAACATATATTCTATATGAAGAAAGCAAGTAGTGTATTATTATACTATACCAGTTTACATCTCCTCAATAGACCACTAAAGAAATATCAGCTGTTTTATCAGACTCCAGTACACAAACACTGCTTTAGATAGTAAGGTTGTCAAGGTCAAGAGCTGAACGATGCTGTGTTAAATTCTCAACCCCAGCTCCTTGGCAAGTGCCAGGCTCATAATATGTGCCACAGAAATGTTTGCTGAACAAAGGGGTGAAGGAATGAATGGCATTCCAGTGCATCCGATGTTTAATTTTCAAATTTCAGGCAAACATCCACAAAGCCTGACTCCTTCCCCTACTCAATAATCACAGCACATAAACTTAGAAACCTGCACTGGCCTAACCATTTCTGACATGCCAACGAGTGTTAACTCTGGATGTATTTTAATTGCCAGTCCTCCTGAAGAGCCAGGAAGGCCTGAAACATTGCTGATCTACAGAAGACACATGATTTGCTTAGAAATGAAGAACTAGACATTCACACAAGCAACTCTACCTTTCCATCCTCCTTCTCTCTATTGCATATTCACTAAGAGTGTATGACAGCCCACCCAGTTTCCCCCGGGGTCCCGAGACCTTACCTCCCATAGAAAACCTTATTCGAAAAAAGAAAACCTACTAATCATGTCACAGAGGTGCTATTATCAGGTCCACAAAGGAATTCCCAACAGATAAGAACAGGATCTACCACACTGGGTGTTAGTGAGTTAATACAAATAAAGCTCCTAGAACAGTATCTGGCACAGAGAAGTCAGATAACTCAGTAAATGTTATCTAGGCTGAAATAATTTCTATTAGACTGTAGATTTCATGAAAGCAAGTATTTGTAAGTCCTTTTTCCCAGTGTTGAGAGTCTGGCACATAGCAGTTGCCCAATAAACATTCGTGTTGACTGGCCCCAAGCTTCAGACGAAGGGGAGTAAAGCTGTATAGGAGGAGAAGCATGTGGGGCGCCTGGGACAATCTTGGAGGGAAAAGACAAGAGGCAGAGATGGAGGGAGGGAGAGAGGAGAGAGCAAGATGGCAGAAGGAAGGCTAGGTACCAAGTGACGGCTGACCACCTCTGCCCCCTCACCCCCAGCAAGTCTTAAGGAAAGTCTACCAATCTCATGACTGATTAGTGTGATGACTGTTGACTGGTGGGAGGGTTGTTCCGGTTGTTGCTGGAATCAGAAGAGGGCTAAGGTTCCCACTGGGAATATGTGGTGCAGGGCAGCAGCTGGCTCAGAGAAAAGGAAGCCTGCAGACTGGAAAACCTTTGGAGATACACCACGATCTCTGGGTGAGCTCTGGACTTCCACTGGCCATGGACTTGGGCAGGGGTTTCAGGGTGATTTCACCTTGGTCTCAAGGCACAGAGTGGCCAGTGAGTTCTGGGTTATAGTCAACATGACCACATCAGGTAGACAGTTAAGAACTTCTTCATTCTCTTCTCAAAGTTTAATCCCCCAAAGAGTTGGTCTGATAAAGATCATACATAGCAGTTAAACCCTAAACTCACCCTGATCCATCTGGATTGCTCGCCCCATGCCAGCAGAGGAGGAAGGAGGGCTTATCTTGACAAGTGATACTGTCAAGGAAGAAAAAGCTGGGTGTTCATTTCTGGACAATTACTACCTCCATATAACTCCCAATTACTGATCTCGTGTATGCAGGCTCTTTACATATGTAAATGCATCGAATCCCTGCAATCAGGCTGCAAATCATTAAGCCCATTGCACAAAGAAGACATGGAGCCTCAGTGAGGTCAAATCACTGCTGAGGCCCATGTGGTCAGCAAGCGGTCAAGTGGGGAACGCCACCCAGGTCTATAGGTTTGGTGGCAAAGGGTACGTCCTATCCCCACTCAAACTCAAGATGATGGGCCACTGGAACAGTGGTTGCAAAACTTCCCCACTGCTCACTACCATGTACTCTGAGCACCAGGACAAAGGACTGCCTTAAAGCTAATTAGCTGCTCATCTTCAAAACTAATTAGTTTTCATTCAGCTCACTGAAGCCTCACCCTCAATGGTTAAAAATACCAAACCTGAATTCATCATCAAAGATGACTCCCCAGCAGGAAACCCACTCGTCTAAACAACTCAGCCTCCTGAGCTACCTGGGTCCTGATGGAAGAAGGGATTATGGCTGTAGACTGAACAGTAATCCACAAGCGCAGAGCAGAGGCAAGGCCCGAGTACACGGACCCAAGCCAGGCACGTATTATTAAAACATAAGCCGAAAATCACTTATTCTGCATTAGGTGATTAATAGTGCTGGCCCTTTCCTGGGACATGGCAGCAGCCCTGAGAAATGACGCAGTTACCCCCGTGAATGGAGATGTTAAGGGACTCGTTACTACCAGGGCCAGGTGTACAATTTCACGGTTAATGAGGACTTTGGGGGAGGGGGGTAGCTCCGCTATATTACCCAGTCTAAACAGAGTTCCTAACCCTGCTCCTCTCCTTGCCTTTAAACTGTGATGAAGTAAACTTTAAGGACTGAGGCAATCAAAGGAGCTCTGGGCTAAGGAGAACACAGCCGTGATTGCTGGAGATGGTTTTCACCATGATCCTGGATTAGCCAAGTCCTGGCGGCCTTTCATCCACACACGAGCCACCTGGATGCCCTCGTGGCACAGCAGAGGCACTGCCGACGTGGTTTCCAGAGAGAAAAATGACTTTTAATCAAGACTGGGAAATGGAATTACATGTGCAATCAGATAAAAAACAGCCACAAAACCACAAGCAAGGGACCTCACTGTAATACTGGACTTCCTTTCTTAGAGGCTAGCGAGAACTCAGGCATTAACTATGCTGATGCGGGCATCTGGATTTTTGTTCTCAGGCTGACCGGAACTTCCCAGGAGGAAAATAATGGCTGCTTCGTCCTCACTGGAAACACCCCATGTGGCAATGCAGAGCTGCATGCCCTTTATCAGTTCCTGCTTTTTGCTCTCTTGGCCCTGACCTCAAGCTTATCATCCTGGCAGACAAATGAACACATGTGTAAGTTTTCCTCACTTTTGGAAACAAACTCCAAATGCCTAGTGAGGAAGATAAACTATTCCGAGGCTCCAGGATCAAAGGTCACCAGTTAAGGGCTCTAATTTGCATGCATTTCAAGTTCTTAGGCATATTAAGCAGACTGCCATATATACACACACACACATATATATTTTTAAATAGAAACACTGACTTCCTCGACCTCTGAAGGATCACTTGAGTGCCCGTCTTAGGCAAAAGTAGGGCAACAGGCAGCTATTGCCTGGGATTCTGAGTCTATTAACACAATCACTTCCTTTGGAGCTTTGCAAAGCCTTACAGGAGCCTCCAAGGGAGAAGGTATAGAAACCCCAACCACTGCAACCTAATATTCTAAGTTAGAGAGACTGCCAGGGGACGCCAGCTGGGATCCTCCTGTTCCAGAGGCAGAAGCACATAATAAGACTTGGAAATAAAACCACATCAGGGAAAAGTGAGGCTAGGCCAGTGGCATGGGCTCAAAACTCAATGCCTGGCATCCATGGCAGAGCTTCTGGCTGATGCTAATGGCCTCTCCCCTCCTGATGGAAAAGTCTGGGTGAGTGGTTGTGTGTAGAAATGCCATCTGGGAGGTGGGGTGGGAGGAGAGCTGCAAACTGTGCGGCTCCATGTGGCCTAAAGCCACGTTAGCTTTTTATTCCTGACACATCACACTGAAGATTGACCTAGTTTGTAATGTCAATAATAATAATAATAATACGGAATTCTGCAGGACATGTAAAAAGTTCACAAGTTTTAGAGCCCTGCAGACTTGGGTATGCATCTTTTATTCCTTCTCTTTTCTGAGGCTCAGTTTCCTTCTCAGTAAAATGGAAATAGTAACTCACTTCTCCCACAAAATTAGTGCGAGAATTGAAAATTGAAAAAAAAAAAACAGCTCTTCTATATATCAAGCCTTGTGCCAGACATCTTATATATGTTGCCTTATTCTCAGTCCTTCCATGAACTTGGCATTACCACTGTCCCCATTTTCCAGATGGGGCACCGAGGTTCCGGGAAGTTAAGCAACTTGGTCCAAAAGCCATTAGCTAGTAAACAGCAGAGCTGAGATGTAAACTCAGTGTGTTGACAACAGGTCCTGGGAGTATCACAACCACACAGCAGGCCCTCATTCAGCGGTCACAGCCTCACCTCCCCACCCCCATCCTACCCCCACCCTCACCCACTGACTTCGATTGGATCATTGGGATAGACAGGCAGTCTCTTATACATTGCACTGATTCACATCAAATTTTATTCTGTTCGATCTGACCCAACATTCTAGCAACATAGATATTTTTGACCTATAAAATTTCCTTCATAAAGACATTATTCCTGAACAAAGAAGACTGTGGGAGAAGGGCTATTGTGTGGCCCAGGAAAAGCCTGGTCTAATAGTAAAGGTGAGGGACTAAACCAGAAGATGGAAAGCAAGTCTGGTATTAAAAACCAATGACAGGGACTTCCCTGGTGGCGCAGTAGTTAAGAATTCACCTGCCAATGCAGGGGACACGGGTTTGAGCCCTGGTCCAAGAAGATTCCACATGCCGCGGAGCAACTAAGCCCGTGCGTCACAACTACTGAGCCTGTGCTCTAGAGCCCACAAGCCACAACTACTGAAGCCCATGTCCCTAGAGCCCATGCTCCGCAACAAAGAAAAGCCACAGGGCCTCCCTGGTGGCGCAAGTGGTTAAGAGTCCGCCTGCCGATGCAGGGGATACGGGTTCGTGCCCCGGTCTGGGAGGATCCCATATGCCGCGGAGCGGCTGGGCCCGTGAGCCATGGCCGCTGGGCCTGCGCATCCGGAGCCTGTGCTCCGCAACGGGAGAGGCCACAACAGTGAGAGGCCCACATACCGCAAAAAGAAAAAAAAAAAAAGAAAAAGAAAAGCCACAGCAATGAGAAGCCTGCGTACCGCCCCTGCTTGCTGCAACTAGAGAAAGGCCGCATGCAGCAATGAAGATCAAACGCAGACAAAAATAATTAATTAAATTTAATTTAAAAAAAAAAAACAACGACACACATATTTGGTCCCTGAACAAGGCAGAGGTTGCTTCCCACTGGCACTAAGACAATCCAGCCATTTAGTAGCAGTGGGGACCCATGAGAATCAGGGTAGCCCCAGAGTCATGCATTTTTCCAAACCACTGGGCCTGTTGGTGGGTATGGCCGCATTGTTTGGCTTTGACTACCACTGGGATCAGACTCCATCCCACGAGTCTTAACTTGTCCAAACCCTTAAGAAATTTCAACACTCTTCTTGAGACATGTTTGGGCCCTGCCCACGGCTCAACATCCCCTTCTCCTTGTAACCCCCTCAAGCCCGTCATACTGTTGCCAGTTTTCCTGTAATGGAATGTCCATGTCACCCCTTACATTACATAGAACGTCCACGTTGCCCCCTACATGGCTGGCTTTTAAAAGGGAGAATCTCTTCCTACTCTTCCCACGAAGCAAGGGCATGTGTGTTGAGCACTGGCCAGAACTCAATCTCAAACTGTCTGCTTGTCCAATTCTGCCAAAACGTGGCAGGCAGTAGGGAAATGACAGGCTCTGCACACATGAAAATCTGGATGCATTCTCACAAGAAAGCCAGGTGTGCTTCCACAAATGACACATATCCAAGGATCACTGGAAAACCAAGTCAATAAATTTGTGAGGGGTGACAGGTTGGTAGTGACACTTTATAAGTCTGTATTTCTGATTATTCACTTAAGCTTTTAAAAATTAAGCACAGATAGCTATCATCAAAAAGACAATAAATAAGTATTGGCAAGGATGTGCAGAAAAGGGAACACTCGTGCACTGCTGGTGGCATTGTAAATTGGTGCAGCCATTATGGAAAACAGTATGCACTGGCAGTTTCCTTAAAAAATTAAAAATAGAAATACCTTATGATCCAGCAATTCCCCTTCTGGGTATTTACCCCAAAAAACCGAATGACTAATTCGAAATATACATGCACCCCCACGTTCACTGCAGCATTATCTACAATAGCCAGGACATAGAAGCAAGCTAAGTGTCCATCAATAGATGAATGGATAAGGAAGAAATGGCATACATACACACACATACACACGCACGCACACACACACACACACACACACACACACTGGAATATTACTCAGCCATAAAGAAAAAAAGAAATCTTGCCATTTGCGACAACATGAATAGACCTGGAGAGTGTTACACTAAGTGAAATAAGTCAGACAGAGAAAGACAAATATCATGTGATCTCACTTATGTGTGGAATCTAAAAAACAAAACAAATGAACAAACAAACCAAAATGAAAACAGACTCATAGATACAGAGACCAAATGGGTGCTAGCAGAGGGGAGGGGGTACAGAGTTGGATGAAATAGGAGAAAGGGATTAAGAGGTACAAACTTCCAGCTATAAAATATAAATACAGATGTAATATACAGCATAAGGGATATGGTCAATAATATTGTAATAACTTTAAATGGGGACATATGGTTACTAGACTTATAGTGGTGATCATTTCATAATGTATTTAAATGTCAAGTCACTATGTTGTACACCTGAAACTAACATAATATTGTACACCAGCTATATTTCACTAGATAATAAAGTTTACTCAAAAATTTTTTTACATGAAGAACAGAAATTCTCAACTGGTAAAATTAATTTAGAACTTACATATCTTTTCTTGAGTAGGACTCAACATCACAAAGATTTGGATTCTCCCTAAGTTAATTTATAAATTTAAAGCAATAACAAATAAATGTCATAGGTTGTTTTTCTGGTACTGAACAAGCTGATTTTAAAGTTCAAAAGGAAAAATGAACAAAGAGGAGAGCTATGGAAAAAAATAACTAAAGTTAAAGAATAGTAGGCGGTTTAGAGAGACCTAATCCTCCCAGGTATGAAAATGTACTTATTAGATAACATCAATAATTAAAATAGTTTGGTACAAACATGTGAAAGGTCATCAGAAAGATCAGTGAAACATACAGAAATTCTAGAAATAGACTCAAATATATGCAGGATTTTAGTATATTAAATTTATAAAAAATATATAAATTTATATTATAAATTTGGCATTGCAAATCAATGAGGAAAAGATAAATGTTTCGATGAATGGTATTGAGACTCCATACCAAGCAAAATTCTAAATGGATCTTAGATTTCAATGTTCAAAATGGAACTATAATAGAACTTCTAAGAAAAATGGAGAAAATCCTTTACAATTTTTTATTGGGGTATATTTTGTTGTGAACTAAATTTCAGAAGCCATAAAAGATCGATAAGTTTACTCCATATAAATCAAAAACTTCTTCATGAAAAAAAGCAAAGAAACAACAACAAACTGGGTTCAGTATTTTCAACTCATGCAAAGATCAAGGGATAAAATCCCTAATTATAAAGAGCTCCCAAAAACCAACAGAAAAATAAGCAAAGCACATGATTAACAGAATATGAAATACAGATAACTCCTGAGCATGTGAGAAGATGCTTAATCTCACTCACAAGAGAAATGCAAATTAAAACTATTCTCTCATACTATTTTTGCCTATTCAATTGGCAACAATCCGGAAGTCTGATAACGTATTCTGTTGACAAAACTATGGGAAAGCAGGCACGTTTATACATTGCTCATGGGAGTATAAATCGGCACAACCCTTTTGGAAGGGAATTTTGCAATAGCTATCAAAATTACAAGTGCAAAAATCCTTTTACTCTGCAATTCCACTTTTAGAACTTTATCTGATACTTAGAAAAATGCAAACTGACCTAATTACAACATTATTCTTTGTAGCACTGTTTTTCACAGCAAAAGATTGGATAGAGCCCAAATGCTCTCATTAGGAAGCTGGTTAAATAGGTAATGGCACATTCATACAATAAAATACTGTGCAGCTGGGAAAAAGATGAGAAAATTCTTAATATACTACTACAGAAATATCTCTAAGATGTGTTACCAAGTGAAAAAACTAAAGGGCAGAATAGGTATACAGAGTATGTCCCCGTTTGCATAAAGAGGTGGGGAAATGTGAATTTATAGTTATATCTGCTTATAGTTCTTAATGAAAATCTAGAAGGATCCCCCAAAACGAATAATGTGTTTATCTGAGGGACTGGGAAGGAATGGAGCTGAATGGGGCTTAGGAGAATTTTCTCTCTACACCTTTTTACCCCTAGTTTTTGAGTCATGGGAATGTATTGTCTATTAAAAAATTAAATAAATATGTTAATTTTTTTCAGAAGATAAATGCTAGTGGAATAGATCACAGAGACCACAAAAATAAAGTGAAACTCCAGAACTACAGAGAAAGAAGACGTAAAAGAGAAGAATGATAGGAAAGGAAATGAGCAAGACTCTGTAGGACTAAAATGGAAGTGCCAAGGGCAAATATTTGGGATTGTGAAAGAATAATGCACAAGAAATAAGCAACCTAACGTCTTTGAACTTCAGTAGTTCCCTCTTATCCTTGGTTTCAGTTTCCAAGGTTTCAGTTCCCTGTGGTCAACCACGGCCCAGAATTATTAAATGGAAAATTCCAGAAATAAATAATTCATAGGTTTTATTTTTTAAGTAATTTTATTTATTTTTATTTATTTATTTATTGGCTGCATTGGGTCTTCGTTGTTGCACGTGGGCTTTCTGTCTAGTTGCGGCGAGTGGGGGCTACTCTTCGTGGCGGTGCGCGGGCTTCTCATTGCGGTGGGTTCTCATTGCGGAGCATGGGCTCTAGGCACGCGGGCTTCAGTAGTTGTGGTTCGTGGGCTCTAGAGTGCAGGCTCAGTAGCTGTGGCACACAGGCTTAGTTGCTCCGTGACATGTGGGATCTTCCCGGACCATGATCGAACCTGCTTCCCCTGCATTAGCAGGCAGATTCTTAACCACTGCGCCACCAGGGAAGTTCCAATTCATAAGTTTTAAATTGTATGTCATTCTGAGTGGCATCACAACGTCCCACCATCCTGCGGGAGACATGAATCATCCCTTTGTCCAGCATATCGCCCTGTTAGTCACTTACTAGCCATCTCCATTATCAGATCATCACACTATCATAGTGTTTGTGTTCGTCACCCTTATTTTACTTAATAATGGCCCCAAAATGCAAGAGTAGTGATGCAGGCAATTCAGATATGCCAAAGAGAAGCCATAAATTGTTTCCTTTAAGTGAAAAGGTAAAAGGTCTCAACTTAATAAGAAAAAAAACCATATGCTGAGTTTGCTAAGGTCTACAGTAAGAATCAATCTTCCATCCATGAAACTGGGAAGAAGGAAAAAGAAGTTCATGCTAGTTTTGCTGTCACAACTCAAACTACAAAAGTTATAGCCACAGTGCATGATAAGAGCTTGGTTAGGATAGAAAAGGCATTAAATGTGTACAATAAGATATGCTGAGAGAGAGAGAGAGCACATTCACATAACTTCTGTTGCAGTGTATTGTTACAATCATTCTATTTTTTTTTTGGCGGGGGGCGGGTACGCGGGCCTCTCACTGCCGCGGCCTCTCCCGTTGCGGAGCACAGGCTCCGGATGCACAGGCCCAGCGGCCATGGCCCATGGGCCCAGCCGCTCCACGGCACGTGGGACCCTCCCAGATCAGGGCACGAACCCGTGTCCCCCGCATCGGCAGGTGGACTCCCAACCACTGCGCCACCAGGGAAGCCCACAATCGTTCTATTTTACCATTAGTTGTTAATCTCTTACTGTGCCTAATTTATAAATTAAACTTTATCATAGGTGTGGATCTACAGGTAAAAATATAGTATATTCAGGATTCAGTACTCTCTGTGGCTTCAGGCATCCACTGGGGATCTTGGAATGTATCCCCCATGGAAAAGGGGGGCTATTATAATCATATACATTATATAAAACTCATATGTATGCAAACATTCATACAAATTTCATAATTCAAAACATTTTCATGGGGCTTCCCTGGTGGCGAGGTGGTTGAGAGTCTGCCTGCTAATGCAGGGGACACGGGTTCGAGCCCTGGTCCGGGAGGATCCCACATGCCGCGGAGCAACTAGGCCCGTGAGCCACAGCTGCTGAGCCTGCGCGTCTGGAGCCTGTGCTCCACAGCGGGAGAGGCCACGACAGTGTGAGGCCCGCGCACAGCGATGAAGAGTGGTCCCCGCTTGCCGCAACTGGAGAAAGCCCTCGCACAGAAACGAGGACCCAACATAGCCAAAAATAAAAATTAATTAATTAAAAGAAGGCTCAACATTTAAAAAAAAAAACAACATTTTCATAAGCAATAAATGCCCTTTGTCCCCAGCAATTGTACATTTAGAACTCTCTTTTAAGGAAATCACTAAAAACGTGCTCAAAGACTTTGGTACAAAGCTGTACCTCACAAGCAAATGTTCGACAATAGATGATTCATTAAATAAATCACGGCCTCCCATAAAACGGAATGCCAAGCAGGCACCAAATTTATGCCACAGAATGTTTAATGATACCAAAAGATGTTTACTCTCTGCTGGCAAAGATATACACTAAAATATTCATTGCAGTTATCTCTAGGACTGGGATTATGGATGACTTCTATTCTTTCTGCATATTAATATTTTCTAATTTTTCTACAATGAATATGTATTACTTGTGTAATAAAAAAACAATAAAAATTATTAAAAAGGAAAAAAAAAGAAAAACCCCAGCATAGTTGATTGATACCCAAGAGCACCACCCTAATGGACATCACTTATCTAGCTTCTCTACTCTAATAATTTTTAAATTACACTATGGTGAAATCCAAAAGCTCTCCTCAGGGGCTGCAGAGGGCAGGCAGGGTTTGAGGCTCCGCTCCACACTCTGGGCCTCCCATCCCTACCCACACACATATTCAAACACACACTTAGAGCAGCTCCACTTTTTCACGTTTTACAAATAGGCCTTCTGCCTAAGATTTAACTTAGCAGATGAAAAGACACAGGAATACTAGCCCACGAAGCTCTGTCCTGACACCTAGTCCAAGCACCAAGAAACCATTCAACTCTCAATACCCCAGAAATGTCTTCTCAAAACTCAGGTCATGAGTCTGAAAAGCTTTTATCCCAGGCAGATGACAGCATGAGTGAAGGCCCAGAGGTGCGATTCAACAGGACTCACGGGGAGGCAGAGTGTGGGCTTGTCTGTCTGCTAGAGAGAGAAATGGTGTGTGTGTGGGGGGCAGGTAGAAAGGTGAAACCAGAGTGGGCACCTGAGAAGCAGAGACATACCAAGGAAGGGGGTCAGAGCCCCTCACTCACTTCAGCAGGTGCCAGAGCACAGTGTGGGTTGGTCTTTGAGAATATACTGAGCTGCATCTGCCATCAAAGACGACTTGATGCTGGAGGTTCAGAGTTAGGCTGGTCTTTCCCCAACTCTAAAAGTAGGTTAAGACCAGCGTCCCACTGACTCTTCTTGAAGGTGAGGGCCCCTCACTTATCCACAGCTTTTCCCTTATGAGTGTGAAGGAGGGAGCAGCATGCCCTGCAAAGGCTGAAGTACTCACTCTGGTCCCTGGATGCATAAAGTGGCTGACCTGTATCTAGTTCTGAAACGTCATCAGTCTAATAATAATATAATAGCAGTCATCATTTATCATGTTTTCACTGTTTACCAGGCACTGCAATAACATAAACA
Organism: Mesoplodon densirostris; assembly: GCF_025265405.1. Taxonomy (NCBI): domain Eukaryota; kingdom Metazoa; phylum Chordata; class Mammalia; order Artiodactyla; family Ziphiidae; genus Mesoplodon; species Mesoplodon densirostris. The sequence goes on along the minus strand of NC_082661.1, from coordinate 51,999,167 downwards.
ATTTCATTTAAACCTAACAGCAAGGCTCTGAAGTAGTCTGGGAGACTCGCTGTAAAAATGGTCCCACTTCTCCACTCCTTCCTGTATCTACACTCTGTGTCACGTGACTTCTCCCATCAAGATGTGGAGTCTATATTTCATCCCTTGATTTGGGGCAGATATTTTGACTTTCAGCCAAAGATGTGCAACAGAGATGATACTGTGGCAATTCTAAGCCTAGGCCTCCAGAGTCCTTACACACTCATTTTCTTGCAATCCAGCCACTTTCATGAGAACAAGCCTGGGAACAAGAACAAGAACCTCCTCCTGGAGGATGAGAGACCACTTGGAGAAGAGCCATCCCAACCAAAGCCACCCTAAGCCAGCCAACCCTGCACCTGACCACAGACATAAGTGATCCAAGATCGGCCAAGCCAGGCCCAGATCAGCAAAACCACCCGGGAGACCTGTAGATTCAAGAGAAATATTATATGGTTGGCATTTTTAACTGCTAAGTTTGGGGACAGTTTGCTATACTGAATTGCTATGGCAATATATTAACTGGAAGCAGGCGAGTAGTACTGTGGTTGCCAAACTCAACCTGAGAAAGGAGAAACTTTCCTGTCATAGACTGAATATGTACCCACCCCCATCCGGCCCTGAACTCATGTTGAAACCCTTACCCCCGCTGTGCTGCTATTTGGAACTGGGGTCTTCGGAAGGTAATTAGCATGAGATGATGTCATGAGGGCAGGGCCCTAGTCTAATGGGATTATTGCCTTTATGAGAAGAAATAATAGAGCTCACTCTCTTGCGCTCTCTTTCTCTCTCCCCTCTCTCTCTCTCTCTCTCCTCACTCTTCCTGTGCCATGAGAGCACACAGCGAGAAGGTGGCTGCCTGCAAGGCAGAAAGAGGGCTTTCGCTAGAATCCAACCATGCTTGCACCCTGACATAGGACTTGCAGCTTCCAGAACTGTGAGAAAATTAAGTTCTGTTGTTTAAGCCCCAATTTGTTATGGCAGCCAGAGGAAATTAAGGCAAGATCTCACAGCTAGTAGGTAACAGAGTGAGAACCCAAAGCCTGTGCCCTTGAAAAACAGTTCATGGCTTCCTACCCAGCCTCGCGGCTGTGACCAGAGCAGATGGACTCTGCTTCCAGGGAATTCATCAGCCACATCCATTGGGCTGCCCTCTGTCCTGAGCCATCCTGGAATCCTAAATGTTGAGGCACATGGAATACCAAAGCTGGAAACAGACCTGGAGGACTTTAACTCCAACTCCCCGGTGACACAGATGATGCTGCTGAAAACCAGATGATCCAAATGAATTGTCCAAGGTCAGACTATATATAATGGCAAAGAAAAGACTGGAGTAAATGTCTCCTAGCCCGCAGGGAAGTGCTCATCGGTCCCCACAGGGCTGCTCTGTCTCTCCAAACATAATAAGAGCAAGAAAGGGTTGTCCTTTGGCAAGTCTCTTCTTGCTCCCTACCCCAGCGCCCCAAGGGTCCCAGTCTTGAGTTCCAGGAACCAAAACTCCTAGGAGCTTCTTATGAATTCCTATCTCATCTTCCCCCTTCCCCAAGCCCTTCTCCACAAATCAGCCTGCTAAGCCACACAGCCAACACAGCATGGGCAGATGGTAGGGCCTGGGTTCCTAGCGGACATGAGGCTGCTTCAGCCCACCAGCATCATAAAGGCAACAGCAGTGTATGCCCATGTAGGAGCCCCTAGGTCATCCTTAGAGCTTCTCCAAGGCCACACAAGGATCTTGTAGCAGAGGCTATAGCTTATGGAGGAGGTCTGGCTGTTGCCATGCATATGGTGGCCAGGCAGCTACTTCTAAGAGCTTGCACACCACACAGCAATCAGGAGCCCCTAGGGCTTGGGGCCCATCTGCTATGCAAAGACAGAGCCTCATTTCAGATGCCACAAAGCATGAAGGACGCTGTGTGCTTCCCTTGGAGCTGGAGCACTGCCCCAGCCTTTAGGTTGTGGTGAAACTCTTAGGGAAGATGGAGTTCGTTCAGTACACAGGCAAAGGGCTGCAGTCTCTGGGGCTCTGGGGACCTCTGATGAACACGGCATGGTTGTGGCCCTCGAGGAAGCCTCAGTCAAGTAGTGGGCGTCCTACAGAGGTTTATACAGTTGCAGGGGTGCAGAGAAGATAATTGATTCTGGTCTGGAGGGAGAGAGGACAGGAAGGCCTTAAAGAAAGCTTTTCAGAGGACAGGACCTTTGAACTGGGCCTTCAAGAAGCTCTTTCCCATGATCACTTCTCTGGAGGTTGCCCAGAAGTCATCTAGGATTCAAGTCAGGAATGAAGCAGATGAGAACTCTGTCTCCTGTGTTACCTCCTAGACGTGCCATGCTCTCCAGCATCTGAGCTCACCTTCTTCTGCAATGGCCAACAAGATGGCTGAGATCCCCACCCTACTTACTGTTGCTATACTGCTGAAAAGCAAGCCATGGCTTCCCTTTTTTCTTCAATGAAGATTATAGCCCTCCATATGGTCTACAAGATCCTGCAGGCTTGCCCTCGCCCTCTTCATCAGCCTTTTTGCCTGTTCACTCTTGCCCTCCTTCACTGGGCTCCAGGCACCCCGGCTTTCCTTCAGCCCCGAGCCACATCCCACCCACACAGGCCTTGGCACACACGCTGCTTCCCCCGAGTTTAGGTATCACCTCAAGGGTCAGTTCATCAGGGGAGTCTTCCTTGGCCCTTTAGTTTAGGTCAGCATCCTCAGATTTACTCTCTCATAGAACCACATCCCTTTCACAGTACTTTAATGCATCTTGAAGTTATATTCCTGTTGACGTAATTTTTCAGTTAACATCTGTCTTGCCCACTAGTCAGTAAACCCCATGAGAGTAGAAATCGTGTCTGCTTTTGCTTACACTTGTATGCTCAATATCTAACAGTGCCAGGAACACGGTATACACACAACAAATATCTGTTGACTGAATGGATAGATAAATGAGGATTGCAAAAATTCTAACTGGGAGTTTTGCTCTGGGGAATGGAGGATCCATGGTGTCTTAGGTTGGGTGTCCCCAGACACAGATCCTGGGACAAAAATGTGAGTACAAGTCAGTTTATTTAGGGATTGAAACCAGGAAGAATTGATCTAGGAGTGGGGGAGACAGGGAAAGAAGAAAGGAAGAAAGGAGGGAAGGTAGGAAGGAAGAAAGGAAAAAGGGACGGAGGGAGGGAGGAAGCCTCAGGGTGTGTACAGGAGATCCCTGGACTAGATGGCTGGTGGGGATGGGGGAGGGAGGAAGGGAGAAGGAGAGGCTGGATGCTCACCTGTGTGCATGACAGGACAGGTAAGAGAAAGCGAGGAACCAGCTCATTGCTGCTTGGTTTTCTACTTGATTTGTGGTGACTCCAGTCTCAGGTTCTAGCCACGCAGATATGGGAGTTATCGGGTCCAACCTCCATGTTACACTACCACTGGTTTCCCGTTAGCACACAATTTCAGCTCCTCCAGGACAAGAATCTTTTTAGGTAAGTCTCAGGCCCTACTGGTGGCTACATGTAATACCAAAATTGGCTGACTATAGTGAAAGGTCCAACTCGTTCCCTCCAAAGGAAGAAGTGGCACCTTGTATGGAGACCATGACCCACAGCTGGAGGCTCCAAGCACCCACCTGCCTCAATTTCCTGAGCCCATCATATTTATGCAAAATGACAGAAACCAACGTCTGCCAGAGGGTGTTCAAGACCCAGAAAGCAAGTCAAGATTTTATGACTAGCACTTCTTCTCCATCAAACTTCTTAATCTGCAAGCACCACACCCTCAGTCCAATGCCCAGCCAATGCTGTCGTGAGCACCTGCTGTGTGTCTGGTACCATGCTGAGCACTGGGAACACAGCTGTGAAGGCAGATGAGGTCCCTGCCCTTGAGGAGGTTATAATCCAGGGGAGGAGACATGCATCAATCAACCAACCACCCAAATGCATGTTCAATTACAATCTGGGAAGGAAAGGTACTAGGCTCTAGGAGAGCATAACATGGGGTGTGAGGGGACTAACCTCATCTAGAGGCCAAGGACACCTCCCTGAGAAAAGGACAGAGACGGATGTAGGAGTTAATGAGGAGCAGGCACAGGCAGGGGGAAAGCATGCACAGCAGAGGGAACAGCATGTGCAAAGCCCTTTGCTGGGAGGATCAGGACCACGTGGATGGGTGGATGCTGAAGGCAGGCGTGGTCTGAGATAAGGCAGGCAGAGGGGGCAGGTGTGGCCATCCAGGTCCTGAGTCCCATTGTGCAGGATAATGTCAAGGGGCTCCGCTTCTGGGGGACCTGACAACATCACGGCTGAGAGAGACCTGCTGGTCACACCCTAAAAGAGAGGTGGGGAAGATGCAGTGGGAGTCTGACAAGAAGGAAAAGAACTGGCCTTTCCTGAGCGCCTCCTATTCTTCAGCACCTTCTTCTTCTTCCTGAGCACCTCCTATTATTCATTGTGCCATATGCAAGGGTTTCACTTATGAAATCCTTAGATTCATTCATTCATTCAGTTCAACAAACAGCTATAGAGCCACAGCTACTCTTCAGGACCAAGTAAACAGCAAGGGTAATTTTTACCAAAATCATCCTACAAAAAAAGAGTGAGTGTACTTATACTCAAATCCCTGACAAAGCCTCTCCTATTAAAGGGCAACTCTCTCATTGACTTTATTTTAACCAACAAAGTACCATCTGGGGAGAAGACATTAGCCGGAAATGACCTCAATCAATGCTAGTTTTGGATGCTTATGAGAGGTTTCTGATGGAACTGTTAAAAAAGGAGGCAAAGCTATTTAACACCTATTTAATAATTATTCCTGCGTATGACCTTAGAATTGCAAGCTGGGGATGTTATTCTAAATGAGCCTTTTACAAATCACTTTAAAAAGCAATACCATGAGTAGTCGCACTGCGGAGAGCATGAATATACCTACAGAACAAAAGGAAAAAACACTCCCCTAATATTATGCAAATAAGTGCAGGTGGCTTGGGATAGAGTCTCCAGTGACAGCATTTCATACAGATCCACAAAATACTGGACCTCAAACAACTCCGATGGAAGTGGAGATTTTGTGCCCTGAAAACTAGGTTAGTCGCTGCCTATCGTGGCTCAGGCAATGAAAGAAGCACGGCTGCCAAAGAAGAGGCCTTGAATAAAATTCCTCCATGAAATGCAAGAGAGGGAAGAAAGCAGTTATTTCCAAATTATCATACTATTTTACGTAACATGTGAGTTTAAATATGTACGTGTCACTAAATTAATAAATCCAGTGCTATAAATAGACATCTGACTCTTTCATCTACCTCCCGAAGAGTTTATATGTTCAACTTCAAGTTGACCCTCTCCCCTAAATATAGGATCTTCCCCTGGGAAAATGCAAAAAGCATTTTCTTTGGGGAGCTATTTTGTATTCCAGCGTTTACGGGAACTAGCTACAGGGGGCAGAAGCTTACCCAATACTACCCGCCAGACAGAAATGGCCTGACCCCGCCAGCCAGAGCACTCCATACACGTACCCAAACTTTGTATATAACGTATCCCTGTTTTATTGATGAGGGATCAGATCTGGAGAGGCCCTGGAGGCTGACTGGCTCATGAACACAGGCAAAAGGGCAAACCAGGACTGCAGCCGGACCTGCCTGACTCTGAAATCTTGTCGCCTAAATGCTTCTCATGTCCCTAGGTGTCAGACTCCCCACCACAGCAGGGCCCTGGCCTCAGAAACCCGCCTTCCTGTTTTGGCTCAGGAGTTCAGGGTGAGCAGAACCCCCGCTGTGGTTTCCATCCCCCTACCACCACCCGAGAGCATGGCACCCAGACCAGGTTCAAGAACCCCAGCCTCCAGGTCACAGGCAACTGCCCCACGTCCAGCAGCCCCTTCAGTTCCTTGGGTTCTCCATGGGCTGACATGCGAATCTGTCCCCCATCCACTGGCAGCTCCTTCCTTTACAGATGCCAAAGCCCTCTGCACAGCCACCTGCTAAGAGCTGGGAAGGGAGTGAGCTGAGCAGTCACCTCAAGCCACCAGGAGATCAGTGGACTCAGAACTGCACCCTTCCCAAAGCCCCCGAGGGAAGGGCAGAGAAGCCCCCCACTCTGCAGGGCCCCCCATCTCCCCTGATGCCGGCACCATCCTTCCTGTGGCTTCATGCCCCCTGGCCTGTGTGGTACTGGGTCATCCTGGTGCCCGCTGCTCCCTCCTCTCCCTGCCCCCTCCTGAAAGTGGACTCTAAGGGCCTCATTCACGGCCCGCCAGAGTTTGGGACACTCCATTTTTAATGCCTGGGGGCATCTTCACTATGTACAGGTCCCAAAGGCAGCTCATGAGGACCAAACACTAACAACCACTTCCCCCATGAGTTAGGTCCATTCAGCAGCAGGGCCAGGCTAAGCATCCCCCAGGCAAGAAGCCCAGGTGATGCCTCTGACTCTTCCCTTTCCCTGTTCCCTTCTGCAGGAAGGACACCCCATCCCAGGATCGCTTCTGTTGGGGACTTCCTTTCTGTCCTGAAAGCAGCCACCTCACATTTGACACCAGCCTCCTAAATGGTGGCCCTGCCAGTTGGCTCTCCTCCTCCAATCTGTCCAGCTCCTGTTGCCAGATTCATATTCCTCAAAGCCCAGCCAGGGGTTCATCAGATGCCGACAGGGCCCCCTGCCACTTAGCAAGGAGGGCAAAGCCTTCCATTGTCATTCTAGATGGTCACTGGTCCCCTCAGACCCCTCATGACCATCATCTATGACCTCGGTGCCTCCCATGGTCCCCGCCTGCTTCTGTCCCTCATGCCACCTTCAAAGTGCCATCAGCACTGCATTTAAAACCTGGTATTGCTGCCACCCCTCAGGCTCAGCCAAGGCCCCTCCTCCAAAATCTGTCCCTAAGGGCTCCCATTCCTCAAGTAGAAGATGCTTGCCCTCCCTTCCCTATAGCATCACGGCATCAGGGAGAGCTTCCAGCAGGCAGAGCCACAACCCTGGCTCTTCCACATGCTGCAGTGAGCTAGTCAACTTTTCTCTCTAGTTCCTCCATCTGTACAATGAGAGGCTATTAACATTCGAGTTCAGGGAGGATGAAGTTTTGTTGTGCTTTTCACCTGAGCCACCCAGCCCCTGGGTGAACTAGATAACGGAGAACACAGAGGTGGATGTGAAACACCATGACAGGAACCTGAGAAAGACCACAGGGACCAGCAAACGCTTCCTGAAGATCTATGGTGCCCAGACTCTAAAGAGGTTATTTCAAAACTGGACAAGTTTCACTTTCAGATTTTTCATCATTAGTGTGTAAGAATGCCAGAGATTTCTGTGCATTAATTTTGTATCCTGCTACTTTACCAAGTTCATTGATTAGCTCTAGTAGTTTTCTGGTAGCATCTTTAGGATTCTCTATGTATAGTATCATGTCATCTGCAAACAGTGACTTCTTCTTTTCTGATTTGGATTCCTTTAATTTCTTTCTCTTCTCTGATTGCTGTGGCTAGAACTTCCAAATCTACGTTGAATACCAGCGATGAGAGTGGGCGACCTTGTCTTTTTCCTGATCTTAGTGGAAATGGTTTCAGTTTTTCACCATCGAGGACGATGTTGGCTGTGGGTTTGTCATATATGGCCTTTATTATGTTGAGGAAAGTTCCCTCTATGCCTACTTTCTGCAGGGTTTTTATCATAAATGGGTATTGAATTTTGTCAAAAACACTCCCATTTACCATTGCAGCAAAAAGAATAAAATATCTAGGAATAAACCCACCTAAGGAGACAAAAGACCTGTATGCAGAAAATTATAAGACACTGATGAAAGAAATTAAAGATGATACAAATAGATGGAGAGATATAGCATGTTCTTGGATTGGAAGAATCAACATTGTGAAAATGAATATACTACCCAAAGCAATCTACAGATTCAATGCAATCCCTATCAAACTACCACTAGAATTTTTCACAGAACTAGAACAAAAAATTTCACAATTTGTATGGAAACACAAAAGACCCTGAATAGCCAAAGGAATCTTGAGAACGAAAAACGGAGCTGGAGGAATCAGGCTCCCTGACTTCGGACTATACTACAAAGCTATAGTAATCAAGACAGTATGGTACTGGCACAAAAACAGAAATATAGATCAATGGAACAGGATAGAAAGCCCAGAGATAAACCCACGCACATATGGTCACCTTATCTTTGATAAAGGAGGCAAGAATATACAATGGAGAGAGACAGCCTCTTTAATAAGTGGTGCTGGGAAAACTGGGCAGGTACATGTAAAAGTATGAAATTAGAACACTCCCTAACACCATACACAAAAATAAACTCAAAATGGATTCAAGACCTAAATGTAAGGCCAGGCCCCATAAAACTCTTAGAGGAAAACATAGGCAGAACACTCTATGACATAAATCACAGCAAGATCCTTTTTGACCCACCTCCTAGAGAAATGGAAATAAAAACAAAAATAAACAAATGGGACCTAATGAAACTTCAAAGCTTTTGCACAGCAAAGGAAACCATAAACAAGACCAAAGGACAGCCCTCAGAATGGGAGAAAATATTTGCAAATGAAGCAACTGACAAAGGATTCATCTCCAAAATTTACAAGCAGCCCATGCAGCTCAATAACAAAAAAAACAAACAACCCAATCCAAAAATGGGCAGAAGACCTAAATAGACATTTCTCCAAAGAAGATATACAGATTGCCAACAAACACATGAAAGAATGCTCAACATCATTAATCATTAGAGAAACGCAAATCAAAACTACAATGAGATATCATCTCACACCGGTCAGAATGGCCATCATCAAGAAATCTAGAAACAATAAATGCTGGAGAGGGTGTGGAGAAAAGGGAACACTCTTGCACTGTTGGTGGGAATGTGAATTGGTACAGCCACTATGGAGAACAGTATGGAGGTTCCTTAAAAAAATACACATAGAACTACCATATGACCCAGCAATCCCACTACTGGGCATATACTCTGAGAAAACCATAATTCAAAAAGAGTCACGTACCACAATGTTCATTGCAGTTCTATTTACACTAGCCAGGACATGGAAGCAACCTAAGTTTCCATCATCGGATGAATGGATAAAGAAGATGTGGTACATATATACAATGGAATATTACTCAGCCATAAAAAGAAACGAAATTGAGTTATTTGCAGTGAGGTGGATAGACCTAGAGACTGTCATACAGAGTGAAGTAAGTCAGAAGGAGAAAAACAAATATCGTATACTAACACATATATATATGGAATCTAAGAAAAAAAAAATGTCATGAAGAACCTAGGGGTAAGACGGGAATAAAGATACAGACCTACTAGAGCATGGACTTGATGATATGGGGAGGGGGAAGGGTAAGCTGTGACAAAGTGAGAGAGTGGCATGGACAAATATACACTACCAAACGTAAAATAGATAGCTAGTGGGAAGCAGCCGCATAGCACAGGGAGATCAGCTAGGTGGTTTGTGACCACCTAGAGGGGTGGGACAGGGAGGGTGGGAGGGAGGGAGATGCAAGAGCGAAGAGATATGGGAACATATGTATATGTATAACTCATTCACTTTGTTATAAAGCAGAAACTAACACACCATTATAAAGCAATTATACTCCAATAAAGATGTTAAAAAAAAAAAGAAACAAACAGTATTGGATTCCAAGATGCCACCTTGCAAAACTGGACAAGTGTGCAACGATGTAACATACAGCTTATCCTCAGTATCATGTTTTCATAAAAATGAATTGGAAAAACATCCAACAGTACTAGACTCGTTAAATCAATTACAAGTGTCCAATAATTTATTTATCCAGTCCTCTATGGTAAGAAATACCTTGTAGGTCTTAGAAATGAAAATATAAATGAGTATATATGTATAAGATTTCCATGCTATATTGTGAAGTGATCAGATTAAAAAAGAAAAAGTATTAACCATTCCATGATTCTAAAATATAGGGTATAGTTTGCATAGAGTAAAATCTAGAACAGGGGTCAGCAAACTACAATTTGTGGGCCTGGTTTTATAAATAAAGTTTTATTAGAAAACAACCCACATTCACTTATTTATGAATTTTCTGTGGCTACTTTCAGGCTACAAGGGTAAAGTTGAATAGTTTTGACAGAGACCATATGTGCTGCAACAATATTTAATATGTGGCCCTTTAAGAAAGAGTTTGTTAAGCCCGGTCTAGAAGAATAGATATCAGATGTTAATATCAAAAGGTTAATGATGTTTATTTTCAAGGTAGTAGGAAGTTGGGTAATTTTATTTTTGTTTTTTTTCTTTATGCCTAGCTACATGTTTATATTTTTTCTGCCATGATAATGTACAATCTTCTAAAAAGCACATAATTTATAAAAATAATCTACTGGCATATTTACATTAAAAATAATTTCATTAATGGTCACAGTGATTTTCCCCATTTTACAGCTGAGGAACCAAGTCTGAGAAAGTTCTAGCAATGCGTCCAAAGTCACACAGCAAGTGGTACATGTGAGACCCCAGCCTGGGTCTGTCTGATGCAAAGACCTTCTCAAGACCTCAATGGAAGGAAGGTCCCCTGGCTCCTTTCCTGAGAAGTTAGGGACAGAGGGCTCCTCACCAAGGAGCGGCACCACCATAACCCACAGCCCCTCCTCCCGGCCTGGACAGGAAGCATGGCACCGAGGAGTGAGGCATCAGAGCTCTGCATGTGGTCACTGAGTCCACAGTTCCCACCTCAGCCTGCTGGGCCAGCTGTAATGCGTACCAATCTATCCTGGGACACAGAAGAACCGAGGTCAGCAAGCAAATGTGGCCAGGCTGGGGCCAGAGACCAAATCAAAACCTTCCCTGCCTGCTTCCCATCAACTCCTTCACCTCCCCCCTCCCCATCCAGGGGCGTCCACTCTATGCTCTAGCCAATTAGAAGGCTTTGCACTTGCCCACTCAGGGTGTTTTGTGCTTCTGAGCATTATGCACGTGAGGTTGGTTCCCTCTGTGTGAAAAGTCCTTTCCCTCCCCAGCCACCTGACACATTCCTATTCATTCTTTAAAAAGAAAGATCACAAACTAAAAACTCCCTGGCCACATGAAGGCAGCAGATGTGTTTTCTCAGGCCAATGTGGCCTTATAAAAATAAAGACATTTGATGTAAAAAATTTTTTGAGATTCCCAGTCTTTCCAGACAAAGCAGAGAACCTAGTAACATGCATCCCACATTCCCAAACAGCAACCACAGGCTGTGGCTGAGTAGTAGCTGTTTTCTTTTCATGGGGTACATGCTTCTCGGCCGGCCAAGGACCCTGCCAGTGCCACCACCCAGCCTCCCCTGCTGGCCTCTGTAGGCATCTGTCTAGGACTGCAATTCCTGCATTAGATGCTCTAGCACAGTGGTTCTCAAAGCGTGCTCCTCGGCCCAGCAGCATCAGCATTACCTGGAAACTTGCTAGAAATGCCAATTCTAGGGCCTCATCCTAGACCTACTAAATCAGAAACACCAGGGATGGGGCCCAGAACTCGGTGTACTACCAAGCCTTCTGGGAGATTCTGATGACCGCTCAAACGTGAGACTCTCTGCTCTAGCACTGTGGGATCTCACCCAAGCAGCCGGCCAGCCTTCTCTACCCCCGGCCTCCATCCTTCTATCCTCAGTTCCAGCAAAGTTCAGTCCTGTGCCAGCTCCTGACCACACTCATTACCCTTCTGTTGCATGCACTCCCCTGCCCTGTGGCCCCGGGCTGTTTACCTGTCTGTCTTCGTACCCACTGAGATCCTCCTGAGCAAGGGCTATTTTTGATCCCTCCCTCCCCAGCACCTAGCACAGAGCCAAGTCCTCAGTCAGGGACTCAGGGGCTTCTACAGCACTGAAGCAACTCACTTGGTGAGCACTTATGTCCCCCTAATTCGTTGAAGCAAGAGTGACCGTGAGGCAGCCTCAGCCCTCCTCTGACATGACAAGGATGTCAAGCATCAAATGCTGGCAGCTCCAGGAGAAGCAGTATTTCAGCAGAGATGAAGTAATTCCTATTCACAGCATCTGTTAATCACTCAAGATCCTTCTAGATGCGAGGGGCTATAGAATGAAAGGTGTTATTAATGAAACCGTACAGACTAGGAGGCAGTTCTGAATAGCAGCCCTCCTTCCTAACAATGCCTTCCCCTGCAAGTTAATCCCCTCCCATTATTTTAAATTCTTCAAGTGCTGGAGAAGTCATGTAGGTTGTTTTCCCGAATAGTCACTTCACTGACAAGCATTTTCTAATTGACAGAACATTCTGAAAAGACAGATTAAAGAGAGGGGAGAGAAATACTAAGATGGTGCAATTTCCCACACACAGCAGGAGGCTAAGTTGACTGAAATGTAAGATTTGGAAGAAAAGTTATTCATCAAACCCCTCAACCCTGCAGCCCCCTCCCGGAGAGAAGATTTCAGAGATGTCCCTCCATGGGGAGCTCTGATGTAAAGACGTGTCCAGAGGGGCCACAGGCCTCTCAAAAGCTCAAACCCAAGCCGAGAATCCAATGGCAATGATGAAAATTGTTAGTAATAGTTGAGCAGCTAATATGTGTCTGGAACTTTCCAATAGGCTGTATGCCAAGAGGGGTTATACTTATCATCCCTGAAAGGATAATGGATAATGGATTTATCCCCATTTTCTAAAAGAGGAGACTGAGGAACACACTCAAGTTCACCACTTGTAAGTGGCAGAGCTGAGGTCAAATCCAAGTTTGCTTAACTCAGGAAGCTCTGTGTGTTCTTTCCTGTCATGAGGCCACCTCCACTCCTTTAAGGACACCTGCGTTGGCGTGACTGCAGAGTGGCAATGGGCTCAGATGGCAAACACCCTGAGCCACAGCCCAGACCCCACGGGGGCTGCCCTTAGGCACAAGCTCCCCATAGGTACAAGCAGGGCCTGGGGCTCTCTGTGAGCTGTCACCCCTGCCCAGGTGCCCCTGGTGCTGCAGAGGTAACCTATCAATCACCTTTCTTTTAATATTCACATGGAGCTGATGGATTTCCCCCGATGGCCCTCAAACCATGCATGCTTTGAACAGCTAATGAGCCATGCAGGATGGCTCCACATCTAGTGTCTTCAAATTTCCCAGAGTGAGATAACGCCACAGACGAGGGAGTATATACACTGAGCCGTCCCTAGCACTTGATAAGGTGTTAATAAACCTTAGCAAATGCTGATTAGAGGCGCCCCGGCAGCACAGAGCCGCTGAGCTGCACACACGCTGGAGGGTTGGCCAGTTAAGCCTGGGGAGCTTCTCAATTTGGAAGTGATCCCAAGTCAGCAGCAGGAAGCATCTCCCATGCCTTAGAGCTGCCCAGCAGGTAGGGCTTGCCCTGTGGCGTCAAGCCTGAGTTCAGTGCCCAGGGACAGCGTGGGCAGGAAGTGCTTCATAGACCGCACCCCAAAAGGCTGGAGAATTTGACACACATCCCTCCTGCCCCGGATAACCTTTAGGTATCAGGCATGTAGGAATGGAGTCAAAACTTTCTCCAACATACTTACCTTTGTAGCTGGTATAAAAACTCTTGAGATGAGAGGTTTCAAAATGGTCAAGGGGAATGTAGTAGGTGTTGCTGGTTCCCCCACCCAGATCCCTTCTACCAGCTGGTGTACCCAGTGGCTGTGCATGCGGACTCTGCCTCACCCAGAAATGCCTGGGAGGTCACCTCCCCCCTCTGCAGGTGGCCTTCAGCCAGCCAATAAAGGACTGTGATGGGACACCCAAGTCCAGCCCTTTTGCCTCAAGTTGGTATAACCTCGTGGTACAATTCCCACTCCTTTTGGGATCAGGCTGAGGCCAGACGTCAGCTTTACCGAGCTTCCTCCCCTGCCCTATCCTGCTTCCTTCACACCCTGAAGGACCTCACCTGAGAGCTGCCCCGCGATACATCACCCGTGCAATGCCAAGCTCTGCTTCCGAGGAACCAGACTTAAGCAGGAGGAAAGAAGATGGGTGAGAGCTACTAATGTTTGAGCACCGTTAAGTGCAAGGCACTATTAGACATTTCCACACTGTTTCACTAACTTTCCTCAGTAAACTTGTGAGGTACGGAATCACGGCACCATTCACAGGTAAGAAAACTGAGGCTCTGAATGGGAAGGTGACTTGGCCAAGGTCACACGAAGCCTAAATGGCAAAGGCAAGCTGTGACCCCAGACTGGTTGATGCTGAAAACAAAGCAAGTCTGTTTCCATGACACCATATTGCTTCCCCCTGTTTACCACATGTGGCGTCAGAAGGAGAGGGAACAGAGCTTAATAAAGATAGAGATCTGAAAAGATACATAAGGCTGAAAGCTGACAGACCAGCAGGAAGAAAGAAAACCTCCCCACACTGAGCTGAGGGGCTCACATCACCACTCTGTAAGCTCCTGTCACCCCCAGCAGAGCCTACACTATTGTTTGGCAAGAAACTAATCGCTTGCCACCTCTCTGCTTCCCAGTTGTAAAGCATATTCTACATTTTAATTTAGGATGTCTATTTCACTGGCCAATAGATTGAGACAAATGTTCCTTTGGGCTCCAGCCTACAGGAGCTCACAATTTCCACAGAGGTAAAGAAGGCTCCTGCCAGCGACAGTGCCTTCTGATACGGTCACACACACTCCAGCTAAATTAAAGCATGCTCTGTGATGAGCATCTCTGGAGAGGTAACCTGCTCAGATGGTGCCACCCCCAAGGATACTGTCATTCCTAAGAAGGCAGGGAGCCTAACTCCAAGCCAACAGTGTGATGCCACCCCTGTAAGGTATTAATTACTGTCCCAGTGATCACAGAGCTGCTAGGCAGCAGGAGTCAGGTGTTGAGGGAAGCCTCTTTCTCACCGTGTCACCTTTCTGCATCCACAGACCCCCTCCCTAGTGTCCAGCAAGTCCTGGTTCCCATGGCCACAGTCAGAAACTCCAATCTGGTCTGCAGCCGTTTTGCCTCTGGCTTGATTTGATCTAACAATTTCCTGAGGATGCCGTGGCGAGGGGGAGTGTATGTGCACAACTGGGGAAGTTTGGGTAGTGGAGGATCAGGGAAGGGGCAAAGGCTGGAGTGTGTACGTGTTTATGTACTTGTGGCTCCAAAATGAGAGCTACAGGCAGGAAGTGGCTCCACCCACGTGGCCAGGTTTGCAGCCACGCCTGCCGCTGTAGACACAGTCATGGCTGCCGAGTACACTCAGCCTAGATATGGGCAGAATTCTAAGTAGGCCCTAGCTTTTGGGGAGCAGGTACTGCTCCAGACCACAAAGCCTGGCCTTTGAGAGTGCTACAAGTGAGAGCACTTCCCTCCCTGACATCCTCAACAGCCAAAAGGTTTCATCAGTTGGACCAAACTCTCATTTCCCATTTTCAGTGGGAAAAATACCCAGGAAATTATGAAGCAAGCAAGCCCCGCAGCACCTTCATTTCCTGTTGGCCAGAGCACTCCTCCACACCTCACCTGAGATCTGATGGAGCAATGAGGGCACTGGATGGATAAGAGGAGTGAACCACTTGCTCTGGAACATGGAGAAACAGGAACACCCAAGAGGAAACTCCTAAGTCGCCGTGGGGTTTGATATGATATCTGCTCTCAGCTTTGGAGCTAGAGGGACCATCTTTCAGAAGGTTTGTGGAATGTAAATCCACAAGGAACACCAGATGCACCCCATGCTTATCTCCTCATTATTTCCCCTCAGAGTTCAGATAAGTTTGGGGATGCTCGATAATCCTCTCTTGGCTGGGCTAACCAGAGGAGTAACAGGCATCCAGGCTTGGAAGAAAGCACTGGGGTGGAGAGGGTGGGGGTGGTCAGTGCCAGCGTCTCCCGGAGCAGCGGCAAACAAACATGAACCCCTGGCGGGAACAGAGCTGCACTTCATGGTTCACATGCTTTACCCGGCCCCACCTCCACCAGAGAGTCTCCTTCCAGACCCACATCTTTCACGAGGGAAGCTGTTCCCCCCAGCAAAGCCCTTGGAGTCTCCTGCTCCAATTAGGGTCATTGTTTCAAACTCTGGTCTGGCCAGGCTCCCCATCCTACCTGCTCCCACAGTCCGCCAAAAACCCTCGCCAGGAGCCCTCACCCCCATCGGTGTCTGGACGGGAACAAGGTAAAGGAAATCCCAAAAGATGCTCAAGCTCCCTTTTCTCCACAGTGGACCTTGAGAAGTTTCCATCAGCCTTCTCAGAACCCCCAGAGCAGCAAGGAAAAAGGGCAACTCCGGTGACATGACCCCTTCCTGCACCCATGCCTCTACCCACCCACTCATTTGTGCACTGAGTGACGGCTCATCAGACATTCATGGACTGTGCCAGGCCCTGAACGAGGCACTGATAATATAGAAATGAAGAGAATTGATCAGATTTTGTTCTTACCTTGGAAGAGCTCTCAGGTTAATAGAGGGGACCCCATAATGAAGGAAGTGTCTGGGAAGGGCTGAGAACCACCACATGCCCTTCCCTGTTCACCTAAAGCATCACCCAGGCATCAGCATCCCCAGGGACCAATTTCTGCACCTTGCCCCTCCATTCTAAGCTGGGAGGTTGCAGGCGAAGTTGAAAACCCAAGGTGGCCTCCAGGTGTGTGGCCCTCAGTTTATCTACTTCACATATTGAGTCAACTTGTGTGAATGTCTGAGATCGCTTGGCCTGATTTTGACATGTGCACAAGAAGAACTGCTTAGGAATAAACTCAAGTGGAGTATCTTCCCTACAGGCCCATGCAGGCACAGCTGGCCCAGGCCCAGCCTGTCCTGAGCAAGATCCTCCCTGAGAGAGCAGAGCCACTGGCCCATTGTCCAGAAATGATAAGTGGAGTTCTAGTGTGGCTCAGAAGGCCTGCCTGGCATAAGTGCCCAGATTTCAAATGCAGTAGCTGGTGGCTCATGGACTCAGGGCCCTGCTCTCCCAGCCAGGCTGTGGCAACTCAGCAACTTACTGAGGCTCAGGTCCCTCGTGCATGAAACGGGGTCCACAATACTCTCTCAGGTGTTTGGTAACGGTGAGCAAGGTGCTCCAGAAATAGTAACTCAGACAACGGCCTTGAAAAGCAACGCTTTTCTTCAAATCCAAGTCATTTCCTTACCCTAGTTTACCCCGTTCCATTAAATTCATATGTCTTGCTTTCGACTAAACAAAGACTGACACCATTCTTTTTACAGGTTATGACAAACATTTTCTGAGCACCTAGAATGTGCTGGGTTCTGAGCTACCTGTGTGCTTAGGGAGGTGGTGGGCAGGTGGGGCAAGGACCCTACCCTTGAGGAGTTCATAGTCTACTTGGAGAGACGGAGCTATTCCTAAATGATCCAGAATGTTAGTATAAGATGGTAGCTGGTGAAGAGAGGGAAGCCCAGATTTCCATGAGGGGAGCCTCCCCAGCCAGTGGGACAGGTGCTCAGGACGGCAACCTGGAGGAGACAGCACCTGAGTGAACGGTGAAGGACATGAAGGAATAGTGAGGCGAGAGGGGGTGGAATGCAGAGGGCAGTGAGGAGGACAGGGCTACGGGTCATTTGGTGCTGCTGGCAGGGAAGGGAAGAGGAATGGGGGCAGCGGGAAGAGGAACGGTTGGCAGCTCTCTGTGGACCCCACAGGGGCTAAAGGATCAGGACGTGACTCTGGGACACTGGAGAACTGTGGAAGGGTTGTACGCAGGGAAGTGACAAGCTAAGTTTTCTATTTTAGACTTTCAAGTTTAAGACAGTGTCTGCAACAATCCATATCTCAGCCAACTTCCCTCCAAAAAATCTATGACAACTCAGACTAAGATGAAAATGGCAAACGAAGATTTATCACTAACCAAGGGCCCGATGCCAGGAGAACCTTCTGCAATTTGTAACATCTAAGTTGCTAAAAGAAGACTCACAGGCAAGACAATGCCTGGCCATGTTTCAGGCCAGTAGATTTTTTTTTCTCAGACAGTAACAGGTATTTCCTCATGGTATCCAGAGGAATCAATAGCCTCTCTCTCTCTCTGTCTCTCTCTCTGTCTCACTCACTCTCACTCTCTCTCTCTATTTCTATTGAGTAAAGAAATACATGTCTGTCCTTACAGGAAATATACATATGTTTTAAAAATAGCATAGGTCTGGGAGGGAGACGCAAAAGGGAGGGGATATGGGAACATATGTATATGTATAACTGATTAAATTTGTAAAAAAAAAAAAAAAAAAGAAGGAACAAAGCAGGTTGTGTTGCTGCTACTGTTGCAATGACCAAGGATCCTCAGTCTCATAGCCATTGCAGTCCAATGTTTAAGATGTGAGCTTATTGCTGCTTATTCAGGCAAAAGTCAGAATGCTTATTTGTTTTATGTCTGTTTTTTAACGAGGGTTTGATTAGACAGCAATAAAGACAAAAGTAAAGAGGAAAAAAAAATAGCATAGGTCATTAAAGACCTATAGAAGTAAAACACTAATAGAAGTAAAATAAGATGTAGTCATTCCAAACTCCTAAGGGAAATAACCACCTATGGAAGCCCAAACCACATATCAAAATATAAAATCAGAAGAAACAGCAAGAAAACAAAAATATAAAATAAAATATAAGAAATAAGACCAATACATATGTTTTAGGATGTCAAACAGATATCAGTTCTCAAGCTGAGTCAAGAAATAAAACCCAACCACATGAGGAGCCACACCTAACACAAAGCAGCTCAGATCTGACCAACACAGTGAGTTTCTTACCTTACTACTGTGTATTTGTGTTCATGTGTTTCCATCCTTCTATCCCATATTTTTTCATGGTCTCAGATGTCAGTCTACACCAAGAAGATATGTTCACTGCTTTGCTAGTAGAGGGGAGCAAGTGACCTACTTGCTTTCACTTCACCCACACTACTGCATCCTGCGAAATGTACAGATTCCTGTACAGCACACCTTGTATCTACGGAATGGAGGTGAGATGGAAAGAAAGGTTACACTATGAGCACATGTATGATTCTGCTTGGATGTGTACAGAGTCTCTATTTTGCTAATCATTTTATTCACAATTTATTTCACTTACTGAAATCTCTGGGGGTGTTAATGTCTCCTCCTAAACCCCTCAACAAGCAAAGATTTTTCCATTACTAGTAAGTTACAAATGGGAAATATGAATGGGCTGTTGCTCTGTGTTTATTCCTTATGCTCCAGTCTCACAAAGCCACACATCTGGATAAGCAGGGGAAATTCCACAAGTTAGCTGGATGTTTCCAAATACTATGGCTTCGGTATTGGGTAGACAAAAACATGGAATTTAAAAAAAAACTTCATCTCACCTCTGTCCCATCTGGAACTCGTGATCTGGGGCTACTTGAGACTCCCCCTCCATGAATCGTTCCCTGCTCCCTGCAGACAGAATCACATCCTCTATTTTCTGTCTCCATGTCTCCACCTGCACAGACCTCCATTAAAGCATGTATTGTGTGACTAGGATTGGTGATTTGTGTCGGTTAAGGATGAAGGAGTCTGTCCCCACCCTGATGTGGCCAGGGGCTGAGCTGTCTCCACCTATAGATTGGGAGCTCCTATGGCCCTCTGAGGATGTATACTGGGAGATAGATGTCAGGTTGGGAGGCTGGTGAATGAATGGATGGAAAGCAGACAAATCACGGATGGGAAGAAACCTCGGCTTCAGACCCCACACACCTCTGCATGGACATTAAGTTACAAGGACAATGGCCCACTTGGCCTGGCCTGCAAGGCAAGCCCCAGGAACTTCGGTTCCTAAGCTGACCAGGAAGGTCCCTCTGAGGCTGCCGAGGGGGCTTACAGGAGCCAAAATCCTGACCCACAGCAAGCCTGGTGGCTTTAATGCCCTAGGGTTCCCTAAGACACAGATTAAAGAGGAACCTGGCAGTGCCAGGGCAGGCACTCACCTCTCCCTTGGCAGGCCTGACCCTGAGCACCCACAGGCCATCTCCGAGGAAATGCAACAGGCCTTGATTTTCAACTTTGCAGCTAGGAAAGGGCTGCGATCACACTGCTTATGTTTTCCAAAGACCAGGAGGCAGATGACTCCAAGGATATGCTTAGCAAAGCCCTGAAACGAATTTAATAGGTCACACGTGGATTCTTTCCTGCCTGGGCTTCTTGCCGCCTTCTAGTTTCCTGCTAAAATGCACAGCTGCTTCTTCACTGCAAAAAACCTGAAGTGTAAAATCTGTAAATCAGAAACGTCCTCTCGCGGACGGTCAACAGCTGGCCGCCCTGGGCACAGTCGGGAGGTGGAACGGGTGCTCCCTGCGGCTGCAGCAGCTTCTCCACGCACCCTCTCCTGGCTCTGCTTCCCTCTCCCTCCCTCCTCTTCTCCTTATCCTGTAAATCAGGGACTCACCCTCTTTTCAAAAGTCTTTATGTTCCTTAAAGCGTTGTCTCTTGTCCTCCATCTCCCCTGAACAAGGAATAAGACACGGGATCGATGTGAGAGCAGGTGGCTCTGCAAACAACCGCATCCCTTCCCACTACTCACGGAGCCGCGGGCATGACTCAGGGACCCGGGCCAACTGGGCGATGGGAGACGCGCACGCGCACAAGGGCTCGGGAGCTGCGCACGCACGAGGGCTCCGGAGCCGCGCATGCACACGAGGGCTCGGGAGCCACGCACGCACGAGGGCTCGGGGGCTGCGCACGCGCACGAGGGCTCCGGAGCTACGCACGCACGAG
The DNA here is from genome assembly GCF_025265405.1 of Mesoplodon densirostris. NCBI lineage: Eukaryota > Metazoa > Chordata > Mammalia > Artiodactyla > Ziphiidae > Mesoplodon > Mesoplodon densirostris. The sequence continues at coordinate 51,978,563 of NC_082661.1, read as the reverse complement.
GGCTCGGGAGCGGCAGACACACGCCTAACCTAGCCTTCTCCACAGAGCCCAAGTCCCCCACCCCCGACCCCTGCTCCCAGGGCTTTGCAGCTAGACCCTCGGCACCATTAGCCTTCTCCCAGCCCCCCAGCATCGGTGGCAGTGAGGGGAGCCTGCAAGGCATTCCTCACTGATACACACATGCCTGGAAGCCTGCCTGGACCAGGCTCTGCGTCAGGAGCTGTACGGACTCAGGGCCACCTCCAGGGGGGCCCAACAGGCGTGAGCACCGACCACTCCCAAGGCAGAGTTGCCCCCAGGGTACCACAGCCCCAGGAAACCGAGTGACAGACCAGCAGTTGTGGTTCCCTTCACATGGCACGAGGGACTTCTGCTTCGTACTCAGTGTGCCGTGCTCCCTCACCGGGTCACAGCACACGTTTCAGAGAAGTGAATGGGGGGACATGGACCCTGTCACTTCCGGGAAACCCCATTATCAGCCTCAATGACTTGGACCCAATCACAGGGACTGACTGGCGCGCCTGGTGAATCACTCAGCAAATGGCCTGGATGGGGGCTGATTACCCTTTGAACACAGTTCTGAAAAGTAATTTCTAAGTCAGCCTCACTCTCTCTGAGGGAGGCTGAATGCTCCAGACGGCGGGGAGCAAGAGCCTCCTGCGATTGGCTGGGGCTCCGCACTATTGATGATTTAATCATCCGTTTTTCTCTGGGGCTTATTCCACGGCTCAGCCAAATCAAGGGCTCGGGACACTGGGCTGGAGGGAATAAAGGCAGTCATGAGACCAGGAAGTGAGGGAGAAAGAAGATGGGACAGAAATCAGGGTCCACTTTATGCACAGCTGTCTCTCAGGCCACATCTATTTCCTCAAAGGGGAAGGAGTGGGACAGCCCAGAGTCTGAATCCCAGCACCACCCCTGGGGGCCCGGCCTTGACCCAGCCTCTGTTCAATCTGTCTGAGCCTCTCTTTCCTCCTCTGTATATGGCAATATAGGGCACCACCATCACGGGTTGGTGTCAGGATCAGATGTCTTAATGATGCAAAGTGCCCGGCACATATTGGGCCCTCCATAAACGGTCACCTCCCCCCTCAACTTAAAACTCATCGAGAAAATTAACTCCTGCTCTGTTTGAAGTGTGTGTTATTTCGTTTCTGTATATTTTGGCCAATCTCCCTGGAAGTGGGTGCTGGGGGCAGGAAGATGAGAAGCAAAGGAGTATGAAAGGACTGGCCAGTAAAAAGTAAACCCAAAAGGGAACAGTGTCCCAAAGTCCAAGTGAGGAAGTGTTCTGAGTACAAGGTAGTGATTGGCAGGGCCAGAGACTGTGAGAAGTGGGGTCAGATGAAGCCTAGGGAACGAGCTGGGCTTGGGCCCATGGAGGTCACTGGTGACCATATAGGAGCAGTGCTGGGATGGTGGGCATCACCTGATTGGAAAGTATCTGAGTCTGGGTCCCCAGAAGCAAACTCTGAGACAAGGACTCAAATACAAGGGGTTAGTTTGGGAGGCACAGAGGAAACCGGCAGGGAGTAGGAAGTGATACAGGGAAGGGAAGGCAGCCAATAATGGGGTTATCAGGAAGCTTCCACATAACGGCTGGAGCTTCCTCCTGCAGGGAACGCCTGAACACAGTGTGGGCCTTGGGATCACGCCACCTGTGGAACAGGGGACAGGGTATCTATACACCAACTCCCATCCATCTTCAGTGGAGGGCTGTTCCCAGGTGTGCTAATTCCCCGGCACTTCCTGCCTGCTAAGAGTGAAAGCAGAGCATGGCCTTTGAGTTTCCAGAAAAAAACCCTGGGCACAGAGAGGCAGATGGAGGCAGATCCCACTGAAACAGGAGGGTCTGAGGAGTGTGGACCAATCACTGCCAGCGCCTGCCCCAGGGGGCTCTGCGAGAGAACGTGGGGAACATGAAGTGCAGATAGCAAGTACAGCTGATTATTTTGAAGAGTTTCTGCATAAAGGGGAGCAGAGAAATGAGGCGGGAGATGAATGGGGGTGAAGAGAGGGTTATGCAAAGATGGGGAAAATTAAATTATAGAGTATTCAAGAACTAGTGAATATGATCTGTTTTAAAGGAGACATTAAACCTAAATGGGAAAAGAATCTGAAAAAGAATAGATACATATATGCAAAACTAAATCACTTTGCTGTACACCTGAAACTAACACAACACTGTAAATCAACTATACTCCAATAAAAAATTTTTTTTTTAATTTTTTAAAATGCTTGTAAAACTGAATAAAGTATTGGGAACAAGAAAAAAAAAAAGGAGACACTAAGCATGCAAGAGTTCCACTCTTGAGTAGGTGACAGGGAATGGTTTCCAGTTTCCAAGGAAAGGGGTCGCCTTTATCAGAACCCCACAGTGTTCACACACAGCATCAGGACAGAGGCCAGGGCTCCTGGGTACCAGTGATGGAGGCTGGTGGGCGCAGCCCTGGTCCACAGATCAGCTCTGTCCTCATCGCTCCTGTTTCCTCAGTGATTTAAAAAGCAAGGTCACGATGTTTATCACAGCTTTGCTGACAACTGCCAAAATGTGGAAGCAATCAAGATGTCTTTCAGTAGGTGAATGGATAAATAAGCTGTAGTACATCCAGACAATGGAATATTATTCAGCACTAAAGAGAAATGAGCTATCAAACCACGAAAAGACATGGAGAAACATTAAATGCATATTACTAAGTGAAAGAAGCCAATCTGAAAAGGCTACATACCATATGATTCCAACTATATGACATGCTGGAAAAGGCGACACCAGGAAGACAATAGATCAGTGGCAGTCGGGGGTTAAGGGAGGAGACGGGGAATGAACAGACAGAGCAGAGAGGATGTTTAGGTGAGTGAGACTACTCTGTATGACACTATAATGATGGACACACATCATTATACAATTGTCCAAACCCAGAAGATGCAACACCAAGCATGAACCCCAATGTCACCTATGGACTTTAGTTAATAATAATGTACCAATAGTGGCTCATCAGTTGTAACAAATGTACCCCATTACTGCAGGATATTAATAGGGGAAGTTGGGAAGGAGAGTGAGGGGTATATGGAACACAATACTTTCTGCAGAACTTCTCTGTAAATCTAAATCTGCTCCGAAAAGTAAAGTCTATTAATTTTTTTAAAAGAAAAAGGAGTCAGCCAAAAGTAAGTATAGAAGAAAAACTTTTGGAAAATTGAAGAGAGGACACTTGTGAAATATTCTTCTACAGAGTGGGAGAATGAAGGGCCTAGGGGGAGTGGCAGGAAGGGTCTATCTGAGGTGGGCAGCCATGGGCAGCCAGATCACAGAGGCCAGCTTCAGCCTGGTCGTGCGTTTCCCTCCAACCACATCCAACTGCCCGGGTGCAGCTGCAGGTGCAGAAGGGAGAGGGAGTTGGATTTACCCAGCATGGGGTTGCAAGCATGCTTCTTGAATGTTCTCCTCTGCCCCCATTCTCATCTCTCACCTGGCCACTGTAAGAGCCTCTCACGAGTCCCCCTCTGGTGAGACTCCATCCTCAACATGACTGCCAGAGGCAGCTTCAAAAAAAACTCACCCAAGGAACTCACGCTCCCTCTTCACAACCTCTGCTGGTGCCCAGCTGCCTACAGGACAAACACCAGGCTCCTAACACGACACACAAGGAAGCCTTTAGCCACCCGGGCCCACCCTGGCTCTCCTGCCTCTTCTCCCTATCCTCCTCCACAGCCTCTGCTCCTGCCATGCAGGGTTTCCCAAGCCATGACTCTACCTTTGCACACACCGTCCCCTCTGCTCGCTGTCCTGCCCTCTTCCTTCACTTTTATCCTGGACACCCAGCTCACACGTCCCCTCCTGTGCGGTGCTTCCTCAGCACACTTAGGGAGAGTCAAGGAAGCAGTCTGAGCTCTCACGGTTCTGGAATCCTGTTTCCATTCCCGCCTTTATGCCTGTGCCATGGAAGGGCTTGTCTGCCTTTCCGCTCCACTAGATAGGAGCTTCTGGGGGATGGAAGGAGACACGTTATTCCTCTTGTCACCATCCCCACTCCCAGCACAAAGCCAGACACACGGCGGGGGCTCGGGAAAGTCTGTGCAATGCTGAGTGAATGGGCGAATGTGAATGGACAGAAATACCACCTGGCCCAGCTCCCACCTGAACGTAGAATGTAAGGCAGCATTTTCTTCTTCCCTTGGACGTGATACTCTCGAGCAGAATCATTTCTTAAGCATTACTTGCTGGGAGATAGATGTCATCTCCGAGGAGGGTACGTACAGGGCTGTGGTGGGGCTCGGCCCGGAGCCGCCCAGATGCAGGGGAGCTGCTGCTCTCTCCACCTTCCCAGGGCAGGCGTCATTCTGCTCCCATCTCTACCCGCGTGCTCTTGTGAGGCCACGGTAAAGCGCACTGAAGGTTTGCACAGCGGGTGCTTCATTACTGCCGGCTAATTCCCTTCCTTGCTGTAATGGGACAATTCTTGTCTTGAAGTCTGCTCCTTAAATCTCATTTCAGAAGCAGACAGCCCCCCAGGGGATAAGGACAGCTACCACTTATACTGCTTTCTCAAGTGATAGTGAAAGGCCATCCCACCTTCAGCTCCAAGTCTCTTGGCCATTCTGAGAAATGAAGGGGCTGTCAGTAAATCACAAGGAATATAAGTTATGTCGTTAATCTTCATCACTGGGAAGAAGAATGATAAATCTGCCACCATTAGCTTCAGGAATCAGGTCACCTTGATCAACACTACCAATGACCTCCACTCAACACCTCACTCCCATGCAGACCAAATCCAACTCAGCTCACACTAAGCTGTGCTTCTGCTTTTCCAGCTATGAGTCCCTAAAACAGCACTGCTTTCTAGGATTGTGCCAGAACCCACGAGAAGCTCTCCCAGTGTCCTTGGGCCAGCATCCCCAGGGGAGGGGATCAGGCTCTTCTCCTGAGTCTGGAGTCCCACTGTTAGACCCTGGTGGCCAGCCTGGGTCTAGGTATTGGGCATTCATTCCACAAAGATGTCCTGAGTGCCTCCTGTGGGTCAAAGGGTCAGACCCTGGCATGGATGGGGGTGGGATGAAGAGGGGGAAAGAGGAGAAGTACTGAATAGACAAGCACTGAATATTCACAGCATGTTCCTGCTGGTTGCTCACAGACCAGCTAGGGAGGAGTCATGCACACAGACAAGGTAATCAAGAGAAGTACAGGGGGCTGAAGGAACACAGAGGCTAGGTGCCTTGCTAGGCTGGGAACATCAGGGAAGACTTCCTGGAAGAGGTGATGACTGACTTGTGCCTTAAAAATAAAAAGGCCTCACACCTACTACTAGGTTGGCTTCTATTGAAAAAAGAGGGACATCCCTGGCAGTCCAGTGGTTAAGACTCTGCGCTCCCAATGCAGGGGGCATGGGTTCGATCCCTGGTTGGTGAACTAAGATCCCGCATGCCACACGGTGCGGCCAAAAAAAAAAAAAAGAAAATGACAAAAACAAAATAAATGTTGATGAGGACGTAGAGAAATTGGAACCCGTGTGCACTGCAGTGGGAATGTAAAATTATACAGTCACTGTGGAAGACAGTATGGCAGTTCCTCAAAAAATTAAAAATAGGGCTTCCCTGGTGGCACAGTGGTTGAGAGTCCGCCTGCCGATGCAGGGGACACGGGTTCGTGCCCCGGTCCGGGAAGATCCCACATGCCGCGGAGCGGCTGGGCCTGTGAGCCATGGCCGCTGGACCTGCGTGTCCAGAGCCTGTGCTCCACAACGGGAGAGGCTACAACAGTGAGAGGCCCACGTAACGCAAAAAAACAAACAAACAAACAAACAAAATTAAAAATAGAATTACCATATGATCCAGCAATTCCATTTCTGGGTATATGTCCAGAAGGATTTAAAGCAGGATCTCAAAGAGAACATATACCCACGTTCATAGCAGCATTACTCACAGAAGCCCAAAGGTGGAAGCAACCCAAATTCCCCTCACTGGATGAATGGATAAACAAAACGTGGTACATACAGTGGAATATTATTCAGCCTTAAAAATGAGGGAAGGCTTCCCTGGTGGCACAGTGGTTGAGAGTCCGCCTGCCAATGCAGGGGACTTGGGTTTGTGCCCCGGTCCGGGAGGATCCCACATGCCGCGGAGCGGCTGGGCCCGTGAGCCATGGCCGCTGAGCCTGCGCGTCCGGAGCCTGTGCTCCGCAACGGGAGAGGCCACAACAGTGAGAGGCCCGCGTACCGCCAAAAAAAAAAAAGAGGGAAATTCTGACACTGGCTTCAATATGGATGAACCATGAAGACATTGTACCAAGTAAAATCAGCCAGTTTCAAAAGACAAATAGTGCATGACTCCGCTTACATGAGGTACTTAAGTAGTCAAAATCATAGAGACAGAAAGTAGACCAGTGGTTTCCAGGGGCTGCAGGGAGTGTGGGATGGGGAATTTGTGTTTAATGGGTACAGAGTTCCAGTTTGGGAAGATTAAAAAGTCCTGGACATGGATGGTGGTGATGGTTGCACAATAATGAGCTGAACTGGCACTGAACTGCACGTGAAGATGGTTTAAACAGTGACTTTTATTTTGTGTATATTTTACCACAATTTTAAAAAATAAATAAATAAAAATGAAGGGGAGTCTCCAGGGGAGAGCATTTCAGGAAGGAGCGCTGTGCTAAGCCTCTCTTGCTGCTTCTAAGGGCATCAGGGTTGGGAGGGTAGGAACACTGCAGGGACAGCTGGGGAGACAGCCAGGCTGCCAACGAGCCTCAAGGGTCCTCAGTTTGTCCTGCTGGGCTTTCAGGGCTCACCCAGCTCTGCAACGTGCTCTGATCCACCCACATCTGCCTGCCCGTGAGGTTCTGCCTTGTTCTGCGCATTCCACAGGCCCCACCGTGCCAGCCCCCAAAAGACAGTGCACCCCCCAAGGATAAGAAGTTACAACGGGACCAGCAGACGCAGGCAGACAAGTGTGAGAAAACGGTGGAACCAAGAGTACAAGTAGAAACACCCCTAGAGCAGGGTCAGGAGAGGATGGCTGGTTGGGCCCGTGAGAGCTACACTCTCCAGGAGTTGAAGGTAACCCCCTGCCTGCCCTGACCACCCAGCTTTTCTCTGTCACATCCCCTGCTCTGTTTATTCACTTATTTGTGTGCTGTCTGTCTCCTTCTAGTAGCGTATAGTTCCAGGAGGGCCAGGGTCTTATCTGACATTTTTGGCCAGGTACCCAGATTCAGCACTGGGCAAAAAGAGTCAAAATATTTGTAGAGGGCCTCCCTGGTGGCGCAAGTGGTTGAGAGTCCGCCTGCCGATGCAGGGGATACGGGTTCGTGCCCCGGTCTGGGAGGATCCCATATGCCGCGGAGCGGCTGGGCCCGTGAGCCATGGCCGCTGAGCCTGCGCGTCCGGAGCCTGTGCTCCGCAACGGGAGAGGCCACAACAGTGAGAGGCCCGCATACCGAAAAAAAAAACAAAAAAACAAAAAAAAAAACAAAACAAAAAAAAAATATTTGTAGAATAAATGAATGGATGGATATCATCTGCCAGGCACTTTTGCGCTCATCGTCTCATTTGATCAGGAAATGGCTTTGAGATAGGAATTACCATCCCCACTTTACAGATGAGGAAAGTAAGCCCATGGAGACTGAGTGCCAGGCACACAGTGAGACAGAGACAGGGCTGGGATTCAAAGCCACATCTGTCTGAGGGTCCTGCAGAGCCCTCAGGGGGACATAAGAAGCAAATGAAATAGTATGCATGTGTCTGTGTGTATGTGCTCACCAGGCACCAGCCCAGTGCCCCTAGGCCTGGACATGGCTCCACCCCACAGGCCTGAGAGCTCTTGGAGGAGAAGGCCCTTGTCTTTTTCATATGTTTGTAACCAGGACATTCCACAGGGCCTTCAACTGAGCTTCAGTAAAAGTCTGCTGAACTAACTGCAAATCCAGGAGCTGTCTCCATGTGAGCAATCGTTGTTTTAAGTTCCTGTGCTTTTTTGCATGTGTATGTCAGGGGGAACAGGGCACCTGAGCCTCCAGAGACTAGCTTAGTAATAGCTTAGGGGTAAACAATGAATGTACTGACATGGAGGGCGTGGGGCCTAGAACCAACACAAGCTCCTGACGCTCCACGCACTTCCTGTCTGGGCCTCCCCACCCTGCCTCCTATGTCACCTCTGTATTTGGAAGATGGAATGTATGTGTGTGAGTGGGTGTATGTGTCTGTGTGTGTCTGGGTGGGTGGAGTCTTCTGTGTGAGCCTGGGGGTGTCTGTGCGTGTGTGTGTGTGTGTGTATGTGTCTGTCTGTCTGTGTGTTTCCTGCTTCCCCCTCCAGACTGTAAATTCCTGACAAGAGAGAGACCAGGTCCCCTCCTTCTCTTTTTCTCATTGGCCACTTTCTGAGTGTCCGATAAGCGCAATTTGTTAATTAACTAATTTGTCAATTAACAGCAGGTGAGCTCAGGGCTCACTCTTCCCCTGGATCCCTGTCCACAGGGCCTCCCAGCATCACAGTGATGAGGGCCCAGCCAGCCCAGACAGCACAAGGCAGATAGCCCCCACTCCTCCACCGCTCACCCTCCCACCCCATCTGCCTCAGCTCCCTCCACCCGCCTGGACCACTGACACCCTGCCCTGAAAAGGCAGCCCAAGTTTTCAAGGGTCCGCTCAGGCCTGCAGCACAGCCGCCAGCTCCCATTCAGGCCCCTGCAGAGGCTGGTTCTCCCCACCCGCTTTGCCCTCCATCGGCTCATGCAGGGCACGTTGTGTGATCAGTGCAGAAGGAGGAACTGTCTGCAGAGCCCCCAACAGTGGCTGCCTGTGTCCTCACCAACAACCGCGGACTGTTCCAGCCCCACAAACGCTTCCGTGGCTTTGTCTCCATTAAAGGCACAATCTTGCTCAACCAATTAATGAAGCACCTTCTCTCCTGCAATCCTAAAATTTCCCCAGAGCCAAATGTAAAGTGTATACAATTGCACAGCCCATGGTTTGATAAAGGAAGGCTTACATCTTTAATAATTCTGAATGAAAGAACATCCTGGGAAAGAATTAATTAAAAGACAACAATGAGATAAAAGGCAAATAAAAGGGAAAAAAGAGAGAGAGAGATCACAACTGTTGATTCAGAACTAAATAAATATCCTCCACTTGAGATCCTTAAATACTTTTCTTAGAGTCCAGATATACTTGTTTAGCATGCAAATGAATTCTAGCGTTAAACATGCCAGAAAAATGAGCAACTGTGCTTTAACTAACTTTGTATCTCCCTGCTTAAAGAACAGCAGACATGTCCTGGGGAGCACTGGAAGTCTAGCTCTGAAGCAGTGACTCTGGTTCTCCAGCACAAATTTGGGGTCGCTGGAAAGGAGCTCAACGAAAAGGGGATTGTTGAGGGCAGCCACAGTCTAGACTTCAGCTCCTGGGGAAATGGAATTGACATACTCTCCCTTATTCCTCCTCCTAAGTAAAATTAAAATCCCCAAACATTATACACAAAACAAACATAAGAAGAATCTGAACAATGAAGAGAAGGCAGACCAGCGAGGGACCTCAGAACCCAAGGAATGTGATGATAATGTGATCCCTGGGTTTTCTTTCTGTCTCATATATTCCAGTTTTGGAGTTGAATAGTTGGCAACCCAGAAACACTAACAGGCATAGGCCAAAAAAAAACCACACAAAGCCTGCTCTCTCTAGCCAAAGGTCCAGGAAAGGGGCAGTTTAAAAAGACAGAGAACTTCTGGACAGTAGGCACTCTATTCCAGCCGAACACCGCAGAAAAAAGTCTGTTCCCAACCACACTCTGACCAGCAAAAGCACAGCGGAGACCCTAGAGGTCCACCTTCACCAGGCCGTAACAAGGCTCCCTTTCCCCTACCTGGGTGATGTCACAGGAAGCTCAGTGGGGAGTCAGGGCTTTCACCACCACAGAGATAAAGAGGTTTCCCCTGTGGGTTTAGTGCAGGTGAGGAATAGTAATGGGGCTGTCCTATTTCTCCCAGCCAGAGAGGGATCAGTGAGGCCTTAGTGGGGAGCCTAAACTCCCACATCTGCCCAGCGATAACATGCAAGCTCACCTCCAGTGTCAACAGAGGCAAAGAGGAGAATGAGGACTTTACTCTCACTTGGCAGTAATGAGAAAGCAAGCTTTTCCCTAGAGTAGAGTCAGAAGAAACCAGCGAAAGCAGAAGGTTGACCTAAGACCCAGAGCCTCATAGTATAATAGCCAAAAATGTCCAGGATTCAAGTGAAAAATCACTGTTCTTACTAAGATCCAGGAAGAACTCAAACGGAATGAAAAAATACAAGCAATAGATCCAACACTGAGATCATGAAAATAATGAGCACAATCTAGCAAAGATTTAAAGCAGCCATTGTTAAAAAAAAATGCTTCAATGGAAAATTGCAAATATACTTGAAACAAATGAAAAAAATAGAAAGTCTCAGCAAAGACATATAAGATATCACAAAGAACCAAATGGAATTTGAGAACTGAAAAATGCAATAACTGAAAATAAAGCTCAGTGAAGGGTTCAACAGCAGAATGGAGGGAACAAAGGGAAGAGTCAGTGAACTGAAAGGTAGAACAATAGAAATTACCCAATCTAAACAACAGAGAGAAAATGGACTGGAAAAAAATAAAAAGGAACAGAGCATCAGGGACTTGTGAGACTATTAAAAATACATCTAGGGCTTCCCTGGTGGTGCAGCTGAGAGTCCGCCTGCCGATGAAGGGGACATGGGTTCATGCCCCAGTACAGGAAGATCCCACATTCCGCGGAGCGGCTGGGCCCGTGAGCCATGGCCGCTGAGCCCGCGCATCTGGAGCCTGTGCTCTGCAACGGGAGAGGCCACAACAGTGAGAGGCCCGTGTACCGCAAAAAAAAAAAAATATATATATATATATATATATATATATATATATATATATATAACATTTGTGTTATCGCAGTCCTAGAAGGAGAGGAGAAAGAGGGTGGGGCTGAAAAAGTACTTGAAGAATTAATGGCTGAAAACTTTTCAAATTGGGCAAAAGACATAAATCTACAGATTTAAGAAGCTGAGTGAACCCCAAATAGGAAAAGCCCAAATAAATCCATATCAAGATACATCTTAGTCAAACTTCTAAAAACAAAAGACAAAGAAAAAATTATTTAAGGCAGAAAGAGATAAACAGCACCCTACTACAGTTGAGACTCAATTTGAATGAGAGTAGATGTCTCATCAGAACCGTGGAGGCCATAAGGAAGTGTCACAAAATATTTCAAGTGCTGGAAGAAAAGACCTGTCACCCAGAACCCTATGCCAGTAAAAATATCTTTCAGGAATTATGGGAATATAAAGATATTCCCACATAAAGAATCTCTAAGAGAATTTGTTGCCAGCAGACCTACTCTAAGAATGGCTAAAGGAAGTTCTCTGAACAGAAAGAAAATGATAAAAGAAGGTACATTAGAATATCATAAAGGAGGAAAAAATACAGTAAGCAAAAATATGGGCAAACATAATATACTTTCTTCTACTAAGCATTATAAATTATGTTGAACCTTGAAGAAAAATTACAAGACTGCCTGATGTGTTTCTAAATGTATGTAAACATGTAAGATAAGATAATTATAAATTATAGTACATAAGTGGGGAAACAATTTTTAAAAAAAGAGAGGTAGGGTCTCAACACTTCATGTGAACAGGTAAAATGTCAACACTAGTATATTGAGACAAGATTTTGTGTGTGTGGAGAAAGAGAGAGAATCATACTTATAGCAATCACTTCAAAAGCTAGGCAAAGAGATACACTTAAAACCTCTACAGATTAATCAAAATGGAATTCTAAAAAATGCTCAAGTAATGAAGTGGAAGGGAGAAAAAAGGAAATAGAGAAACAAAAAACAGAAAAACAAACAGAAAAAAAATGAATTAAATGGCAGACTTAAGCTTTAATATATCAATAATGACATTAAATGTAAATGGCCTAAATATGACAACTGAAAGAGAAAGATTGGCAGAGTGGATTAAAAACCATGTGCCCCTATATGCTGTCTACAAAAACAAACTCAGTTTTGTTGTAGGAACATTGTTTCAATATAACAATACAGAGGTTGATAGGGAAAGAATGGAAAAAGCTATATTATGACAGCATTAATCAAAAGAAAGCAAGAGTGACAATATTAATATCAGATAAAGTAGACTTCAGAGTAAAGAAAGTCAACAGAGACAGAAGGGACATTACATAATGATAAAAGAGTCAATCCACCAAGAAGACATAGCAATTCTTGATGTTTATGCACCAAACAACAGAGCTGCAAAATATGTAAAGAAAAACTGATAGAACTGAAAAGATAAATATTCAAATCCACAGTTATAGTTGGAGACTTCAGTGCATATCTCTCAACAACTGATAGAATGATTAGGTAGACAATCAGCAAGAATACAGAAATACTTAACAGTACAATCAACCAACAGAATCTGATACATATCTGTAAAACACTCCACTCAACAACAGGAGAATACACATTCTTTTCAAGCGCCCAAAGCACACATACCAAGATAGACCATATCTTGGGCCATAAAACAAATGTCAACAAATTTTTAAAAATTGAAATATTACAGAGTGTATTCTCTGACCACAATAGAATCAAACTAGAAATTAATAACAGTAAAATCTCTAGGGCCTCCCTGGTGGCGCAGTGGTTGAGAGTCCGCCTGCCGATGCAGGGGATACGGGTTCGTGCCCCGATCTGGGAGGATCCCATATGCCGCGGAGCGGCTGGGCCCGTGAGCCATGGTCGCTGGGCCTGCGCATCCGGAGCCTGTGCTCCGCAACGGGAGAGGCCACAGCAGTGAGAGGCCCGCATACCGCAAAAAGAAAAAAAAAAATCTCTAAACATTTGGAAACCAAACAACATACTACAAAGTAGTCCGTAGGTCAAAGAGGAAGTTGCCAAAAAATACACTTAACTGAATGAAAATGAAAATACAACATACTTTAGCTGGGACACAGCTAAAGTAATAATGAGAAGAAATTTTATAAAGTTAAAAGCACATAGTAGAAAAGAGGAAAAGCCTCAAATCAATAAACTAAGCTCCCACCTCAAGAATCTAGAAAAAGAAGAGCAAAATAAACCCAAAAGAAGCAGGAGGAAGAAAATATTAAAGATAAAACCCAAAGTCAATGAGATTGAAAACAGAAAAAATTCAAAAAGATAAATAAAAAAGTTTGCTCTTTGAAAAGATCAATAAAATGGACAAAACTCTAGTGAGACCAACAAAGAAAGAAAAGAAAAGACACAATTACCAATATCAGTAATGAAACTGGGATATCACTAAGATCTGCAGACAACAAAGGGATAATAAGGGAATATTGTGAACAACTCTACACATCTAAAGTTGACAACTTAGATGAAATGGATCAATTCCTCAAAAAACACAAACCACACAACTTATCCATTATGAAATAGATCATCTGAATAGCCCTATCACTATTAAGGAAATTGAATTCATAATTTTAAAACTCCCCAAAAATAAATCTCCAGACCCAGATGGTTTCACTGAAGAATTCTATCAATTGTTTAAAAATGAATTAACACTAATTTTATACAACCTCTTCCAAAAAATAGAATAGGAGGAAATACTTGTCTTGATTAATTTTATGAAGCTATCATTACTTGATACCAAACCAGACAAAGACTGTAAAAAAGAAGAAAACATTAGATTAATATCACTGCTGCATATAGATGCATAAATCCTTACCAAAATGCTAGCAGATGGATTCCAGTAATATATAAGAAGGATTATACAACATGACAAAGTAGGGCTTATTCCAGGGATGCAAGAATGTTTCAATATTTGAAAATCAATCAATTTAATAACCTACCATATTAACAGACTGAAGAAGAAAAAGCACCTGATCATATCCATCAATGAAGAAAAAGTATTTTAAAACTTTCCATGTCCACTCATGACAAAAACTATCCAGAAAAGGAATAGAGGGGACTTCCTCACTTGGCAAAGGACATCTACCAAAAAACCTACTGCTAACATCACACTTAATGGCAAAATAAAACTGAATGCTTTCCTCTTTCATTTGTTCCTCATTTGGTAGGGAACAAAGTTAGAATATCTGTTCTTACCACTCTCATGCAACATAGTACTGGAAATTTCAGCCAGTGCAATAAAGCAAAGAATGGAAATAAAAGGTCTAAAGACAGAAGAGGAAGAAAGCTGCTCCCATTTGCAGATGACCTCATTGTTAAGAAAATCACAAGGAATCTAGAAAAAAATGGTTAGAAATAATAAATGAGTTCAGCAAGGCCACACGGTATAAGATATACATACAAAAATCAATTCTATTTTTATAGACTAGCAATGAACATATGGCCACTGAAACTGAAATAAAATACTATTTATTATTGCCAAAAAATGAAATATCTAAGTGTAAATCTAAAAGAAAGAAAGAAAGAAAGAAAAACATGTATATGACTTACACATAGAAAACTATGCCGTTGAAAGAAATTAAAGGAAAGACATCTAAATAAATGGAGAGACATAGCACATTTATAGACTGGGAGACTCAACACAGTAAAGATATCAGTTGTAACCAAATTGATGTACAGGTTTAAATAATTCCTGTCAAAACCCCAGCAAGATTTCCTCTAGATATAGGCAAGATTAATCTAAAATTTATTTGGAAAGGCAAAAGAAGTAGAATAGCTAAAACAATTGTGAAGCGTGCGAAAAACAGAGTGGGAAGAATTGGTCTACTCAATTTCAAGACATTATATAGCTACAGAAATCAAGACTGTGATATTGGTAGAGAGAGAAACACACAGATCAATGGAACAGGATAGAAAACCCAGAAATAGACCCACACAAATACACCAAATGGATCTTTAGCGAAGGTGCAAAGTAATTTAATGGAGGAAGAACAGTCTTTTTAACAAATAGTGCTAGAGCAATTGGACATCCACTGGCCAAACAAATAATAACTAAATAAATAACCTCAAACTAATGCCCACACTTAATACAACAATTAACTCCAAATAGATAACAGACTTAAACGTAAAACCTGAAACTATAAAACTTGTAGAAAAAAAATAGGAGAAAGCCTTAGGATATAGATGTGGGAAAAGAGTTCTTAGACTTGACACCAAAAGCATGATCCATAAAATTAAAAATTGATAAATTGGACTTCATCAAAATAAAATACTTTCTTTCTGCAAAAGATCCAGGGATGTTTCTTTCAAGCAACAAAAGGATAAAAAGACATACTACAGACTGGGAGAAAATATTTGCCAACCACATATCTGTCAAAGGCCCACTACCTAGAATATTTAGAACTCACAAAACTCAACAGTAAAAAAAAAAAATCCCATTAGAAAATGAGCAAAAGACATAAAGAGACATTTCACTGAAGAGGGTATACAGATGGCAAACAAGTAGATGAAAAGATGTTTAACATCTGTCACAGGGAGACACAAGTTAAAACCACAGTGATCTATTACCACACACCTATTGGAACAGCTAAAATAAAAAATAGTAAAAGAAAAATTAGTAACAACATCAAATATGCATGAAGACAAGTAGAAATTAGGTCATTCATGCATCGCTGGTGGGAATATAAAATGGTACAGCCACTCTGGAAAACAGTTTCTTCAAAATAAAACAAAACAAAACATGCAACTACTATATGACCCAGAAATTGCACTCCTGAATATTTATCCCAGAGAAGTAAAAGCATGCTCACACAGAAACCTACACATGAATGTTTTTAGAAGCATGATTCCTAATAGCCAAAAACTGGGGGGGAAACGTGTGTCTTTTTTTTAATAGTCCAAGCTAACTCTTCTCCACCACCACTATTTTTCCTAAATTATTTTTTTTTAATTTTTACCTTTTGACCCCCTTCACTCATTTCTCCCACCCCACACCCCCGCCTCTGGCAACTACCAATCTGTTCTCTGTATCTATAAGCTTGTGTTTTTTGTTTGTTTCATTTTGTTTTGTTGTGTGTGTGTATTTTAGATTCTACATATAAGAGAGGTCATACAGTATTTGTCTTTCTCTGACTTATTTCACTTAGCATAATACCCTCGAGGTCCATCCGTATTGTCACAAATGGCAAGATTTCATTCTTTTAATGGTTGAATATTATCACATTGTGTGTGTGTGTGTGTGTGTGTATGTATACCACAATTTCTTAATCCATTAATCCACTGATGGACACTTCAGGTGTTTCCATTTCTTAGCTCTCGTAAATAATGTTGCAATGAACATGTGGGTGCATATGTCTTTTAGAATTAGTGTTTTTGTTTTCTTTGGATAAATACTCAGAAGTGGAATTGCTGGATCATATGGTAACTCTGTTTTTAATTTTTTTAGAAACCTCCATACTGTTTTCCATAGTGACTGCACCAATTTACATTCCAACAGTTCACAAGGGTTCCCTTTTCTCCACATACTCACCAACACTTGTTATTTTTTGTCTTTTTGATGACAGCCATTCTAACAGGTGTGTGGTGGTATCTAATTGCGTTTTCCTGATGATTAATAATGTTGAGCATCTTTTCATGTACACCATCTGTATGTCTTCTTTAGAAAAATGTCTATTCAGAACTTCTGCCCATTTTTTAATTGGATTGTTTGCTCTTTTTACCGTTGAGTTGTATTAGTTCTTTATATTTTCTGGATATTAGTCCCGTATCAGATATAGGTTTTGCAAATACTTTCAATAGGTTGCCTTTTCATTTTGTTGATGGTTTCCTTGGCTGTGCAGAAGCTTTTCATTTGATGTTCTCCCACTTGTTTATTTTTGCTTTTGTTGCTTTTACTTTTGCTGTCAGATTCAAAACATCATTGCCATGGCTTATGTCAAGCAACATTCTCACCAGCAATGTATTAAAAACAGATGTCTTTCAATGAGCAACTAATTAAACAAACTGTGATATATTATGTCATGGAATCCTGCTCAACAACAAAAGGAATGAACTATAAATACATGCTACAACCTGGATGAATCTTCAGAGGATCACATTAAATGAAAAAAGTTAATTTCATAGGCTACATGTTGTATAATTCCATTTATATAATATTCTTGAAATGACAAATTACAGAAATGGAGAACAGATTACTGGTTGCTAGGGGTTCCGGAGGGGTGAGGTATGAGAGAGTTGGACGTAGATATAAAAGGCAACATGAGGAATCTTTGTGGTGACAGAAATGTCCTGTATCTTGACTGTATTGACGTTAATATCCTGGTTGTGATATTGTATTATAATTTTGCAAGATTTTACCATTGGGGGAAGCTGGATAAAGTTACATTGGGTCTCTGAATTATTCATTACATCTGCAAGTAATGTAAATCTCTACTTATCTCAAAATAAAAAGTTTAATTTAAGAAAAGCTGAGGGCAGAGAAAAGTCCAGCATTCTGGATGCCAACCAGCATCTCCAAAGGTCACTTGCATGAGTTCCAGAAACTGCAAACACAAGCAGCCCAGTTCCTGAGCCTGAGTAGCTCATGGCACTGGAGGAAGAGAGAACAGGAGCAGGATTATCCTCCCAGAAGACCACTTCTGTGAGGCACCCGGATGGCAACAGAGATGCCCCATGGCATCCCATTATGGCCACTGTCCTTTGCTGTCCATCACAGCACCCTGCCTTGAGAGGCTGGGACCATGAAAGGGAGATGATGGCAGAACCACCCAGTTCCAATGGCACAGCTCTGGATCATGAAAACACTGGCTGGATAATGACAGTGAAGCTGGGTCACTCTGGAAGGTACCTTCTAGACCAGCCATAGACTCTGAACATGCCAAGTTGAAAGGGTGCCAAGCAAGTCTCTTGTCCAGGGTACATTCCCTAGGTTTACAAGATATTTTGGGGGAAAGTATTCAGTGGTCAGATTAGTTTGGGAACCGTTGCATTTTGCATGCCCTTCTTGACAATTTGTAATGCACACTAGCATGCTGAAGGCACTGAAAAGTCCTACCATAAACAATCTGCCAACATTTCATAGTTTGATTGGCCAGAGGAATCTATTGTCACGCAACTTCCTTTTTGATTACAAAAAGCATGCTTTGAAAAATGATGATCTACTCCTAACTTCCACTAGATTCAAGAGACCCAAAGAATGGTTGCTGGCCTCTGCTTGGACACATGTGGCAGAGAGGAGCTCACCACCTCACTAAACAGTCCCTTCTACCAGGGGACAATACAAGTGGCCATGGTTCAAAGAGCAAAGGCTCTAGAGAAATGCAATCATGTACCTGAATTTGCCTATGGGGCCTTGGGCAAATTGTATAAATGCTTTATTTCTCCATCTGTAAACTGGAGCTAATAATGTCTGCTTCACACAGTGGCTATGAGGATTACTTAATTACAACAATAACGATAATGTCAACCTTTGTTGATCACTTACTATGGGCCAAGTACTGCACTCAGTGGTCTCCACCACCCTAAAGCAGACATCTCCATCATAAGAGGATGAAGCAGACGCTCAGAGATGGTGACGAGCTCCCCAGCATTACCATCAGCACTGGTAGGTGGTTTTACTGGAATCTAAACCCAGACCCATCCAATACCAATGTCTGCTCTCTTAAACAGGGCAAATGCAAAGCACCCATCACACAGTGGATTCTCAGCAAACATTCTGTCCCTTCTAACTTACTAAAGCCCTTTTAAGAACGCAGTGCCTGGATTTAAGCTTTGCGCCTGGGTGTCCCCTGGTTACCCCAGTGACACCAGGGCTCTCACTGGTTAATGGTGCCTCAACCCCACTGAGCCTCTGTGCAGCCTCCCATGGCCACCACCAGGAAGCCTGGGCTGCCTGACCCACACCAGCCTTTGTCCCATGATGTGGAGCTCACAAAAGCAGTTGTCCTGATGCTCCAGAAATCAAAGGGCCAGTTTGAGACTATAAAAAACAGTGCCAGGGCTTCACTGGTGGCGCAGTGGTTGAGAGTCCACCTGCCAATGCAGGAGACATGGGTTCGTGCCCCAGTCCGGGAAGATCCCACGTGCTGCGGAGCGGCTGGGCCCGTGAGCCACGGCCACTGAGCCTGCGCGTCCAGAGCCTGTGCTCTGCAATGGGAGAGGCCACAACAGTGAGAGGCCCGAGTACTGCAAAAAAAAAATAGTGCCAAATGAACCATCCGGTAGATCTTTCTTTGTGGAAGTATGGCTTAATCAGTTCAGGCTGCTATAACAAAATCACATAGACTGGGTGCCTTAAACAACAAACATTTATTTCTCTTTATTAGTTCTGGAGGCTAGGAAGTGCAAGAGCAAGGTGCCAGCAGATTCAGTGGCTGATGAGGGCTCTCTTCCCGGTTTGTAGAGGGCTTCCTTCTTGCTATACCCTCACATGGCAAAAGAGGGAGCTCTGATCTCTTCCTCTTCTTCTAAGAACACGAATCCCATCAAGGGGCTCCACCCTCATGACCTCATCTCAACCTAATTATCTCCCCACCTCCAAATACCACAACATTAGGGTTAAGACTTCAACACATGATGGGGTGCAGGTGACAGATACAAACATTCAGTCCATAGCAGAGTGTTTCTGAAGGGAGCATTCTCAGGAGTGAAGTCAACAGGGATGAGAATTTTGTATTATAATAGACATTGCTAAATATTTTTTACCAATTTACCCTCTTGCCAACAGTTTATGAAAGGGAACATTGGCCTACAACTACTTTATAGAAATAGAAAAATGTCCAAAATATATTGCTAATTTAAAAAAAAAACAAGCAGGGCTTCCCTGGTGGTGCAGTGGTTGAGAGTCCACCTGCCGATGCAGGGGACACGGGTTCGTGCCCCGGTCCTGGAGGATCCCACATGCCACGGAGCGGCTGGGCCCGTGAGCCATGGTCGCTGAGTCTGCGCGTCCAGAGGCTGTGCTCCGCAACGGGAGAGGCCACAACAGTGAGAGGCCCGCGTACCGCAAAAAAAAAAAAAAAAAAAAAAAAAAAAAAAAAAACCAAGTAAATGCATACTATGACCCAGCCTTAAAAAAAAAAAGAATACACCATAATTACATGACAATATATATGTGGAGAAAGATGGGCAGATACACACTGAATCCTTGATGGTGATTATCTTTGAAGGGTGGGAAACAAGCCTTGTTCACTTTTAATCATGTAGGGATTGATCATGGTTGAAGTTGATACAACTGTCTCTTAAGTTTGTAAGCAGAAGAAAAATATTCAAGGCACTTTTCAAGAACAAGAGAAAGTGATAAGAAGCTAAATGTGAAACTAAACAAACAAAAAATTCCAGATATGAAGAAAATGCAATCGAGCAGCAATTTTCCAGCATGGCTTATCATCAGAAACCATCTCCTTCTTTTCAACAAAATGAATTTAGATGAAAATATTACATGCGAGAGCAGTTTCTTGACCCAACTTTGCTGACCTTGGCACCTCTATTCCGGCAGCATCCAGGTCTCCACTCACACCCCCATGTCAATGTAGTTACTAGACTACTGTCCCCATATGAAAGAAGTGCATGCTTACTATTAAAACTATGATTTTTAAAGCACCCATATTCGTTCCACCCTCAAACAATCATAGTTACCGTTTCTGTTTAACTTCCTTCCAGATTTAGTTCTATGCAAAGATCCCTAGGACCTCTTACATAGTTATAACATGACGATGTGTACAATCTTGTGGCTTGCTTTTCCCCTCATAGTTTGTGTGTGTTCATCTCATGCAAGTGGGCAAACATTCATGGAACGATACTCGATCACTTGGCTATTCCACAGTCTCCTTAACCACTCTCCTAACGTTGGCTCTTTAGATTGTCACAATTTTTTGTTCAGCTGTTTTGAACTACATTGTGCAGAAAGCTTTCTGTGTAATTAGGATAATCCCTTAGGAGAGATGCCTAGAAATGGAATTACCAAGTAAAGGGTTTAAACATGTTTATGGTTCCAGATACTCATTACTAAATTATCTTCCAGAAAGTCTTCACCAGTATACAGCAGAAAAGGCAAGCGTTCATTTTACCAAAGTCTCACCAGCACTGGGTATTCTTTAATTGAGTAGTGAAAAATGGCATCCTGTCTTAATTTGCTTTGCTTTGATTACAGCTGAGGTTTTAGTGATTTTCCATATGTTTGTTAGCAAGATGCATTTCCTCTTGTGATTTGTTTGATCATGTTCTTTGCACATTTATCCACTGAGAATGATCAGTATCATATTTAAGTTTCCCTAAGCCCTCTCTGTCACCCTTCTGCTATGACTCCCCTATTTGCTGACTGCCTTTGGCGCCCACTTGAAATAACACTAGTTATGAAATTTTAGATCTATAGAACACTCATCACAAGCAACCTCTGGTTTGATTTTCACAACAGTCCTATTTGTAGGACAGATGGGATTTGTAATCCCCATCTTACAGAGCAGAAAGCAGAGACCCAATGTGATTAGATTTCCAGGGCTACATGACCACTAAATAGCAGGGCTGGGACCAGAATGTGTCCTTCAATTTCAGGAGGCAAGATAGTGCAAAGGTTATGAGTCCAGGTATGTAAACCAGCTCTACCCTGACCATCTGTACCGCCTTGAATGGGCAGACCTCTCCAAGCCCCAGGAATGATAGCAGCGACTTCCTCCAGGGGCAGGTGAGGGGGCAGATGAGATGATAGATGTGCAAAGCTGAGCACAGTGCCTGGCTCACTGTAACTGCTCCATAAACCATTAATGCCATAAACACTGGCTGATGCCTTTGGGGCCACTCTCCTGGGCCCTGGGAATGCACCATGGGAATGCAGAAGATCAGAGCCTGGCAGGGAAAATAGACAGACTGCCAATCCACATGGAAGGCCTCACAGACGCGTGTACAAGGCACTGAGTGGGCGTGACCCAGACTCCCTGTCCCCTCACCAAGCCAGAATCCATCACTCAAGGTCAAATTCAACATTCTGATCTTTCTCGTTTGGGCAGTCTGGCTCTTTCAGCCCAGTGTCATCCATGAGGGGTCATCGGACCAAACAGAATGACTCTCATAAATTTTCCCACCTCCGGGCTTCCCTGGTGGCACAGTGGTTGAGAGTCCGCCTGCCGATGCAGGGGACAGGGTTTGTGCCCCGGTCTGGGAAGATCCCACATGCCACGGAGCGGCTGGGCCCGTGAGCCATGGCCGCTGAGCCTGCGCGTCCGGAGCCTGTGCTCCGCAACGGGAGAGGCCAAAACAGTGAGAGGCCTGCGTACCGCAAAAAAAAAAAGATTTCCCACCTCCCATCCATCAAGCCCTCCCTCCATGTCTCTGCCCTCGGCAGGAGAAGCCTACGTATTTTCTGAACATGTGCTTCTGTGATCTCGGCCCAGAGGCCCAGCTGCCCATCCTCAGGGTCTGACCACTTCAGAGTCTGCAGAGAGCTGCCCTTCTGGGGTCTCAACAAACAGGGGCCACTAGTGGCTGGAGGTAGCACAGAACAGCCACTGGTGTCCCCAAGGCCCCACGCTGTGCCCGACTCCCGGGTTGCTGAGAGGGGTGCTTGGGACCCACCTTCAGCACCCTCATGGGACTGAGCTCTAATCTGGTCAGTTATTCTGACTCCACAGGGACTCTGGTGCAAGGAAAGACGCCAGAGCGTGGAAATTGGCGTGAAGGGAGGTGCAGAAGCAGTGCAGCACTGAGGAAACCACATGAGCTCTCAGTTAAAGAGATCCTGGTTCACCAGAAGACTTTGGGCAAGTGACAGTCTCTCCCTGCTTCAACGCCTTATCTCTGAAGTCAGAATTCAAACAGATCTTGCTTCAAAGGTCAATCATGCAAATTATTGCAGTCATGTATATAACTGAGTCCCGGACTCTCCCAACAGCATTCAGGCATTCAGCATTCAGAGTGATAAGAGTCGCCAATTACTGAGCACTTCCTGTGTGCAGTACTGTACTCCAAGCATGTCTCCTAAATTCATCTCACTACATTCTTAGCATAACCTCATTCAATCATTGAGGCAAATATGTACTGGGCATTTTTCTAGGTGCTGGAGATACAGTAGTGAATGAAACAGACACATGTCCCTCCTCTGGTGCAACTTACATTCCAGTGAGGAAAAGAGAAAATAAACAATAAATAAAATGTATATTAAGTTACAGGGTCATGAGTGTTTAGGAAAACAGTAAAGCAGAGAGGAGGGATAGCAAATGTCTAGCTGGTGGTTAAAATTTTAGGAGGTTGCTCAGGCAAGGCTTCCCTGGGAAGGTGACAGTGGCAGTTTGGATTACTGGTAATATTCACAGCCCTACTTGCTTTGGCAAGTGGGATGTTAACAGACATGACATAAGCTAAAGTTTCATATATGCACATACAGGCACTTGCCTTCTTATGCTTTGGCCATGGCCAAAGGAGAACATTTTAAGGATAGAGACCTGCTCCTCTAAGCTCTGCCCCAGCCAAGATGCCAGGAAGCAAATCCACAGGTGGAAGAAAACCTACCCAGCCCAGCCTGGATGAGTCACCCCAGCCAGCCTGCAGGGGTGCATGAGAAGCTGAATGCCAGTGAAATGTGCTGGGCTGTTTGTTATGTAACATGATGTGGTCCTATTGGTGACTGATAGAGAGACTTTGGGGTAAAGACCCTAAGGAAGGGGGAGAAGACTGTGTCAACTGTGCCAGGAAGAGAGGAGAAGAAGTGAAGAGATCATACTGGGAATATTCAAGGGACAGCAAGGAGGCCTGGGTGGCTGCAATGGAGGGAACAAGAAAGAGGGCAGGAGGAAACGAGGTCAAGGAGATGATGCATGGCTAGGTCACGTAAGACGTTAGAAATAGGATGACCGTATAATTTATCATCCAAAGCAGAACATGTTTTTAAAATTGAACTATCATTTGCATATAGCAAAATACATTCCATTTAGTGTACAATTCTGAGTTTGATCATCTTAGACCATCGTGTAACCAACCCCCTATTGAAGATATAGAGCAGTTCCATCACCCACAAAAATTCCTTGGTCTCTTAGGGCCAATTCAGCTGGCAGCCCCGGCAAATACCACTCAGTTTTCTGCCCTGTACTTTGGCCTGTTTCAGAGCATCGTTAAATGGAATCATGAGTATCAGGCCTTTTGAGTCTGGCTTCTTTCACCCAGCATATGCTTTTGAGAATCATCCCAAGTTTCTGTGTGTGTCAGTATTTTGCTCCTTTTCAACGCTGAATAATATTCCATTGTATGGATGTACCACAGTTTGTTATCCATTCACCACCTGAAGGACATATACGTTGCTTCCAGTTTGGGCTATCATGAATAAAGCCACTACAAGCACTGGCATACAGCAAACTAGGACAATTCTGAGAGTGAAAAATTCTTTTGGGCCAAGAGGTATAAATGGGGACCATTCCATGAAGATGGGGAAGTGTGTTCACCTGACTTAGGTCAGGGTAGGGACTTTGGCTGTTCCCCTGGAAAGATGGGAAGCTATGGGAAGATTCTGAGCAGAGGAATGACGTGATCAGCTGCCATGTTAGCAGGATCATTCTGGCCACGGGGCCAAGGACAAAAGCAGGAAGGCCAATCATGAGGCTATTGTCATAATGATGGTGGGACAGACCAGGGAAGTGGGAGGTGGCCGTGGCAGTGGTGAGGAGTAATCAGATTCCAGATACACCACAGGGAGAGCTGACAGAATTGTTGATGGGTTAATTATGAGGTGTGAGAAAAAGAAGCATCAAAAACAACACCAAGATTTTTGACCCAAGCAAGTAAAGAAGGGTTGCTTCACCCATTTTACGGAGAACACTGCAGGCTTAGAACGGATAAGACATTTGCTCATGACCACACATCAAGACGGCAGAGCCAGGACTGGTGTTCCAGCAGGGAGCCGCTTGGCGTCACCACACCATTTGCCTTATGTCAAAAGGAGGAAGCAAAAGTTCTCCCCCTAAGGAGAAATCGCATGTTGGGAGTCCTCCAGACACAATTCCATTTCGACAGCACAAATGTGCCCCCTCCAGGAGAGGCCCTGCCAGGGTTGAGTTGCCAAGAGGCCCCAAGGGAGGGAGCTGGATCTTCCCCTGGGCTGTTCGCAACCAGAATTTGAAGCCTGGGGAAGGGCTGGGGAGCAGGGATACGAAGTGAGGACAGGCAAACAGTAGGGCCTGGGGGCCCTGACCACACCCCACACTCAACAGCCCACTGAGTCTGTGCATTGCAGGAGGATGGCTGAGCAAGACGCAGTGTGGGCGTTGGCTGCCACTCTGCTACCCGAGGTCGTCCACGGCAACCTGGTTCCTTCTGGGACTAGAGGTCCAAGCTGGCACTGAATTCCCTTTGGGGCCCAGGTGGGGAATTCTGGTTCCCTCGGTAGTTCTGTGTGAGCCTGTGACAGAGGCCACAGCTCCCTGCCTACCCATAGGCATCAACTCAGGGCCTACAGCTAGATTCACAATTTGACCGCTAAGGAGATTCTACCACACCCCCAAACCATGGACTGCCATCCTGGCTCATGTGTCCAGGCTCCCAAGGGCAAGTGTCAGCCCCGGGAGCTGGGAGACCCTGTGGATGAGCAATGACATTGCAGACAGGAGCAGGAGGTAGGGGCAGGGTGGGGGGTTCCCACTGCTGGTCAAGCGCCACCTTTCTGGTGGGTGGGGGGACAGGACCCGCCCCTTCATTTCACTGTATCTCACATTCTGGCCCACACAAAGTTCTTAAGAAAGGATATGCCCTGCAGCCCAAGGGTAGCAAAGCAGAGGGCAGAGTCACCCTGGTACACAGCCACCTCCTTCTACCTCAGCCATGTCACTGAGACAGAGAAAATCATTATTTAGCACTGTCGAGCCGAGCCCTGCACACTGGGAAATAAATTAGCCATCCAACGACAGATGCTAGACGGACACATCCGTCAGTGTTCCCACTCACCATCTCTAGACGTCTTTACAAATTGCTCATCTCAAACGTCAGAAGGACAGCTCCCCCTGCCGTCCTTCCCTTGTAAGCACCACTCCTGGTGTGGCCCTCAGAGTCTATTCCAATTACACACACACACACACACACACACACACACACTCTCTCTCTCTCTCTCTCTCTCTCTCTCTCTCTCTCTCTCTCTCTCTCTCTCTCTCTCTCTCTCTCCAGTCTGCGCAGAGGTAGGTGGGGGCCCCTTCCACTAGGTAAGCCACCATCCCACTGCCTGCCTCACTCTTTTCAAGATCACAGAGTTGACAAAAGCAGGGTCTTGGAGACACATGGACCAGGGTTCAACTCCCAAACCTGTCACTCTCTGGCTGTGAACTTGGTGCGGGTCACTTAATCCCCAAGCCTCAGCTTCCTCACCTGTAAGATGTCTCGAGCTATAAGAAATAAACGTGCTCATGTGTAAATGTGCCCAGTAGATAGGAAGACCTCAGTCCTCTTGAAAAGCTACCAGGTAGCCTAGCTCAGAACCTGGGGTGCACCTGCAGGCTATGCCCATCCCACACCTGCAAACCTCCTCAGCGCTGTGGGGAAGGCCTTAGCAAGTGCAAGGGTGTTGAGGCCTCTCACACCTGTATCCTTTAACTTATGGAGGGCACAGCTCACAACCACTTGCTTGGCCGGGGGCCTGGAGTCCCCTCCCAGGGTACAGGTCCCTGCTATGAGGGCAGCCCAGACAAGGGTATGCCCACCATGTGCAGTGTGTCCCAAGGCCCAAGGCTCAGCCTTAGCTGGCGGCAGACAGGCAGATAGGGAGGACCAGAGAACGGCTCATGCCCTACATCTGAGGGAATCCTCAGCAGACTTAATGCCAAGAGCCATCCATGCTTCCTCTGATGGGACCCATCAGAGGTGGAGTCCCCCACCCCAGCCCCCCAAAACAGAGGGGCTATGACTATGCCCCTTCAGTTTCAGACACACGCCTGCACCCAAGTTCCCACCATACTCAGATTCGGCTGAAATTCAGCCCCGATGCCTTGCTCCCATGACCCTCCAGAGCCCGACGAGGTGCATTGGGCCTTTCCATGCAGCTGGCGGTCAGACAGCACACTGGAAGGCAGGTCCAGAGCCATGAGGCAGGGAGGACAGGAGGGCAAAGGCCACAAGTGAGAACTGGGAAACCAGCAAAGACCTACAGCCGGTGGCAGGGCTGCGGTGAGTCCCGGGCCGCCATGCACCTCCACTTGCTGCTGAGATGAATTTACCTGACACATCAATCCAACCCACTTCTGACTTCATGATTCATTCACATAATTACACCTGAGTTTTAAAAAAATACTGATTTACCGCTGCTCTAACATCTGGATAACGATAGCACTGCATTCCTTCCCAGGAAGTTGAGGAGCACTTTGAATTTAATGGGCTATGTTATTTTTTGGCTTTTGGGTTTTTTTTAATATTTATTTATTTATTTTGGCTGCGCTGGGTCTTCACTGCGGCATGTGGGATCCTTAGTTGTACGTGCACACTCCTCAGCTGCGGCATGCATGTGGGATCCAGTTCCCCAACCAGGGATCGAACCCAGGCCCCCTGCATTGCGAGTGCAGAGTCTTAGTCACTGGACCACCAGGGAAGTCCCTGGGCTGTGTTTTTACAAAAAGTGTTACCCTTCTTCAAATAACTGGGAAGAAAGCCGAATGATACGGGCACTGGGGTAGCTTTCATTTGCTCAAGGGGACAATGAGGGAAGGGAAGGTCACTTCCAAGTCACGGTCATTTCCCAGGGGGGCACAGTGTGTGCCCATTGTCCAGGTAAGAAAACTGAGACCCAGAGGTATTGACGGCTCGGCCCAAGGCCCCACAGTTACTTAGTGCAGAGGTGATCAGGAGCATGTCCTTGCTACCGCCCGCAGCCTTGCTTGCCTCACCACACACCATGCTGTCTTCCAAGAACATTACAAATTTGTTCACTGTTCTTGCCTCCTGCGGTTTGCACTCTGTTCTCAAGCTTGAGATATACCCTTCTTAGGCGCACAGCTAGAGTATGTTGAGAACATTTTTCTTCAAGGAAAGCAGAGCACGAGGGGCCAGCTGCCCCTTACCAGTGGTGTCCTTGGCATATGGAGCCCTCATTCCCTATTCAGCAAGCATTTAGTAAGACCGTTTTGCATGCCAGGCACCAGGCTGGCACTATGGGGGGAAAGGTGGCCATACCACCCTCTGTAGCACAGATTAGAATCTAGTGGGCAAGACTGACATTAGTCAAATAATTACGTGACTGATACATCACCGCAGAGTGAAACATGCACTCTGCAGGAAAAGCCCGGGGGGCCATGTGCATATCTAACAGACCTGGGTATGGTAGGGCACCCAGGAAAAGCTGCCCCGAGGAGCAGTGATTGGGCTGAAATGGAAAGGATGATAGGAGTTAGTGAGGTGTGCAAAGTGGGCACAAGAGCAGCAGGGGCTACTCCAGGGAGAGGAAGCCAGTGTGAGAAGATGCTAGAAAGGCGAGTTTTCTCATTTGTAAAAGGAGGGTGATGATACCACCACAGGGTATGGTAGCCAAGACCAAGATGATGCCGTTCAGGAGACTGGCACCCTGACTCTTTTATTTTTGTTTGTTTGTTTGTTTGTTTGCAGTATGCGGGACTCTCACTGTTGTGGCCTCTCCCGTCGTGGAGCACAGGCTCCGGACACACAGGCTCAGCGGCCATGACTCACGGGCCTAGCTGCTTCGCGGCATGTGTGATCCTCCCGGACCAGGGCACGAACCCGCATCCCCTGCATCGGCAGGCGGACTCTCAACCACTGCGCCACCAGGGAAGCCCACCCTGACTCTTTTGACCCTGGAAATTTCCTATCAGCAACAATCCAAGGAGGAAAATAAAACCTGACACGTGAAGATTTTCACTGAAACACTGTCCAAAAAAAACTGACTGAAGAATTGGAAAAAGTTACAAGGTCCAATAACAGGAAACATTAGGTAGGTTATGGAGCATCAATTCTTTATCTCAATGCAATCATTTAAAATGATCATTAGGAGGTCTTTGCAGCAACGCAGCAAATGTTTTTTTTTAAGTATATAATACAGTTTTATTAATTATAGCCACTATGCTGTATATTAGATCCCTAGAACTTATTCATCTTACAGCTGGAAGTTTATATCCTTTTTTTAATAACAAATTTAATCAGTTATACATATACATATGTTCCCATATCCCCTCCCTTTTGCGTCTCCCTCCCACCCTCCCTATCCCACCCCTCCAGGCGGTCACAAAGAACCGAGCTGATCTCCCTGTGCTATGCGGCTGCTTCCCACTAGCTATCTACCTTACGTTTGGTAGTGTATATATGTCCATGCCGCTCTTTCACTTTGTCACAGCTTACCCTTCCCCCTCCCCATATCCTCAAGTCCATTCTCTAGTAGGTCTGTGTCTGTATTCCTGTCTTACCCCTATGTTCTTGATGACATTTTTTTTTCTTAAATTCCATATATATGTGTCAGCATAGAGTATTTGTCTTTCTCTTTCTGACTTACTTCACTCTGTATGACAGACTCTAGGTCCATCCACCTCACTACAAATAGCTCAATTTCATTTCTTTTTATGGCTGAGTAATATTCCATTGTATATATGTGCCACATCTTCTTTACCCATTCATCCGATGATGGACACTTAGGTTGTTTCCATCTCCAGGCTATTGTAAATAGGGCTGCTATGAACATTTTGGTACATGTCTCTTTTTGAATTATGGTTTTCTCAGGGTATATGCCCAGTAGTGGGATTGCTGGGTCATATGGTAGTTCTACTTGTAGTTTTTTAAGGAAACTCCATACCGTTCTCCATAGTGGCTGTACCAATTCACATTCCCACTAGCAGTGCAAGAGTTTCCCACCAGCAGTGCAAGAGTAACGCAGCAAATGTTTATGCCAGGATGTTAGGTCAAAAAAAAAAAGAACACAAAATTGCCTCTAGATTATGAGTGACTCTTTATGAAATAGGTGTGCATGCGGTTAGAGAAGAATACAGAAGACAAAAAAGGGGACTGGGCTAGGCAGTAAGGTTATGAAAGCCACCCTGATATTGTCAGAATGCTTGAAAAATAAGCAAAATAGGCGTTAGACTATGAAGAAGGACTTGCATTCAGGTGTGAGAATGGGAAGAGGGACCTGCCTTCAGGAATGGGGATGGGAGGAGGGAGACTTAAGTTCAAGTTCTATTCCTGGGTGGCACACTTAGGCCAAGTCCTTCACCTCTCTGATTCCCGCTCCATGAGGTGGCGGGGGGGTGTTTCAGGGAGGTCAAAGGACACGTCTAGGGAAGCACTGGAACAGGATGGAAAGTTCGAGTGGCAGAGTGGAGATGAAGCGGTCCTGCAGCTGGGCAAGCTCCAGGATGAGGTCGTAGGAGTCGTTTGCTAAGATGGATGGAGGAGGTAAAGGCACTCAGAGGGGAAGAGTAAAATGAACTGATGATGACAAGGAGGAGGTTAGGGGAGGGGTGAGGTCAGAGAACCCAGACACCTGTGTGGGCTGAGGCCAAACCTGCCTACATAAAACCCAAAGTAGACGCAAATGGATTTTTGCACTACAGGCCCAGGAACAGGAGGTTTTCACTGTGCAGACACAGCAGGAACGTTGAGGACTTGAACCCAGATGTTACTCCTGGTGCTCTCACTGAGTATGACCCTTATTGCCTTAGGTAGCCCCTGACACTGGCGGTGATGCAGCCAGGGGCTTACAGGCCGTCAGCCTGCAGTTACCACTCCTCCAGTCTGCTGGGCATCTCCTTCCTCCAAGCAGCCAAGACACCAAACTTCAGGGGCGTGTCCATGAGCTTCCAGAGAGGCCCCGGGCAGCTCACCACCGACCTGCATCCTCTCCAGGGCCTCACATTCCCCCTGCGTGCTTGCTGCTCTGAAAGGGAACCCAGGAGTGGGCTGCAGCCCTGCACCCCTGCACCAGCCCAAAGAGCTATTCTGCCCAAGAGTGCTGACAGCAGGAGTGTGTCATGATAAGATCCACAGCTACCATGACCACGATCTGAAATGTGTCCCTTGAAAGCGTCCAACATACAGCAGCGCAAGTGTTAGAAGCAAATCCTGAGTCAGGCTGCCAGCCCAAACCCTAGTCAGGTTAGGAATCATGTCAGTTTTTCCAAATAAAATGGAAATACACTTCGTTTACATCTCTACCTTATACGATTGAGGGGATTCAATGAGACAAGACACAGAAAGTGCTCAGAAAGTGCCTGGCCTGTGGTAAGCCTCCACAAGTGTTAGCTGTTATTATTACTGCCTGCTTGGAATGGAGCAGTTATCCATCTGTTGTCCTCTGGCACTGGAAACTTCCATGAGAAAAGGCGTGTACACATACACACATCTGCATGCACACACACGCACGGGTGACATTTGGGAACCCAGCTCCATCTCTGTCTAGGAGCAGAATCCCTGGGGTAGGGGGGAGTGGGGCCAGCCCTCACACCCCACCACCTGTACCAGGCTGCCCTCTGCTTTTCTCCACGGAGTTATTATTTACATTTTCTCATTTGCCTTTCTTCTAGTCTTTCTGATTTCCCACACTCTTTGATTTGTCTGTCCTGTGTTCAACAGGGGAGGTCTTTGATCACTTTCAAAATTCCGTCAGCACTTTTTGGAAGAGGCCCACGCATCAGAGGGCCCACGGGTGACTGTGAGTCTGGCAGTTTTTGTGTTTGATCACTCGGTCTCCCTGAGTTATTTCAGGGCAGCCCTTGCCTCAGCTGGCTTTCATCCATCCCCACCCTGGCCCGATTCCCTCTCGGAGCCCGTTCCCTCCCTGCACACCATCATCTGAGTTTGCTTCTCTCCCAAGCCCTGAACGCCTGCCCAAGTTCAAAATTCCAAACATTCATTCCACTTTCCCTTCATTGCCCTTTGCTTCTGCTTTTCTCCTGACCCTTTTCTAAGCAAACACTCTTCCAGCCATGGTTAGAGACTGAATATCTATCACGACATGTATTTGCCCTCCTGCTTATCTTGCTTTAAGGTGTTTTCCCTCATCTGTAAGTCAAAACAGCCATTCTCTAAATTCCAGCAAGGCCTCTGCTTAGCAGCTAAGCAGTGAAGGAAGGGAAAAAGGAGCAAATTGAAGTGCAAAGAGAAAGAGAAACTACATGCTCAGGGATGAGCACTCACCCCAGTGCTGCCAGGCGTGAGCACGGCTCACAAAGCTCTCAGCAAAGGGCTTGGGTGCCCAACACACAGAGCCCCACTGACCTGCCCCAGGGTAGGGGCCTCTGTCATCAGGCCCAGGGGCCATGGCCACCCTCGAGGTCACAGTGGCCAAGCCATGCCAACTCCCTCACACACACAACTCCACAGAAGAACAGCAGCGTCCACTATTCTGTGTCCCGATGCCAGATGGCCCTTCAGCCCCAGCTGCAAGCAGTAAGGCCTGGACATCATATGATGGTCCCACCCAGATGTTCATCAGATCACCTGGGGAGATTTTTAAGCATCTGATTGACTGGTCACAACCCTACAGTTTCGTCCTAATGGATCTAGAGTGGGGTCTGGGCCTCAAAGCTGTCTGAAAGCTCCCTAGATGCCTCTATTGTACAGGCGGGGTGAGACCACTGCACTTAGAAAGCTGGGACGCAGGAGCCAGGGGGTTGGGATCCAAATCCTGCTTCCACAATCCACCTCCAGCAAGTTACCCCCACCTCACTAGGCCTCGGTGTCCTCAGTTATAAAAAGGAGAATCAAAATAGCACTCCTGGTATATAAAGTAGAAAAGGCATGTAAAGAGCCTAGCACAATGTCAGCACTCAATAAACACTAAGTACGCCTGTTTTTCTTTCATCCCGGGGTCATCCCATCCCAATTCTCTCCCTGTCCACCAAGAGGCCTCTGCAAAGGGCTTTTCAGAGGGACATGGAAAGGCCCTTGGTTCCGTCTCTGGGGTTGGGCTGACTGCCCCAGGCAGTAGGGAAGATGGTGTGGGTCACGGTGCGTGTCACAGGACTACTGAAGCACCCCACTAGAGCAACCAGCTACTGGGAAGGAGGACAGCATTCCTAGAGAACAAGGGGTAGGCAGGGCACCAGGGGGACTTCCAGTCTCTACCACCCACAAGCCCAGGGTTCAAGGCAATTCTCCTCAGGCCACTGTTGGACAGGTATTCCAGGACCAGGCTCTCATGGCTCATTCCTCCTCCCTCTCCCCAGGTGACACTCATACTTTTCATCTGAACAAGACTCTGAAAGAGTCAGCCAGATGGGGTGGGCACCTCAATAGCCCCAGAAGACCCTCAGACTCCGAGTGTCCATGTGTATCAACTTAAATGAAGGATCAATGTTAATAATCAGGTTTAACAACCAAATAAAATTCTTCATTCATTCATTCATTCATTTGCTTACTCAGTAAACTGCAACTGTCTAGTTGTTGTCCTCTGGCGATGGAAACTTCCACTACTCCTGTACCAAGCATAATGCTGGATGTGGGGAATGCAGAAACAAATACAGCCCACTGTATCAGTAAGCTCTTGCCATAATAATGCCATGTAACAAACCACCCAAAATTCAGTGGCTCCAATAAAGATGTTAAAAAAAAAAAAAACTCAGTGGCTAAAACCAACCATGATATATTTTTACGGATGTGTGGGTTGGTTGGGGCAGATCTTTTTCTCACTGCAGGTCTGTGGGTCAGTCAGCTCAGTGGCTCTGATCTGACCGTTAGGTTTCTCATCCCCCTGGGACTAGTGGATTACCCAAGGCTTATTCTTAAAGGTGAAGGTGGTAGCAACTCAGGAGGAGAGGTGGAAATATCCTACATCTCTTGTACCCAGGCTCAGAACTAGCACCTTGTCACCCCTGCTAACATGCTGTTGGCCAAAGCAAGACACATGGCCAAACCAAGCCAAAGCATGAGAAAGTATACTCCACCCACCATGAGGCCACAGCAAGGGCGTGATGAAGAATTGGGGGTAACTATTCAACTGGCCACACCCAGCCTCTGCCCTTCAAGAGTTCCTCCTGGCCAGCATGGGGAGTGCAATGTATCAAGAATAATTGCAGCACGATGTGTTTTTGCCCCAATCATCGGGGCCATTTGGGACCCAGAGTCTTTTCTAGCCAGAAGGGAATGTCCCCTCTCTCATTCCCCCTATATACATGTCCCGTAAATTAGGCCCAGCAGTTTTTACCCCGTTTGACATGTGGGGAAGAGGCAACTTAGAGGGATAAAGGGGCTTGCCCAAGACACACTCGATTGCCTCAGTTCTCCACTATTATTTGCATTTGGTGAAAGGGTTTATTTGCAAAAGGAAGTAGATGTAGTGTGCATAGCTTCCCAGGCTAATAGCAACCAGAGCTGAGCTGGTCAATAAGTCATGCTATTTAAGGAGGTTAAAAAAAATCCAAACTGATGAGAAGAAGCACTCATGAAGTGACATAGCCTTAATCCGCAGGAAGGTACCATTTTTTGGAAAGAAAATGCAAACTTCTGTAGGACTTCCACGTTCTGAGCATACTACAGATACTGTCTGACTGAATTCTCAGGGGAACCCTGTAAGATGCTGTGAGGTGCTGGCTCCATTTGATGGATGAGGAAATGGACAATCATAGCAACTAGAGTCCTTGCCCTGAGTCCCACAGCTGGTGGGTGGCAGAGACAAGGCTGCAGGCAGACACCTTCTGTTTGAAGACCTGAGTTGCCACTGAATGCCTTAGATGACAACACAGGAGTCATCCACGTTGGCCCAGGTAAGGACAAAGCACAGGCCAGGCCAACAAGGAACAGATGGGCTCAGAGAATCCCCATGCCATGTCTATAGGATGAGGGGTGGCTCAGTTCTCACCCACAACCTCCTGGGATGGACCTCATTGGCCAGCCTCAGGGATATGCATTCTCTTCCCAGCTCCTCAAGCAAACATCTGTTTTTCTCAAAGCTGTGAATGTCACATCCAAAATTTCCAATTACCTTCCCCTTGGTTTTATTCAGCATCAGTGTATTGGAGGCATAATTAGTCTGAGATGAAAACCTGTATTGTTCCCTTCTCCTCGGCAATGGAATAGGTTTCCAAATGTGCCAACAGAGAGGATTCTTCTCCAAAAATGACAAACAGCAAGTGAAGGATGAAAGCAGGAGCGAAATACAGATCGATGGCAACTGTGGCTGAGTTAGAACGGGGGTGGGGGATGTGACGGTGGAATCTGCCAAAGAGCTCCAGCTCCAAATCTCACCTCCTCCTCGCCTTCTAATGAGGATGGGCCTTTTCTGCAACATAAAAGTGACGCAGATGAAGGTGAAAGGCCAATTTCCACTGATATGTTTCCTAACGATACATCATGAGAACGAGGTGCCTTGGGGGGTTGCTGAGTGTGGAGGTGTCTGAGCATTCTTCTCCCCAGGGCTGGCCATACCCAGAGCCTGGGGGCCTTGGCCGAGGTGTGGAGGTTTCTCACTGGCCAGGGTTACCCAGAATTGGGGGAAAATAAAGACAGACACAGGGCTTCCCTGGTGGCACAGTGGTTGAGAGTCCGCCTGCCGATGCAGGGGACGCGGGTTCGTGCCCCGGTCTGGGAAGATCCCACATGCCGCGGAGCGGCTAGGCCCGTGAGCCATGGCCACTGGGCCTGCACGTCCGGAGCCTGTTCTCTGCAACAGGAGAGGCCACAACAGTGAGAGGCCCGCGTACCACACACACACACACAAAAGACAGACACAAATTTTACATGAGTAGAAAATACTCCTAGAAGTTGGGTATTCAAGGAACCAAGACTCAGAGGTTCTCACTGACCCCAAGTCTTGCAAGAGACGAGACATTTAGCCTCTGATTTGTCCAGTACTTGTCCAAGCAAATCTTCAAGGGTCCTATTAGTACAATACGGGCAATGATATCCATTCTGCTCCCACTCTTGCCTTCTTATAGGCTCGCCCCACAAAGCAGCCAGAGGGATCACTAAATGGAAAACAGGTCATGTTATTGTCCTAGAAAAACCCTCCAATGACTTCCCTTCACACTTAAAATAAAACCCACTTCCTCACCTGGGCCGCAGAGCCCAGGAGGTGTACCGTCACCCACCTCTCTCACCTCACCATGTCACTCTCTCCCCTCCTCTCACTAAGCTCCAGCCACTCAACCATTCTCATTCTGTTCTTCCAACCAGTCGGCCTTTATTCCCATCTTGGGACCTCGGCAATGGCAAAGGTCTTCCTTACAAGAGCAAAGGCCCTCACGGGCCTGATTCCATCAAGCACGTCTTAGCTCAGAAGTCGAAAGCGGCCCCCAATCACTCCATATCACGTCATCCTATTCTGGGTTCCTTCTTATAGATATCATGTGGTATCATCTTGCTTTTTGCCTCTTCCTCTCGCACCTAGAATGTAAGCTCTGTAGTTGTAGGGACCTCATCTGTCTTATTACCCACCACACCCCAGCTCCTTGCAGAGTTGCAGAGCATCTGACACACAGGAAGGGCTCAATAAATACTGATGGACTTAAGACCAGTAGGGAAGCTGGTGGGGCTTGGCTTACAAAGAGGACCACAAGATGAATACATACTACCTTCAGATAACTGAGGGACTGACATGGGGGAAAGAGTAAAATTGTTATGTGGCCCAGAACATGGATCTAAGACTAATGAGAAGCCTTGGGACAGATTTTGCCCAACATTAAGTAGGAGCTTTCTCACTGTTGAACTGCCCAATAACAGAATGGGTTTCCTCAGCAGATGGCGAGTTCCCCATCTCTGGAGGTGTGTAAGCAGAGGCCACTGTTTGTGCCCATGAAGTCAAGAGATGAGCATCCTTCTAAGTTCCTGAGTCCACAGCCATCATCAACATCCACTTTGGTGTTTTCTGTCTTGGTCTTATTCTCCCATCCAGATTATAATCCCCTGAGCAAGGGCAGAGTATCTTTCTCCAGCACAGCCCCCCAGTGCCTCGCACAGGGCAAGGCCATGGTGACAGATGGAGCACACACGTCCACCAGACATGGAGTGGAGTAAAACGTGCCTGATTCCCTTTAAGGTGAAAGCAGGAGGCTCCAGGCAGGGCTATCTCCGTGGGGCCCCATGTGGAGATGGGCACCTTCCTGGCAGGGCCAAGCTTGTGGCCTGTGCCTTCGTCCAGGGACACAAGCCTGGAGAGTGGACAGGCGAGGAGGTGAAAGAGGAAGAGGTGGCAGTCATAGAACACCACAACCTGCACTCTGATCGCCTGTCCCCCCCGGGAGGGGCTGACATGATTTCCAGCCCCAGATAAGGAACCAAGGCTCGGGGAAGCCAGGCTTCTGGTCCAGTCCTACAGTGGGTCTAGGTGATGCTGAGAGTTGAGCTCAGATCTGAAGGATGCCATGACCTGCAATCTTGACACCTTGACCCCCAATGGGACAGACACCTTCCTCCCCATTTTAGACCTATCCAGTTGGAAACATTCTCAACTCATTCTGCCTTTTCCTCTCCCCTGTCTCCGGAGAAATTGAGGCCCCTTCAATCCCCCAAGTCGAGCCCATACTGGAACTACATTCGGTTCCCTATTGTTTCATCCAGCCTCATGCCTGTTCAGAGAGAAGCTGATAGAAAAGTACATTCACATGCTCCCTCCTCCCAGCCCTGTGCAGGCACAGAGCTCTGTGTGCATGCCACACCTCCTTCCCATCACCTGGGACAGGTATTCACATGGAGGCACTCAGCGCCGATTTGCCAAATAACCACGTGTCAGGACAAGTCATGTCAGAATACTCTTCCCTCCCAGTCCACTAACAGGGACCCAGTATCAGCCACTGTATCTCCTCCAGTTCCTCGGGCTTCCTGGGCTGGTTTGTGGGCTTTTGCAGGAAAAAAAAAAATAGGGGCAGAAAGAAGGAGAAGTGAGGAAGAGAAGCAAGAGCACATGTGGACAATGAAAGGTGACATATCCAGAGTCTGGGGAGACGGTGTCTTTTAAGAGACAAAGGGGGAGAGAGAAAGAGAACGAGGATCCTAAGAAGTGTTGTGAGTGATGAACTGGATCTTCAGACAGTCTTCAAAGGATTCAGTCAAGAACTGTTAAGCGTATCATTATGTTTCCTGTTTGGTTATTTTTTTTTCTCTAATGTGGCTTTACATAGAGGCTGGGACATGGGGCACCACCAGTTTTATGTGGATTACAAATGAATGACATGCTAGCCTCCAGTGATAGTAACTCTGACTTACTATGTTAGCCATATTTAGAATTAGTCACACAAAGAAACTTGGCTTCTTATTCATATCATAGTAAAGTGTATTACCCTGCCCACCACAGAAAGGAAAGGCGTTCAGTGAAAATGCTGAAACTGTAAATGTCTATTTTTGTACTCAACTATGAAAGAATTTGTGAATATATGTAAATATGTTAAATAAATTTTATTGGTCATGTTAAAATATTTTTTAAGCAGATGAATGAGTAAATAAATAAATGAGAACCCCAAATCCATTGTTTAGCTCACAAAGTCATAAGTCTCTCCTAACTGTGTGAGAAATGATAACAGTCAATAATTCCTAGGTAAAGATCTGCCCTGTGCTAGGCACCTTTTTACATGTATTAACTCCTTTAATCTTGACAGCCATCTGTGAGGTAGGTAATAACATTACTTGCATTTTGCAGGTGAGAAAAGTGAAACATTCACTTTGGATCCCATAGTTAGTGCTGGAGCCAGAATTCCAACTCAGGAGGATGGTTCCAGCCCCAGGTGTTTAGCTACTCTATGAATCTGTGCAAAGATCCAACTTGCTTGCTGAGTCAGCTACCTCACTACACAGGGTCAGTCCCATCCCAGCTGCTCCTGTCAGAAGTAGCCTGCGAGCTGTTGCCCTGAGAGGCCAAAACATGTGTATATCTTGTAACACCTTAGGGTTAAATGGCAGAAAAATCAACCCAATGCAGCTGTCACCTTCTTGGCTGTAATTGATAAGTGCTTACAAAATTTTATTTCACAGAAACACAATAATGATATGAAAAATAGGTATTTGGAAAGCACTGAGGCTCAAATGTTGAGGCTGAGGCATGTCTGCAATACCTCTACCCCCGGAATCTGTCATGCAAACGCCCAAGAGCAATAATGCTGCTCCACATCCCTTCTCCTCAATAGAGCACTCAGGAGCCCCAGGGGTGACAGGCTGGAAGGGGCAGGGTTGGAACCTCAAGCAAATTTAGCTTGCCTTAGAAGCCATGAGGCTGGAGACTGCTTATGGGAGGATGGTACCCACAAGCAGAGGGCTTCTCAAGGGCTGAGAATGTGTCTCACTCATCTTTCTATTTCTGGAGATCAGTGCCAGGTCTGACACACATGCAAAAGTCAACATGCAAAAGTGCTTGTGGGTTTGACTTGAATTAATAAGTTGAATTGAATGGCCTTCTCTGTTTCATAGAGTAAAGAACGTGAAAGTTGCAAGACAGACCAGGTGGCCAGGGCTGTGGCTCACCGAGAGGATGTGGAGCAAAACCCCCTACTCCTTAAGTGTGGGCTGCACGCTGTGGCATCTTTCCAAAAAGGACAGTATAGGAAAAGGGAAACAAAAAATAACTTCATGATGAAGGCACTTGACAAACACGACCTCAGCCAGGTGGTCAAGGTCAACATCAACAGTGATCACTTATATTGATAGCACATTCTTTGATGTGACGATGAGAATGGCACTCTTCCTCTCCCAGTCTAATCATGAGAAAACATCATACAAATCCCAACTGGAGGACATTCTACATCATACCTGGCCAGTGCTCCTCAAAATCGTTAAGGTCATCAACAGCAAGGAAAGTCTGATAAAGTAACACAACCAAGAGGAGTCTAAATGATGACTAAAGCAATGTGGTGTTCTGGATGGGTTCCTAGAGCAGAAAAGGCACAGAAGGAAATCTGAATAAAGCATGGACTTTAGTTAATAAAAATGCATCAGTAATGGTTCATTAATTGTGATAAAGGTACAATACGAATGGAAGATGCTCATAATAGGGGAAACTAGGTGTGGGGTATATGAGAACTCTCTGTACGATCTTAGCTGTTTTTCTGTAAATCAAAAACTATTCTAAAATTAAAAGTTTATTTTTAAGAATTGGAGCCTCGGGCTTCCCTGGTGGCACAGTGGTTGAGAGGCCGCCTGCCGATGCAGGGGACACGGGTTCCTGCCCCAGTCCGGGAAGGTCCTACATGCCGCGGAGCAGCTGGGCCCGTGAGCCATGGCCGCTGGGCCTGCGCGTCCGGAGACTGTGCTCCGCAACGGGAGAGGCCACAACAGTGAGAGGCCCGCGTACTGCCAAAAAAAAAAAAAAAAAAAGATTTGGAGCCTCATCCTGAGTTCTATACTTCCAAAATAGTCCTCAAAAGTGTTCCCTTTTCCCGAATTATCCCTGCCTTCATCAGTGCTATGTCAACGCTCACCCAAATATTGCCACCACCCTTCCTCCCTGGCCCCAGGCCCCCACCCAATCCACCCTGTTCCCTGAGGCCGCCCGGAGCTTTCAGCAGCACAGATGTGATGAGGCACGCCCATGTTGCAACGGCTCCCCTATCTTCAGGATTGATTCCAGCCCCCAGCACTGCATCTGGGGTCCTTTCACAGCCTTGCTTCCCACTCTTCCTTTAAATGCCTATTGCTCTTTCCCCAAAAAGCTATTTCTCCAGCTTCCATGTGCTTCCCTCCCATCTCCTGTACTTGCTGATCCGTCACCTGGGATGTCCTCTGCCCACTGTTTACCCAGGCTGACTCATGCATTGCTTCCTACAGAAAGCCTACTTTTGCCCCAGGGGGGATATGTTGGCTTTGGTGGACACCCCAATCATACCTACACTTAAATCTATTCTATATTGTTGATGATTGCCTACCTCTGCTGAGGACAGGCACAGTGCTCTCACTCATGTATTTCTAGTGCCCATCTTCACCAAATGTTTATTTAACAATGAGTTAATCACTAGGGGAAAAGGTGGGGTAAAAAATCGTAGCCAGCATTCCAGGACTTTTGTTCCTGGATTTTAAATTATAGATTCTATGCTTCAGAGACCGATCAACCTCGCTAGAGTCCTATGTAACCACATTCCATTATATGGCAAATGTAATGGTTACTAGATTTAATTATAGCAGGATAATTAATGTCAAGGTATTGCCAGTTTGGACATAAATATTAAATATCACCTTCAATGTAACTATTCTCTAATGCTGTGATGACTGGGCTTGGAAATACCAGTTTCTGAGGAGAGGTACCTTTACCATGGGGAAAGCGATGCCAAGTAGGACTTCTGCTTTGCCAGCTGCCACTGTCCTCCAGGAAGCGTGCCTCTGCCCTGGCTTGAGGCTGAGCTCCTGGCACCCCTAACCCTGAGATGGGCCCCATCTCTTACACACGCAGGCACAGGCCACCATACCTGGTCTTGCTCTGGCTAAACCAAGGACCTTAGACAGAGGAATTTCTCAAGGGATCTCTCTGGGACCCTTGGGAGGTTCCCAAGTCACACATCCT
Source organism: Mesoplodon densirostris (assembly GCF_025265405.1). Classification (NCBI taxonomy): domain Eukaryota; kingdom Metazoa; phylum Chordata; class Mammalia; order Artiodactyla; family Ziphiidae; genus Mesoplodon; species Mesoplodon densirostris. The sequence continues at coordinate 51,937,287 of NC_082661.1, read as the reverse complement.
TTCGTGACCTCAACTTACCTCCATAACAAGAAGTAAGAGCAACCATGAGGAATGAGGGACTCTCAGAAGCTATGTCAAGGCAGAGACAGTACAGCCAGCTCAGGGAGGGGATACCCCACCTGCTGCAGACCAGGGGTGAGGCCTTCCAACCCTCTGCCATGCCCTCTCTTCCAGCCACTCACAAGCCTGGCTTCTGGCTCCATCCTTAGTGTGATTGTGATTTCATTCTGCGCCTTAACAAAAAACATTGCCTCCTGTCAACTGACTTCTGGCTACTCTCAAATGCTAGGACCATGAATGTTCACACCACAAAAGCCAAACACAGGATTCAATGGGCCAACCTAGCCCCTATCTCTCCCTGGATCCAGCCCTGACTCGGGAAGAGACAAGCCCAAGCTCCCTCCTGGCTTGCTGGAACATTTATAAATACTAGAGCCCCGAGCAGCCATGTAATAAATCCTACTACCCTAAGGCCACCATGCTGTGAGGAAGCTCAAACCAGTATATTCAGAGAGACCATGTGAAGAGGGAGAGATGCCCAGCCAGCTTCCAGCTTCTCCTTCCCCTCACTCTTCCAGATCCAGCCATTGTCTGACTGGAACAGCAGGACAGACCCAATCCAAAATCACCCAGCTGAGCCCTTACCAAATTTCTGACCCAAGGAAAACATGAGAGAAATTAAAATAGTTTTTGTTTTAAGCCACGAAGTTTCGGGGTGGTTCATCACACAGCAATAGATAACCAGAACAAAGGTCCAACATCAGAGCTACTGCAGTGAACAAACAGTTCTCGGATCCTTCTTCCAGCAGCCAAAATTGGCTTCAGCTTCTCAGAGTGGTCCCGGTCCCACTGTGGGACAGAGAATGACGCGCCAATGTCCTGGTGCTCCTGCTTGAACAACTCCGTGAAACATTTACTCATACCCCACAATCACAAGGCCTGGGATTCCCAGGTCCCATTAACCCCACACAGCAAGGACTCCTTGCCCCTACCTCACTCCCACCCACCAACCAGAAATGAAATAGAAATCACCTTTGAGGGCTTCCCTGGTGGCGCAGTGGTTGAGCATCCGCCTGCCGATGCAGGGGATATGCGTTCATGCCCCGGTCCGGGAAGATCCCACATGCCGCCCAGGGCCGCTGAGCCTGCGCGTCCAGAGACTGTGCTCCGCAACGGGAGAGGCCATAGCAGTGAGAGGCCCGCGTACCGCAAAAAAAAAAAAAAATCAAAAAATCACCTCTGAGTACTCTATGACTGAGCTGAGACCTCATGTTACAAGTAAGACAAAGATGGTGCCAAAGACTGTAGTTCTGATGGGAAGCACAAACTACACTGTCATCCACATCATTACCACCATCATCATCACTACCATCTGCACAATCACCATGATCATCATCGCCACCACCAGCGCTACCATCTTCATCATAACTATCATCATCACCATCACCACCATCTTCACCCTAATCATCATTGTCATCATCACTGTTATCAGCAGCAGCAACAGCAGAAGCATCACCACCATTATCACAGTAATACCAGGGACAGTTACTGAGCACTTCACTATGTACCAGAAACCATCCTAAGCACTTCAGATGCACTGTCTTGTCAAACTCTCATCACATTCTCATGATGTTGTTCTGCTACTACCCCCCATCCTAGAGATGAGAAGACAAAGTTGTACAGCAGTTTTATAACTTGCCCACAGCCAACAGCCATAAGGCCAGTGCTGGGATTCTAACCTCAAATGCACTAACTCCAAAGGCCATGCCCATTCTCACTGCTCTGGCTCTCCTTCCCTCAAGCCGGCTCCATGGCTCTTCACCCTGAATTGCTTTAGAAATATTCCACTGGAGACCCCAGACCCCCGAATATAACCTGGCAGTGCCTCAGTCCCTGCATCTGGAAAATGGGAGTGCTGACAACAGCCTGGTCTGGGCAGAGTGTCAGATCTGAGGGACCCTATGTCGTGGGAGGGGGCAGGGTGCAGTCACTTACTAATCACCTGCTCTAGGTCAGGCAATGCTAGGCACTTCCCACACGTCTCATTTAAACTTCACGAAGCCCCAGGGGTGAGCAGGGATTAGCTTCCTATTTTACAAGTGACCCCAGATTCAGAGAGTGAGCCCAGCTGTGTAACTCCCAAGCCCTTGCTCTTTCTGTTGCCCCCAGTGTTCCCCAAACTTGAGGACATGTCATACCTGCCACATGGCAAGGCCTCTCTGTCTGACCATGTCGGAGAAGCAGGGCCATTCACTGTACATTCACTTAGAGGGATTAATGGGCCCGGGATGTATTTGCTTTGCCTTCCCTGGGGCAGGCAGCCATTCTGGGCATGGCTCCATCCTCAGAGGAAGAGACACCAGACAAGTGGAAGGGAACACACAGTCCCAGGGTTAGAATTCTCCCTGCTCAGCCTCTTCCTGGCTCTGGAGCCCAGCCGGGCACCCAGCTAGCTTATTATACAACTTCCCTTCTTTTTGAAGCTAAAACTAGCCAGATTTGAAAGGACACCTCCCCTCAAAGAAAGAAAAAGTCATGATTTTTTTAAATTGGCCACTGAATTAAATGTGCAAATAGTGTTCCCCATCACAAAGAGAAGTCTTTTTTCCCCCACCTTTTATTTGCCTCTGAGGTTTCCTATTATGCCTAGGCTATAGCCACGGCCCTGATGGGACTGATTCCATGGGGTATGAACACATGGAGAGCCCCAGTGGGGTGTGGAAGGGGGTTGGGGGAAGCAGGTGGATAAAGGTGGGACCCAAGAGCAAACTGACCCGCATTACACACACACACATACACATGCACACAAACAGACAACAGCAGCCCAGATTTCTTTACGTATTGGCACAAGTGCAAACCAGCAGAGGCCGACAGGTGGGGAGGCCTGCACTGGCTCAGTAGCAGTCCTGCCTGACTCCCATTAGGTGCCTGAGGAAAGGTTAGTCATGGTTGGGTTTGAACTCCCTGGTGAAGGATAGAGGAAAGATGTTTCTGCAAAGAGCATGTCCTCTCGGCCTTTCCAGAAGGAGAGTCCTTGGAACAGCAAGTCGGGCCCATTTGCACACACATTAATAAAATGCAAAGCTCTTTAGGTTGATTACTTGCTCCTCACGGAAGCTGCCGTGGTGGCTGCCAGGAGGCTGCACTCCCCGCTGAGAACTTGCTTGGTGAGACACAAAGCAGGGGCCTAATTCCCACACCAGGGGCCCATGCAGAGCGCCCCAAACAAGCTCCTGTGCCCTCCCAGAAAGCAGTGCTTTGTGCTCCAACCGTGGACCCCTCCCCACATTCACCTCCCACCACCCTTCCCCTGGCTCACCCTGCGCCAGGCACACCCTCCTCCTCACAGATCCTCCAGTGTGTGCCAAGCTCAGTCCAGCCTCAGGACCCTTGCACATGCTTTCCAACTGCTGAAATCGCTCTGCAGTCAGATCTTGCTTGATGGGCTCCATCACATCCTTCTGGTTGCTCCACGAAAGCCTCCTCCTTGGCAGCACCATCCCTCATCACTGCAACTAAAACAGTGTCCCAACCATCCACTCTCTTCTTACCTTGCCTTATCTTTCTTCAAGGAGGTTGTCACTAACTGAATTACTTTGGGTTTATTCATGTATTTGCTTAGTGTCTGCCCACTGCCTCCACTAGAATGTGAGCTCTTTGAAGTCAGGGACCGTATCTGTCTCAGCCCCTCTGTATCCCCAGTACCGAGAATGGCCTGATCCATACTGGCTGCTGGATTAACATTTAATCCATTTCAAGACAAGCAAACTGAGACCTGGAGAGGCACCAGAGTCATATAGAGCACAGCATCCCAGGGGAGCGTGGTCCAGGCCGGGCTCAGGCATTTACTTGGGCTGTAGGCTCACTTCTCATGTTTTTCTAAACCATGTCTCACTTGCAGGAAGGGACCAACCTCACCTCTCAGTTGCTCCCCAGTGCTCAGAAAGAGCTGTGTGAAGTAGATGCTCAGAGAGTCACCAAGTACATCAGCCAGGCTTTTAAGAAATTGACCAGTTCCCGGTATCATACTCAGGAGCACCCAGGGCCATGGAAAGCTACCAGACTCAAGAACAGGACACTGCCAGCCCCAGGGTAAGCAACTAGCAGCAGCACTGTGGAGTACTATTAGGGCCCAAACCAACACCAATGATAACCTCTGTCTAAGGAGTTGACCTCCACACACTTAGTTCGCATTTAACATAGACTTTGAGCAATGATGGATAATAAGCCCAAGAACTTCCTGCAAATAAATACAAAGAAGGATCCGAAGGCAGGTCAGCAACATCCTGACACCAACGGGCAAGGGCAAGAAGAATAACAGATGCACAGAAAACGGGGTATCTTGAGGATCCAGGAGTGAAACAGGAACTCTTAGGAACACTGTGCTAAGGATGATTGTTGATTCCTAGTGAGAAAGAACTGGGAAAGGAGAATGGGCTCACTTCATTCTATGCCCATATTTTAATATGCTGAAGTTGACAGTACATAAGCGATAAGTCAGACATTGCCACTCAGCAGTCTGAAAAGTCTTATCAGCCCCGCCACAGGCAGAGTTGGCCAATGGAGAGCTTAAAAATCTAGTAATTAGTTGCCGACATTTAAGAATTAAGAGATTTCACAGTAAAGTCCAGATTTCTGCCTCCTGTTGAGACACAGGAAGCAGCAGCTGCACCAGGCCTTCACGTGGGAACCTCACTGAAGCCTGACCATCCCCTCCAGGGAATGATGTGCCCTCCAGGTGCCCACAGGTGCTACACTCTCAGCTCTTCTCACAGCCCACCTGCTCTACACTTTAATATACCTGCCTGGAGGTCACGGGCATTCAGGTTTGTGATTTGTGTTATATCTGGCTGGCATTCCAAAGGGTGGCTTTAGCCATTCTTACCTAACCCTTTGGTTGTCTTCAAAGTCCGCACGTGACAGAATTAGCCAAGAGTGGTTCTTGTGGTTGCCTGGGTTGGATGGACCCACTTGATTACTGCGGAGCCGCAAGAGAAGAGCTGATGCACAGCGCCTTCCCCCATGCTGTCAGCATGGCACTCTCTCCAGTCGGGGGCTCACCGGTGGGCACCAAATTCTCTCATTCATAGCTCTTCCTGAGTGTGAATTTTCTCTCCAGTTAAGCTTGGCCACTCTCTGGGGGCGGGGCCTGTACCTTTATCCCCCAAAGCACCCACTGTGAGGGGTCTGGGGGCAGGTCCCACTCTGTCTTGATGGTGGCTGACCACCCGACGGTCCAGAAGGAGCTCAAAGGCTGCTCAAAGCACTGCTCCTCTGAGCCACTGACACTCCCACCCTTGACCCCAATAGCCCAGGTTGGCTCTACAACCTCAGCCAAGCCCCATCCAAAGACACGGGGAAGGTATTATTATCCCAGTTAACAGACCAGTAACCAGGCTCAAAAAGATGGCACCAATTGTGGGCTGGGATCTCACTGTGTGCCTATTTGTTCCAAACGCAGTGTCCCTTCCTCTGTGCTGTCAGCAGCCCTGAAGACGCACCATCGTGTCCCCAGCTGAGCATCTAAAAGCCTCAGATTTCCTCCGGGAAGAAGGGACTAGGTGGGTATGGGAGGAAGGAAGAAAAAAGGGGGACACACTCGGGTCTTCTGCCCTGGCTCTTGTTACTGAAATTAAAGTGCTTCTAGCCCTGAATCTCCCTATGGAGAGATTCAGGGTAGGAACCCAACGCCCTCCCTCACTGCCTGCCAGTGTACCGGGGCTTTGTATATGGGGTTGAGGGATGCACGCAGGTTTCCCCTCGTAAATGTTTCCTTCGATGTTCTACTTGCATCTGCTTCTTTCTCTCACACCTTCACACTGGTCTCCCCCAGCATCTCCTTTCTCCCCAATCTCCAGGGCTCCAACTGTGAACCACAATCCTTGTCCTTTGCTTTCTCCCTGACATCACTCATGGGTGCAGATACTGAAGACTCACGGGTAACACACCAGGGGAAGGGATATGCCACTCCACTCCCACATAGCAAACAGCTGAGAAATGAGTATTAGACCCATCTATTAATGGCCCATCAACCATGCCCACGTCTCTCCTTCAGTCAATCGACCCAGCAGCAGGTCTCCATCAGAATTCCTAATGTCAACCACCAACACATTTCAAAATTTGGAATATTGACCTTGCCCAGAGTCACAAAAGATTTTATTCCTCTCAATGCCTCAGGGCCTCATATCCTTAAATTTTCTAAGACTCATCCATCTCTCCGTTGACACAATAGTGCTAGCCATGTGCTAGGCACTATGAAGGAGAAAACAGGGAGATCTGCACCCCAGAATGTTCCCTATGCTTAATTCTTAGAGTAACCTTGTGAGTCAAGTATCATTAACTCCTTTGTACAGATAGGGAAGCAAAGCTCAGAAAGATGCACGGAGAGGAATGGGACAGAAGCTGGACCATGTCTGTTTGGAACTCTGCTCTTTCCCCATCCCACTGACCACACTATAGAAGCGTCAAGTAAAATGCCCTCAGGCTTTCTGGTGACCAGAGTGTCCCCTGAAAGATGCCCTTCCAGTTACCAAGGAGAGGCACAGGCAGCCTGTCCATCCCCTCACACTCTCTGCAGGTGTGTTGGCAAAGGCAGGACCGCAATGGGGCGAGAGGGATCCCTCGTTCCCCAGATGAACTCTCAGAGGTATCCAGTCCACTTTCTGGAACCCCACCCCACCTGCTCCTCAATGGCAATTATCATCGAGCCCACCATTTGCCAAATTATAGGAGGGAAATGGGCTTCCCCTTGATCTGTCAAAGGCAGCAAGCTTCCTCCTTCTCCCAGTGGCATATAGTCGAAAAGATCTGGGCTGTGAGTCAAGAGTTCTGAATTCCCATCCCAGCCCTGTCACTCTACCTGTGGGAGCACAAGCAAATCCCTAAATCCCCCAGGCTCCAGAGCTCTGTGACAGCCCTTCCTTTCCAGCATTGCTGAGGAGATTCAGTGAGTTCACAGGTCTAAATAAGCAAGTCTGATAAAGGCCTATTTTCCATCTCTCCTGCTGTTCCACATCCCCCACCTTGTCACTCTCACCCCAAAGTTCACCAAGGTCAAAACAAAGTTCAAGGGCCTCCCTGGTGGCGCAAGTGGTTGAGAGTCCGCCTGCCGATGCAGGGGATACGGGTTCGTGCCCCGGTCTGGGAGGATCCCATATGCCGCGGAGCGGCTGGGCCCGTGAGCCATGGCCGCTGAGCCTGCGCGTCCGGAGCCTGCGCGTCCGGAGCCTGTGCTCCGCAACGGGGGAGGCCACAACAGTGAGAGGCCCGCATACCGCAAAAAAAAAAAAAAAAAAAAAACAAAGTTCAAGAGGACCTTCAAGATGGCAGAGGAGTAAGACATGGAGATCACCTCCCTCCTCACAAATACATCAGAAATACACCTACATGTGGAACAACTCCTACAGAACACCTACTGAACACTGACAGAAGACCTCAGACTTCCCAAAAGGCAAGAAACTCCCCACGTACCTGGGTAGGGCAAAAGAAAAAAGAATAAACAGAGACAAAAGAATAGGGATGGGACCTGCACCTCAGGGAGGGAGCAGTGAAGGAGGAAAAGTCTCCACACACTAGGAAGCCCCTTCACTGGCGGAGACCAGGGGTACGTGTGGGGGAAGCCTCGGAGTCATGGAGGAGAGCACAGCAACAGGGGTGCGGAGGGCAAAGCGGAGAGATTCCCACACAGAAGACCGGTGCCGACCAGCACTCACCAGCCTGAGAGACTTGTCTGCTCACCCACTGGGGCAGGCAGGGGCTGGGAGCTGAGGCTCCAGCTTCAGAGGTCAGATCCCAGGGAGAGGACTGGGGTTGGCTGCGTGAACACAGCCTGAAGGGGGCTAGTGCGCCACAGCTAGCCAGGAAGGAGTCTGGGAAAAACTCTGGAACTGCCTAAGAGGCAAGTGACCATTGCTTCGGGGTGCACAAGGAGAGGGGATTCAGAGCACCATCTAAACGAGCTCCAGAGATGGGCGTGAGCCGCGTCTACCAGCGCAGACACCAGAGACGGGCATGGGACGCTAAGGCTGCTGCTGCAGACACCAAGAAGCCTGTGTGCAAACACAGGTAACTCTCCACACCTCCCCTACCGGGAGCCTGTGCAGCCCGCCACTGCCAGGGTCCCGTGGTCCAGGGACAACTTCCCCGAGAGAACACACAATGCGCCTCAGGCTGTTGCAACGCCACACCGTCCAGTGCCACCGCAGGCTCACCCCTCATTCCGTATCCCTCCCTTCCCCCAGCCTGAGTGAGCCAAAGCCCCCAAATCAGCTGCTCCTTTAACCCCCTCCTGTCTGGGCAAGGAACAGACGCCCTCAGGTGACCTACACGCAGAGGCGGGGCCCAATATAAAGAGAAACCCCGGGAGCTGTGCAAACAAAGAAGAGAAAGGGAAATCTCTCCCAGCAGCCTCAGGAGCAACGGATTAAATCCACACAATCAGCTGGATGTACCCTGCATCTGTGGAATACCTGAATAGACAACGAATCATCCCAAAATTGAGGTGATGGACTTCGGGAGTAACTGTAGACTTGGGGTTTGCTTTCTGTGTCTACTTTATTTCTGGCTTTATGTTTATCTTAGCTTAGTATTTAGAACTTATTATCACTGGTAGATTTGTTTATTGATTTGGTTGCTCTCTTCCTTTATATATATATATATATTTTTTTTCTTTTCCTCATTTTGTGAGTGTGTATGTGTATGCTTCTTTGTTTGATTTTGTCTGTATAGGTTTACTTTTACCATTTGTTCCAGGGTTCTATCTGTCCATTTTTTGGTTTTTGTTTTTGTTCTTTTTTAGTATACTTTTTAGTGCTTGATATCATTGGTGGATTTGTTTATTGGTTTGGTTGCTCTGTTCTTTCTTTGTTTTTTTATTTCAATAATTTTTTTTATTTTCTATTTTAATAACTTTTTTTTCTTTCTTTTTCTTTTCTCCCTTTTCTTCTGAGCCGTGTGGCTGACAGGATCTTGGTGCTCCAGCCGGGTGTCAGGCCTGAGCCTCTGAGGTGGGAGAGCCGAGTTCAGGACATTGGACCACCACAGACCTACCAGCCCCATGTAATATCAATTGGCGAGAGCTCTCCCAGAGATCTCTGTCTCAGTGCTAAAACCCAGCTCCACCCAACGGCCAGCAAGCTCCAGAGCTCGACGCCCCTTGCCAAACAACTAGCAAGGCAGGAATACAACCCCACCCATTAGCAGAGAGGCTGTTTAAAATCATACTAAGTTCACAGGCACCCCAAAACATACCACCGGACGTGGTCCTGCCCACCAGAAAAACAAGATCCAGCCTCATCCACCAGAACACAGGCAACAGTCCCCTCCACCAGGAAGCCTACACAACCCACTAGGAGCAGACACCAAAAACAACGAGAACTATGAACCTGCAGCCTGAGAAAAGAAGACCCCAAACACAGTAAATTAAGCAAAATGAGAAGACAGAGAAATACACAGCAGAGGAAGGAATAAGGTAAAAACCCACCCGACCAAACAAATGAAGAGAAAATAGGCAGGATACCTGAAAAAGAATTCAGAGTAATGATAGGAAAGATGATCCAAAATCTTGGAAAGAGAATGGAGAAAATACAAGAAAGGTTTTAACAAGGACCTAGAAGAACTAAAGAGCAAACAAACAATGATGAACACCACAATAAATGAAATGAAAAATTCTCTAGAAGGAATCAATAGCAGAATAACTGAGGCAGAAGAACGGGTAAGTGACCTGGAACATAAAATAGTAGAAATAACTACCACAGAGCAGAATAAGGAAAAAAGAATGAAAAGAATTGAGGACAGTCTCAGAGACCTCTGGGACAACAGTAAACACAACAACATTCAAATTATAGGGGTCCCAGAAGAAGAGAAAAAGAAAGGGCCTGAGAAAATATTTGAAGAGACTATAGTTGAAAACTTCCCTAATATGGAAAAGGAAATAGTCAAACAAGTCCAGGAAGCACAGAGTGCTCCATACAGGATAAATCCAAGGAGAAACATGCCAAGACACATATTAATCAAACTATCAAAAATTAAATATAAAGAAAACATATTAAAAGCAGCAAGGGAAAAACAACAAATAACACACAAAGGAATCCCCATCAGGTTAACAGCTGATCTTTCAGCAGAAACTCTGCAAGCCAGAAGGGAGTGGCAGGACATATTTAAAGTGAAGAAAGGGAAAAACCTACAACCACGATTACTCTACCCAGCAAGGATCTTTAACACCCCACTTTTACCAATGGACAAATCATCCAAAAGGAAAATAAATAAGGAAACACAAGGTTTAAATGACACATTAAACAAGAGGGACTTAATTGATATTTATAGGACATTCCATCCAAAAACAACAGAAAGAACTTTCTTCTCAAGTGCTCATGGAACATTCTCCAGAATAGATCATATCTTGGGTCACAAATCAAGCCTTGGTAAATTTAAGAAAATTGAAATCATATCAGGTATCTTTTCCAACCACAACGCTATGAGACAACATATCAATTACAGGAAAAAAACTGTAAAAAATACAAACACATGGAGGCTAAACAATATGCTACTAAATAACCAAGAGATCACTGAAGAAGTCAAAGAGGAAATCAAGAAATACCTAGAATCTAATGACAATGAAAACACGATGACCCAAAACCTATGTGATGCAGCAAAAGCAGTTCTAAGAGGAAACTTTACAGCAATACAATTCTACCTCAAGAAACAATAAAAATCTCAAATACACAACCTAACCTTACATGTAAAGCAATTAGAGAAGGAAGAACAAAAAACCCCACAAAGTTAGCAGAAGGAAAGAAATCACAAAGATCAGATCAGAAATAAATGAAAAAGAAATGAAGGAAATGATAGCAAAGATCAATAAAACTAAAACCTGGTTCTTTGAGAAGATAAACAAAATTGATAAACCACTATGCAGACTCATCAAAAAAAAAGGGAGAAGACTCAAATCAACAGAATTAGAAACGAAAAAGGAAAAGTAACAACTGACACTGCAGAAATACGAAGGATCATAAGAGATTACTACAAGCAACTATATGCCAGTAAAATGGACAACCTGGAAGAAATGGACAATTTCTTGGAAAAGCACAACCTTCCGAGACTGGCCCAGGAAGAACTAGAAAATATAAACAAACCATTCACAAGCACTGATATTGAAACTGCGATTAAAAATCTTCCAACAAACAAAAGCCCACGACCAGATGGCTTCACAGGTGAATTCTATCAAACATTTAGAGAAGAGCTAACACCTATCCTTCTCAAACTCTTCCAAACTATAGCAGAGGGAGGAACACTCCCAAACTCATTCTATGAGGCCACCATCACCCTGATACTAAAACCAGACAAAGATGTCACAAAAAAAGAAAACTACAGGCCAGTATCACTGATGAACATAGATGCAAAAATCCTCAACAAAATACTAGCAAACAGAATCCAACAGCACATTAAAAGGATCATACACCATGATCAAGTGGGGTTTATTCCAGGAATGCAAGGATTCTTCAATATATGCAAATCAATCAATGTGATATACCATATTAACAAACTGAAGGAGAAAAACCATATGATCATCTCAATAGATGCAGAGAAAGCTTTCAAAAAAATTCAACACCACTTATGATAAAAAACCCTCCAGAGAGTAGGCATAGGGGAACTTATCTCAACATAATAAAGGCCATATATGAAAAACCCTCAGCCAACATCGTTCTCAATGGTGAAAAACTGAAAAAATTTCCACTAAGATCAGGGACAAGACAAGTTTGCCCACTCTTTCCACTATTATTCAAAATAGTTTTGGAAGTGTTAGCCACAGCAATCAGAGAAGAAGAAGAAATGAAAGGAATCCAAATCAGAAAAGAAGAAGTAAAATTGCCACTGTTTGCAGATGACATGATACTGTACATAGAGAATCCTAAAGATGCTACCAGAAAACTACTAGAGCTAATCAATGAATTTGGTAAAGTTGCAGGATACAGAATTAATGCACAGAAATCTCTTGCATTCCTGTACACTAGTGATGAAAAACCTGAAAGAGAAATTAAGGAAGCACTCCCATTTACCATTGCAACAAAAAGAATAAAATATCTAGGAATAAACCTACCTAAGGAGACAAGAGACCTGTATGCAGAAAACTATAAGACACTGATGAAAGAAATTAAAGATGATACAAACAGATGGAGAGATATACCATGTTCTTGGATTGGAAGAATCAACATTGTGAAAATGACTCTACTACCCAAAGCAATCTACAGATTCAATGCAATCCCTATCAAACTACCAATGGCATTTTTCACAGAACTAGAACACAACATTTCACAATTTGTATGGAGTCACAAAAGACCCCGAATAGCCAAAGCAATCTTCAGAATGAAAAACAGAGCTGGAGGAATCAGGCTCCCTGACTTCAGACAATACTACAAAGCTACAGTAATCAAGACAGTATGGGACTGGCACAAAAACAGAAATATAGATCAATGGAACAGGATAAAAAGCCCAGAGATAAACCCACACACATATGATCACCTTATCTTTGATAAAGGAGGCAAGAATATACAATGGAGAAAAGACAGCCTCCACAATAAGTGGTTCTGGGAAGACTGGACAGCTACATGTAAAAGAATGAAATTAGAACACTCCCTAACACCATACTCAAAATAAACTCAAAATGGATTAAAGACCTAAATATAAGGCCAGACACTATCAAACTCTTAGAGGAAAACATAGGCAGAACACTCTATGACATAAATCACAGCAAGGTCCTTTTTGACCCACCTCCTAGAGAAAGGGAAATAAAAACAAAATTAAGTAAATTGGACCTAATGAAATTTAAAAGTTTTTGCATAGCAAAGGAAACCATAAACAAGATGAAAATACAACCCTCAGAATGGGAGAAAATATTTGCAAACAAAGCAACTGATAAAGAATTAATCTCCAAAATAAACAAGCAGCTCATGCAGCTCAATATCAAAAAAACAAACAACCCAATCCAAAAATGGGCAGAAGACCTAAACAGATATTTCTCCAAAGAAGACATACAGATTACCAACAAACACATGAAAGAATGCTCAACATCACTAATCATTAGAGGAATGCAAATCAAAACTACAATGAGGGGACTTCCCTGGTAGCGAAGTGGTTGAGAATCCGCCTGCCAATGCAGGGGACATGGGTTCGAACCCTGGTCCAAGAAGATCCCACATGCCATGGGGCAACTAAGCCCATGCACCACAAGTACTGAGTCTGTGCTCTAGAGCCCGCGAGCCACAACTATTGAGCCCGCAAGCCACAACTATTGAGCCCACGTGCCACAACTACTGAAGCCCATGCACATAGAGCCCGTGCTCCACAACAAGAGAAGCCACCACAAGGAGAAGTCCATGCACCACAACGAAGAGTAGCCCCCACTCACCACAACTAGAGAAAGGCCGCACACAGCAACGAAGACCCAATGCAGCCAAAAATAAATAAATAAATTTATTTAAAAAAACAAAAACAAAAACTACAATGAGGTATCACCTCACACTGGTCAGAATGGCCATCATAAAAAGTCTACAAACAATAAATGCTGGAGAGGGTGTGGAGAAAAGGAAACCCTCCTGCACTGTTGGTGGGAATGTAAACTGATACAGCCACTATGGAGAACAGTATGGAGATTCCCTAAAAAACTAAAAATAGAACTACCATACGACCCAGCAATCCCACTACTGGGCATATACCCTGAGAAAACCATAATTCAAAGGAGTCATGTACCACAATGTTCATTGCAGCACTAATTACAATAACCAGGACATGGAAGCAACCTAAGTGTCCATCGCCAGATGAATGGATAAAGAAGATGTGGCACATATATACAATGGAATATTACTCAGCCATAAAAAGAAACGAAATTGAGTTATTTGTAGTGAGGTGGATGGACCTAGAGTCTGTCATGCAGAGTGAAGTAAGTCAGAAAGGGAAAAACAAATACCATATGCTAACACGTATATATGGAATCTAAAAAAAAAAAAAAGGTTCTGAAGAACGTAGGGGCAGGACAGGAATAAAGATGCAGACGTAGACAATGGACTTGAGGACACAGGGAGGGGGAAGGGTAAGCTGGGATGAGGTGAGAGAGTGGCATGGACATATATACACTACCAAACGTAAAACAGATAGCTAGTGGGAAGCAGCCACACAGCACAGGGAGATCAGCTAGGTGCTTTGTGACCACCTAGAAGGGTGGGATAGGGAGGGTGGGAGGGAGATATAAGAGGGAGGGGATATGGGGATATATGTGTGCATATAGCTAATTCACTGTTATACAGCAGAAACTAACACACCACTGTAAAGCAATTATACTCCAATAAAGGTGTCAAAAAAAAAAAAAAAAGTTCAAGAAAGGAGGCATATGGCCCGTGTTACCCAAAGACCTTCCTCCCAGGAAGCCCATCTGGGAATGGCAGACAGATTACAAAGTGGCCCCATCCACTTTGGCCCCATCCAAACTCACCATCCTTTACTGTTTCCACTCCCTTTGCAATGTAGCCTTGCAGTTCCCCCTAGAGGAATTTCCCCAGCATCTCCTTCGCCTGGCCCTTAAATCCAGGCTCGTGGCTTGCTTTGGCCAAGAGATCATGGCAGAAGCCATGATGCACCAGGTCTGAACCTAGGCCTCGAGCAGCCCTGAGCACTTACATTTGCTCTCTTGAAACTCCGCTGGTGCCCAATGAATAAGTGTGGGCTAATAACTGGTGATGAGAGACCCGAGGCCTGGTCACCAGTCACCCCAACTCACAGCCAGCCCACCACCATCCTAACCAGCCAGCCCCAGCTGAACGGCCAGTTGACCACAGATGAATGAGCAAGCCCAGACAAGATCAGTCACGTCTGACCCAGGTCTGCTGACCAGGAGACTCATTAGTATGAGTATTATTGTTTCACGACACTGAGTTTGAGGATGGTTTGTGACGCTGCACCAGCTAACTGATGCAGAGGCCTTCTATGCTCCAAGCCGACTGGCAGCTTGGATACAAAAGGCAGACGACCAAGGCCAAGTTCCTGATGGCACCAAGCAAGGGCCCCACTTGATAGCACGCAGAGGATGGCACCAGACATGGGCTGCACGGTACAGACAGCTTCTGTGAGATGAATGCGCGCCAAACGGGATCACCTCGCCTCAACTCTGTGTCTCTTTAACACCCTAGCCTTCCCGTGGCTTCCCGCAGGGCTGAGGAAATTCTGCTCCTTTCCCACTGGGCTCCCCACCCAGACCTTCCATCAGCAAAGGGCTGACTCACCACCTCAGGGGAAGCCTCCCCAAGCTGAACACCCTTAGGAATCCAGAAGCAGAAAGGGTAATTGAGTCATTCCACTGCTGCAGGCTGTTTCCCTTTGTAAATGCCTATTTCCCATGCCTGATGCCTCCCCAGCCCCAGGGGCTACCTGCTAATAAGCCACAGAGACCCCTGCAGGGAGGAACTGACACTCTGCTGGCTATTTAATGGTCCACAGAGGAAGAAAAGAACACCAGGTATCTCCAGGCCCATGCTTCAGGTTCAAGATCCCTCTCTTCAACCCCAGAAAGGAGCAGACAGGCCTCCCAGACAGCTGAGTAAGGCTTCCCTGAGCACCAGGAATGGTGTGGCAGATTCAAAATGCAACCTGAAATAGAAACAGCACTCAAACAGCAAACGAACTCCAGAAGGTCCAGCCACATTCAAGCATTTCCCTCGAGGAGGGCTTGGATGCTCCTTTGAAATTTAAAAGCCAAACATTTCATTCTTTCAAAACAATCTCTTATTCAGGTGCCCCTGCTCGGCCTGAACCTTAAGAATGTGTTTACTCTGTGCCCACTGCGTAACTGAGCGTCCAGAGAATATCTGCCTGGGGCAGGAGTCAGGGCTCCTGGGAGTCAGCCTTGCATCCATCCCTTTGAAAACCATCATCCACAGGCTCCAAAAAGGCCATTAACAAAGATGAATATGTCCCAGTCCCAGCTCCTGGCCTCACATGCTCCTAGGTTCCATGGGGAGAGAGACAAACATGCTCACAGCACAGTGGGGGCTGGCTGTGGGCCCCGCGGTGAGGGTGGCCATGGAGGTATGCCCAGGGTGCTGCAGTGCCCTGCAAGCCCTCAATGGCTTTCCCAGGGTGTGTTGCAGCAAAAATTGAAATGAAGTTTTCCCTCTCCTGAGAACAAGGAAAATAAAGGGAACAGTGAACAGGCTAAAGAAGAAACATAACCTGGCCTGAAAGAGTTAATCACTCCTAGTTTTTTTTTTTTTTAACTGTTACTAATCTGTAACTAGATTTGTACTTCACAAAGCTAACCTATTACTCTTTAACACTATGTGAATTACATCCTGCACTCCCTTGTAGCAAATCACCCCTTGTAGCATTTGCATTTCAGAAAAAAAGGTCTCCGGCAGATAACCCTGAGACAAACGGACCCAATTACTGGGCTGCCTGATGCCAGCTGTGACTGTTTTGAAATAATGCAGGAAGACAAAGAATGCAAGACCTTCACTACTTTGATGTTTATCATATACCCTGGACTGTGAGCCCCACGTATAAAATCTTCTCTGATTCCCAAAGGAGTAGGGGGCACAGTTCTTGAGGCGCTAGCCTGCTGTGTCTTCCCTTCTGCCTGGCAGAAAAATAAAGCCATCTCTCTCTTCCTCCAAAATCTCTGTCTCCATATTTCTGTTTGGCATCAGTGCACAGAGAAGCCGAGATTTCGGCAACAGGTGCACAGGGGTCAGAAGGATGAGAGGGGTGTGGGAACAGAGAAGGAAGGAGACGGTGACCTGGACACAGGCCCTCGGGGGACAGCTGTCTGCTCCCTTCCCCATCTCAGCCAGGCCCCGAATTCCAGCTGCCTTGAGCATCGCAGAGCTCCAAACCTGCCAGAACAAACTCTACTGAATATCTCTTCCTCCTGAGCTCATTTCTAAGAATTTCTAAAGGGAAAAAAAAAGAATTTCTCAGACTCGTTGTACTTTTGCTAAACTACTAAGGCTTTAAAATCTGTAAGCAGTAGGACATAATTAAATGCAAATGCAGGGCCACATTTAAAAATTAATCTTCTATAATTAATTAGTAATTTTAAACATTCTGATAAATGATACTTAAATGGCACAGAATTATCCTAGCTCTGAGTGATAAAGTCATCTGCTGAAGATTTACCATGTTGGAGTGAGAAATATTTGCATGTATCATGTGGGACAACAGAACGTTGCAATCACTTAATTTACCTTTGCTATGAATGTATTTAAAAGCACAGTCTTTATATTCAAATTGTAGGAGCAAACTCACTCACTGCAGCAAACTGAGCAGCAACTGATTCGAGCCAGGCGTTAAACCTGGCTGTGCTTCTAATAACGATTAAATTGGCCTCCAGCCACACCCCTTGCCTGGGAAGCCAGTCCAGGTTGGGGTGGGGAGGGATGCTTGGAAGTGGCCCTGTCCACCTTTGTCCCTTCACATTCACCTACTCCCCCCAGCCTGGGTGAACAATGACCCCCACTCCCAGAGCAATGGGGAGCTGTCCTATGAACGGGCTGCTCCCTTGCTGTTCTTTCTCTCATCCTTCTCGGTACAGAAAGAGATCCCTGGTATCATTCTAACTGCAGAGGCAAAAGCCATCAGCTGCAACTGTCACTCGGTGCTGCTATTTCTTTCCCAACATTTCAATGCCTTCCCCAGACTGCTCTGCCATCAGCAGTGCCTTTCAGGGTGTGTGTGTGTGTGAGAGAGTGAGTGTGTGTGTGTGCACGCATATGTGTGTGTATCAGTGCCTCTTGGGCTGTGCTAGTCTGAGGGTCTGCTTGTACCAGAGTATGTGGCTGGTTGGCGGTATCACTGTATCAGCCTGTATCCATGTGTGCGTCCGTGTGTGTGTGTGTGTGTGTGTCCAGTCTCCCACACCTGCCTGCACTGCTGCTTATTGCCAGCCCTCTCCCAACCCACTCACCTCCCTGCATACTGCTCTCCCCCTGTGGTACCACGTGCCACCCGCGGGAAGAGCTCACCCTGTTTGCTAACCGAGGAACCAAGACCAGGCCAAAGGCAGGGTTCTGAAGCAAACTTAAGTCTTCCAAAGAGCAGAAGTTTTAAGACCAAAGCCCTTGCTGATGGGCTGGCCAAGGACCTGATGACCAACCAAAACAAGGCAACTGAGGAATATACAAGAAAACGTAGCTTTCTATTGGAAGTAAGAAATATAAAATATCCATTCATCATTCCCTCAACAGCCACTGTGGGCCAAGACTTGTGCTGTTCTTGGAAGATAAAATAGTGGACACCACGCAGTCCCTGCCCTTGAGGGGGTCACATTCCCATGGGAGGGACAGGCTGCACAGGGCTGGACGGCGATCGGACTGCAGGGCAGGGGCAGGGCACGGTGTCTGCCTCATGAACTGTCAGCAGGCAGTGGCAATTCTTCTCCATAAATGCTTAAAATAGCTTAATTTTTCTACTTTTTCCAGTAAAACAAAACAGACTGGGAGGGAGAGGAGAGAAAGAAATAAAGAGGATACAAAAGGAAAGAGGGAAGCCCAAGCCAGAGACAGAAGCACAGAAATAACGAATGAGAGCTGGAAGGACAAAGTCCTGGAGTCCCCCCTCTCTGCACACTCCCAGAGGAGGCTCTGGTGGATGAGAGCTCTGGGGCGGCCCCTCTCATCCGCCACAGCGAGCGCCCAGAAGGACCACGGCCACGGTGTAGCCACAATGTTCAACCATGGCAGGTCCCCAGGAGAAGGCACCACCACTGTGTTCCCAGCCAGTACTTGATATGGTTCCTGGTCCACAGTAGACACCCAATCTGTACTGGCTGCATGGATGACTGCGTGGGTGGATGGATGGATGGACTGAAGGACTGATGCATGAACACACAAATGGATGGATGGAAAGACAGATGGACAGACACATGGACAGCTGATGAACGTATGGATAGACTCTCCTTCAGGAAGATGAGATGAAGCCCGGGGCCAAAATGGACTGTGGACTGGAGGGCTCCCCGTCAAACCTGACCTGGAGAAGAAATAACAGTGAGACGTACACACCCCTCAACAGCTGGGGCTGTGGTTTTGGAGGCCAATCTATAGACTATTAACCTCGAAGACCCTGAAAAGAACAAACCAAGAACAAACCAGTCCCGAAGTTTGGATTCCCCACCCCCGGAATAGGGAACCCCTTCCTGCTGCCATCCCAACCTCAGCCCCACCACTCCCCACCCTGCACACCCACTGCAGCAACCTCACCACACACATCCCTGAAGATCCTAGGGCTCTCCAGACCCCTGTCTCCAGCCCCACCTTGACCATGAGGTTAATCAAAGCTCATCCCTATAGACCCAGACCCAGTGTCACCTACTCCAGGGAGGGTCCCTGACCCTTTGGCCACCCCATCTCTCCCGGACCAGAGGACATGGCTCTATCCTTGGTGCTCTCACAGGACCTGGTCCACACCTCTGCTTTTATAGGTGAAGGGGTTTGTTTACACCTCCGTCTTCCCCACCAAGCTGGGAGCCCCAAGAGAGCAGAGACAGTAGCCTTAGTGCCCGGCACAGAACTTAGCACAGCACTCGGGCTCATTAAGTGCTGGACAAATGGAAGAGGAACTCCTGAACAGAGGGGAGGTGGCTCCACCAGCCAGGAGCAAGACCCCTGGCCTCGGCCCCTCTCAGCAGCTGTCACCTTGATCACTTCAGGACTTCCACAGCCCTGCAGTGAGTGAGGAGAGGACACTGACATTCCCACCTCCCCTGGCTGGTTTGGGCTGACAGGCTACATGAGTATAGCATCATAGATGGCTGTCACCATCCACTAAATCCCCACTTGGCAGACAATAGTCCAGAGAAGAACCAAGGCCCAGCTCAGGATAGGATGAGTCCAACTCAGTCCCAATTAGGAGTGATTGGAAGGTGCCACCTCCCCTCACCCCGAGAGTCCTAGTGTTGAGCCCATGCAAGGCTTCCCTCCATGGCCTGTGCCCTCACAGCCCCCCAAGGGCAGCACCCTGGGGGGCTCCAAGTCTGGAACCAGGAGACGGGAGTTCTGTCACCCTTGAGCCCAGTCTCCCCAAGGGGAGCCTTTTAAAGATAATGCATTGATGCAGTGATAATATTAGCACTGTGATAAAAAAAGGTCTCAGAGGAGGCAATGTGGATTCAAGACTGAGTGATAAAAGCTGAGGGGAGCCTGAGGTGGGGCCCGTTATATGAGCCCACAGGGCCCCCCAAGCAGACCCCAGTGCCTCAGCCTGCGGCACACCCCTCTTCTCACCCACCATCTAGGCTAGACTCCCCAAGCCCACAACCCCTGGCAAGGGCAGCCCCTTGTGGGATCACAGAGAGGCCAGAGGTGCATGGGCCCCCAGGCCGAGCCCCCCACACACCCCCAGTGACTGAGTGGACCTCCCAGCACAGCATATGAACAGCCTGGCAGGTCCCAGACAGCCATGTCCATGTCATGTAGAATTTGTTATTAACGACAGCAAAAGCACCGGCCTTCCCAACAGATTCACATGCAGCAAAATGTAAATGATTCAAGCAGAACTATCTCCCTCCCGCACTCCCATCAGCCAGGCTTTCTGAGTGGGGAAGGGGAGGAGGTACAGCTAGGAGGACCACATAACCCAGTCCTACTGGAACTTGTCCATACCAGGCCTGATCGGACACAATATCTACATGTCATCAGTAGCGGTGGGGCTCTGAGGCCATTCACTTCCCCACACCAATGTTTTGTGTTTCATAAAATTCAGGACATGTCCTGGCAGTGGGTCACCCTTGTGAACATCCTCTGTCCTTGTCACAACAAAGAAGAGGTTGGGTTTCTCTGCTCAAAAAGCCCAAGCAATGCCTGTGTGCAGGAACAAAGGTTTTGTTCTGGGATTGGCATCTCCAAGTCTCTCCTGGAGGACCTGCTGGGCTAGCCAGCCATACAGGACACGTTCACCTCCAGAATCCAGGCTCCTTCCCCTACCACGCTTAACAGATGCAGTAAAACTCTTTGAGCATAAGCACCCTAAAAACCTTTGCCAGACGTTGGACAGAGGCAACTGAATTATACCTTCCGCCATGAAACCAGCATGGCCCTGTTTTACCCAGTACAGTAACTCCTATGCTTGTCTTTTCCATACAGGCAGACCTCAGAGATATCGTTAGTTTGGTTCCAGACCACCGCAATAAAGCAAATAGTGCAATAAAGCAAGTCACATGAATTTTTTGGTTTCCCAGTACATATAGAAGTTATGTTTACGCTATACTGTAGTCTATTAAGTGTGCAATAGCATTATGTCTAAAAAAACAAAGTACATACCCTAATTTAAAAATACTTTATTGCTAAAAACTACTAAGCATCATCTGACAACAGAGGGTTGCCACAAACCTTCAACTGGTGAAAGACACCATATCTGGGAAGCGTAATAAGGTGATATGTGCCTGTAACATGGCACAGAAGGGCTCTGGAGTGGGTCATTGTGGACTTGAGTCCTGTTCAAACCCCGGGTGGCTGCTTGCATGACCTTAAGCGAGGCATTTAACTTCTTCAGCTCCGGCTGCCTCATTTTCAAAGTGTTAGGATTAGAGAAGGCACACAGAGGGCCGGGCCCATGGCGGGCACCCAGGAAATGATGGTACCCTCCCTCCTCCTGATAGCAGGCACGTGGGACCAGAAACCAAGACTCCGAGCAAGCTGGAGCTGGAAGCAATGAAGCCCAGGTGCTGTCCTCCCCTACAATCTCTGGCCACCCCTCTCAGGGTCTTGTCATTCTTGCCCAACATTAAGAGCAGCCACTCCAGGGGACTTCCCTGGCGGTCCAGTGGTTAGGACTCTGCGATTCCACTGCCAGGGGCCCGGGTTTGATCCCTTGTCGGGGAACTAAGAGGTTGCAGTGCGAGGTGCAGCCAAAAACAAGAGCAGCCACTCCAGGGGCAACCCCAGCTCCGCAGTACCCAGCAAAGCAAAGGCTTTGCAAACATGGTCTGGGAGATCAAGAAGGCAACCGGCCAAAGCCAAGCCAAGTGTATCCAACACTGCAGGAATTTGCATAATTAACCACTTGGAAATAATACCTTTAGGCCAGTCTTGGTTATGTGTTAAATCTTTGCAGGGCCTAGAAACAGGGCAAGAGCTGAATTCATCTGGAAGGGAAATGATGAATGTGAACAGTGAACAAGCATGGATGCTTCTCGAGAAGCTATGTGTCCGTCACCGCCTCCATCCCTACTTTCAGGTGAAGACACTGAGGTTACAGAGGTGAGGCAAATGACCCAAGGTCACACACAGAGTAAGTGGGGGAGCTGGACTCGACCCCAAAGTTGCTTACATCCAAAACCAACGTTCAGCAGAGCAGTAGCTGGGCAGAAAGGAAGCAAGGAGAGGAGGCGAGGGATTGGCGAGGAGAGGGGAGGGCAGGGGCCCGGCGACACTTAGCAGACACCAGCCCCAGAGCAGACTCCACCGGCCTTTTAGCAAGGAGAAAAGCTTTCCTATGAGCAGACACTGGCACGGACACTGCTGGAACATTCTGAGAAAGCCTTGGACACATTAGTGCTAATCCTAGCCTGCCCATTACTGGCCTGAATGACTTCATACAGAGAAATGTGTTCTGGTGAAAACGCCGAGCATCACCGGGACCTCACAGCGTGGCTGACCACCAGCGTGATCCGGGGCCTGATTAGCCCAGAGCGGCAGGGCTGCTGGCCAACTGCACCAAATTAAGCGTTCCCAAATTTTAAGTTCTCCAGCAGTGGGCTTCGTGCTGGCTGCTGATGCATGAGGTAGCATTTCGAGTAATAATTAATTAGAGAAGAAAGCAGAATAAGCAAGCAAAGGACATCAAATGGAATTAGTATAATTCTGCCTTTCACTTCATTTTACATTCAGTCAGAGAGGGCCAACAAAGTGCCCGGGGCTGGAAAGAAAACCACCGGGAGCATTCAGCCACCCCCTGACTCCTTCCGTCCACCGCTGCTGCCAGGCACACCACACCAGCAGCCTGTCCCCCAAAACCTACCCAGGCCGGAGAGGGACCTGCCAACTCCAGGTGGTCACCTCTTTGCCATTAGACCACCAGAGCGCACCCATCATCAGCTCATATAGTACTTCCAGTTTTCTGTTCCCAAATTCATGGATTCTTTGTTAAACTGGTGGGTCTGACCCCTAATGAAGTTGTTTAGAAAAAAATCATTGATTATCCCAGGCACCAAAAAAATAAGCACGTACACCAAGTATCATTTGGTGACATGCAAACAAAACCTGCTCCGGGTGCTAACATATCCCAAAGCAGAGCTGCCCACCTCTGCCGAGAGCTGGAAATTTATTTTATCCCTAGAGGCTTACACCTGTCAACAAAGAGACGAAAATTAAAAGGAAAAAAACAACAAACAACGGCCTCAATTTTGCTGCAAAAATCCCTGGCAGTGAGTAATAACCAGGTTTCCCACTAGCCAACCCCAGCCTCTCAGCATCTGGGCAGGCGTTGGGTCACCTGTCAGGGACCAGTCAGGAGTCAAGTTGTGCTGGGGTCTCCTCCTTTGTGGTATGTGCTGTGGACCCAGAACCCAGGGATCCCCACGTCCGTTTAGCCATGCCCAAGAAGACAGTGCCTGTAGCCCACCTGAGCCACCCCCAGGGAGCCCTGGGCAGCGCTCCTGGGCCCCAGGCCCTACCACCTACCTCGTTGATGAAGGAGTGTGCCCCCAGCGGGCTCAGCAGCAGGATGGCGCGGCGCAGTGTGTCCCGGTAGCGGTTCAGCTCCTCTGTCTTCATCGTGGTGAAGAGGCTGGTGAACACGTGGCTAACATTCTTGTCCACCTTTTGTAAAGAGACATCAAGGCCCAGCCGCGAGGCCTGGTCCAGAAAGCTTTGGAGCCCACGGATATCTGAGCAGTGGAGAAGATGAGGGGGAGAGAAACATCTTTAAGCGGGAAGGGACCTTGGAGGGCATCTAACTCCAATGCTACCCCCTCCCATATGGGCGTTGAGCAAGGACTCAAGTCTGCCTCCATGGTCCAATGAACAAAGGCTGGAAGACATGTATTTAGTCCCAATGTCCCTCAGCAGCATCCGCCCCTGGGTAAGTTTCTCCCACCATAGGGAGCACTTCCTGCCATCCAACAGGTCCTGTGGCCACAAGTGTCCTGCATGATAAGCTCCTTTTCTCTCCCTATTGCTTTCACCCAATGGGAGTGAAGGTCCTGGAAGTTCTGTCCTGGTTGCTACATGTGGTGGTGGTCCCTAACCCTGGACCCCTGTTCCCCCCACCTGGCTCTGTTCCCCAGGGCTATGACTCCTTGACCCTTAGTGGTGAGCTAAGGCCACTGACTGCCCTGGTCAGAGCAGGCCCAGCCTCAGTCCCTGCCCCAATCCTGTAACTGAACAGCCTGCACCCTCACAGCCTCCCTGAGGCTTGGGACTCTGTCTTGTTCCAGGGACCTGATTTTCCTGGATGAGCTCTCCTCCTCCACCCTCTTTCCAGCTGGGGTGATCTCACCCCAAGTCCAACGAGAACTCTGCATCCTGACTGGTTCAGGGGTGAGCAGGTGGTCCAGGATGGTCCTAGACTGAGCACCGTCCTGACACTTTGGTGGAGCACCTGGGAGAGAGGTCTGCTCTTTCCCCTGTGGTCACCAAGGGGTCAGGATGCAAGCCCAGGGCAGGAGGGGAGTATGGAAAACTGGAATAAATTACCAGGGAGCAGAAGCCCATAAGGAGCTCGGGGCCCAGCTACATCACATATTAGCGCAGGGGCTTCCCTGGTGGCGCAGTGGTTGAGAGTCCGCCTGCCAATGCAGGGGACACGGGTTCGTGCCCCGGTCTGGGAAAATCCCACATGCCACGGAGCGGCTGGGCCCGTGAGCTGTGGCCACTGAGCCTGCGCGTCTGGAGCCTATGCTCCGCAACGGGAGAGGCCCGCGTACCGCAAAAAAAAAAAAAAAAAAAAAAAAAATTAGTGCAAACCTACTCTTGTGATGGCCGGGGCTGCTGAATTTTTTTTTTTTTAACCAGGGCCCAAATCTCTCAGCGGCAGCCCTGCATGAGCCATCTGGCCTCTCCTAAAGGAGATCTGCCCAAGAATGGAGCCAGCAAGCAGGTCCAAGAGTAGGGCACAGTCCCGATGATGTCATTTAAGCCTCTGGGTCCACCTATGAAGCCTGTTTCTCCTGGGTTTTTCAGTTTCATGGGCCAAAGAATACCCTTTCCTGCCTAAGCCAGCTTGAGCTGGATTTCTGTCACTTGCAGCCCAGAGTCTCAATGCACAGGCCACTTTTTCAAGTCTGGGATGTTTCCTTCATCTGGTCCATATCTGTGTTCCAGCTCCCAAAGGCAGGCCCCACACCTGAGCCACGCCCTCCAAAGGACACTGGGCCAGTCCATATCGCACACGTTGTACTCCCTCAGTGCCTGGGATGTCCGTGGGCTGCCTGGGCATGCCCTGGCCCAACCAGTCACCCAAAATCAAATTCAAAGGATACAGTGTTAATTCAACCCGATTGTTTTTCCCAACCAGTTCCTCTTCCAAACTTTCACTTCATGCCCATTCCACAAATTTCATGAATTCTACACGTACCAGGCAGAATGCAAGCTGCTACAGTGGTTCCTTCACTGCCCATTTTGCTGGGAGGCTGGCTCACCAGTAAGTCTAGTCCCAGCTGGATATGACAAGAGCAGCCATGGAAAAGCAAGCACAGTGCCAGGGAGACCAGAGCACCATGACAGTCATAACTGGGGTGCTGGGGGGAATGTGCACAGAGTCCCTCTATTCCCACGATGGGGGGAAGCCCTGGAATAGGGTCTGAGTACCTGTTGTAGACTCAGACACTTAGAACTTAGTACAGTTCCTTAGTAGAGTTCCATCCACTTTGTGCCTCAGTGTTTTCATCTGTAAACTGGGGATGAAAGTTCCTGACTACCATTTTCATAGGACTGTGAGGAATCACAGTTCCTGAAGGTACCACCTGCTTGCATCTCAGGGGCCTGCACCTGGGAGGCATGGAGAGCCTACATCCTAATGGTCCATCCAAGGGCACAGCAGTGCCCAAATGAGGACCCCTGGGCCCCTTCCAGAGATTGCAAATGTGAGACTGATATTCAAGTCCATGTGTTCAAGTCCAGCCATGACCTCAGCCAGCTTGGTCTATCGGCAGCCTGGCCCCTGGAGCACAAACATGCACCCAGAGCTGCCTGCCTGACAAAGCACAGAGGTCTCAGTGCTGCTCTGCCCACTGATCCAGACAGAAAAAGGTGCCAGGAAGCAGGACGGGCCCTCTGCACCAAGCCCCAGGGCTCCCCCAAAGGTGACCAATGGAAGACCACACAGTGCCTTACACCTGCCCTGGCACCAGGGGCTCCCAACACACAGGCCCCAGGTTGTCAATACCCCTTGGATACCCAGAGAGGCCATGCAGTCCCCATCAGCCTGCTTGGGGCCCTAGAGATCTGTAGCCTTAAAGCCTCTTGAAAGAAAAATTTGAAGAGGTTCTTCAGAGCTTCTTCACCTATCAGAGGGAATGGCAGGCAAATGGGCAGAGATGGCTCAAGGAGAAGAAGTATAGCAGGGGGAGGGGACCCCCACCTAGGAAAACTCAGGGCTGGTGTCAACACTGGCCCCTCCCTCTCCTGACCACAGCATAACTCACGCCTGCCAAGGGAAAGCTTGAGAACATCTCAGCACCAAGCAGACACCCATGCCTAAATCAGCAGTGCGCTCCCGTGCCGGGCATGCAACAGCTTGCACCCAAATGGCCCATGATGGTTTCCCCTCAATCTGGGCTGTCACTAGCCACCTGTAGCTGTTCAAATTTAAACTTCATCTCATTAAAATTAAATAAAATCACACGCTTAGTTCCTCAGTCACACTAGCCACATTTTAAGTACTCAGTGGTCGCATCTGGCTGGTGGCAACCATATTGAACAGCACAAATATAGATCATATATGATGGATCATCACAGAAAGTGCCAGTACAGGGTCTACCTGAGAAACTGTCTTTTAACTTGTGCAGTGTAAATGATGGTCCCAAATATGGGAGATGAGCTGCATTCAGGCCTCCCTATTACCATGCCTCTTGCCCTGTCACTTTGAAGACCATTCCAGCTCCTACTACAGGTTCAACCACGCGACCTGCTTTGACCCATGAGACCACTGTGACTTGGTATAAGCTGAGATTTGAGGAAGTGTGCATTTCTGTTTCCACTCCTGGACCCTGCCACCACTGTGAGAACAGCCCTGGACCAGCCTCCAGAAGGATGCAGACACGTGGAGAAGAATCAAGCGGACCAGGCAGCCATCACCGGCTACATGTCAGCTGAATTCAGATACACCAGTGAGCCCAGAGCAGAACTTCCTGGTTGATAGACTCTCACACACACACACACACACACACACACACACACACACACACACACACACGACTGTTGTTCTAAGCCACTAATTTTGGGGATGGTTTGTTTCTCAGCAATAACTAACTGATAAACCAAGTACATCAGATGCATTATATCTAATACGCCTGAAAGAGCAAGGCCTGTATCTTAAAAAGTCACCCACACACACAGCTTCCCCACATGGGGCCGAGTGTGAGCCAGTCCTGGGGTGAGGACACTGGTAGCTTCTGCAGCGCTATCGCTTCGCCTGGACACCCGTGTCCTCACTGCCCGTGGCCTTGGCTCTGACCCAGATCTGAGCACAGCTGATGGGACAGGGATAAAGGCAGCACTCTGAGACCCACCATCTACCAGTTCCCACTCCACTTCTGGTGCCTTTCAAGGCCATTACAAGTATTTAAAGTGGCAGAGACTGGCACGTCTGCAGAGCCATGCTTTACGTGAGCACATGCGCAAAGAGAGCTCCAGGGTGGCTCTGTGTGTGTGCCCAAGGGTCCACCAGTCTGGTAGGGGTCCAGGAACCTCACGCATCACACCAGCATGGCCGGTCCTCACAGGCTGGGGAAGAAGTCCCCTTCAGACTCTTCCTTGAGGTCCCCCTACCTAAATCCATCTCAAGCCATAGGACTGTTTCACTTCCTCAGGGAATAGGAGGTGCCATGGGGGGTGGCAACTGTCTCGGGACCCACAAGGACGCGCGAGGACATGCACACACAGAGAACACAAGCCCTCAGAGCTCCTGCACACGCTCAGCTGCTGCGTTTCTGCCTTCTGTTCGGGCAGCCCCTGATGGAACTGAGCCATCAGAGAGAGTTTAAGCTCCCTGTCAGTGGCTGGCTCCCCACACCTGGAACAAGTGATGCAGGCTGAAGGCAGTGCTCCTGAGGGACCATGGCCCCGGCTACAGCCGCCTGCTCCCACTTGGCTGAAAAGGTCAGCTCTCAGCCTCTGAAGGTCTTATTCAGTTGCACTTGAGGGGAGCTGGGGGGCAGAATAACAGTCAAGAGCACAAGCTAACTTTGCCGCCCTCCTGCTGTTCCCCAGGAATGGGGCCAAGGAAGTCCACTTCTCCAATGAAAATCCTTTCCTCCCTCAAGAGACTGAGTTTGTAACACCACCCTATCTTCATCCCCCAAGAAAGCCAGCTGTCCACTGCTGCTCCCCAGAAAGGGAGAACTCTCCAAGAAGTTAGACTAAAGACAGAGATGGGGCCGCTCTCGGGATAGCAGTGTGGGCATCCCAGGAGCCCTTTGGTCCCCTACAGAGTTCTGGACCTTGGCCCAGGCCCTTCCACTAGGAGCTCTCTGTGCAGACTGGCCAGCCCAGTCCACCTTTGCTGATGCAGCTCCCCCCAGCAGACCCACCTCCACTAGAGAGGGAGACGAGGGGGCCACAGTGGGCGTCACATCAGCCGCAGCCCAGAAAGGGCAGGAGAAGGCAAACGGCCCACAACTCTCCAAGGTGGCAGTGGGGAGGGTGTGGGGGACACGAACCATGAACAAGGGCATCGGCCACCCACAGGGATGACAGGGAGAGGCTCCCAGGACAGACATCCTGCTCCCCAGAGAAAGGAAGCAGTTCAGGGAACAGGACAAGTGCATTCCTGCGAGGAATCTGATGTGACGACACCCCAGGACAGGCCTCAGCTGCCTTGGCCCACCCTCTGGGCTCTCAAAGGACCTGGTCATCAGAAGTCTTTGCAATACCAGAGTCGTCCTGTTGACATTCATTCATCCCTCCTTCCCTCCAATATTCACTGAGAGCTTTCTCTGTGTTGGTCCCTCTCCTAGGTGCTGGGGAACAAGAATGAATGAGCCCATGGTGTTCCCACTAGCATGGGACTTACATTTCAGGGGCTGGAGAAGAGACTGGAAACAAATAAACAATAGATAATTTCCAACAGTGGTGTGAGCGCTGAAGAAAGTAGAGACTGGGTTGCAGGAAACTGCAGAGGGTCGGGGTGGGAGAGGCCCCCGTGAAGAGCATCGGTGAGAAGGAGCCAGCCCTGGAAACCACGCGGGGAAGACCACTCCTGACCGAAGAAACAGCACGTGGAAAGTTCCAGAATGAGGCATCTGGGATACCGAATGAAGAAGGACCTTGCTCACCCCACAACAGGGACCAGGAATAGGGAGGACCGGAACTGTGGGGCTGCCAGGGAAGGAAGCTGGGGCCCCACCACCAGCAGTGGAGGAGGTGAGCACATGCCTACCCAGTGCCCGAGCCCTGGGCCTCCTCTGCCCCATCCCTCCTCCCCTCCACAGACCAGCTTCCGAATGCTGGGCCCAGGCACCCTCTGGCACTTCCCAGCACTCACCTCTCTGCCCACTGCCACGCACACCACGCTGCTCTGAAGCTCTTGCCAAAGCCGTCAACAAATGGAGACCCTCCTCTCTCTTCATTTTCCATGGGTTCTCTGGAGCACCCAGCCTGTGACCACTCATCCTTGAAGTCCCTTCTCCCCTCCCTGGGCTTCCAGACACACACATGTGCTCCTGCCTCTTTCCTGATCCCTCCTCTCATGCACTCCCGCTCACATCCCCACATTCCTGGGCTTCCCTCTGGCATCACCCATCAGCCAGGCTTGGAGAACATCGACACCACACACCCAGGCTGGCCAAGGGCTCTCCACCTCTCCTAAACATCCCATCATGAGTCCATCTCCATGATCCCTTCCCAGGTTCAGGCACCATCATCTCCTCCTTGGGACTTCTGCCACAGTCTCCTACGAGGTCGCCCTGACCCCGGGGTCCTCCCAGCCAATGCCTTCCTCCACCAGGATGTTTTCAGAGTTCATATCTGCTCATGATATAGCCCTCCTCTAAAACGTTCCATGAATAACACATTTCTTTTAAAGTTGCCAAGAACTTAATATTCACAGAAGAATCCACCAATCACAAACAAACAATAAGCCTTCCAGAGACTTTATTATTGTATATAAATAAACTCCATACATCTTAGCCTGATACATAAGAGACTCTCTGGTTTTAACAACTTTTTTTATTTTTGCTTTTTTATCACCATCACCTTCTTCCACCACAACCACCAGAAACCATGCACCCAAACCCTAGTAAAAAAAGCTCTTTGCCTTTCCCTGGACACCCCCCTACACACACACCCCACACCCCCCCACCCCCCCCACACACACACCCCATACACTCACTCATGCTCTCAGCCTAGATGCTCCCAATTTGAAATTTATGGAGCCCTACCTTTCCATCAGACTCAACTGAAATCATACCTCTCCCCAGGCTATCTCAGATCCTGAAGTCAGAATTCATGCCTCCCTGAAGTTTCATAGCTCAAGGACCTGGGAAGCAGAAACTAGGTCTTTCTCATTTCTTTGTCCAAGCCCAAGGCTCAGTGACTGGCACAGAGTCAAAGATAGCCAAAGTCAGCGGAATCAAACTGAATCAAAGCAAGAACCAGCCTGAAGCCCAGGGTGATTTCAGCAACCTGGACACAGGTTGTCCTGTATCTGATGGGAGGCACAGTCCTACTAAGCAAGAAAGCTGTAACTATCCCACTACTCCTTCTGAAAAAAGAATCATATAGTCATGGGTATTTAAAATACTTTCTAAAAAGTAACTGAAATGAAAGAACACATTTCAAATTGCTTCCCATACTATCTTCAACTTCCAAGAAATGTCCAAGCACTGAGAGTCCTTGTAAAGAGTATTTTACCATCTATAATATATATGTATATGTATGAAGGCTGCCACCTCACACCCAGAAGTTCAAAGTTAGAAGTGTTTGGGGATTATTGGCAAATTTTCCAAAAGCTGAGACGCAACTTTCATTCTACTGACTTTTTTTTTTAACTCCTTTCTTATCTGGCCCCCAAATACATGGTTCGAATTTCTTCCGAGCTAGAGTTGACCCAAATTTGAGTTCATTTCCAAGACCTCTGCCCAGGGTCCTCTCCTCCTTAATTGCTCACTCCCCTCCACAGCACCAACTTCAAATGCCACCATCCTTGTCATTCATGGAACAGCTACAGAACTGGGGTGTGATGGAGGCTGGGTCTGCAGGGGAGGAAGCAGCCACCATTTCCAAGAAAAGAGATCACAAAGACCTACCTGCTGCCAATCAAAACTGATACCCCTTCCCTCTGCTCAGAATCCATTTGGTGCCTCACCTCCTAGAACTCAGCTGCCCAGCTGTGCATTCCCTCCCTCCCTTCTCCCTCCCTCTTCCTCAAATATTTCCTGAGCACTGCTCTGGGAACAGCAGAATTGGAAACCTTCACAGCCCAGTCCTCAAGGAGCTCTCAGTCCTGCACGTAAGACGGAGCCCAAAGCAAAGAGTGGCTTCGCCCTGCCACTCACTGAGCACCTCCTATGTGCCAGCGTGTGTTCCATTTGCAGATTACATTTCTTGGATGCATTATCAATCCATGTTGGTGTGATAAAGGGCATCTCTATGGGAGTGAGGTGGTCACAAAGCAGGCCCATGGGAGTTCAGCAAAGACAGGAGCAGAAATGCACAGATGTGGCGCATCCAGCCGGCTCTCAGTAAAGCAGGATGCAGGCCTCTCCCTGTCATGAGATGACAAGGTCCCCCAAAGCAAATGCCCCCCCCACCAGGGCCCAGGCAGGGGCTGGCTTCAGGTGAGCAGGAAGACCCTCAGGGGCTG
Source organism: Mesoplodon densirostris (assembly GCF_025265405.1). NCBI lineage: Eukaryota > Metazoa > Chordata > Mammalia > Artiodactyla > Ziphiidae > Mesoplodon > Mesoplodon densirostris. The sequence continues at coordinate 51,905,289 of NC_082661.1, read as the reverse complement.
TCCCACCTTCTTTGGTGGCGCAGTGCCACTGTTCTATGTTTCTTGACAAGGTTCTCATCTGGGAAGGAGGCCTCCCTCTCCTGGTCACAATCTCAGCTGCCTAGCTGGCCCTGGGAGTCCTCCAGAGTGACCTCCCATCCCCAACTCCCCCCGCCCCCGCCAAAAGCCCTGCTCTCTGTAGTAATCATGTCTTTTATCAATACGTTTGGTATTCTGATGGCATCTGGAGCTCTGCTGACCCTGGAGGACTGCCCCTCAGAGGGATAATCAATTCCCAGAGAGAGTAAACAACTCGCCCCAGAGTACCCCGTTCGCATGCAAACCAACCAATCCAGGGCCTGAAGCCTCAACCACCTCCTCTACGGGACTCACACACGTTAAGCCACTCTCCACCCGCTCCAATCACCCCAGGACCAGGTAGCAGACAACTCGAGACACCCCTGTGCCCCACAGCCTGCCACAATTATTCAAACCAGCCACTCCTAAGCCTGCTTACCCCACCTCACCCATTCTTTCCTGCAGAAATCACTTGAAGGGCTCTTGCCCATAGTTTCCCTTCTCCCTCTGCCTCCTGATCAACCCTGGTGCTTCCCCCAGTGGCCACCCAAGGCATGGTGTGCCCCCTCCACCTGGGAGTTGTCACAAACTATCTTTGCAACGGAAGTTGTCTCCTGATCTACTGGCCTTGTCATACCTAAGTAATAATAGAACATCCTCTGCATGGTGACCTGGGATGCAGCTCAGGGAGGGGCACACAGAAGTAGCCCCATTGGCCACACTGCCCGCCCCCTCCCCCGGGGGTCACAGAATAAGCACAGGCATGGGTTCGAATCCCACCCTTCACTAGCCCAGTGACCTTGGGCAGCCATTTCTCTGAGCCCATTTCTTCTGCAAACAGAGCTAATTCCACCTTCCTCCTAGGAGCACTATGATCCTTCACTGAGTGGCATACGTTACTGCCAGCACAGTGCAAAATAGATGTTCAGTGGCTGTCAGCTCCCTTCCAACCTTCTCATCAGCACTGGAAATGCCCCCAAAAGGTTCCCAAATGAACAAATCATCTCTCTTGTCCTAGAGGCTCATCAAGAAGGGAGGTGCCATCCTGATAATCGGATGACACAACAGAAGACTAAAAAGGTCGGCTCTCCCTTCTGTGATAATGGAAGTTCCAAAGTTGTAAAGTGGCAGAAGGGGAACGTCTGTCATTGAAAACTCTGAGAAAGAGACCAAATTTCTGCCCATAATAGGGGCCAATAATATCCAGGAGCCTTCTGTTCAAACAGGTCTCAGAACAAGCCACGAAACTATACATGAGCAGATTCTGTAAAGGAGAAAGGGTCGTCTGGGTAATTCCTTGTGAGCACATTTACATGGTGTGTGCACACACATATGTCATTTCAGACACAGGGGTCCATGCATGAGCCCTACTCACACCCACTGCCTGGAGCCCTGGCAAAGGAGGGCATAGCATGATCATAACATGCTCACTTCTCCCCAGATTCTGTTCCTTTCCATTTAGAAAGCAAACTCAAGGGAAAAACATTTTAAATAATCAGGCTGGCATATCAAGATTAAAAACAATTTAAAATAAACATCTACCCTGGCACTTTGGAAAAAACATATCATGCTGCATTAAGTGCTTTGAATTAAGTAAATTACACCAAGTAACTAATTTACATAATGATCAAAATTTGCATTTTACACATGTTATGATGAAAATAGGTTTATAAAAGAAGTCTTCACCAACTTCTGTTCCGAGTTGGGTTCCAGTATTTGGATAAAATTCTGCAGTGCTGATCTGCTACTGTCTTTCATGTTTCAAATCTCTGGCTCCTTCAATATTTTTTTTTAATCTGGCAGGTCCCTTATTCCCACTGCAATAAATAGTTCCTATGATTTGCAATTCCCTTCCATCAGCTGAGAGAGATCATATGTTTAAAGAATCCATAATACACTAATGATTCTTAGAATTTTCACAAATAAAGTTTGATGTTCCTGTCACATTTCACTTACTAGGTATTTGGTATTGATTTTAGCAATTCTTCCTCCACGATCTGTAGGATTGGCTTAAAGTCCTGCAGCTTTGGTTGCCATCTTTTCAGGATGAGGCATCAGAATGGCATTTCTCAACAGGCTTGCACCAACAGGCCCCTCAGAAAAGAAGCAAGACACCACTGGACATACTCGACATGCCCGGAGGAGGCTGAGCACGAGGTCCTTAAGGAGACTGACCACCGGCCCCACGAGGCCACCCTGAGCCTTTCGGTCCTTGGTGCCCAGCAAGCGGGCCCAGAGCCAGAATTCCCTCTCCTGGAGCTGCTGGATCCTTAGATGCTTCCTTTATTCTCTCCTTCTCCACAGCCTGTGAGGAAGGGACAACCTTCCCATTTCACAGATGAGAAAACTGAAGCCAGAGAAGTTGAGTCCCTCCATCAACACCACACAGCCAGCAAGAGGAACAACCCACAATCATGCGTTGAGAAATTTCTGGATGTTTTTCTGGACTTCTTTCTAATTTAAGTACGATCCTGAAGCAAAGCTAAAAAAGTAATTTCCAAGTGTTTACCCAAAACAGCCATGTTTGAATTTCCAAGGGGCTCCAGAGATGATGACTTTGCTTTTTGATAATGCCACAGACAAATGCCTTCCCTCCATGCCATGGCGGGAACGATGCCATGTGATGAGGAAGATGGAATCATGCTCACTGCACTTGCTTATTAAGGCCTGGTGTGGTGCCAGCACCATGCTAAGCATTTTGCACATACTGTCTTATTTAGTCCCCATGACACCCTGATGTCTGGCCCAAAGTCATCCAGCCCTTTAGAGGCAGGACTAGGGTTCAAATCCAGAGCTCTGATGCCGGAGTCAGAGCTCTTTACCCACATTCGACAATCAGCCAAAGGCACCTGGGAAGGGATGGGAAGGAGGCAGGTCAGAGCCCCCCACCGCATACACACGCTGAGCCAGGGGCCTGTCACACACACTTCATCTGAGCCTCACACACCTCTAGGGAATGGGCAGATCATGCCTATTTCACAGATTAGCCCCCGGCTCAGAACAGAGCTGATTCAACCCCAGAGCCATATACTGTCAGAGGCTCTTGTCTTTGTCACATCAAGGCATGGGACTTGCTGATGGTGGCCAGGGTTTCCCCCAGACCCCTGCCCAGGCCTACAGAGTGGCCATCTCAAGCACACAGGGCTCCAGAGAGACCACGGAGCATGCTGGTTGAATGCTGGAGTCTAGCTTTTAGGAATGGCAAGAAGATGGAAATGCGACGCATGCTATTACCAGCTGTTAATTTGCAATCAGTTTTAATAACTGACATTACACAGTGAAATGCAGCATCTTCATTAATTCCGTAAATTATCGCTGCAGGGAAAAGCCCACGCTCCCGGAAACGGCAGCTCAACTGGGTTGACTTGGAAGCAACCTTGGGCCAGGTTCCACATCTTCAGACCTGCCCCAGGGGGTGCCCAGGGATGCCGCCTGCTGACCCCAATCCTTGCTGCCCCAGGACCAGCAGCAGCCTCCTACCTCCCAGTGCCAAGGGTATGGGACTGGCCCCCAACTCAGGCTTTCTGCAAGCGTCTGGTGCCCATAACCATTGTGGAGGCTCGAGAGACGGATCAGACAAGGAGCTCAATGGAAACAGACACGCAAGCAATGCTTGAAGATGTGCGAGGACCCACGAGAAGTACCTGGGAAGCAGTCTGTTTCCCCAGGCAGTGTCAAGCGAGGAAAGATCTCCAGAAAACCTTCAGAGAGCTCAGCCCAGGAGCTGGAGCCTGTGGGTCCAAGTGGCCTTTTCTAAGTGGACAAGAGAGGGAAGTGTACTCCAGACCAAGAGAACATCAGGATCAAGGGCCTCGTGGAACCCAGCAGCCCACCTGGGGGACTTGCTGATGGCTCTATTTGGCCATCAGGGACACAGGGCTTGATGTGCCCCTGAGGAGGATGGCCACAGTGGCATTCTTGGGACTGACCAGAAAGCAGCAGAAGGAAGAGCATCATCGTGGCCTTTGGGTCAGCTGAGACCAGGGCTGTGGCCACAACCCCACCGAGGGACCGAGGGGCAGCAAATTCAGTTGCTCTGGAGGCAGCCTGGAGCCCCAGTGTGAGCCTGAGTGTCCCCCACAGCCGGAGCCAGGAGGCCTGAGCAGCTGCTGCCCAACTCCTGTGGGGGCCTTTCCAAAGCAGGGCTCTGGCTCCCAGGTAGGAGAGAGTCGAAGAGCCTCAGTTGCCACCTCTGTAAAATGGGCAGGGTGATGCCTCCTAGGCGGTAGGACCATTGTAGGGAGCAAGCGGGATGATGGATACAAGCACCTGGGCCACGGTCCAAGTGTGTGGGGGGGTTTGGAATGATGGGCGTGCCTCACCAGTGACACCGCCATCTCCATGCCACCTCCAGCGTCGCCCCGCCCCTTCTGCTCCTCCCAGCCCTGGCACACAGGAAACCTCTGTCTTCACAGCTCTCTGCTGACCTCATGACAAATGTTCTTCTACTTATGCATTTAATTTACATAATTACTCTCTGATATTTACTCGGATTTAATTTGTTTCCTCTGGAACTTGCCTTTGAAGAGGCAGTGCCAACCAGAGACAGGAGTGAAGCGCAGCAAGGGGCTCACAGATGCCACTGCCCCTCTCCGGGGGCCTCCAAATGCCGCCTCTGCAGAAGGACCGGGCTCTGCCCGCACACAGGCACCATGCACGGAGCCTCACACCTCCCGGTGTCAGATGGGGGCCAGGCTGGGGAGGATCACTGCCCGCGAAGACCTCACAGTGGAGAGAGAGGTGCGTAAACGCCAGTCCCAGCAACGACTCTCTATGCCAGCCCCAGAGGGAAGTGTGGGCAGTGCCAGGTGGAAGGACAGCAGGAGTCCTCTGCTCAGGAGTGATGGGGAAGTGGTGGAGCTGGGCGTCAGGCTCCAGAGCTGGAGTCCGGAGGCAGTGGATGGACTGATGGCATTGCCAGGACCCTCTTTGGTGCAGCAGAGTGGGGTTCCCAGGGGTGTTGTGTAAATGAGGCTGGAGTCCAGGTCTGGGCAGACCACAGAGGGCAGCATGGACACACCGTGGGGTGGAAGAAAGGGTTTGATTTTGAAAAATCCGTTTGGCAGTTCTGTAAGAAGGGGCGTGACCTGGAGGGCAAAGGGTCATAGGCCATCAAAATCTCAAGGCCACAGCCCAAGCACAAACACGGGCAGGAGCACTGAGGTGGAGAGGAGGGCCTTCGGCTCAGAGAAAGAAGGTGAGGGAGGAATTCAACATGAGAGACGCTGGGTTATGCTTGCCAGGCTGGTGGATGGGGAACCAAGAAGAGAAATATAGGAGGCGGATGGGGGATGGGGGCTCAGTCCTGAGTGGCCTCAGCCACTCAGCCCCAGGCCTACGCTGGGAGCACAGGAGCGCCTCTCCTTTACCTCTGCTCCAGGATGCTGATGGGGATGGGTCCGCCCAGGCTCTGCTATGCTGCGAGTCTCACTCAGCCCCAGTTCTGCGCCTCTTTCCTCCTAGTTCCTGGGCTGCCGTTCCAGGTCGCTGGGCTGGGGCCTCCCCCAGAGTTTGTCCTTTGCAACTCATTGATTTTTGTGCACACACACATACTCGCATACACTTACAAGTTCACACTCATACACTTACATATTCACACACACTCACATCCATGCCCACATTCTCACACTCATACATTCATACTCACACCTTCACATACACTCGCTCACATACACTCACCTGCACCCTCGCCCTCACGTCCACCCCCAACACACTCACTCACACAGTAGCGTGCTGGAACCAGCCTGTACCGTCTCATGAGAGGCCGTGGTTAAATTTTCAGGAATTTTGCAAGCCAGTTATCAAACACAGCCACTATAAATTAACTTATATAAACGTATAATTAAACAAATTACATTACAAACAAAATTAATAAATACACAAAGCTCATCACTTCCTAATTATTTTGCTACATTTTACTCTTATCTATGTTCATGGAGCTGTTAATGTCTGTTGTATCTGAAATACCACTTCATGGTGCATCATCCCTTCCCAACTCCACATTCAGTGATATCATGACGCTCAAAATCAGTCACCATAGGAGTATTTACACCCCAGAAACCAGCAAAACTATAAAGCAGGGTTTTCTGTTTCCCTGGAGAGCCAGGTGCTGAACACTTACCAGCACACCAGGGCTTACAATGCTGCACACATTCATGCTCCCCCACTCTCACACACACACCTGTGCCCATGCTTAGCCACACACACTCACACCCGCACTAACACACTCACACAGTGCCATTCAAGTCACGTACACACTCACACAGACACACACAATGCTCCCTCTCTTACACACACGCCAGCGTTCCATTTCCCTTAACGTCACACAGATGCTCAGAAACCACAGCCATGCCCGGGAAGGAGCCCAGAACCGTACCCTCTGCTCGCCCTGGCCTCCCCCCACCCTCCCCTGGGCCTGGGAGCTGACTCCCCTCGAAGGCATCTGTGCTGCAGCCTCCCCCCACCGCCTGGAGGGCACCTCACGCTGGTAATAAAAGCAAGACGACGGCAGAGACCAGTCATAATGGGGTCGGTTGTCCACAGAGACGAGGAGCTCTGCAAGTCTGGGTGAGATGCCTGGACGCCCTGGCCCAGGCAGCCCGGCCATTCTGGGAGCAAACCCAGGTGACCCAGGGCTTCTGGGGCCCCGTGCAGCCCTGCTAAACCCCCAAATTAAACCCGCACCTATACTAATTAAGAGCCAGGATCTGCATGCCTAACAGGACTGCCGGCCCATCTGTCACAAGCTAGTTAACTCCCGCCAGAACCTCTTGGGCCAGATTACAAATGGAATTCAGGGTGGGGGGCCAGGGGAGGCAGGGTACTATCCTGAAATATAAGTTGAACTTTCCTTCCAAAATACCATCCTCGGGGGCTTCGCTGGTGGCGCAGTGGTTGAGAGTCCGCCTGCCGATGCAAGGGACACGGGTTCGTGCCCCAGTCTGGGAAGATCCCACATGCCGCGGAGTGGCTGGGCCCGTGAGCCATGGCCACTGAGCCTGTGCATCCGGAGCCTGTGCTCCGCAACGGGAGAGGCCACAGCAGTGAGAGGCCCGTGTACCGCAAAAAAAAAAATACCATCCTCGGGCTGATCCATCACACGCCCACCCCTGCCCGCACCTGCCACAAGCGAGGCCTGGACCGTGGCACCTTCCATCACCAGCCTCTGGAAGGTCCTGTAAATGCCAGGGCTGCTCTAGGGCTCCGAGGAGGATGGGGACAACTGGGCTATCAGTTTGATCAGTGTCAGTGGGGCAGGCCACAGTGACAGAAACGTGGCTGCCAGGGCCAAGGCCACCCCTGCTCCTCCCCCCAAGGGCAAACATCCTCCCTGCCAGGAGCATTGGGCTGGGGAGGAGGGGAGCAAAGACCAGTCATGGAGCACCTTCTGCGTGCTGGCCCTGCACACTTCCAATTCATGACCTCCTCACAGCAAGCCTGTGAAGGCGGTATTAGTATTCCTGGTTTACAGATGAGAAAGCCAGAGCCCAGAGAGCTTCAGTCACTCAAGTAATAGGGGCTGATTCAGTCAGACCTGACTCCACCCCACTCTGCTGCTCCCAGTGCAGTGAAACAACAGAACATCGAGCCCCTAGGACTATATTCTGTGCCCCGGTCTCCAGGAGGCCCCCTGACTCCTGCCTGACTCTGGGCCAGCCACAATATCCCAGGGGGCCCATCCCAGCAGCAGCAGGTGTCTCTGGCCAGTGGTCAGGGATTCTGAGTATCTGATTCACCATTGCACATCCTGTCCTCCAAGCATGGCAGCTCAATAAAGCGTCATGGGGAAAATGTGTGAATTAACTAATGAAAGGCAATTCTCTGTCCAGGGGAGGAAGTCCATGTCCAAGAAGAGCCTCCTGGTTGAAGCAGAAGCCCGCACTGGAGCTCGGTCACGCAACTGGAGAGGAGGGGCTGGCAGGGCTGCCATTGCCGGCTGGCCTGGAGCACACGCCTCTGCCCACCATGTATTCCCCAGGAGCAGCGACCATGGGGGACATCCTGGCAGTGCACCCGGCACTATACCCTGTGCTCTCCCTATCTCATGTACCACCCCAGCAACCCCAGGAGGGCAGGTCTATCATCCCCATTTTACAGATAGTAAAACTGAGACTCAAGAATGCTAAGTGCTAGAGCCACCATTCCAAAGCCTCTGCCCTTAGCCTCTCTGCTTTATGGGGATGTGGCTACCACACAGAACCTCCTCATTATTGTTAGCCCCCTTTGCCTTCCAGGAAAACCAACAGTTAAAATAAACCCACACTGTGCCCAGTATCCCCCTCCCAGGCCAGCACCATGTGCACTGTCCAGTACACTGAAGGCTGGGGACCACCCTATCGTGGCCCTGGGACTGAGCTGCCCCAGTGGGCAGCCGACGGCTCAGTGCCCACATTATCGAGCTCCACGGCTCTGGGTGGGCAGCCAGCCTGCCTTTCTCCACAGCAGCAGCCACGCAGCCTCTGCTCCAGGCACCAAAAGGGCTCTTTCATAGCCCACAGCTGCCTTTTCCCCCAACTTCACAAGAGCAATTGGAGATGCAGATTCCGATTCTGAGTCGGAGTTTTCTCCGCGATCCTAGTGATTTCCAGTTTAGAGGGAAATGAGCACCCCAGAAATCATTTAGAATTAACCCTACCATCCTGGAGCAGCAATAAAACTCCGTTAGGAATGACATATAGGCAGTACATCGCAAGCCCTGTCACTGGGAGAAAAGAGAGATCCAATTGTCTGTTGGCTGGCTCGTGTTCCCAGGCAGGTGGAAGTATCAAGCTCTGGCAGAGCTCCCCCTCCTCATCCCCACTCCCCTGCCTTTTCCTCTGACTACATGCATCAGCATAAGGGAGGGACAGGTTGATGGTCCTCAGGGCTCTCTTGTCGGAGTGGGGGTGGAGAGTGCCGGAGGGGGAAAGTCATGAATCTCAGGCGGGGCTCTACTGTGTGCCCCTCAAGGAAGGTCTGAGGATCCGCTGCACAGATCACAGGCCTGGGGAGGAGGTGAAGGCAGAGAAACATCCGGGGACTGAGGATCGCTCAAAGCATTCAAGAGTGACCAAGTCTGCCGATGGGTAGAACCAAGCCCCCAGAAACCCAGGGTCTGGTCCAGTCCACACTCTGAACTCACGCTCCTCCTAGAAGCCAGGAAGTCAGGACTTAGAGGTCACCACGCACGTATGGAACTACCAACTCCTTTACGATGAGGCAGAATCAGGAGTTCAGAGATCAGGACCAGCATAGGATCCCAGAAGGAAAGGGAGAGAGGGGATCTCAGATGACGGTGTTACTGTCACAGTTTCTGCAGCCGTGGGGGAGAGCAGCTGCCAGGGGATGGGGGTGGGGAGCTCCATTTAGCTGGGACTCGGAAGTCAGCACCCCATTCTCTCCCGTGTCCCGAGCTGCCTCTTCTCTCCCCTAGATGATATCATCCAGTCCTAGGGCTTCAAATACCACCCACACCTGAATTACATTACCACCCTGGACTCTGCCAGGATTTCCAGACTCATCTAGCCACTCGGAAACAGGCATTTCAAACTTAACACACGCAAAAAGGAACTCTTGATTCTCAACCACCCGTTAGCTTTGCTCCCCTTTCTAATAAACAACATCACCAACCCTCCAGCGCTCAGGCCCCAAGCCCGAGAGTCTTCCTGGAGACTTCCCTTTTCCTCACTCTTCACCTATTATCCACCAGAGACTTTAAACCCAACCTCTCCCTGCCATTGCCACTGTTGTCCATACTCTGACAGCCTACCTGGCCCCCCTGCCTCCACCCTCACCCTCCTGCAACCTGCCCACCACATGGCAGAGACAGGGATTTTTTTTCATTGTCTGCTGTATTCTTTTTTTTTTTTAACATCTTTATTGGAGTATAATTGCTTTACAGTGGTGTGTTAGTTTCTGCTTTGTAACAAAGTGAATCAGTTATACATATACATATGTTCCCATATCTCTTCCCTCTTGCGTCTCCCTGCCTCCCACGCTCCCTATCCTACCCCTCTAGGTGGTCACAAAGCACCGAGCTGACCTCCCTGTGCCATGCGGCTACTTCCCACTAGCTATCTATTTTACGTTTGGTAGTGTATATATGTCCATGCCACTCTCTCGCTTTGTCACAGCTTACCCTTCCCCCTCCCCATATCCTCAAGTCCATGCTCTAGTAGGTCTGTATCTTTGTTCCCGTCTTACCCCTAAGTTCTTCATGACATTTTTTTTCTCTTAGATTCCATATATATGTGTTAGCATATGGTATTTGTCTTTCTCTTTCTGACTTACTTCACTCTGTATGACAGACTCTAGGTCCATCCACCTTACTACAAATAACTCAATTTCATTTCTTTTTATGTCTGAGTAATATTCCATTGTATATATGTGCCACATCTTCTTTATCTACATCGGATGATGGACACTTCGGTTGCTTCCATCTCTGGGCTATTGTAAATAGAACTGCAATGAACATTGTGGTACATGACTCTTTTTGAATTATGGTTTTCTCAGGGTATATGCCCAATAGTGGGATTGCTGGGTCATATGGTAGTTCTACTTGTAGTTTTTTAAGGAACCTCCATACTGTTCTCCATAGTGGCTGTACCAATTCACATTCCCACCAGCAGTGCAAGAGTGTTCCCTTTTCTCCACACCCTCTCCAGCATTTATTGTTTCTAGATTTTTTGAGGATGGCTATTCTGACTGGTGTGAGATGGTATCTCATTGTAGTTTTGATTTGCATTTCTCTAATGATTAATGATGTTGAGCATTCTTTCATGTGTTTCTTGGCACTCTGTATATCTTCTTTGGAGAAATGTCTATTTAGATCTTCTGCCCAGTTTTCGATTGGGTTCTTTGATTTTTTGTTATTGAGCTGCATGAGCTGCTTGTACATTTTGGAGATGAATCCTTTGTCAGTTGCTTCATTTGCAAATAATTTCTCTCATTCTGAGGGGTGTTTTTTGGTCCTGTTTATGGTTTCCTTTGCTGTGCAAAAGCTTTGAAGTTTCATTAGGTCCCATTTGTTTATTTTTGTTTTTATTTCCATTTCTCTAGGAGGTGGGTCAAAAAGGATCTTGCTGTGATTTATGTCACAGAGTGTTCTGCCTATGTTTTCCTCTAAGAGTTTGATAGTTTCTGGCCTTACATTTAGGTCTTTAATCCATTTTGAGCCTATTTTTGTGTATGGTGTTAGGGAGTGTTCTAATCTCATACTTTTACATGTAACTGTCCAGTTTTCCCAGCACCACTTATTGAAGAGGCTGTCCTTTCTCCACTGTACATTCCTGCCTCCTTTATCAAAGATAAGGTGACCATATGTGCATGGGTTTATCTCTGGGCTTTCTATCCTGTTCCATTGATCTATCTTTCTGTTTTTGTGCCAGTACCATACTGTCTTGATTACTGTAGCTTTGTAGTGTAGTCTGAAGTCAGGGAGCCTGATTCCTCCAGCTCTGTTTTTCGTTCTCAAGATTGCTTTGGCTATTCGGGGGCTTTTGTGTCTCCATACAAATGGTGAAATTTTTTGTTCTAGTTCTGTGAAAAATGCCACTGGTAGTTTGATAGGAATTGCACTATAATTGTAGATTGCTTTGGGTAGTAGAGTCATTTTCACAACGTTGATTCTTCCAATCCAAGAACATGATTTATCTCTCCATCTGTTTGTATCATCTTTAATTTCTTTCATCAGTGTCTTATATTTTTCTACATACAGGTCTCGTCTCCTTAGGTAGGTTTATTCCCAGGTATTTTATTCTTTTTGTTTCAATGGTAAATGGGCGTGTTTCCTTAATTTCTCTTTCAGATTTTTCATCATTAGTGTATAGGAATGCCAGAGATTTCTGTGCATTAATTTTGTATCCTGCTACTTTACCAAATTCATTGATCAGCTCTAGTAGTTTTCTGGTGGCATCTTTAGGATTCTCTATGTATAGTATCATGTCATCTGCAAACAGTGACAGCTTTACTTCTTCTTTTCCGATTTGGATTCAGAAACAAGCAACGATGAACAACACAATAAATGAAATTAAAAATACTCTAAAAGGGATAAATAGCATAATAACTGAGACAGAAGAACGGATAAGTGACCTGGAAGATAAAATAGTGGAAATAACTACTGCAGAGCAGAATAAAGAAAAAAGAATAAAAAGAACTGAGGACAGTCTCAGAGACCTCTGGGATAACACTGAACACACCAACATTCGAATTATAGGGGTCCCAGAAGAAGAAGAGAAAAAGAAAGGGACTGAGAAAATATTTGAAGAGATTATAGTTGAAAACTTCCCTAATATGGGAAAGGAAATAGTTAATCAAATCCAGGAAGCACAGAGAGTCCCATACAGGATAAATCTAAGAAGAAACACGCCAAGACACATATTAATCAAACTATCAAATATTAAATACAAAGAGAACATATTAAAAGCAGCAAGGGAAAAACAACAAATAACACACAAGGGAATCCCCACCAGGTTAACAGCTGATCTTTCAGCAGAAACTCTGCAAGCCAGAAGGAACTGGCAGGACATATATAAAGTGATGAAGGAGGAAAACCTACAACCAAGATTACTCTACCCAGCAAGGATCTCATTCAGATTTGATGGAGAAATCAAAAGCTTTACAGACAAGCAAAAGCTGAGAGAGTTCAGCACCACCAAACCAGCTTTACAACAAATGCTAAAGGAACTTCTCTAGGCAAGAAACATAAGAGAAGGAAAAGACCTACAACAACAAACCCAAAACAATTAAGAAAATGGGGGGCTTCCCTGGTGGCGCAGTGGTTGAGAGTCCGCCTGCCGATGCAGGGGACATGGGTTCGTGCCGTGGTCCGGGAAGATCCCACATGCCATGGAGCAGCTAGGCCCATGAGCCATGGCTGCTGAGCCTGCGCGTCCAGAGCCTGTGTTCCACAACGGGAGAAGCCACAACAGTGAGAGGCCCACGTACCGCAAAAAAAAAAAAAAGAAAATGGGAATAGGAACACGCATATCGATAATTACCTTAAATGTAAATGGACTAAATGCTCCCACCAAAAGACATAGACTGGCTGAATGGATACAAAAACAAGACCCATATATATGCTGTCTACAAGAGACCCACTTCAGACCTAGGGACACATATAGACTGAAAGTGAGGGGGTGGAAAAAGATATTCCATGCAAATGGAAATCAAAAGAAAGCTGGAGTAGCAATTCTCATATCAGACAAAATAGACTTTAAAATAAAGACTATTAGAAGAGACAAAGAAGGACACTACCTAATGATCAAGGGATCAATACAAGAAGAAGATATAACAATTGTAAATATTTATGCACCCAACATAGGAGCACCTCAATACATAAGGCAAATACTAACAGCCATAAAAGGGGAAATCGACAGGAACACATTCATAGTAGGGGACTTTAACACCCCACTTTCACCAATGGACAGATCATCCAAAATGAAAATAAATAAGGAAACACAAGCTTTAAATGATACATTAAACAAGATGGACTTAATTGATATTTATAGGACATTCCATCCAAAAACAACAGAATACACATTGTTCTCAAGTGCTCATGGAACATTCTCCAGGATAGATCATATCTTGGGTCACAAATCAAGCCTTGGTAAATTTAAGAAAATTGAAATTGATCAAATATCTTTTCCGACCACAACGCTATGAGACTAGATATCAATTACAGGAAAAGTTCTGTAAAAAATACAAACACATGGAGGCTAAACAATACACTATTTAATAATGAAGTAATCAGTGAAGAAATCAAAGAGGAAATCAAAAAATACCTAGAAACAAATGACAATGGAGACACGACGACCCAAAACCTATGGGATGCAGCAAAAGCAGTTCTAAGAGGGAAGTTTATAGCAATACAATCCTACCTTAAGAAACAGGAAACATCTCGAATAAACAACCTAACCTTGCACCTAAAGCAATTAGAGAAGGAAGAACAAAAAAACCCCAAAGTTAGCAGAAGGAAAGAAATCATAAAGATCAGATCAGAAATAAACGACAGTGATTTTTCTAAACATGATGCAGACATGTCTCTGCCTTGCTTAAAACCCCACCAGCCTCACAGCACGCTCAGCATAAAATCCCAACTCCTCAGTCAGGACCTAAGAGGCTCCACATGACACAGCCCCTGACTTGACCTCCAACCCAATTTCTTTCTCTCCTCTCCTTCCCACCCTCCAGCCACACAGCCCTCGTCCTCCTTTTGGAATACTCCAAGTTCACTGCCGCCTCAGGTATTTCACACCTACTGTTCCCTCTGTTGGAAAGCTCTTCCCAGTTTTTACCTTACTGCCTCCTTCAGTGCATTGTGTTATGGATCCAAATGTGACCTCCTCAAAGGGACCTTCCTTGAGCTGCCGGGTGGTCTGGTCCACCCCTACCTGTGAGTCAATGCCACATCCCCTACCCTTTTCTTCATAATACTCCTCACCTCCTGAAATGATCATCTTCATTGATCAGTCCTCATGTCTTATCTTCCACTGTGTCCGCAGGGCCCGGGGCAGTGCCTGGCACATAGCAGGCAGTTACCAGGTGTTAACTAATGGCCCAAGTAAAACTTAGGGGCAGCATGCTGCGACTGGGCAAGCCCAAGTCTGGAACAAGCCTGCTCTGGGTTTGAAATCAACTCAGCTCAGCCCCTCATAGCCATGTGACCTTGGGCAAGTTACTTCAAATCTTTCTAAGCAGCAATTTCCTCATCTATATGATGATAATAATAAAACCCCCTTTGCACAATGGATGCCAGGATTCCATGAGATAGCAAGTGTAAGGTGCTTCGAGTGAACTTAGCAAAGAGTCAATATTTTTATTAATAGCAATAGCAGCAGATGTGAAAATACCTGCATGGAAGTGGGAACCAGAAAAATGATATATGAGCAGAGGAAAAGGAAAGAAATGTACATACACCGGGCATCCCATGCCCCAGGCACTCTGCTGGCTGAGGAGGCCACAGAGATGAACAAGCATCAGCAGTGCCCTGGAACAGCCGGTGGGCTGGGGCAGAAGCCAGACCTGGAAATGCTGGGTCAAGTGGCAAAATTAAGAACTATATTAGGGGCACATGTAAATGCTATGGAAGCAGAGGGAAGGCCTCGCCGTCATGAGGATGTGGAAGTAAGCGAGACAAAAGAGGCAGTGGATACCCAGCTTGGCGTCTGCCGAGCACACCCGTCTTCTTCTGGGAACATCCCTGCTCTTGTTCCAGGGGATGTCTCCTTACCCTACTCCAATCTTGCAGTTCTCGTGGGGCTGCTTTCCAGAGTCCCCTGTTCCCCACACACTGGATTCAGGAGAGGCCACATGATCCAGGCCAGGACAACAGAGCTACTCCCTGACTTTTTTTCAAGCTGGTGGGGCTTCCCTGGTGATGCAGGGGACACGGGTTCGTGCCCCCGTCTGGGAAGATCCCACATGCCGTGGAGCAGCTGGGCCTGTGAGCCATGGCCGCTGAGCCTGCGCATCCAGAGCCTGTGCTGAGAGGCCGCAACAGTGAGAGGCCCGCGTACTGCCAAAAAAAAAAAAAAGCTGGAACTAGGAGAAGAGGGTTACGCCCTCTAGCGACAAAGCACATCATGTAAGCTCAGGCAGTGAGAGCTGCCATGTTTCTTGCCGTATGGAGGAAGCAAGGCTGAGGGAATTAGCCAATATGCAGGTGGAGACACAAAGGGGAAAGGTGGGGATAAACCTTAGCCAGATATAAAGGAACTAGCTTATGCGATTGTTGGGGGGTGGCAAGTCTGAAATAGGTAGGGCAGGCCGCAGGCTGGAAACTCTCAGGCAGATGATGCTGCCGTTTGGAGGCAGAATTTCTTCTTCCTCGGGGAAAGTTTGGGTCTTAGGCCTTTTTCCACTGATTGGACGAGCCCCACCCAGATCAACCAGGCTAATCTCCTTCATTTAAGGTCAACTGATTTCAGATGTTAACTCCATCTACAAAATACCTTCAAAGCAACACCTAGATTAGTGTTTGATTGAATAACTGAGTACTATTGCCTCTGCCAAGGTGACACATAAAACCAACCATGGCAGAAG
Source organism: Mesoplodon densirostris (assembly GCF_025265405.1). Classification (NCBI taxonomy): domain Eukaryota; kingdom Metazoa; phylum Chordata; class Mammalia; order Artiodactyla; family Ziphiidae; genus Mesoplodon; species Mesoplodon densirostris. Next base: position 51,889,212 of record NC_082661.1, on the reverse strand, counting down.
GGAAGAAGAGGCAATAGGGGCAGTAAATACTGATGCCACTTTCAAGACTCCTGCTCCGAGGGAAGACGGGAGCTTGGAGGAGAGGCAGGATGCCAGGGGAAGGAGCCGGGTTTCCTTGCCCTGTAGGGATTGGGGAATTGAACGGGAGGGAACTGAAGCAAGAGAAAGACTGAAATAACAAGAAACAGAGAAACTGATCTGAGAGGCAAGGCCCCTGAATGGAGTAGAGAGGATGAGTACTGGGGGCAGGGTGAGGGGGGGGCGGTTCTCTCATTATCCACTGCATCAGGGCCACGGTCAAGATCTACACAAGCAGTTCAGCATGGACACCAAACAACCAAATGGATGCTGGCTGCCGAATGGGAGGGACCAGAGCAAGTCTGCTCCAAATCCTCACCACGCCCTATAAGGAGGTGTAGTCGGTCACCCTAATTTCATAGATAAGGAAATGGATAGAAGCCCAGAGACATTTAGTAACTCACTTGGGGCCCCACTGCTAGGAAGCAAGGCTGTGGACCTTGACGCGGGAAGAAAGGAGGAGAGGATGGGGGCAGATTCTACGTACCGCACCCCACCTCTTGCTGGGAATCCTAGAAGCCCACACACAGCAGCCCTAGACCCTTAGCCTTCTCTCCGGCTGAGCTGGAAAAAAGGACAGAGGCCAAGGGCCATGGAGTCTGAAATCTCTGTCAAAGAGGAAGTGCTCAGCACAGCTCAGGACAGGGCCTCACACCGTGCAGGCTCCCACTGTGGGACAGCACAGATGCACAGGGGGTCCTTCAAGGAACCCAGTGTCGCAGTTCAGGAAGAGGACCACAACCTGCCATGTTCCACCTTTTATCTCCTTAAAGCACAGCTGATGGTATCCACCTGCAGAACGTCCCCCATAGGCAGCTCAGAGCCAGGGGCATGTGCCTGTGACTGAAGTTCTTAGGGCACTTCATCCCCATGGAAGACAGCAGAGGAAAAGTCCAGAGAGTGAAAGTGAGGTTATCCTAAGGATAAGCTGGAATCTGCCCAATGTATACATGCAAATCGATAGCAGGCAGTCAATAAAGACATCCATCTTCATCCTCTCCACAACTATCACTTGTTAAGAGTAGCACCCCAGGGCTTCCCTGGTGGCGCAGTGGTTGGGAGTCCGCCTGCCGATGCAGGGGACGCGGGTTTGTGCCCCGGTCCGGGAGGATCCCACATGCCGCGGAGCGGCTGGGCCCGTGGGCCGTGGCCGCTGGGCCTGCGCGTCCGGACCCTGTGCTCCGCGACGGGAGAGGCCACGGCAGTGAGAGGCCCGCGTACAGCAAAAAAAAAAAAAAAAGAGTAGCACCCCAGGACCGCCTGCTGATGGGGCTCATGGGGCTGCTGCATCCCGACCATCAGGGCAGCTGTCTCCACCTCTTGCTCTGACTCCCAGCTGCACTCCCAGGCTGGCTAGGTGTCTGCCCCCGAGGGATGCTGTGACCCCTGAAGCATGGACCAGAAGAGCCTAAATAGTAACAGTTATCCCAGGGAGCCTGTCCAAAGAGGGAGCATTTGGGATTTTCTACAGTGTCATGTCATGTCATGTCACCCCCATTTATCCACTGAGCTAAGTAAAATGCAGCCTCACCAATCTTCCTTCTGCCAGACTTGTCCCCTGTTCGTAAGACTCAAGGCTCCCTGGTCCCTATAGAGAACAACTCCTATTCCTCGGCCTGAGCTGAGTCTGAGTGCCAAGGAGCAAGGAGCAAGGACCAAGGATAAAGCTTGGCCTTGGGAATCAAACAGCCCTGGGCCTCAGTCTTGGCTTCACCATCCATTGGCTGATATGCCTCTAACCCTCTCTGGATTAGTCTGTGTCTCAGTCTCCCTACCAGCAAATCCACTGACTAAAATAAAAAGGAGAATTACATCCACAGTGTGGGGTTATTGTGAGAATTTAGTGAACAATGTCAGACATATTGCCCAGTAAATGGCAGCTACTGTGTCCAACATCAGAGATTCCCTAACCCAGACTCACCCACCTCCTGACCCCTGAAGAAGCCATGGATGTGACCTCCCCTACTGCCACCTGCACCCCACTCCCGGCCTTTCCAAAGTCTTTCTGTCCTGTAGGATTCAGTTCCAGCCCCACCCAAAAGGGCTCCTGGAAAGAAGCACCTATGTGAAGTGACAAAGGTACGAAAAAGACGGGAAACTATATTGAGGGCTGTGCTGCACAGCCATGGGGCAAGGAGGTGGCGGGAGCCAGGAGACACAGCTGAGGAGTTCATGTGGCAAATGCAAAGCAGAAAGCAGGGCCATCTGTCTCCCAGTCAGGCTGTGAGCCATGAGAGGACAGAGGAGGGGTGATCCTGTGCTAGCCACAAGCCACATAGGGCCACTGAGCACTTAAAACGTGGCTAGTCCAGTTGAGAAAGGCTGTAAGTATAAAATAGATGTCAAATGTCAAAGACTTAGTTCAAAACAAAGAATAGAAAATATGTGATTAATAATTTTTATGTTAATTATATGTTGGAGTGATAATAATGGACTAAATAAATGAACTGACCTACATAAAATAAATTAACTTCACCTGGATCTCTTTACTTTCTAAATTTTAAATTATACATGTGGTTCACATTATATTTGTTAGACATTGTTGGGCTATAGCTTTGTCTGCCCAAACATGCCTGGCATGCTTGGGAGAGAGGCAGGGTGCCAAAGGGGTTAAGTCAGCCAGGGTTCAACATTGAGCTCCACCCCTTGACACCGGACACTTTGCTAAGCCTCTCTCTGCCTCAGTTCTTCACCTATATGGAAATAATAATAGTAACAAGTTCACAGGATGCTTGCGAGAATTAATTAACTCATGCAAAGCAGGTAGATCAGGACTTAACATGTGGTAAGTACTGAATTGGCTCTTACCACCATCATCCTCACAGCCACATCACCATCATCATCATCACCACCATCACCATCGCCATCATGATACTCACATCTTCATTATCATCACCACCATCATCACTACTACCACAATCATCACCATCATCATACCCACACCTTCATCATCATCATCACCACCATCACTACCATCATCATACCCACACCTTCATCAGCATCATCACCACCATCATCATCATCATACTCATATCTTCATCATCACCACTATCATCGTCACCATTATCATCATCATCATCATCATCATCATGTGGGTCAAAGCACACTTGTCCACCCCATATCTTCAGGACACTAATCTTTAAGCTGGGGGATTGGGCTAGGTTGACTCTGATTTCCATACAGAGGAACCATCATGTACGAGCTATGGCCAGTCTTGCCAAAGTCTCTGGCTGAGGACGAAGGAGTCCTGTAAGTGCTCACTCTGCCTGTCCTCCCTCCCTGCTGAGTGCACTTGTCGAAAGCACACATTCCATCTCAACCATGTGGAATTCCCAGCTCAGCTCAGTCCACACCACCTACTTAGCCCCTGTCACCCAGCTGTCATGTTTGCTGAAGGCCAACCCGGCCACGGCTGCTCTCAAGTAACTCTTTAGGAACAATGACATCAACAGATGACACAACCATGCCAACAGGAAGGACGTTTACTGGGCTGGAGCCAGCAGCCTGCTGGAGGTCACCATGCTCCAGCCTGAGTGCCTGCCCACAGCTCTCTTCCAGACGTGCTGGGCAGAGAGAAGCTCATCGGTAGCAATCCCCAGCAAAAGCCATCCGTACGCACTGAGCGTCTACTACATTCCAGGAACCATGTCCCCAAAACAAATCTTCTAGGTGGGAATAAGCACCTTCACTTTTGAGATCAGTAGCCTGAGGCTCAGAGAGGTGAAGTAACTGGCCCAGGGTCGCACAGGGCATAAGTAGGGGAAGCAGGGAATAGAATCTAGGGGAACCCAGCTCAAAAACTGTTCTCCTATCATGATGTAGCCCACTGTCAGAGTATACACTCAGCACATGGGGACTCAAAGCATCCTTATTCTTAGAAGCCAAAAACCTTCATCGATCTCTCGACATCTGTTTGAAAGGTCCTCTCAATACTCAAGAACCAGGGAGCTTGTGTTAAGAAGTGTTAGCCCAGGGCTTCCCTGGTGGCGCAGTGGTTGACAGTCCGCCTGCCGGTGCAGGGGACATGGGTTTGTGCCCCGGTCTGGGAGGGTCCCACATGCCGCGGAGCGGCTGGGCCCGTGAGCCGCCATGGCCGCTGAGCCTGCGGGTCCAGAGCCTGTGCTCCGCAACGGGAGAGGCCACAACAGTGAGAGGCCCGCGTACCGAAAAAAAAAAAAAAAAAAAAAGAAGTGTTAGCCCAGCTGGCTCTCGGGGAAGCTGTGCATCCGCCCCAGGCCTCCTACCTCTCAGCTGTCACTGCTAGCAACGACAGACAGGCTGACTATAAAACCTGAAAGAAGCCACAACCATGCAAAAACCACCTCACCCTTGACCCAGTGACCCAGAGAACCTGGTATCAGCCACGCTGTTTGGAGTAAGAGATGTTATGAGAAACTAAGCTGATCCCAAGAGGATCAAGTGGGAAAATTAGTAAATTTTGGGCCCTGGTCTGACATCCTAGCACATTCAGAGGGCTCAGAAAATGTGGGGATTTTTATGCTGGGATTTCTGAAGCCTCATGGGGTGGGTGGCCCAAGAGAGGGTTGGGACACTTGGAGAAATGACTCAGTCTGATAAGCTGAGCCAGGACAGGCACCTGCAGGAAGGGACGCTCTGGGCCAGATGGTGGGGCAGGTGGTTGACATGTGTCATCCCACTGAGTGCTCCTGGTTCCCAGGAGAAACACCCTAAGCCCATTGTACAGATGAGAACACTGAGGCTTGGAGAGTATGTCAAGCCAGGAAATAACCTCAGCAACTGAGGCTAGAGCTGTGAGGGCCTGAGGGAGTCTCCAGGATGGCTTGTCTTTTCATCAGTCAGATCTCGCCTTCCCAAATATGCTGCGGAACTCAGCCACATCTCCCTGGTTCGAAGGAGGCAGCGACGACCTGCTGCCTGCTTTGCTCACACAACAAGGCTTGCAAGCAGATGATGGCGGTCATGAAGGAAGTGGATCACGGAGAGGGCTGGGGGTGGAGGAATTGATAAGAACATCTCTATCCATTTGGAAACCAAGAGGAAAATAAAAAATTACATCCAGCTTCTTCCTTCTAAAATGAAATCAATAAAGAAGGCAGAAAAATAAGTGTGTTTTATTTTCTACGAGCTTCCAATTGCCACACTCTGTCCAAATGCTGGCAATCACACAATAATGCTCACGACGGCTGGCTGAAACCCAGCCTGTTCTGGGGGACAGCAAGACACGTAACCCTCAGTGGGGCTTGGGACCAGATGTATTTTGGGGGTGCAATTTTACTCCTAATTCATATTAAATATTAAATAAATGGATGTGTTTTGGTGTTAGCAATTTATCCAGATGGATCCCTGTGTCCTGGGCAGCAAGGCCCAGGGAGTAAAGGGGAAGAGGGTGTGCCCATACAGTGAGGAACTGCCAGGAACCGAGAGAGGAAAAGGGTAAAATCACGGGGCCTTCAACACCATGTCCCTGCTGAGGCCCGGGGACCCTCACCCTTCCCAGACCCAGGAGGGGACACTGGTGTATCTGCAGCCCTATGACCAAAAGCGCAGTCAGCCAGCTCCCAACCACAGCCCCTTCAAGGGGGCCATGAAAACGGGAGCGTCCACTTGGCTGGGTGGGATGGGCCCATCCGGCACACCCTCCTCGGCGTTCCTCTCAACTGTCCTGGCAGGCACAGCACGTTTAGGGTCTCTTCCTGCTTCCTGAGGGGAAGGCTTTTCCAAGGGCCCTGGGACACCGGCCGGTGTACCTGGCTGGGTGTGAGCTGGCATCCTCCCCAGCTGCTACCTTCTCTGCCTTCAGACTGGGTCCATGCAGCCTGCAGGACAGTCATTGTGTGACCAAGGGGCAGCCAGGGTCCAGCAGCAAGGGTGCAGGCATGGGCCAGCATGTGAAGTCTCAGCCTCTGACCCCTTGTCCATATCTCACATCAGTGCACTAACCTTTCAGTCTAGATGCTACGTTCCTGCCTCTCAAGTCTTCATCACTGGCTTAAAGCTAACTGACGTGTCAACAGAGCATCTTTAAGACATGAAGGCTGGGGCCTCCCTGGTGGCGCAGTGGTTGAGAGTCCGCCTGCCGATGCAGGGGATACGGGTTCGTGCCCCGATCCCGGAGGATCCCACATGCCGCTGAGCAGCTGGGCCCGCGAGCCATGGCCGCGGAGCCTGTGTGTCCGGAGCCTGTGCTCCGCAACGGGAGAGGCCACAGCAGTGAGAGGCCCGCGTACAGCAAAAAAAAAAAAAAAAAAAAAAAAAACATGAAGGCTGAAAGGTGCTGTAGGGGCAGCCAGGAAATCCCAGGCCAGCCAGGTCTGCCCGAACCTCACAGAGTTCCCAGAGGGGGCCCAGGCTGCTCCGTGAGGGGCAGGGGGCAGGGGGGCAGAAGGATTCACTCTCCACTCCCATGGGTCTGAGGTCTGCCCTCTCTGGACAACCAGGCTGCCCAGAATGAATGTGGAATGTGGATGGGGATTAGGAGGGAGGTGGACTCTGCATTAAGAGGGAGGGATTGCTGCCTTCCTAAGACATGCCTGGTCAGCCCACAGGCCCGACGGCTCCCTCTGGGCTTCCAGCCACAGCCACAGCCCTGATCTGACTTGCCCCCCAACTCCACGTATCTCCTGGCACACTTTCTCAGTCTGCCTTTGTGGCTGAGACTGCCATTCCCTCCTAGAGGCTGACTTTATCTCCTCATATGCTCCTTCTCGCCCTTGGGCTCCGAGGCCATCAGGCCCCTGCCCTGCCAGGAAGCCAAGCACCCGGGAGGCGCACACCCTCTGCTGGGTGAGGGGCGGCTCCAAGCCAGCACCTGTCTGCCCCGCACTTCATGCCTTCCTACTCCACACTTCTTAACCTGCACCTCCACCCCACGGGTGGGCACCCTTTCATGGACCAGGGAATTGAGGCTCAGCGTGGTGAAGTAATGGGCCCCACATGCCTCAGCCTGGAACAGCAGAATCTGAACTCACACCCAGGCAGGCAGGTGCTAATGCCGTGCTTCCCTCACACAGCGGGTAGAGCTTCCGCACATTGCTGGCCCCAATCCCAGGACAGCTCGGCAGGCAGAGAGAGCCAGATGCTGCCCCCTGGACCCAGAGCTCCGTCCTAGTTTTCTTCTGTCATCAGGGCCTTCCTGCATAATAGCTCAACAGCATCTAAACAAAGGCCTTTTCCTCTTCATCACCCAGACTCATCCTCACCCCCTCCAGGACCCAGGGGGAGCCCGCCATCTCCCCAGCCCCCGAACACCCATTTGCATGTGCTGGCAGAGCAGACAGCTTCACACAATACCCTCACCCGCCCGCTGACGCACAGCCGGCCAACTCCACATCCAAACGGACGCTGTGCCTTTCTGCTTTTGAAAAGATGGCCCCCCAGGATCCTTCTCTTATACAGGAAACCCTCCATTTCTGAAGACTGAATTTGCAGAATTGGGAATGGAAATTGGGTTCGAGCTACTCTATGCCTTACCTAAAGAAAGCTCCTGAAGACAGAAAAGATTGGTAGGTTTACGTTCTGGTGATAAAGCTCTTTTCTCTGGGGCGCCCAACTCTGTTTTGTTTTTGAGTGACATATAACACCTACACAGTTTGCTGGTTACCTGGCTCCTCCCACACCTGCAGGATTCATTCTGGAGAGGGAGGAGGGAGCCACACCTGCTGAGTCCCTGCTGGGTGTCAGGGACAGTGCGGGCCACCTGTCTGTGGCCTCATGTAATTTTCTTTCTAGGGAAGTATGACCGTCCCCACTGAATGCCGGAGAGGCTGCAGAGCAGAGAGGGTGGACAGCGGCCCCCGGATCTGGCTGGTGAGCAGTTGTCCACACAGCCTTGCCCGTCCCCTTGCATCACACACAGAATCCACCTCGGAAGGCGCTGGTGCACAGGAGAGGGTGGGCCAGAGGCCTCTGCACCACTGGTCCTGCTCAGCCCAGCTGACCCCAGTCCCTGGAGCCCAGGTTGGGGCTGGCTGGCGAGGCAAACCCCAGCAGCGCTTTCACAGACACACAGGGCCAGGCAGAGCGGGAGGGGCCTTGTGAGCTCAGCGAATAGATTACCTGCTTCAATTATTTTATCTAACGATGACATTTGTACTGTAAAAGTCAGCAGAAAAATCAATGAGTTGTAAAGGACAAAATCTGGGGGAGGCTCCAGCCTAGCGACCTAGAACAGCAGCCCAGGAACTAGGAGGAAAGAGGCTCAGAACTGGGGGTGAATGAGACTCAGCACAGCAGAGCCTGGGCGGACCCATCCCCATCCTGGAGCAGAAGAGAGAAAGCCACGCCGAAGCCCAGCCCTGGACCCCCCAGCTTGGGACAAATATGCACTGAGTGGCACCTGTGTTCCAGGCAGCCTGCTCTACACTGCAGGGAGGACAGTCCCTGCTCTCGCCCAGCACAGTGGAGAGGCTGTTGTGTAATTAAATTGATAATGGCACAACGAAATAGTGACGTTACAATTAAACGAGGGCAAAGTATATAGCTTGTCAGGAGGCTCAGGGAGGGCTTCCAGAGAAATCACTTTAAGCTGAGGCTTGGAGGAGGAGTTTGCCAGAGGGGCGCATGCAGGAACAGCATTGGGGCAGAGGGAAGAGCTGGAACAAAGGCTGGGAGCTTGGTTTCCTCAAGGACCTGAGAGAAGCCGCCTCCTCCAATCCACTGGACCCCGCGACTACTCAGCCCCTCCCTTGGGGTCCTGAGGGGTAGAGGATGATGGTGGGGGCCTGACTTCCTCCTGCACATCAGCGGCCTGGGGAGGCCGCGTGGGCAGTGGTAAAGCATGCCTGTGCGCGCTCCCAGCCCAGAAGGCAGGCCGGGGATCCAAAGCCAGGGAGAGGTGCAAAGAACAGTGGACAGAAGCAAAGGAGTGGTGGAAATCCACGGAGCCCAGCAACAGTGGGGCTGCCCTCAGCTGACCTACTATGTGCTCCCAGAGGCAGCCTGGGCACCTGGCAGGACTAACAGCCATAGAGCAGCCATGAGGGTTTCCCTTGGCCCCGGCTACACCCACTAGAAGGAAAACTAATTCTGTGATCCTGGAGGTCTGCTCGCAGAGCACATTTCTTACTCTCTTTTATTATATCCTGGGGGTGAGGGGCACGGGGAGGGCAAGGAGCGCCACAAAGAAGTAGAACTGAGACAAGGTAGAGAGGGGTGGTCATGTCAGAGCAGCAGCAGGATGCTGCCATGCTCGGGCTCAGGCTTCGTTGAAGAAATGCCTAAACAGTCCTTCTCCTGCATGAAGGACCAGGCCCAGGCTAGACCACGGAGGAGGGGGAAAGAAAACACTTGGGCTCTGCAGGACCAAGGGGTAGGAGTGCAGCATTGTTTCCTGGCTTCCTGGAGACAGTGGGCTGGGGGAAGAGAGGAGACGCAGAGCATCAGGATAGAGCATGACAGCAGGGGCTAAGGATCAAGCCCCAGGGGCTGAGGAGGCTACCTATGGCTGGAACAATTTACAAAGAGGGAGATCCAATACGGAGCTCTGGTTAAGTTTAAGATTAAGACTGCGTCTGAGGCTAAGGATTAGGCCTGGGGTCAGTTTGGGGGCCAGGGTTAGGATGAGTGTTGGGTCTGGGATGAGTGTTAGAGCTAGGGTTGAGATCAGGGCGAGGGGTCATCCCTTCTTTTAGTCCCAGATGTTAAGTGGGTCTGTCCCACAGACCGCTTTGCATTGGGGTACATCAGAGGAGGGAGCACGGGGCAGTTCCGGCTACAGGACCAGGTGGGGGGTGAGTTGCTGGCAGTTTCGGGAAGTGACACAAGAGCAGGAACTGACACGCAGCAGGACTTGGGATTCAGGAGGTGAGATTCACCCCCTGCTCACACCCCCAGAAATCCTGTGCAGAGCAGTGGTCCTCACCACATTCAGATGAGGCCCACAGCCTGTTGACTGGACATTAGAGCAAAGGGAGATGGCAGAATGCTGAAGACACAGGAAAACGTGTCACGGTTCATTATGTCTAAGCTAACTGTGGGGTAAATGCGATCCACAGATCGGCCTCCGTAATGTGAGATCTGTCGTTCTCAGCAGTCCCTTTTGTCACTGTCATCATCTTAGCACGATTTAATGAGCCTCGGGTCCAGCTTTACTAGTACTTTACTATGTTTTTTCACTTAGTCCTCAAGAGAACTCTTTAAGGTCTATATTACTGTCCCATTCTGCAGATGAGAACACTGAGGCTTGGAGAAGACAAGTAACTTAGTGCAGTCCCACAACTGGGAGGTGTCAAAGCAGGACCTGCAGGCAGGACAGCCCAATTGCTGGCCCACAGTAGAAGTTGGCTTGGCTGACATTTAAAGTTTAGATAGAAACAAATTACTCTATCTTTGCTTCCCCAAACCAGGTTATCTGTGACCAAGACACAGTTTCCTTTGGTTACCACAGCCATACCTGAGTTTTTGCTGGGCAGTCTCTATTTCTACGCTGTTTTTGGCAGGGTTGGTTTTTGCCCTGTGCCCAGTACCTCCTCCCCTCCCAGTTAAGCCTGAGCCAGGCCCCAAACCCAAAGTCCCAATTCTCAGGCTCAGAACCTTCCTGCCTCTGTGTTTGGGAAGCTACAGGTGTCTCCACCCACCTGCTGCAGCAAGGATGCTGGGCTCTTTTGGCAGGGAGGCTCGGTGAACAGCACCCACCCCCCCAGCCCAGAAAAGGCCCAGCCAAGTGGAGCAGGAGAAAACTACCTCTCCCTCCCTGTGGCACTGCAATTTTCCCCACAAGCCCCAGCACCACCTTGTCAGGGAGCCCAAAGGTCATCCCACCATGTGAATAATGGTTGACTGGGTAGCCAATCTGGGGTTTCCAACGAGAAAGAACAAAGGGCCTGGCACAGGGAGTGTGTCCAGCCACTGGCGGGAGGCAGCCTGCTTGCCAATCGGGATCTGGCCAGACCCTCCCTGCTCCTGCCTTTCTGGGGATGGGCAGGGGGCAGGAAGGGCCACAGAGGCAGCCTGAAGGCCTTCGTACAGGCCCTGCCCAGAAAGAGTGCCTGTCTTCTGGAAGGAACCATGGAGCCAGTTGCAGAGAAAATGCCTTCCCTCTCTGGAAGATATTCAGGCATCTCCCTGAGGTGCAGAGGATAGATCCCAGAGGTCACACCCATCCCTGCACCGGGCTCTTTCCAAGGAGTTCAGAACCAGGCAAATGGACCTAAGGTCCTGTTGGGAGAGAGAAGTATCTGCGGGGGTGGCAGGTGGGAGGGCTTCCCTGCGGCATTCTCCAACTCCGGCCAACCTGCTGGACCTGGACCATCCCACCTAGTCTTCACCAAGGCCAGGCAGGGTCCATGGTGTTGTCCATTTTACAGATGAGGAAACTAAAGTTCTGATGTCTTCTCTGCCTCCCAACCACTGAGGGGTCAGCCCTCCAAAGCCTATTCCTGAGCCTCTGCCTTCTGGACACAAAAGAGGGCTGGCTGGACACCAGACTTGGTTTGGGCCAGCTATGGCCCAGGTATCCTGCCTGAGGATCTCGAGAGACTCATAAGACAGTAGACAGTGTCCTCAAGGGAAGGAAAGAATCAGGGCTGAACACTTGGGACTGGAGGTAAGTGCCAGGCCAGGCCCACAGGGTTCTCAGGGAAGGAAGGTGTGACAAGAAGCCACACAAGCCCCACAGCTTCTGAGCTCACAGTTCAAGCTCAAGAGCCGACTGAGTGTAATGAGGGTAGGAAAAGAAGGGAGCAGTCAGGGAAGGCTGCCTGGAGGAGGCAGACATAGGCATCAGTGGTTTGAAATCCTTCATAGGCAAGAGGGCAGCCTAAATAGGTCCAGACTCTACAAGAGGCACCAAAGGGCACAGTCAGCCTGTACATGGGTGGACCTTCGTTTCCTTTCCTCAGACAGTGCCGTGACTGGAGAGGAAGAGCACAGGCCTTTGAATCCAAGACAAACCTTCCCCCTAGCATATGGGTTGTGTGGCCTTGGTCAGGGACTGAACCACTCCAAGCCTCAGTTTCCACCTCTGAACAATGAACACGGTGCCATCTATCTCACCAGGCTGGTGTGCAGAGCTAGTGAGACGGTGCAGGTTAGATAAAGCGAGTCGCCCCGGCCCTCATCCATGGCACCAAGACAGGTGGGCCCTGCCTCAGTCGAAGGCTGTTATTCCCTTGGGTGCATCTGAGCCCTGGGATGCCCTCAAGGATCAGGACGCCTCACCTCTGGCCCCAAGATCATCACCAGCACTCAATGAGCCTGCTGTTCACACTCCACCTGCTGAGTTGGCATCCCCTGCCCTGCAAGGTATGGGAGAATGCCCAGCCAACTGCCCTCGCTCACCTGTTCCCAGTCCCAAGGCAGCCCCAGCCAATCCAGGGCGGAGCAGCAGGGGAAGCACTGCTGGTAGGGAGAAAAGACACAGAGACACAGAAACACTCACTCACATAGTCCAACACACACACGTGATTTATGACAACATGGGCCTCTATGAGATCTTCTTCTAACCCCATCCACTGCCCCTGAGGGATGGGGCAGAGAACCTGGGGAAGGCGTACATCAGAGGGAGGGGACCTGGGAGGGCAGCACCATTCAAAGTCCATGGGCCCAGAGAGAGTGAACTGGACTTTCTGAATTCAGCTGGGGCTGCAGGGAAGGGAGGTGAAACCTGAAGGGGGAGCACAGGCCCACAGCTCCAGCCCGCCCCTTGCTCCCAACCCTACCATGCCCCCTGCATGGATGCATGGGGCTGCTGAGGCATCCAGGCATTTCGGGGAGGCTGCAGGACACGGGCTGTGACATTGGAGGTGGCTTCTATGCAAGGATCCAGGCCAACTCAGGACCAGGCCAAGAGCTAGACTCGACGGCAATAAGGGCTTGCGTCCGACCTATGGATTCAGTCACAGCAAAGGGGCTGCAAGTGACCTCTGGAATCATTGTTGTGAGAAAGCCAAGTACCCAGGCATGCAGTGATGCTGGGCTCGGACAGATGGAGAAAAACGCAAGCACTCTTGGGCTTGTCGAGCCATCCTGCAGCCCCAGGGCTGCTGGTAGAGGCTTAACAACAAGGTCTTGGAAAGTAAGTTAATAAATAAAGAACCCCCTGAGTTGTAGTATTTGCAGATTTCCTGGGTGAAGATACATCCAACAGGGTCAATTTCAAGCTACCAAAGTGACTTCACTGAGCATGGAGTTAGGAAGCCAGCCAATAAGAGCTACTCCCAGCACACTTCTGCCCCGGGACACCCCCATGTGCCTCGTTCTATTTCGGAGGTGTGGGGGGCAAGCCACCCAGGAGAAAATGGGAGTGGGAACCAAAGACAGACCTCAGGGAATGCTAACAGGGCAACTGGTAAGGCTTCCTGAGTCCAGCAAGTCAGAGGAGCCATAAAATTCTTCCAGATATTTCCCAGCAGCAATCCAGACTGGGATTTCCGGAACATGGGCCCTCCCAAGCCAAGGAAAGGCCCCCATTCTAGAGGCAAAGAACCAAATCCTACAAGAGGAACCGCTCGCAGGAGCCTCGTCCCAAGAGATTTGCTGCTGAAACAGGGCAGTGGCCATTCATGTGACTCAGCCTGGGGCTCTGAGAACTCTGCATCTTCAAGGTATAGTCACCTTCTTTGTCCTGTTGCCCAGGGAGTGAGGGGAGGCAGGAGAGGGGCCCATGCAAGTTCCAAATCAGCACTGCCAAGGGTTTGCAGTAGGCAGGCCTTTCCCACCACGCTACCTCTCCCAGGAAGTCTTCGGGCATGCCTAGGACTACAGGAAATCAAGGGGCCAGAGGGGACGAGGATGTCCAAGCCAGCCCCGGAGCCTGTGCAGCTCTGGCCCGGCCCCCAGGGTTGGGTCCCTGCAGCTACAGATGTCACCCCTGCCATCACTCCTGCCCCAGCCTGGAGCTACCTGCTGTGGTCCTGATCCAGGCTCTACCGCCCATCATCCGTGGGTCCTTGGGGTGCGCCTGCTCATCTCCGGGAGGATACAAGCCTCTGCTCCCCCAGGGACAGGCGAACCACAGAGAAGCAATCTGCCAAGGGCCCTCAGCTGAGCAAAGCTCGCTGTTGTCACATAGGCACACACGCTCCCAGTGCCAGAGGACAACCGACACATTTGGTTGACAAAGGAGGAAGAGTCCTGCCCGAGGATGTGTCAGAGCAGAAGGGGAGCTATTTTGGTCCACGTTCTAAAAGCTGAATGGACAGCGGGACCTGTGCTCTCCATCTATCTACAGCAGAATGCCGAATGGTTTTAAATAGCACGTTCACTCACAGGCTTTCCTCTACACACAAGAGAAATGTTTACCCTCTGTACTTCCTACCCCCAGTAATCAAATACTCTTGATTTTCCTGCCTTCAGCCCTCCCATTCGGTGTGTCTTCCCTTGGAGGTGGTGGTTCTCACACTAAGCTGCATATTAGAATCACCAGGAAGCTTTTTTTTTTTTTTTCCCGGTACACGGGCCTCTCACTGCTGTGGCCTCTCTCGTTGCGGAGCACAGGCTCCAGACGCACAGGCTCAGCGGCCATGGCTCACGGGCCTAGCCGCTCCGCGGCATGTGGGATCTTCCCGGACCAGGGCACGAAACCATGTCCCCGGCATCGGCAGGCAGACTTTCAACCACTGCGCCACCAGGGAAGCCCCCACCAAGAAGCTTTGAATAATCTCTATAACCTGTACCCGTTACATCAGAGCATCTGAAGGCGGGACCCAGACATAAGTAGTTTTTTAAACTTCTCAAGTGATTCCACGTGCAACCACTACAGAAAGTGTGCTTTGTCCCTGCCAGGACAGCAAGAGTTTAAATTAAAGTAATACTACACATTCCCCTCATACTCCAAGGAATGACCCAGGGAAGGGACCTGGGGCAGATCTGAGGCCATCTGCCTTGAGCCCAGGGACTGGGTCTGCAAGCCTGGAACTTGAAAGGAAATTCCCAACATCAAGGCCAATTCTCAGACTCTTCTGAGGGTCAGGCCTCTCTGTGTCTCACTCACGGCAGTTTAGTCAATTAAGAAATTATTGAAGGAAGAGAGATAAATTAGGAGATGGTGAATCAATTAGGTTAGCTACTAATTAACTTTATATCTGTTAATGGAAGGACGACTCTGAAGGGTGAAGTTGTACCAAGATTCAGACATTCAAAACCTGAAAAATGTGGGTATAGGAATAGAGGACAGTCTAAATTGGGGTGGGAGTGCAGCAATGCAGGAAAATGCCACATTGTAGACAGTGTAGACTGTCCAAAGTCTTTTCAAGTTTCTTTAAGAGAGTCATTTTTAAGACCAAAAATGTGGAGATATATGAATAATCTATTTTAGAAGACTTTTAAGTCCAGGCCAGTGTATGGTCATTAAAACCTTGAGATTGTAATTTTACCTAAACCACTGACATCCAAAGTTTCCATAGCATGATATATATTAAACACTTCAGAAAGTACATGCTGCAAGAAAATGCTCCCCCCAATGATTTCAGTAAAGCACCAAGAATTATAACCCCCGCGTGACATGCCAGGCACTCTCCTAAATACTTTACACACGGTATTTTATTTCATCCTTAACTCAACTCTATGATGTGGGTGTTTTTTTTTCAAACAGCTTTATTGAGATATAATTTACATGCCACAGAGTTCATCCATTTTAATTGTGCAATTCAATGGTTTTTATTATATTCAGAGTGGTGTAACCATCCTCACAATCTAATTTTAGGAGATTCCCCCATCTCAAAAAGGCACCTCATGTCCATTAGCTGTCACTCCCAGCTATGGTCTGAATGTCTGTGTCCCCCCAAAATTCTTTGTTGAAATCTTAATGTGATGGTACTGGGAGGTGCTTAGGTCATAAGGGTGGAGCCCTTCTAATGAGATCAGTGCACTTATTAAAAAAAAAGAAAAAAAAGAAAAAAAAAACACCATAAAGCTCCCCACCCACTTCCATCATATGAGGACACAGCCAGAAATCATCAGTCTGCAACCCAGAAAAGGGCCTTCACAAAAAGAATAATAATAATTAATTAATTTTAAAAATAATAAATTTAAAAAAAATTTTAAAATAATAATAAAAAATATTTTAAAAGCAAAGGGCCTTCCCCAGACACTGAGCCTGCTAGTGCCATGATCCTGGACTTCCCAGCCTCCAGAGCTGTGAGAAATTAATGTTTTTTTATTTATGAGCCACCCTACCTATGGCATTTTTTATAACTGCCCAGACAGACTGAGAGATTTCCTATACCCCTCACCCACACCCCACCCCAGTCCCTGGCAACCACTTTCTATCTCTATGGATTTGGCTACTCTGTAAATTTCATATAAAGGGAATCGTACAACATGTGGTCTTTCGTGACTGTCTTCTTTCACTTAACATAATGTTTTCAAGTCTCATCCAAGTTTCAGTACTTCATTCCTTTTTGTGGCTGCGTAATATTCCATTGCAGGGGGATACAGTAGGTGCTATCTTTATCCTCATTTTGCAGGTGGGGAGCGACTCCCCAAGGTCAGAGGACGACTACGTGCAGAGCCAGGCAGTCTGCCTTCAGAGTCCACACTTAAGCTTCTATTAACGACCTACCATAAATTACTGGCCTATTTAATCCCATGGTATGAATCATTTCCTTATAAAAAATAATAGGACTATATTATATGCATGTAATTTCGCAGAAGTATCCAGGGATAAAAGTAAGCTGTCCAGGAAACTCGATTGGTAGTTTCCTGTTCTCATTAATATTTGCTCATCACTTATCCATTCATCCTGCCATCTGCTCCTCTCTCTAGCCAGCAAGTAACAACAGCACCTAAGATTATATAAAAGGTAAAGCATAAAACCTAAAATAAAAACCAAACAATATTCCTTGCATAACTAGGGAAAGAATACTATTATACTATTTTATTTTACTTTTTATTATGGAACATTTCAAACACTCAAAAGAGTGGAATGAACTTCCATGCATCTATGACTCAGCTTCAACCCTCATCAACCATACCTCACCCACCCCCAAATTATTGTGAAGAAAATCTCCAACATCATATTTTTCACATGTAAACATTTCAATTGTATCTCTAATAAGACAAGGGTTAAAAGAAAAGAAAACATAAACACAATACTCTGAGTACACCTAAAAAAGTGAAGGATCCCTTAATATCTTCCAGTATCTAGTCAGTATTAAAATTTCTCAAGAGTCTCATGTAAGTTTTTTTTAAACAAATTTTTCAAATCAGGATCCTGATGAAGTCCAATACATACAGCCAACTGTTTGATGCATCTTTTTAGTCACTTTAGTCTATACTTTGTGCCTCTGTTTCCTTTTCTCCCCCGAAATAGCCAGTGTTCCACAGAACCTTTGAGAAGCATGAAAAGTTCTAGACAGATATGTGTGTGAATGTGTGTATGTGGGTGTGTATACATATGTATAGATTCAGCTGTAAATATAGATATAGATGTAGATGCAAATGTAGACAGAGATGTAAATATAGATTAAATGTCGCCAAGTGCTGATCTGGTTGTTCTCTATGTATTTCTCTCCCCCTTTTCTCACTCACTCACTTCCCAAGGAACATTTCTTCTACTCTCCTACCTTCATCAAAGCAGGAAAAAAAAAGAAGACTCAAGGAAATGCCAACCTAAGTTTGAGAAGATTCAGGGCTAGTTTTTCATTTTTTACTTCTGAGACGCTAGATAGGTCCAGCCCAGGGGAAGGTCAGAGTGAAAAACTAAAAAAGAAAAACTAAAAAAGCAAATTGGGGAGAGAGGGAGAGGATCAGACAAAATCTTCTATAAAGCGGGACCAGGAGGGGTGGGATCAGGAGGGTGGGAGGGAGGCTCAAGAGGGACGGGATACGGGGATGTATGTATACGTACAGCTGATTCACTTTGTTTTACAGCAGAAACTAACACACCATTGTAAAGCAATTATACTCCAATAAAGATGTGAAAAAAAAAAAAAAGAGGGACCAGGAGAGACAGGCAGAGACGCAGAGGTGCCCATAAAGATGGAATACCTCTCCCCAGCGACCCACCACCCGAGAGCCCTCCGCCATCCTGCACTCTCGAAAGAGTCCCGGCCAGAGGGTAAGGGCCTGGGGTACCCTGTACGGGGATGGGGGACACAAGGGGGGACAGGGGGCCCTGCCCAAGGTAGAAATGAACTATTAGCAGGGACAGTGGTGGCCACACTACCACTGTTACACGTGAGCATGACCTGACACGGAGATGGAGCTAGACACCATCTTAACCACATTGATTAAGCACCTTCTCTGGAGAGACAGAGATAAGCAAACGATAACTACAGATGGACAGATCAAGGCACCAATAGCATAGATGGACAGACAGATGCACAGACACTTCCCTGGTTGCTGCCCACACATACACGCGTGTAGGCCCGCACACGCACACGTATGCACATACACAAATGAGCTGCTAGATATGGATGAAACTAGAGACAGGCGCCAAGCATGCCAGGCCAGGGTGGGGGGTGTGCCTGGAGCCATTTCCTGTCAAGGGACCCCCACCCCCTCAACTCTGGGCCTTGATTCATGCTATTCACTCTGCCACGAACACCCGCCACTCTGCCTCCTGTTCTCTCCACCTCAGACTCCAGGGGGCGTTTCCAGACCCTGCCCTTTCCCTTCGACCAGTTGTTACCCGCTGCACTGCCTGAAACTGTCAAGGATGGTCTTTGTCCTGTCCACAAATGAATACGTGAATGACTTTAGACATGTCAGTCCAGGACACCCTAATAAGAACTAATGGTTCAATGGTCAGCAACGAAGGTTCTGGAAATTTTCCGGGCTTTGGGGTCAAGCAGACCTGGTTCCTACATCAGTGTTACTTCCCAGGCCTCAGTTTCCTCACCTGTAAAACAAGGTGATGCTGCTGCCCTGAGGATGAAATCACGTAGAGAATAAGAGGTTTCTAGCATGGTGTTTTCCCCAGAGTAGGTGCTCAATCAATGTCTCGTGAAGACCAGTCCAGCATCCAATCTACCAAACACTCCCCAGCTATTGTGCCAGAGAGACGCAACGTCAGAGAGAGCGAAGAGCTGCGGCCGTGAGGAATACAACCTCCACCTCCCTGCATGTCCCCATGTGCTCTGACCATCAGCAGCAAAGGCAGCGAGGCTGCCAGGCAAGGCCACAGTTCACAGTGATGCTGCACCAGAACAAAGGCGCCCCAGTTCAGGCCCGCGGTCTGGCCCAGGAGCTGCCTCCTTGCCTTTGCCTGGAGAGCAGGCTCGTAACCGAGGCGAGCCCCCTGAGAGGCCTTCAAGGTGGGTGGGACAGGGCAGGGCTGCTGCAATCTCCATGACCCACAAGACCTGCCTGCCTGCCTTTATCCGACCTTGGACTTGCACGACCCAAAGAGCAGACACACGATAGGGATGTTGCCTCACGCCCTCCCTAGCTAATGGCCTTTGCAGCCCTCCTCTGCCCTGGTTGAAGCCACCGACACCCCCAACACACATATGCACACAAATGTATACACACGCACCCCTCTGCAGGACCCAGAACGCCCCCTGTGGGGATTCGAGGGACTTCAGCCCACCTGGACCTCTCCAGCACAACGTCCTGGTGTGGAGCATCACACAGTGGCAGAAGCCTGAGCGCTTTGCCACTAACTAGCTGTGCGATCTTAGGGACATTCTGTAACTCTCCTGAGTCTTAGTTCCTCATCTGTAAGATGAAAACAATCATTTCTGTCTCAATGCAGAACAGACTAGACATGAGAAACACTTGTTGAATGAATGCGCACGTGAACAAATAATCTACCCAAGAGCCTGGCACTAAAACTAGGACTGCGAGTTTGCTTCCCCATGCTGACCTGGTGTAGACAGGGTGAGACAATGCTGCTAAGTGAGCTCTGGGGGGTCCCCACGCTGCCCCCACTTCCCGGGACAGGACGCTCACCCTGGCCTCCTCTGCCTAACTCCCATCCTAGTCTGCACACTGCTGCCCAGCTCCTGAACTTGGCCTCTGCCTCGTGCCTGACTGCTTCAGCCTTCTTCGATAGGAGCTGGTACCCTGAATGTGACCACGACCTTGGTGCACAGACTGCTCTCTGCTAGTGTCTCCACCAGCATGGACATCTAGGAGCCCCTCCCCAAACACTACCACCACTCGGGTACCATGTACACCATTTCTTCTTAAGTGAACCATAGTCAAACCTGCTGCCAACCCTACCCGCCCCACCCCCAGGCTGCTCTGACTGTCCTGTGACCAGGGCTACCCTGCCACACCTGTGGAGCTGCCCTGCCCTGCACCTGCTCATGGCATGCTGGGAGTCCTGGAGGTCATGACCATGACACTTAGAAATGGCAGGGAAAGGACAGCCTGCAGATCTCTCCAGTGCTGAGCTCATCAGCGGCCAGCTGGTTAATGGTGCTGGAGAAGCCAGATGAGGCTCATCTCACTTATAACACACGCATCCTGAGCAGCAGATCCCATCCCCTCTCACCGACTCAAGGACATCACTCGACCTGTTGTCCATTCTCTCTTGTTTGTGGCACGCTCTCTGCAGGGGCATTCCATCAGGACACAAGCACACTGCCATGGCTCCCATCTTAATGAAAACACCCCTCCCTTGACACCAACACCCCTCCATGACTTTGTTCCCCTTTATAATGAGACTTCTATCAAAAGCTGCCTGTACCTTCTGGTTCTACTCTCTCTCTTCCCATTCTCTCTTGAACCCACTTCCATCAGCTTTGGCTCCATCATCCCCCTGCAACAGCTCCTGTCAAGGACCTCAAATGCCTTTCTGCTAGAAATCCAATGGGTAGCACTTAGCCCTCATCTTCCCTGACCCACCAGCACCAGTGGATGAGGCTCATCCCACCCTCCCCCAAGAGCGCCATCTCTTCCTGGTTCTCCCCCCACTTTGCTGGCGGCTCCTTCTTGGTCTCCCTTGTTGGTTCTTGGTTGCATCATCTGACACACACATTTACTTATGTATTTGTTTACTTTCCACCTCTCGCCCCTAGAATGGAAGCTCCATGAGGTCAAGTTCATTGTCACGTCCCTACTGTCTACAGCTGTGCCTGGCACATCGTCAGTGTTTGATAAACATTGGTGGATGAGCCCATTTGGGGAGAATGGACCACCATTCTTGAGGACTAGCAATTGCCAAGTCTTGGGCCAGATGCTGGGGATACAGAGGTGGGCAAAGCATGGTTCCCACCCTCAAATACCACACCCCAGGTGGGGGTAGGAGGACATTAGGATAGAGAAAAAAATGAATACTACAGCAGTAGTATTACAGTAATAAAAGCATAATAGTAGTCATTCAAAGAAGAAGGGGGAGGGGGAGGGGAGGGGGAAGGGGAGGAGGAGGAAGAGAAGGAGGGGAAGGGGAAAGGGAAGGAGAAGAAGAGGAGGAAGGAGCACACGGGAGCATATCTCTAATATTACCTAGAAGAACAGAGAAGATGTTCTCTGAGCTGGGTCCTGAAGGCCTATTAAATTTACTAGGGTACAAGGTGAAAGGAAAGCATTCTCTGACAGGAAGATCAGCATGTGCAAAAGCACTGAGGCTTATAAAGTTGGGGTCACTAGCAACGAGCAGTCCATGCATGTTCTGAGAACTAAAGCAATCCAGTGTTGCTGAAGATTAACTGCAAACATGGGCGAGTAAGAAAAGATGATGTTGGAGAGCAAAGGAAGGCCCAGGCTAGGGAAATTCTGAGATGCCATGCTGCAAAGCTTGAACTTGATCCTGAGTCAACAGAGAGCCACCCAAATTATCAGACTGGGATTCGACCGATCAGATTCATGTTCTCAAATCCCCTTTGGTGACTGTGGATTAGAAGCAGAGATATTGGTTGAAGGACCTTGGACAGGTCACTATCATACTAACCTAGGTAAGACATGATGAAGGTCGGTAATGGGGGGATGGAGAAAGGGTAGACTCAAGGATGCTCAGAACAGTGGGTGATCAATGGGCTGAGAGCTGTGTGAGAAATTAGGGAATATCCCCCCCCCGGTGACAGCGGTGCCACCAGCCAAGACAGGAGGGGACCAGATGTGGAGGAGAAACAGTGAGTTCACACACTGCGCCCCTGAGACAGCCCCAGGCACACAGCTCGGCTTCTGTCATGTCACTTTGCCGCTTCGCCCCTAAAGCAGCAAAGACCAGCGGCACCCAGGGTCTCCCACCCGCCCTGAGGGGAGACAGGTGAGCACCACCCACCAGGAGCAAGTGCTTCCAAGAAGGGAAGAAAACCCACGGGAGGAAATAGCTGTGTCTGCTCCCGGAAAACTTATTTGCCTTTAACACGCAGCGAGGAGGGTTATTTAGACCAATTTCAGCACATTGTCTTTTCCCTACTCCCTCCAATTAGGGCTGTTTTCTGAGCCAGCCCCTGGGAAAAGCCTGCCCGACATCCAACTTATTTCTCTGTCGGCTTCAGGCAGAAGTGTGTGTGTGTGTGTGTGTGCGTGTGTGTGTGCGTGTGTGTGTGAGAGAGAGAGGGGGAGAGAGAGAGAGAGACAGAGACAGAGACAGAGAGAGAGTGCGCGATTGGAGGGGGGAGCCCAGTCCATCACTGTGAAGCGAGCGCCGAGCTACCCTCTCTGAAGACACGGTCACAGCCTTGAGGGCCGTAACGGGTGAGATGAGTTTTCAAGGAGGAGGCCTGTGGCTTCCTGTAGACCTCTGTGCTAATATTTTTCTTCAGAAATCAGGTCATCTCCACAAAAACCAAATCTCCACAGTCCATTGACCAAATGACAAGATCACCAAGCGACCAGTTCTCCTAGCGGCCAACTGACCAGAGGCCAAATCGCAAAATCACGTGTCTCTCAAACACCGGTTGGTGTTACTAAGGGTTTTTTCTAAGTTTTCCGTTTATCTTGCTCCTCCCCCACCTACCCATTTGCACATAAAACTGAGGCAGAGGAAGAGGCAGGGGGAGAAGGATACAGGGCAGAGGCAAGGACTGGGGTAAAAGCAAAACTGCGGAAGTATCTCCAGTCTTTTAGCAAAGAGACTATTCAGTGAGTTGCTCTAAGGCCAAATGGGCCTGATTTTTGGCAAATCGGCACAGGGCTACTGGTGAGGACACCCAGGCTGCTCCCATCCACGCCCCAGAATCATGCCCATGGGTCGTTTCGCTGCTTGTGCTGGGTCGCAGGAAGGGTTTCAGCCAACAGCCAAGAGGACAAACCCAAGAGAGACCACACTTCCACATGCCGGCCTCCAGGTGACCAGCACGTGGCTCGTTCCTCAGGACCGTGGTCTCACACGGTGAACCAGAGACTCCTTAAATTAAGCAGCCCGTTGGTCCACACTTTGGAGTATAGGAGCCACAGCCAGGCCTTCCTAGGCCTCTCTTTCTGTTTTCTCTTCCCCCTCCCCCATTCCACCTTTTTTCTCAGCAGACCATTCCTCCCTAGCATCCCTGCTTAATTCTGAGTGGGACCATCTATCCCAGAGGCCCTCAAAATCAGTGTCATGACCAGGGAACCCTTCGTAAGTGTTCTGATGGGGAGAACCTTCTCCGCGACTTTGAGCTGAGGGCCTTGACCTTGGGCGGGCAGGACTGCAGAGTCCTGATTGATCTTCAAGCTTTCCTCCAGCCCCACTCTCCTCAGGCTGGTGGTCCAGGGTCCCAGCCTGGCCTGAGCAAAGGATGTGATGGAAAGCACAGGGGTTCCGGCGATCAGACCAAGCTGGGCACCTGCCAGCCTCCAGCAGCTCTATCCCCTCCCCCTCCCTCCTTCTCCTCACTGTCCCAAGATCCAGCAGAACATTTATTTATCCAAATCCAATCAGGCTCCCCTTGATGATATGCCAGGCATCCTCACCAGGTCACCTCCTCTGATTCTCACCACAGCCCAAGCAGGAAGTCACTTCCACCCCCAGATTTCAAGGGAGGAAACTCTAGCTCAGAAAGTTTCCCTTCCTTGTCCAAGGTCACATAATTTGCAAATGGAGAGCCACAATGTAATTTTGGATTTTACTGGCTCTAACAGGTGATGGGATTTTGTGGGACCCCAAGGCCCCTTCTTCTCCTTGGGTCCCCCACTTACTGCACCAACTGGCCATAGGACAGTGTCCTTCCATCTATGGGAATGTCTTTATGAAGCAGGGAGCCACAGCTCACACAAATTCTGCCCTGTCCCACAACCACCAATCACGACAGCCACAGATGATCCTCCTGGCCCAAACCAGTGAATCAGGTCTAAATAAATGTTGGCTAGGATTTCAGCCACCTTAATCAAGAGACATCTGACAGTGAAAAGTCACCCTCCCCAGGTGACCACAAGGAAGCCCATCTTTCCCCCGCAAAAGCCAGCTTCCTGCAAAGGGAGAGGGGAAAGGGGCTCACGTTATTAGTCATCCACCTCCATCCAAACCACTGCACGTGGGCAGGGAGAATCCCAGGCTCTGGGTCCAGAAAGACTCCCAGAGAGGTCATCATCCTGCTTAAAGGCCTGGAGCACCATAAAGAAAGTGGAGCTCCAGTGGCCTAAAACAGAAGCACAGCCAAGAGTGTGGGACACGCTGGGGCAGGGCAGAGCAGGGCTGAACAAAAGGAGGGGCGTCCTAGGTGGTGGCTACAGGTGAGATGACCTGCCAACAAGCCTGTGAGGGGGAGCCTCCAGTGGTGCAAGGGAAGGAGACCCAGGGAACGTGGTGGGAGAGCACCACACCACAGGGTCCTGCAGGAATCACCTCAATTACTCCTCTCCTCATAGCAGGTGTCCAGTAGCAGGTGTCCCTCTGCCCATTTTCCTGACAAATGACACAAGAGTCCCCAGGTGATCAAATGCTTCCCAGGGCCATGCTTAGGCATGTATAAGGGTCTTATCTCTGTTAGGAAAGTGACTCTGGGATCCCTGAGACTCTGACCTTGTTCCAAACATAATCAGAACCTGTGGTCTGCTGAGTGCAGGGATCAGGTCAAGGGCAAGGACGATTCGAGGGACCAAGGTTACCGGCCCCATGGGCTCCCTGCCCTGAGCTGGGCTGCGGCAAAGGTATGGGCACTGGGGAGCCTTGTGGGAGAAAGCCCATGTGTACGTACTCAGTCCCAAGCCTCCCCCACACTCTCCAGGGGCTCATCCACAAAAGGCCCCCATCTTCTTGTGAGCTGCAGGCAGGAACAAGGTAGCTGCCAGAGCCTTCTCTACCACCTGAGGACAGGCCCTGGAATTGGGCGGTGAAAGCCCTCTGAGACTAAGACACAAAGAGGAACAGGTGCATGCAGGGCCCCCCCCCCAGCACCCTCCTGAGATGGGGTGGAGGGAACCCAGGGCCAGACCAGAGAGGCCACAGGCCCTGAGGGACCAGGTAAGCTCAGGGCGGGCTAACCTGGAGGGTCCAAGGTAATGCTGAGGATCAGGGTGCGCAGCGTGGGGTCCTCACTTGGATGCTGGCTGTGTGGAGGGTAGCTAGGCCCAGACCCTGAGGCTTCCTCAGACATACAGGCCACAGGCAGGACAATCTTCAAGGCTCAGACCTGACACCCAGCAGGCTCCTGACCAGCTTTCTGGTCCAGGACAGGAAAGTGAAGGTTTCTGCACATGGCGCATCTCCTGGGGCCTCCCATGGTAAATGGAGACCCCGTTCTCATGGTTGCAGAAAGACCTAGTACTGGGGCAGAGTGACCTCTGCCACTCAAAAAACCGGGTAAGAAGCACCTTCCAGTGTACACAGACCTGAATCCAGAGAGGGAGTCAACAGCTCAGAGCCCAGCTGGGAGAAGGGAACACAGACCTCTCTGGAAGTGAGCTGACTTAGAGAGACAAGGAGGAGAGAGTCATGGTGGGTCCAGGAGGGGCTAAGCACTGGACACCTGCACCTGTGGACATGAGGGGGTTGGTGAACTAAAGTCATGGGTCTACCCTTCCTTGGAACATGGACCCTTTAAGCATTTGGTGAAAACTACAGACTTTTCCCAGAGAAAAAGCAGAAACATGTGTATGCACACATACACATTTTTCCATAGAATTTCAAGAAGCTTAGGGATTCTGTGAACCCAGGGAGTGAACCTCTGAATGAGAGGAAGTCATATATATTTTGTGCATTAAATAAGAACAAGATTATTAATCACTTATTGGTACTTATCTTCTTGCTTCCTTATTTCTTCACTTTCTGTCTCCTATGCTAGACTATAAGCTCCATGCGGGTAGGAATCTTGACTCTGTCATTCTCTTCGTTCCCCAGTACCTAGGACAGAGCCCGGCATGCAGACGGCACATGATAGACACCTACTGGATGAGTAAACGGATTTAGAATCCGCTATGTCCTTGCTCCCACTGATCAGCAAACAGGCGTGGGACAAACCACAAGGAAGTGGACTTCTTTATGAATCTGACTCCGAAACTTCAGACTCCGCCCACCAGAACTAGACCCTGGCATCAATTTCACATGAACCTCCACAGACGCAGACAGCCTGGAGCTGAGAGCTCAGCTCTTCTGGTTGCGCGTGTGAGGAGAGAAGGTGGGGGCAGGCAAAATTCCAGGGTCTGCGGGCGCTTCCCAGAAGCCCTGCCCTGAGGACGCTGCCCACCAGCCCTGGAGAGCAGCCAGCAAACTAGCCTGTGTACCTCTGCCTCTGGGCCGTGAAGATGGGAGGCAGCAACGGGCAGGGGTGAGGGGCCTCCACTCTGCAGGCCATTGATCTTCACTAATGAATTTCTTCGTGGAAAGGAACAAACTGCTCCACAGTGCGACTGGCCAAGGCCGCCCCAGCGCGGCAGCCTGGTGTCTCGGGCATGCTAATTACCATGCTGTCTGAGTACATCTGATCAGCTTCTCCCCACCTCTGTTCCATAACTGGCATGCTAATCTGTCCCTACCTGATGGCTTCTGAGCAGGCCAGAGACTTACTAATCAACCCTAATGCAGACAGTTGATAAAGGAAGAAACTTATAACACTGAGATTAAAAACCATGATGTCAGCTTCTAGAAGATCACGATTCACTTAGCTTCTTTTGTAGTGCAGTTCAAGGACTATGGGTTGAAATCACTCATTGCATTCAGGGCCCCTGATACAGTCCTGACTGTTCCACCCTTTCTATCCCATGTGTGACAGAATTCCAGCAAGCCAGCATGACTCACTTATGTGGTAGATGTTACACAGATGGATTCTCAAACTAACACGTCTTTGGAAACCATAAGGAAAAGTTTGAATGAATTCAGGCATGATGGTTTCTTTGGCGTGGAAACAGAACTCCTGTGACAGGCAGCATGGTATCTGGAAAAGGCAATGAAATTCTTAACAGCTTTATGGAGGTATAATTGGTATGCAATAAATTGCAAATATTGAAGTGCATGATTTCAACATATGTATCGCCACAATCACCACCATCAGGATAACAAACATATTTCGTGACCCCCCCCAAAGTTTCCTTGTGTCCTTTGTGGCCCCTGCCACCCACCCCAGTCTCCAGGAAACCACTGAACTGCTTCTCTCACTATAGATTAATTTCCATGCTCTAGAGTTTTATATAAATGTAATCATTCGGTGTGTATTCTTTTCTGTCTGTCTTCTTTCACTAAACCTAATTACTTTGAAATTCATCCATGCTGTTACTGTAGCAATAATTGATCCCATTTTATTGCTGAATAGTATCCCATTGTATAGTTGTGTTTATCATCTATACCACAATGTGTTTATCCATTCACTTGCTGACAAACATTTCAGCTGCCTTCTGGTTTTGGTATTACAAATGAAGTTGCTATGTGTTTTTGAGTGGATATATGCTTTCATTTCTCTTGGGTAAATACCCAGGAGTAGAATGGCTAATATGGTAGCTGTATGTTTAACTATTTAAGAAACTATCAAACTGTTCTCCATAGTGGTTGTGTCATTTTACATTCCTACCAGCAGCGTTTACAATAGCCAAGACATGGAAGCAACCTAAATGTCCATCGACAGATGAATGGATAAAGAAGATGTGGTACATATATACAATGGAATATTACTGAGCTGTTAAAAAGAATGAAATAATGCAATTTGCGGCCACATGGATGGACCTGGAGACCTTTATCATACAAGGTGAAGTCAGACAGAGAAAGACAAATATCATATGATATTACTTACATGTGAAATCTTTAAAAAAAATGATACAAATGAACTTATTTACAAAACAGAAACACTCATAGACTTAGAGAACAAACTTATGGTTACCAGGGAAAAGGGTCGGGGGAGGGATATACTGGGAGTTTGGGATTGACATGTACACAGTACTATATTTAAAATAGATAACCAACAGGGACCTACTGAATAGCACAGGGAACTCTGCTCAGTATTCTGTAATAACCTAAATGGGAAAAGAATTTGGAAAAGGATACTTGTATATATATAACTGAATCACTTTGCTGTACACGGAAACTAACACAACATTGTTAATCAAATATACTCCAATATAAATTTTTTTTAATTTCTTAATTAAAAAAATAAAAATAAAGAATCCCAGTTGTTCTGTAACCTCACTAACACTTTGTATTGTCTGTCTGGCCATTCTAGGAGGTAGGCAGTAGCTTTTCACTGTGGTTCTAATTTGCATTTCCCTAATCCCTAACTAGTAAGCATCTTTCCATGTGCCTACCTGTCATACATATATCTTCTTTGGTGAAGTGTCTATTCAAATACTTTGCCTATTTTTCATTATGGTGTTCATTATTATTGAGTTTTAAGAGTTCTTTATAGTCTATATGTGATTTCTTTATCAGAAGTGTAACTCGTAAATATTTTCTCCCGGTCTGTGGCTTGTCTTTTTATTCTCTTAACAGTGTCTTTCACAGAGCTTCATTCTTAAAGTGGTCTTAATTTTAATTAAATCCAGTTTATCAATTTCTTTCTTTTATGTATTGTGCTTTTGGTGTTGTACCCAAGAAATCTTTGCCTAACCTAAGGTCACAAAAGTTTTCTATTGTGCTTTATAGATGTTTTATCATTTTAGTTTTTTCACAGTCTGTGATCCATTTTTTACTTATGTTTTATATACAGTACAGGTATAGATTGAAGATTATGTCTTTGCACATAGATATTTACTTGTTCTAGCACCATTTGTTGAAAGAGCTCTTCTTTCTTCATGGACTTGCCTTTGCAGCTCTGTTGAAAATCAATCATCTATACATGTCGGGGTCTATTTTGGGGTTCTCTATTCTGTTCCAGTAGTCTGTCTATGTTTACACCAAAACCACATTGTCTTGACTATTATAGTTTTTCATGTTTTGAGGTCATTTAGTTAGTCCTCCAGGTTTATTCTTCCTTTTCAAAGTTGTTTTGGCTATTTTAGGTACTTTGCATTTCCCTATGAACTTTAAAATCAGTTTGTCAAAAAGCCCTGGTGTGTAGCTCTTGCTGATTTTCATGGTGTAAATACTCCCACATGGTCAATTTCTAGCTACTAAAGTGCTGTCACTGAACACGGAGCTGGGAAGAAGTGGCCCAGAGGCTCTCGTGAGCCCGTGCACGTTGGCTGCAGGTCACCACACACACCCCACCCCGCACTGCCTCCGTCCCCACAGCAGATGTGGAGGCCCAAGAAGTCTCACTGTGCTGGTGCCGTGCCCTCTGCCATGTCAGGAGAGGCTGGAGCAGCACCCACGGCCACTGCCTGGCTTTGTGGCCAGGGCCTCTGACCACAGAGACTGTCACCAAGGCACAAGGGAGGTCCAAGGTGGGCCGCTGGGGAGGAAAGCTTCTCCCCCAGTTCCTGTCTCCGGGTACCAAGGTGCCCCTGATGCGCCATACCATCCTGCAGGTCTGGAGCGCACCTGACACTCACTCTGATGCCCTTCCTCCCAGGCCGGCTAACTGCAAGTCCTCAGGAGGATTTCACCTTGAGCTGCCCATGGCCCTCCAGTGAAATCCTGTGTCGCGTAGAAGGAAGCAAATTGATTGATCTTTCTTGGTGACTGTTAGCAAGATTCAGAGCTGGCAGCAGACTACATTCATCTGTGCCTCTGACTTTAATTACCACAGGTACCTGGGGTGTGTGCGTGCCTGCATGTGTGTGTGCTCATGTGTGTGTAAGCCTCCAGATCTCTGGTCTTTTTATTTCTGTACCTCTGACCCACGTCAAACAAGCATCAGCTCAGTGCCGTCTCCATGCTCCCAGCTCCCACACGGTGGCCTCTCTGGGAGATTCCCGTTCCCACTGGGCGGTCCTGGCTCCAGGACCATCTCTCCCATTTGCCCCTTTAACCCTGGGTGTTCTGGTGCCTTCCTAAAGTTGTTAGTCTGGGTTGCTTCCATGTCACCTGTCTCACCTCTGGTAGTAGATAAATTCCCTCCCCTGAAGGACAGAGAGTGGACTGTGTTTCCCTGACTGCGCCCCAACTGATAAATCCTGTGTAGCCAGGATTTACAGAGTCTTGGGGGAATGATGAGAGAAGAGGTTGGAGAAGGAGTGGGGCAAGGAACAGACCTTGAGGCCCATGGGCTCCCTGAAGGGATTTGAACTTCTCCCACAGGAGAAGGGGCGCCATGGCCGGGTTCTAAGCAAGGCTCTGAGTTTAAGGAAGCTGACTTTGGTGACAGTGAAGAATGAATGGACGCCTTCCAAAAGGTATTATATGTAAATACACGCTACACACACACACACACACACACACACACACACACAGGCTCCCAAGAGACTACACTTTTCTTTCATTACCCTCAGAAAGCAAAGAAGACAAAAGGTGGGAACAACCCAAATGTCCATCAACAGATGAATGGATTAACGAAATGTGGTGTATAGACATACACTGGAATATTATCCAGCCTTAAAAAAGAAAGAAATTCTGAGACATTCTATGATATGAGTGAGCCTTGAAGACTTTGTGTTGTAAGATAAGTCAGTCACAAAAAGACAAACACTGTATGATCTCACGTATGTGAGGTCCCTAGAGCAGTCAAATTCATAGAGGGAGGGAGAAGGGTAGTGGCCAGGGGCCAGGGGAGGGGGCACTGGGGAGTTAGAATCTAATGGGTACAGAGTTCCAGCTTCGCAAAATGAAAAGAGCTCCAAATACGCATGGTGGTGATGGTTCCACAGCAATGGGAATGTGCTAAATGCCACTGCATTTGCACACTGAAAATGGCTAAAACAGTAAACTTTATGTTGTATAGATTTTACCACAATTGAAAAAAGCAAAGTGGGACATTCCCAGTGTACAAGCAGACTGCAGTACCTGTCACAAGGACCCGCAGGTGACATCCCTTCATACCTACATCTGTGGCAATGCCACAGAGCCATGGAGGTCTACAGCAACAAAGTCCGTACAGGCCACACAATGAGGGTACACCCTCCAGAGCAGCCCTCTGAGTTCCGGCCCTAAGGCTGTGCTGTGTTCATGTCCAGGAGGTGTGCGGTCAGGAGGGTCTGGAGGATGGGAGGCAAGGGGTGGGGGATGAAGAGAGGGTGGGACAGCCAGAAAAGGCCTCCTGGGCCTCCTCCCACTACAGCATCTTCTGACCCAGGGGCCCTCAGGGTGCCACCTGTCCCACCCCTCCTCTCCCTCCTCACACCAGGGGAACACACACATCTGTCGCTTGGAGCAGTGGGGAGGACAGTAAGGGTTTGAGACTTAAATTGCCACCTGCAGCTGTAACCCCTCCCAGCCTCAGTTTCCTAGACTAGCTGGTGTGCGTGTGCCAAACTTGCTGATTGGCTGTGCAGACTGAGAAAAGGATGGTGAAGGCGCCTGGCACAGGGTAACTGCACAACAAGTGTTCTATCCCCTTCCTTTTGGAGAATCAATGCAGGGCACATCACTCTGTTTATGGTCCCTAAGCAAAGCTCAACCAAACGGCCTTTAGCCTGTAGGCCCTGGGGAGATGAGGCAGAGATCTTCCATGGGGACCTTTGGTTAATAAAGACTTGTCACCCAAAGATGCTCCCCCCATCCCAGGTGGACAAGGGACAGGGACCCTTCCTGCCACAGTGACCCCGGGGGTTCCCTGGGGATGGAAGCAGTCCCTTCTAGCTCAGACCAGCTCTGACAGTTGGAAAGTTCCTGATTTCCTGTACCACCTCCCCCTTAGTCCAGGTCCAGTCCTGGTACCACTTAGAGCAGGCTGGAGTCTTTGGCTCACATCAGCCCTTCCCCCAGTCCCAGGCCCGTCAGCTGCTCCTCCAGGGACCACCCACGTTGGCTTGGCTCCATCCCACCCATGAGGCGTGACCCCTTCAAAACAGGACACACCACAGGACCACCCGCCCCCACTGCCCACCCCCACCGAGCTGCAGCTGACTCAGTTCTCAAATAGTTTCTCATAAGAGCTGCTGCTGACCTAAGAGGGCCCCTGCTCCACCTCACAGGCTTCTCTGATTTTGGATTTTGTCCCTGATTTTCTGCCTAATCACACTTTTTCTCAGCAACATGGCATCCAAGAAACTATCTTCCTCCAAACCAACAAAGAAAAAGAAAAAAAAAAAACAGGGACCGGAATAGGGTCTGTTCTCCAAAATACTTCTCTTCCTGCCTGCCTTATTTTGGTACCTGGCACCTTAGCACTATCTTTCTAGCTTCCTAACTGGAAAACACAGGACCCACTGCAACTCAGCAACTCTACTTTCTAGCAATCCAGCCCAGAGAAATACTTAGGCATGTGCACAAAGCTGTGCCTTCAAGGGTGTGCATTCTAGCATTGTTTGTAAGAGCAAAATCACCAGAAACCACCCAATGAGGAAATGGATCCATAAACCCCACCCTGCCGAATGCTGTACAGCAGGTAAGGAGAACAAGGTAGAACCAGGGGGACCGACATGGTGTGAAGGCTCCGAAGCAACTCAAGTAAGAAGCACAGCACAAAGCAAAAGCTTCCGCTTTTGAAAAGCTCCATGTATGTGCACATGAATGTCTGTACATGAGAAGTGTGACGAGCCCAAGCAAGGCCTTTACTTAGTTAGCTCTAGAGAGGAATGCAGGGGAGGGAGCATTAAGGGCACCTATTGTTCTCACCTTAACTGCCTAAGTTGTTTACCCTTTTTTTACAAGACATATTCATTTTGTGTTATTACTTATACAATAAAAATAATTTCAAAGAAAAATCAACAAAGCAAAGAAAGCAGAGTGATTTACCCTTCCATGTTTCCCCACTGCCTTTAGAAGACTCAGCCTCTCCACCACCTGGGCCAGGTCCATGTCCCAGTCCCTGACCCCAGACACTAGATCCAGCCAGACAGAACTTCCTCCAGCTCTCTCACCCCTGGGCCCCCATATCTGCCCACCTTGCCCTCCCCTCTGCTCGGCCCTCCTCACTCCATCAGGACTGAACTCCACTCTCAAAGGCCTTCCCAGGCTCTGCTGGGCAGGCCGAGCTCCCTGCCGCAGCTCCAGTGGCCGTCACAGCACGGCCTCCATCACGACCCTCTTCCCCAGTGAAGGCAATTACCCTTGGGGCCAAGGGGACAAAAGCTATGCCTGCCACGCTCACCTCCAATTCCCCAGCACAGCACCTGGAACTCGGTGGGTGTCTGGCCGGTGGAACTGGCCTGATTAGATACAGGAGGCCTTGCTCAGTAGGCGACAAGAATCCACAGACTCCGTGAAGACCAGCCTAAAGGAAGCTCAGGTGGGGGCAGTCCGACCCGCCCTCCGGGAATGGCGAGCTCTAGCCTGAGACCACCCTCCATAGTCAGAGGACTGTGAGTGACAGTCAAACAAAACCCACCTCTGCAGGTGCTTTAAAGTTGAGCCGGGATTACTGTTACACTCTGTCTTCCGTGGCCCCTGCATAGACCAGGTTCCTCCGGGGGAATTCTTTGAAGTGCTGGAGAAGCCTTCTGGAGCATGTGGACGCCCTGTAAGCCACGGCTTCCTTGCCCCATCCTGCCTGCCAGGAGAGCATGCTCACGGCGCTCTTACCAGCCTCCCAGCCAGCGCAGCCACTGCGGCCCTGTATTCATTTTCTGACTGCCGCTGCCTTACCAGAAGACTCTGCAAACCCTCTCTAGATGTGTGCAGGAAAGAAACAGATAAGCAAACAGGCAGACACGGCATCCCAAAACAATTAAACCAAAAAAATCACGACAGCATGCCAGGCCCACGTGGAGGCCCCTGCCCTGGACCAGGAGGCTTGGGGCGAGAAGCAGGCAAGCCCTCACAGGTACCAGGTCAGCAAGGGATTGGATAAACAGAGGCCTGGAGAAGAGACATAATGCCACTTAGAGGGAACGTGGCCATGTCAGTGTGACCCCTCCATCTTCTGCTTTCAAGTGAACTTGTCACCACTCTCAGAGTCTCCAGTGGGAAACATGGGGTGGGCAGCAGCCCCCCAAATCAAAACTGCCAGACTTCTTACAATGGAGAACTGGCCACACAATGTACAAGCAACTTCAATCTTGTCACGTTCCAGGGTGACACAACCAAAGAGAACAGGCTTCTGTTCCTAAGCATCTCACTAGACAGGAGAGTTCCCACGGAAGGGCAAGCCTTGATGGCACAACACACACCTCGCATCAGAAGAGGGGAAACCCTGCCATAGACATGCTGAATTAACCACTCAGATGCTCCCAGCCAGGTCAC
This sequence comes from Mesoplodon densirostris, assembly GCF_025265405.1. Lineage (NCBI taxonomy): Eukaryota > Metazoa > Chordata > Mammalia > Artiodactyla > Ziphiidae > Mesoplodon > Mesoplodon densirostris. The sequence continues at coordinate 51,854,759 of NC_082661.1, read as the reverse complement.
CTGAGACTGTGTGACGCAGCCCCTGCCCACCCTTCCTACTGACACCTTCCATCACCTTACTTCAAACATTCCTCTAGAACATGCCGTGCTATTTTACACCCTGATGTTTTGCACACAGGTTTCCCCTACCTGGGATCTCCCTCCCCCTTCCTCTACCTGACGAAGCCCTCCCTGCTCCCAGCTAATTCAGAACCCACAGCCTCCCAAAGCAGAGTTGAGGGGAGCTGGGGGGCACAGTTTAGGCTTCAGGGCTCTGCAGTCACAGGCCAGCACTTGCGGTGCTGTCCTGGATACTGAAGAGCAGTCAGACAAATAAGAAATGGACTGGTACCACAGGGAGCTCAATCGCTCTCAGATCCATCATTTAATTTTATTTCAACCTCCCAAGAACCCTCTGAGGTAGGCATTTTATTATCCCCACTGCCAAAATGAGAAAACCAAAGATGAGAAAGATTTGTCAATGGGCCCAGAGATAAGTGAGAAAAAAGGCTGAGGCAGGAACGGAACCCAAGTTCCCCGTGTTCACCCACAAAACCTCAGTGGCCACTATTAACCTCACACTGTGATATAAACATGTATTTTGTGTTTATTCCTCCTGTGAAGCTGTGGGGAGAGCTTTCTCAAGGGCTGGGCCCATCTGAACTCTCATCAGGCCCTTCCGCTGGGTACACAAGTGCTCCCTCCACACTGGCCAAGAAGGAAGGTGTAGACAGAAACTCAGCAGCCTGAACACACTAGTTCACTGGTGGGAGTGGAGGAGGGTGAGGTTTTGCCTGATCTTTGGACTCCAGAGAAATCACATGTTACTGCCGTAATTAGGAATCTCATATAAAGAAACAAATGCTTCCTGGAAGAATAAATAGGCAATGAAGCACCCCAAAATATAGATTCATTCACTCATGTATCGAGTATTAATTGAGCACCTACTGTGTTCCAGGTGCTATTCTAAATGCTGGGTACACAGCGTCACTTAATCAAACACAAAACTCACATTCTCACTGGGGGAAGACAAACATCAAAAAGTAAGTAAATGGCAAGTAAATTCAATGAAAAAAATAATTCAAGGAAGAGGGAAGAGGGTATCAAGAGGAAAAGGAGTTCCATTTTTTAATGAGTTGGTGAGGGAAGGCTTTTGGGGGCAGAAGTGCCCCAAGTGTTCCCACACAACACTTCACAAGGAAACATCTTAGGGTATTCCCGGAGCCTTTCTGCCTCCCAAGACTCCCAAGGAGAAGGATGTTCCTAAAGCTGCTCATAGATGCTGTCTAGACACATCTAGACCAGCAAGATCCATGGCTCCCCTCCCTCAGGGCCCAGCTGCTGAGCAACCAGGAAAGGAAACCCACTTCCCAAGCCTCCAAAAAGGCTTCTTCAGAGCTGGGTGGCATCCCACTTCCCAAGCCTCCAAAAAGGCTTCTTCAGAGCTGGGTGGCATCCACTGAGATTCCCTTTGTGAGAAGCAAAGGAAAACTTTTAAAGCATAAGGCTCTCACCCTGCTATAGCACTGAGAATGTGCTTGGCCAGGATCCACCAGCAGCCTAGGAAAGAAGCACTATGATACCCATCTTACAGATCAGGAAAACCAAGGCTCTGAAGGGTACCCATAGCTTGCCCAGGATGCAGTAAGCAATGGAGCAGGGACTTGAATGTCATTCTTTTCTGATGCTTGAGTCTGTGCTCATAACCACCCGAATGTTGCCTCTCAAGGAGGTGCCGGGCATCGCTTGGCAAGGGAAGAGGAGCCATCTCTGGCCAATGAGCAGACAGTCAGAGCTCTCATCCCAGCTGGAGATGGCTTCAGCCCGAGTGCCAGCCACAGCTGCCAGAGGGCTTCCCTGGCTCCCCCCACCCCTCCCCTCCCCTGCCTTCCACTCCTCCCCATGCTTTCCCTGTCTTCTGGTCAGACACACTGACACTCCAGGCCCCTGAGAACACTCCTAGGAGCAGAGGATGCTACACGCAGGCTCCAGGCATATAGAATGGCTCTCAGGGCCCATGGCTTTCCAGTCAGTGCTGAAGTGACTGGGGCCAGAAGGAAGTTAGCTATGATGTTCTCTCTTCACCGCAAAGGCATTTCTATACCTGGCAATGTTCTGCACCTTGACTAGGATGGTGGTTACGCTAGTGCACACATTTGTCAAAACCCATTAAACAGTACATGTCTAATAAGGGTATTTTATTGCATGCCGATTATGCCTCAACATAGTTCATTTCAAAAAATGAAGGAACTCTCCTGACATTGGTGGATCCTATTAGGAAAGAGCCCTGCTCTCCCTGATGGGAGGGTAGGAGATGGTTCAACTGAAACAATGAAAAGGACGTAATATTTCATTTCACTGGGCGCTGCGGGGACGATCAGGGTCCCACTTGGGCCAACAGTCCTCCCAGATGTTTGGGGCCCCATCTTGTGGGTGCCCTTCCTGGAATTCTAGTATTTAACAACAAGACCTGTTCCCTCTTGTATCCTGGGGCTGCGGAGGTCTGGAAAAGCAGGGTCTGCAGGAGAGGGATGTCGACAGGGCCACATTTGTCTTCCAAGGGGGCACTGTGGCACGACATGGGAAGAGGGAGGTGTAGGCCAGGCCAAGTTCTTGCTGTGGCGACTCCCTTGGGCCCCAGCTACACAATGGGCTGTCCGTGGGGGCCAGGGCAGCCTCGCCTTCCTGTCCTTCATCCACGCCTGCATCAGGCATCTCCTCATGTCCTCAGACGCACCATGGAATCTGATGGAAGGGTGAGGGAACTTCAGAGTTACTGAACTTTAATCATCCAGCAAGTGCTACAATTAACGTACAGTCGCTTTATGATTAGATCGGAGAACAAACACAAAACACTCGTCCCAGTAAAGTTATTGTGGAACTTCTTGGTAGGTGTCCTAGCAATTAAACTCACTTGTTCATTTCATCTGGAAAAAGTATTTATTACTTCAATTTAAACTAATGCCATAATGATACGATGTGTGTTATTTTTTTAATAGATCTTTATTGGAGTATAATTGCTTTACAATGGTGTGTTAGTTTCTGCTTTATAACAAAGTGAATCAGTTATACATATACACATATCCCCATATCCCCTCCCTCTTGCATCCCCCTCTCATCCTCCCTATCCCACCCCTCTAGGTCATCGCAAAGCACCGAGCTGATCTCCCTGTGCTATGCTGCTACTTCCCACTAGCCAACTATTTTACATTCGGTCGTGTATATATGTCGATGCTACTCTCACTTCACCCCAGCTTCCCCCTCCCACTCCATGTCCTCAAGTCCATTCTCTATGTCTACATCTTTATTCCTGCCCTGCAACTAGGTTCATCAGTACCATCTTTTTTTTTTTTTTTTTTTTTTTGAGAACGCTCACCATCGGTTCAGTCATCTGACTTCCTATGCTGGGGGCAAGAAAGGAGATTTCGTTGGCACAAAGCATAGGTTAAAATAGCATTTGTCCAGTAATTCTCTTTCTTCTGGGGAGTTTCACGTCAGGAGGACTCAAGGGTGAGGACCAACAGCCGACAGATGTTTGCCACGAGAAACTGTCAGGCTGTCCAGCTGAGAAGGTGCAATGACTCACCAGAGCTACCTGGGACCATGCAGTGAGCCTGCAGGGATGTCCAGCAGCTCAGCTCTGCTGCCAGGGAGGCCTGGAGTGTCCCCTGCAGGTGAGAGAGCTGACCCTTCCACAAGCACCAAGAATATAACTAAGATGTGTTCTGGGCCACAGCAGAGATGAATCAGCTCAGAGGCTAAGGGAGAACGGGCAGTAAAGGGGCCACCACTGGGTGCTGTTCCTGAGCAAGGAAATCTTCCTGAGTACTCAGCATGTGCTAGGCACTGTGCTAAGCTCTCGGCGTGTATTAATGCATTTAATCCACACATCAAGCACACCAGGCGGAAATGATTATTTATCCCCAATTGACAAATGAGGAAACTGTTGCACAGAGAGGTTGAGTGACTTCTCCAATGTCACACAGCTACAGAGACAGACCCGGGATTCAACTGAGGCAGACTGCTCCTGAGTCCTTGCTCCTAACCATTATACTCAAGAGAATTCCTGAGGAGGGGCAAACAGCCAAAGCTCTTTTGCCAAGACTCTACCAAGCCCTGAGCCCACACCCAGCCATGAGAGGGAATACTGATCACTGCCACTCCTGGTTCCCACGCATGATTTGTTATTATCATATAGACCACTTGCCATGTACCAGGAACTCTGCTGGGGGTTTTACTCTGTAGCTCAGAAATTACCATCCCTGTTCCTTAGGTGAGAAAGCAGAAGCTCAGAGAAGTCACCATGGGCAGTCAATAGGAGGGAGGGATGGCAACCTCCACTCTTTTTTATTTACTTACTTATTTTTTGTACTTGAAACAAAACAAAAGATATTTTAAAATATGCAGTAAAAAATATATCTCCCATCCCCCTCCCAAGTCACTGTGTTTCCCTCCCTAACACAGCACTCCTTTATGACTGTATGTGTGCTCAGATACACACACATGTGAGCCTGCTTTGACCCAGAGCAACACTGCCACCACTGTTCTCACTTTGCTATCGTGAGCTAACAGTACCATGTGTTGGAACTATGGCTTCTTAATACATAAAGAACCATAGCTTTCCATTATATATACGTATCCTAATATACTGAACCATTAAGGTTGTTGGAATGTCTGCAGTTACCAACAGTGCTACAATAAATCCTTGTGCATTAAGAAGGGTCTACCTGAGGTGTTTGTTCCCCACAGCTTTGCCACGAGGACCAAGAGGCTGTGAGCAGAGCTGTGATACCCGGGCTTTGGGAATCAGACCGGGCCAACCCCCCTACTCACCAGCCATATGACCTAGAGCACATCCCTTTACTTCTCTGAGCCACAGTTTCCTCATGTGTAAAACAAGGATAGTATATACCCACCTGGAAAGGTTTCCGTAAGGATGATGTGAGCTGGAGCACTTAAGGCACTTACACAATGCCCTGCTCAGAGTGACGGCTGGAGAGACGTGAGCTGTTACTCACTGATACCTGGGCCACCTGGGTTACCCGGGAAGTTCAGGCCTTGCCTCTGGCTTGGACTCTGGGTCTGGGATTTGTCCTCAGTCAGATCACAACTCTTCTCTGTGCATTAGTTTCTTCCCTTTCGTAGACAGCCAATGGGTCCGGACACAGGCAACTTAAGAACCAGAGCCCTCTGGAGATGGAGACCCCATGTCTATCCTCAGATCTCTGGACTGGGCGTGAAGAATAGGACCTGAAGGCACCACCTGAGGTAGTGAGCTATGGCTCCCAAGGATTTCTGGGGACTCTGAGCTCATCAATGAGGCCTCTAAGGCCTGCTGGGCTCAGAGCTCCAGCCTCACCCATGGCCACTGCCCACAACCCAGCCATATGATCTTTCCCCTCTCCATTGCCCCCAGGCCTTCCAGTATGCTTTTCCCTCTGCCTGGGACACGCTTCCTCCCCTCCTCTCCCAGTGCCCTCTGCTTGCCTATCTCCTACTAGTCCTTTAGACCCTTGCTTACATGCCACCTCTTCCTGGAAGCCCTCCCAAGCCACCATGCCACAGGCTGTGCAATCACCACCAAGAATAAGATCGGCTCCGTGGCCAGAGCAGAGCAGTGTCAGCGAGGAATGTCAGGCCATGGCTGCAGGGAGAGATGGTCTAGCACTGGGATCCAGGCACACCCAGGGGCAGGACCTAGCTATGGACATCCAGGCAGGAGGACAACATTTGTTCTCAGTGCAGAGACTGAGGTTTCAGCAGGAGAATATCTTTATGCCATTTGGATAGGGAAGGACCTCTTAAATGAGACAGGAAACAGAGCTACTTGTCTAAAAGAATAAATTTGAAAATAATACAATATAGAACTTCTGTGAATTAAGACAACTAACTGAAAGAAGGTATTTAACATCCCTAACTTACAAAAGAAAAGGCTCAGTCTTAAAAATAGGCAAAAATTAAAATCTACATACAGGTGTTTAGAAGAGCAAACAAAAATAGTGCATAAAGATATGAAAAGATTCTCAACCTCATCTTTTATCACAGCAATATAAATTAAAATCACAGCAAGATACCATTTCACATGAAAATCTTAAAAGTAAAAACAGTACCAGGGGTTGGTGAAGTTGGGGAGCTTTGAGGACGCTCATACATTGCAGAGAGCAATGAAAATAGGTAGAAATTCTTTGGAAAGCAATTTGGAATGATATACTAAAGTGAAACATGCATACCCCATAGTCCAGCAATTCTGCTCCTTTGAGACAGACCCTTAAAAAATTCTTGCACACGAACACCAATAATCTTATCAGTATTATTTGTAATAGCAAAAACCTGGAAACAAATGCCCATAGTAACACAATGGATAATAAATCAGGTGATATTTTGCAGCAGTAAAAATGATCGAATATACCCATCTGCATCAAATGAACAGATCTCAAAAACCTAACATTGAATAAAAAAGAAAGCAATCACGAAAGTGTACAGAAGTGTTCCTCCATATATTTAAGGTTTACAAAGAGGCCAAACTAAGCAATATGTATCTTAGGATCCATACTTGTATGATAAACTATAAAGAAAAGCAAGCAACTGGTTAGAACACAATCAAGATAGTGTTTATGTCCCCTAGGTAGGAGAGGACATGATACGGGCTGGACACACAAGGGCTCCTACACATTTTTAAACTGGTCTGGGTTCACGGGAGTTCACTTTATCACCATTCTTTTAACTTGACATAAACATTGTAAACATGTGTAACTTTTAAACTTTTTAAAATAATTTTAAAACAAGCACGAATAGGAAATGGCCACACATTTAGAGCTTTAAGCTTTTGTTTCTGTGGAATCCCAGCTCCCAGCCCCATTCCAGGCCTGCAAGCTGGCCCAGAGGCCAAGAGGGACCACCACACCCCAGAGATGCTGTGGAGGAAAGAGCCCTAGGGTCCTGACTTCACATCCCAGCCCTGTGCAACTTTAGCCAAGATACTCCACCCATCTGTTTCTTCATGTAAAAAGAGTACCTAGCAAAATAGCTGTGCATGGTAGGGACTAAGTGAATATTTGTTGAACGAATGAGTCAGTGATTTCTAAGATCCCAGTCGTAAATACATCCCTCATCCAGATGCGTTGACCAGGGAGAAACTGTGCCTGCAGCTCCTAGCACAGCCTCCCCAAGACACACACGAATATCCCAGAATTTGAAGTGGCAAGTCAGAGAGTTATCTCTTCTGTTCAATCCAAACTTTTGGTATTTTAATGTTACAGATTTTCTCTCCCAAATGTCAGCTTCTCTTTCATTTTTCCTTTCGCTGTCACAACAAGCATACAAGTATTTTTGATGGAATTTTACCAAATGGCACATCTTGCATTTTGTAAACCTTAAATACACAAACTCCTCTCTCACCACTCTGCCAAACTCTCTCTTAGAACGCGTTTTTGTCTCTCTGACCCTTGACTCTTGACTCAGATGCCAAGTCCTCAGGCACCACCCAGGGAAGGACATTCCTGTGGTTAAAGGGAGGCTGAGGGGCAAATGAGGAAGGATCAGTCCTCACCTTGCAAGAGTGGGATCTTCCATACGACATTCATTAGCAAGTGACTGACTGCACAAAGCTGGGGCATGCCAAGTCCATTCCACACACCCCATCCTTGGCATTAATTCTGTCTGGCTGGGGCTAGGAGAAGAAGGTTGGAGCCTAGCAAGCCCCAGATTACAGAAATAGGATGGTGCCTTGGCTAAGTGCATGGGCATCGAAGTCACAACGAAACTCTCTGAGCCTCACACTCCTCATCTGTAAAATGCAGCAATAATCCCACCTCAGAGAGCTATTAAATGGCTTTAATCAAATAATATATGTAAAGATACTTGCAGATAAGCATCAAAAAAAAAAAAAAAAAAAGTCGCTATATCCCCAAACCACTTCTGTTTGACTTTGGAAGGAATGAAAGTCTTTACACTCAATTTGCTTTTTAATTGGGCTCACTGCAGCTAGTGTTGCAGTGGTCGGGTGGAGGAAGGACCCTGAGGAGTTGTGGGGGCACCATTTGTCTTGGGCATATCAGCAATGTAAATCCACCCGTGGCCCTCGGAGAGGCCAATGTCAGCCAAGCTGAGGGAGCACCCACACCCCGAATTCTTGGGGCTGCATCAAACAGCCTGTGGGCTTCTACCGCCTTGGCTCATCTAACATGTTAAAAATGGGCCAGAGGTTGGGCTGTGCCTGAGGGGCATGGCCAAAACAAGTAACAGTGCTGAATGTTTTATAGAGAATGTTTGGGGTAGAAACCCGGCCTCAAAGGTTGTCAAATCAGGGGGCCAGTGACCAGGGCAGGCAAAGGCAGGAGGTTCTGCATAGTACCCAATGAAAGAGCACTGGCAGGCTTCCCTGGTGGCGCAGTGGTTAAGAATCCGCCTGCCAATGCAGGGGACATGGGTTCAAGCCCTGGTCCGGGAAGATCCCACATGCCACGGAGCAACTAAGCCCATGCACCACAACTATTGAGCCCACCTGCCTAGAGCCCGTGCTCCACAACAAGAGAAGCCACTGCAATGAGAAGCTCACGCACCGCAACGAAGAGTAGCCCCCGCTCACCGCAACTATAGCAAGCCCGCGTGCAGCAACGACCCAATGCAGCCAAAAATAAACAAATAAAATAAATTTATATTTAAAAAAAAAAAAGAGCACTGGCCTCCAGAAAGGCTAACACCAAATGGATCAGCACCTTGGACAGCGACAGCCAAGGGTAAGGCAGCTCTGAAATGCCTGATTCTCCCCTACCTTCCAGATCAGAATCTGCAAACAGGGCAGGCTGTTGCCAGCCTGTCCCCGCAACATGATGCTTCATGGAGCAATCACAGCACTTTTATTGCTGAGCCTACATGCTTCCTCAGAATCCTTCCCAACACAGCATTCAAGGCTCAACCAATTGCTTGAGGTGGTCCACCAGAGGAAAGCTATTGGGTACCCTGTGTCTTTACAGAATTACTAATAACGGCCAGTTTAGTTGAAAACTCACTTCAACCCTACCAAAGGTAGCAAAGGTCTCCGTGTCAGAAAAGAGGGGCACACCTTTTGGTTTGATTGGAGGGTCTGGGTGGGAGAGGAGAGGGGCAGAGGAGTGTGCCTACAGAATGAAACATCTGTTTCCTAGCTCACCTCCCCTACTTCAGAGGTCAGACTACTCAGTGCCCTTGTCTTTCCCCCCATTTCTCCTTTGTCTTGTGTGAAAATTGTCTGAAAAGTCCATGTCCGCATAAACAAGTTGGTTCATTCACGCAGTGACAATTTATTAGGGCCTACTCTGTGCCAGCCACCATGCTAAGCAGCAGAGACATAGCAGGGAAGAGCACATGGCCCACTGTCTTGGAGCTTAGAGCCTGGGTGGGAGTAACAGTTCATCAAGGATTAGCCCTCATGAGTGTGTTGCAACAAGCTGAGAGCAGGCTGAAGGAAGGAGACGTGTGTCTGTGAGAGCATGTAACCAAGGAACCAGCTCTATGGGAAAGGGAGGAGTCTGCAGACAGGTGGAGATCAGGCGCCCTTCCCTGCGGACTCGATCCTTGAGCCAAGTGGGGGTAAGGGATGTACGAAGAAGAAAACACAGAATTTGAGCAAGTGCCATTAGGTGTCATTCGGTCTTCAAGAATTACAGGAGCCCAGATGGGATAGGTAGGCTGGAGAGCTGATACCTGCTTCCTATGGCTGAGCTTCCCGCCAAAGCCACCTTAAGGGCTTAGGAAGAACCAAGGCTTGAAGAGTTTCTATAGGTCAGAGCCAAAGGAGAGCAAAGAAACCAGGAGCAGTGAGGTGGGAAGGGTCTACAGACACTGGACCAGAGCATCCTTCAGCCCTGGCAGTGTCCACACCTCCCTACAGGATGCAGCCTCAGAGCAGACCCAACGTCCGGGGTTGAACCACCAACACAAAGGGTTGTCAGGGGAAGGCTGGGCCACTGAGAGGTGCTATGACATGGTCTCAAACTCCTTCCCAGAGTCAGGGTTTGAGCGGGGGTTGGAAGGAGAGGCCAAGTCCTGGACAGAGTCCAGTTCAAGCGCCTGGAGCCTCCGGCTGCCCTTCTCCCCATCACCACCTCATCTTAATTTCAGCACAGTGATTGTCTGCTCTTTCAGTTCCTTCTGGAAGACTCTAAACAGCATATTTGCTCAAGAGCTGAGGACAACATTCTGGTCTTAGAGAAGCAGAGTATTTAGGCAAAGGCAAACATATGCTGGTCTTTCTCTTCTTAGTTACATTCTTGGCAAAGGAATTATTTCACCGAGAGAGAAAAACGGGACTTTCGAGGGTCCACCCCATTCTACCCTGGCCCCAGCTATGCAGCTGCTGACCCTCCCCAGTCCCCCACACCCTTTAAAGACACGTAATGTGGGTGGCTGTGGCTATAAAGGGGTAGCATGGGGATCCTTGTGAGGGAACTGCTCTGCATCTGACTGTGGTGGTCACACGAATCCACATGTGATACAATTGCACAGAAGTGAATACACACACCCAAGTGCATGTCAACTGGTGAAAGCCCATGGGTTGTGTCAAGGTCAAATCCCACTTGTGATATGGTATGACAGGCGACATGCTGGAGCACACAGAATCTCTGAATTGTTTCTCGTAATTGCATGTGAATCTCAATTAACTCAAAATAAAAAGGTTTTTTTTTTTAAAAAAATGCATAAGGTGGAAACCATTTTATCTTGGGACTAGAAATGGTCTGTTTTCACAAAGCAGTCATAGAAAACCTAAAGCTATTTCTTCAAAGCCCACTGTTCTAGTTTCCTCACAAGCAAATTATGATTTTTTTTTTCATATGGGAGGCCTTCAAAGAAGCCATGACCAGCCATGCCCAGTGTCCCCAGACCCACACAACCCCAACCTGGCTCCATGACATTCAGGGTGTCCCTCCCCCTGACCTTTGCCCCAGCCAGAAACCCTGAAACTGAGGGCAGATCAGGGCAGAGGGAGACAAGGAGCTGGGAAGGCTGGGAGAGCGGCCAGTGAGAGGGGAACACTTTGCAGAGGAGGCTTCCAGGAGGACCCATGCTGGCCAGCCTCCACCACTGCCTGCGTGCAGCCCTTCGGATCCCTGCCAGTGGTTTATTAATATTTTATTGAAAACTCTAAGATCATTCCAACTTCAGCTGTCATGATAAGGTGTTGTTGCTAGGCAACTTTAGCGCCTGTCTACAGATCTGATTTCAGAGTGCTTCCCCCACTCACAAAGCTCGAGGTTCAGTCCTACCACCCGGAGACCCACTTGGCTCAGACCACCAACCGCTGTCCACACCCAGCCCACTGCAAAGCGCTCAGCCTCCACGAGCGATGGTCCAGCTCGCAGGTGTCCCAGTGCCTGGCCGTGCCCCCACCAGAGCCCCAGAGCAGCCCCTGCCCCCAACTCACCATACTCGCTGTCGTAGAACATGACAAACTTCTGCCAGCGCAGCTCTGTCACCAGCCTGAGCATGACATCATTGAGGCGCACGGGAGGTCTGGAGGCCAGCGTGTAGGCCTCGCCGTCAGGGCTGGGGTTCAAATGGCAGGCGGTACGCGGAGAGCCCCCTGGGTTGCGCTGGACAAAGAGGTGTGGGATGTGCATCGCGTCTGTGAGGGACTGCAGGGCGTTGGCAGACGCACAACCGGTGGATGTGACCAAGGCCAAAATCCCCTGGGTCATGAGGTCACAGGCTGGAAAGAGAGGGGAGAGAGAGGGTGGGGTCAGCATGGGGGCGATGCTGCCCTGGCTTCAACTGGCCCAGCTCATGCCAGGCAGCTCATTCCCAGGGTTCCAAGAAACACTGCCTCCCTCCAGGGACCAAGAACCCATGTCAGGCCAGGCCAGAGGCTCTCACAGGCACAGTCTGTGATGCCCTAGTGATGCTGCCAGCTAGATGTTCTTGTGTCCATTCAACAGATGAGAGAACAGAGGTCAGGAGAGGCAAAATCATTTGTCCTAGGCTACTCAAGCGGGGAGAGTAGAACAGGGATACAACCCACATCTGCCTGAGACAGCCATCAGTGCTACTAAATTAGCCATCCTGTTTCCCACTTGGGCTGTGAGCCCCTTAAGAGCTGTGAGCTCGTTTTGTCGATCCATGTATTCCCAAGGCCATGCCACAGGCCAAGAATACACTGTGTCCTCTACAACTGTTGGCTGAACTGAACTGATTGGGGCTGAGGGGAATGAATAACATCAGAAAGCCAGGGAGACACTTACCCCGGAGGATCCAGATTGTAGGCAAAAACCCCCAGAAACCCTAGGCCTTCTGGCCAAGTCCATTTAATTCATATCATAAAAATACTAGGTCAAACCCCAGAGGAAGCATTTGGTTCCAGAAGCCCAGGATTATTCAGAAGCCACTTGACAGTAACAAAGGAAGATGCTCGTGCAGCTGGGGTGCTGACTGCAGGTGTGCAGAAGGAACATGACCAGGTGCCAGCAGCTGTTTCTAGGGTAGCTGCGCTCAGGGATCACCTTTGGAAGTCATCCAGCAACCATGAGTTCCAGTAACCCCTTTTAGCCACACACTTAAGACCTTTTTGGAACATCAGACCAATTAATAGAAAGATGCACCTCCCAACACTGCAACCCACTGCACCAGTTTTGAAGCAAACACTTATTAATAATGCTTTATGTGATGGCAGGAATGTGGGAAAGCAGATGCAGTTTCAAAACACAGCCTGTGAACGTCAGCAGGCCGTCTGCTGCAGACAGCAGACTTTTTTTTTTTTTAACATCTTTATTGGAGTATAATTGCTTTACAATGGTGTGTTAGTTTCTGCTTTATAACAAAGTGAATCGGATGGACCTAGAGCCTGGCGGCAGACTTTTGAACAACTTTGACAATGCGGTTCTTTCGGTTGAAAGCACCTGGGTTTATGTAATGCCTCAGACCAGGCTGGGAGGAGGAGACGGAGACCAGGGAGAGGAAATCTAAGGAGCGAGGCAGTGGGAGGCTGGGAAGGTGCAGGAAGAGGAAGACACCTCCAAGCTTTCAAATACCAAAGGCCAGCTGCTCCCCACGCACGGACACTCACCTTGCACATTCATGGGCTTCGGCAGGAGGACAACTCAAATGCCCACAACTCTCCCTGCTGAACCCTCAGCCTCCAAACACAAGGCAGGAGGAGGGCGTGGTTAAACAAGAGATACTCTGCAGTCTCTCTTGAAGATCATGCAGCCACCTAAATGCTCTGGCCCCTCGCATGCAGGCTCCATGCGGCCAAGTTCACTCCTGAATTGAAATCCAATCATGTCATGCTACTGTTTAAAGCCCTTTGGTGGCTCCCAAGACTGCTGCGGACGGAGTCAAACTCCTTGGGGCAGTCTTGCAGGCTCCCCAGTGCCTGCAGCCTCAGGTTCCTCACACGTCCCCGTCCGCTCTGTTACAGACCACGGCCCACCTTTCGGCCCCTGGAACCCATCACATTTCCTGTGGCCTCCTGAACCTTCACACCCACTCTCGCTTCAAGACTCAGACTCTACAACCCCAGACTAAGGACCCTTTGTCAAGTGCTTCATCTGCATCCCACATTTCCTCTATTATGACACTGCACTGTGTGTATAACTGTCTCTCTCTCCCACTTCACCTCAGGCTCCAAGGGGACAAAGGCCATGCCCATTCTGCTCACCATCCTTTTCCAGACACACAATGTGCCTGGCACACAGCAGTCAGTAAAGACTGATACAATAATACCGTAAGCCTTGACATTTTCATGCCCTCTGGTCAATAATTCCACTTTGGGCATCCATCCAAGCTGTAAAAATTGCTTCAGGTCCAAAAACATTCAGAGGATACTTATCCAGACTCTTGATATATTTATTGCTAACGATCTAAAAGATGCAAAGAGGTGAGTGACATAAAAGTGTTCCATTTGTTGAAAGCACACACAGCCTTTAAAACTATTTATGAAGATACTACAGTAAGATGGGAAAGTGCCTGTCATAAAAAAAGTTATGTGAAAGTAATACAAAATTGTATGTATTTTATGATACCAATTAAATAAAACTTAACATGCATGAAAGAAAGATAAGAAGGAAATACTGCAGAATGTTAAAAGTGACTGCATTTTAGAAGAGGTCTAGACGTGGTTTTCCTTCTTTTCTATATTTTGCCAACATTTCATGTCGTGAACAGGTAATTCCTTTACAAAAGGAAAACAATCCTCCAACAATGGATAAGTATGAAGCTATGCAGGAGGAGGGACTATTTTGTGAGAATTTTCTCTGTGCCAAAAACTCTGTCGAGTACTCTATATACATGAGTTCACATTATTCTCATGACACCCCTGTACAGCAGGCATCACTGTGTCTATTTTCCAGATAACAAGATGTGAAGCCGCACAACCGATAAGGGCTGGACTAAGATGGCTTCTCGTCTAAAAATGCTTCTGAGGGGTGACTAAGTGACAAAACCAGGGCACGACATTTCACGCTCACCAGGATTACAACTAGGTAGAAAGCATGCTTATGAAAAAGGCAAGAGAAAACACTAAAAGCCAAGGTCTCTGATGATAAATGGATTTTTCTTTCTTCTCTTGTACATGTTCTCTTTAATGCTGATACACCGCATTTATACATTTAAAAAGTAATCTTGGGCTTCCCTGGTGGCGCAGTGGTTGAGAGTCCGCCTGCCGATGCAGGGGACACGGGTTCGTGCTCCGGTCTGGGAAGATGCCACATGCCGCGGAGCGGCTGGACCCGTGAGCCATGGCCGCTGAGCCTGTGCGTCCAGAGCCTGTGCTCCGCAACGGGAGAGGCCACAATAGTGAGAGGCCCGTGTACCACAAAAAAAAAAAAAAAAAAAGTAATCTTACAAAACACACTGTACATCACTAGGGTGTAAAGTTGCCCAGGAACTCCAGCCCTTAGGTCCCGGTCCAAGACACCCACTGCACCACCACTGGGTCTTGGCTCTCTGTCATCCACCCCACCTGGCTCCCTCTCAGGGACTTCCTGACTTCTGATGGCAAGCCCCATCCCCATTCCACATATGCTGGGTTATTAAGTCACTAAACCTCCCTGAGGCTCAGTTTCTCCATTTGCGCACACATCCCACTGCTCACCATGGATGGATTTGTCTCTTCCCTCCTGTGTGTTTCATGCATACACTCAGCACACCCACTAAGCACAAAGCCCTGCAATGAGCACTGGGGAGGGGGAGGGGCAAAGAGCAGGATGAACACAGGCCCCATCTGAGGAGCTTAGGATCTACCAAGGAGCCAGACCCCACAACTTGGCCTGTGAGGAAGGAAAGGGGGAGCTCCCTGGGACCCAGAAGAGGATGAACTCATGTGGGGTCAGCACCAGGGCCTGAAAGGAAGAAAAGGATTTAGACCAGGAGAGATGGGGGGAGCAGTGTGAGTGAGGGGTGCAGTGGGACAAAGACACAGGGGCTGGGCAGTGGGAACGTGCTCAGGGAACAGGTCCCCCTGCCCCAGCCCCAGTGGCAGCCAGAGACACCAGCTTCTTGGCTGGGCCTGGGCTCACCAGGGCAGCAGAAGGAGCGCTAGAATCTCACAGACCAAAGCTCCAGTTTGGGCTCCTCTGGCTGGCGGTCGTGTGGCCATGGGCATGTCTCCTTCCTGAGGCCCCGTTTTCTATTAATTGAAGATATGAACCTCTACCCAGCAGAGTTATGGGAGCACTGACTTAGAACGTGGACCACAAATGCCAATCCCGTGCCATGCACAAGAAAGATGCTAAATATTAATACATGTCAGTTTCCTGCCCCTCTCCTTGGGCATCCCCAGCTCCCCATCAATGTCCCCACCCAAATCATGCCCAGGATCCCAAGAAATAGCAGTTACAACAGAGAACGACCTCACTCCTGCTGCTGACAAACCCTCCCCGTGGAGGTGGGCACCCTGACCCACCCCTGTACGGACACCTGCAGCACCACGGAAGCTCCTCAAGGCCTCGACCGCCTAGGTGAGCAGGGTGGGTAATTAAGGCTGGAAGACTCTCCCAGGCACTAATGGAGAAGCCTGATACAAGTCAATTTCTAATCCACTGTGAATGGCCTGCTAATTGGGGCACTGTTGAAATGATGGTTATTTAGAGGCTCCTAACATAAAAATAACAAGATCAAAATACATCAGATCAAAGCCACACCAGCTATTAGCTTAAACAAGGTTGTGTGCTCATTCCTAGGACAGGACATCACACAACTCACACCCCAGTTGTAGAAGAGACATCGAACCCCAGTGCTGGCATCCGATGGCTTGGATCTGAATCCAGGCCCTGCCACGTACATGCTGTGGGACCTTGGGCGAGGGGCTCACCCTCTCTGGGCCTCTGTGCTTTTTCTGTCAGAGAAAGATGATGGCACCCACTTCATAGAGCTGTTGTGCATATTCTCTGAAAGGTCTTTGTATGTGAAGAAGCATTTGGCACTGCCTGATGCATAGTAAGAATGTAGAAGTCACCTCTGTCTCCAGCTTAGAGGTGCTTCTGCAGCTCACTAGAAGATAACAGCCTTTGTTATAATTCTTTGTCTCCAATATCCTATGGTCATAAAGCTGATCTCTCTCTTGATGATAACAATGCAGGCTTGATGGATTGATATGAGCTCCCCAAGAATGGCTCATCAGCTGCGAAAGTAAGAAGCAGAGATGAATGTAATGAGCAGCTTCGAGACCCCTTATCCAAGCTCAGTGGCCTAGGAGAACAGAGGTCTCCGGGCCACTTGATGGATTCCCAGGAATCGGGAAGAAGCAGGCTGTTCAGACTCAGGGCTGGGCCCAGGCAAGAGGATCCATGGAGCTCAGCCAGCATTCCCAGACAGCCCCACAGTCACATCCCTGCCAGCTTCCCCTGAGATGTCAGCGTCCTGCTGATCCAGGATTCTCCAGACACGGGACTCTCAGGGTAGGATGTGCCAGGTGTAGCACTGACAAGCAGGGTCTCCCTAATTCTCACCCCAGGTGAGCTTTCTGATCTCCTGGTGAGAAAACTGAAGCACAGAGAGGGCTGACCACTTGGCTAGGGTCATACAGCCAGAGAGTGAATGGCATCTGCCTCACCCACGAAATATGGACACCAATAGTGCTTGTCTTATGGAGTTGTTAAGAGTATTAAATAGTTTGTTGCTTTGCTGGGCCATGCTGGGGGCTGGGCCAGAGGCTAGGAGGGTGTGCAGTACACAGGTGCTTCTGCTCATGGGCTCATGGTTCAGAGAATGGGACAAAACAGTCCACGATTGCAAACGTCCGTGGGTGGTCTGCACGCGGAGTACCGTGAGGGAAGATTGGGCTCATGGAAAATTCAAGAAGTCACAGTTACCCCCAAAATACAGAATGAGGAGAGATAGCCAGACAGAAGTGGGAGGAGTGTGGCAGGCCAAGGGCGAGTACGTGAGTGAGAGCATCAGAACCAGACCACCAGGTACCACAGCCAGTCCCAGGAAGAGATGGTGGCCAGCAGAGGACAGAGGCCAGGATTCCATGGCTGACTCTACCCAGCCCTTCCCTGGATGGAAACTCCTGGGGCAGCTCCACACTTAATGCAGGCCCTAGAGAAGGAGCCAGCAAGCAAGAACAAGGCCTCCCTCGGCTAAAGGCAAATCCTTGGTGCATCAAGTCACTCGGGGCCTCAGGCGGGTGTTGGAGATAAGAGAGGTGCCCCAGACATGGAGATCACTCTGGGAACCACTACTGATCCATGCCCAGTCTTCTCCATCCCCATGGGCATTCCTGGAAAATTCTCAGGCCAAGACTGGGGGAAGCAATACCCCAGGAGGCTTGTGCTGGAAGAGACGCACCGTTCCTGGTACCGTCACCTAATAATGATGCTGACCACGGCCATCCCAGCCCTTCCCTCCACCATGTGCCCTGAATGCATGGTGCCCCGAGCACATCCACACCTGTTCCTCCTGGAAGACCTGACATGGTCCCCAAATAGGTGAGATCGCCCATGCAGCCCCTGCTTCTCTGAGGTTACACACCCTTTCAACCTCATGTGCTAACGGGCCTCTGGGTAGCCCCTTAAAGAGTGACAGGACTTCTCCAGGTGGACAAGGAAAGAGATGGCACTCCACCTGAGTGGGAGCAGCCTGGTAGAGGTGCCCTCAGGTCGGAGAAGCTGGGCAAGGCTCTGCTGGTAACAGCAGGCAGCAGAAGGGAGAGCTGGCTCCGGGCAGCCCTGGGCTCAGCCCTGCCCTCCAGAAGTAATGATCTCTCTCCGACAGGGTCCAGCAGGCCAGCCCCAGGCTCTCCAGCCCCTCTGCCTGCCCCACAATCCGGGCTCCATGTACCACCTCGCTACTCCAACAGTGTGAACAGCCAGGAACACTCACCCTCCCCCAAGCCACCCTCATTATCTGTGCCCTTCCCTTTCCTCCTTTAAGCTGGCACCAGCTTTATTAATATTTGAATTCTAGCGGCTAATGCTTTAAATTAAGGTAGCATTTATAAATACTTTATAGCTGATGAATAATTGACCAAATTTAGTATTGTCATAACTCATAGGAAATTACTGATCTATGGAGAATAACTATTTTTCATGTTTTATTAAGACATTTAAAAGGTAAACAAAACCATGAAATGGGGGGAAACGGGCGGCAGCACCATACAAAGGTGAGTGCTAGAGGTCGGGCCCAGCAGGACCCTGACCCCCATCGTCTCTCACCATCGAAAGGCCCCCAGAGGGGAGAGTCACTGAGGCCTCGCCTCCCTCCTGAGCACAGGACAAACTTGACAAGCACCTTGTCCTACAGACCTTTTTGCTTAAGTGACTCTCCCACCAGCATCCTCCTGCCTTCCCTCCTGACTCCTGGCTCAGTTTGGCTTCTGTCTATTGATACAGTCCCTCTGATGCAAACTCCCTCTCTCTGTTCTCTCTCCTTATATAGAATGGCTGGGATGCATGAGGGAGGGGATGTGGGAACAGATGTATATGTATGACTGATTCACTTTGTTATAAAGCAGAAACTAATAAAAAAAAATGGAAAAAAAAAAAAAAAAGAATGGCTGGGAAACCCCAACCCAGGGTCAACCGTGGTGGGTCCACCTGCCCACCCACTTCTCCATGTCTGTGAGCAAACAGCGGAGAGTCAGAGAGAGACCCACGCACCCAGCAACGTGGGGACCCAAAGTGGGAAAGCTGTGTCACCATCCTCAACAGGGTTCCTCACCCCGCCATATTCACTTACATCTTCTCCCCCACCTGCCTTGCTCATTCTCCTCAAACCTTCCGGGCTTCTCCCCAGTTCTCAGCACCAGATCTACACACCTATCTGCGTTTGTGCTGAAAGCTCAGGAAGAAAGCTTCTCCCATCTCAGGCTGGCCCCTGCTTACGAGCTCTGGCTGCTCCCATGACTCGCCGTCTCCCAGACCCAGACCAAGACCCAAACCCAGACCCAGATCCATCACTGTGTCCTCTCTATGGAATCATCAACCTTCCTTGGCATATCTGACCCATCCCTTTGAAAGTTACACCTCGGTTCTGTGGATGGTTCCTGTAATCGCTCCAGCCCACAGCCCTCGCTGGGCTCCTGACCCCCAACCAGGGCGTCTCCCACACTGAGTCCACTGGCAACTCTAACTTGGTGTGTCAACACCGAGCTCTCTGGGGTGTGATCCTGTCCCTCTTGGTCTCCCAATCTCCATAAAGGGGCACTCCCACCCACCCAGTTGTTCTTGGACCTTCTCTCTCCCTGACCCTCTGCACCCAAGCCATCACCAAGTCCTGATTGTTTTATCTCCACCATGTATCTTGGATCTGTCAACTTTCCTCCATCTCCAATGCCATCACCTTGGTCTAAACCACTACTATCTCCCCACTGGACCTCCACACACCCAACCTCTCCCAGATCCACATGCCACCCATTCAGTCCACTGCAGTGGACTTGCCTTCATAGATTAAAATGCCAACCAGACTGTGCTGTCCTTGCTTAAAATCTGCATTAGCTTCCCGTCGGCCTTAAAATAAAGTCCACACCCCGACAGTGCCCTGTGTTCCAGGTAGCTGGCTTTTGTGCAGTAACTCGGATGCCCAAGCTCTTGCCCACTTGTGGGTCTCCTCATGTACTCGCCCTTGGCCTGCCACACTCCTCCCACTTCTGTCTGGCTATCTCTCCTCATTCTGTATTTTTGGGGGTCACTGAGACTCCCTGAATTTTCCATGAGCCCAACCTTCCCTCACGGTACTCCGCCTGCAGACCACCCACGGACGTTCACAATCGTGGACTGTTTTGTCTGATTCTCTGAACCATAAGCCCGTGAGCAGAAGCACCTGTGTACTGCACACCCTCCTAGCCTCTGGCCCAGCCCCCAGCATGGCCCAGCAAAGCCACAAACTATTTAATACTCTTAACAACTCCATAAGACAAGCACTATTGGTGTCCATATTTCATGGGTGAGGCAGAACTTTCAAACTTGCCAAGGTCCCCAGATGCTCAGGTCCTCCCCGGAGTGAGGCTACATCCCACAGTGTGGAGAAGCGGAGTTTCTTAAAGCTGACCCTCCACTCTAAGGCGGGTTTCACCAAGAGCTTAGAGGGTACCAAGGAGACAGTGGAGAGGAAAGCTGGCTGGGCCCAAGGCCTTGCCTAGGCAGCAGCGCCTGGGAGGGTGCCTCTCCTGCAGCATCTCCCACGCCCCTCTGGCCTCGCGGTCAGCCCAGCCCAAGGAGGGGAACAGGAGCAAGGCCAAAGGGTCCCACTGGATGTTGGACTGCAGCCCAGGGCAGGGGGGCAGCTGGTGCAGGCAGGATGGACGGAGCCAACCAGTAGGGTGGGGAAGGGCCGGTGGCTCCATGCCAATCTCTGGGGCCTCATCCTTATACCAATTAATGAATCAAAACGGATTCCCTGCTCCTGCAGATTGGAAACACAGGGAATACTGGGTAAGATCACGCTGGCTTATTTATAGCTCTCTGGTTCCTCGTTAATGACTTTTACGGCTCCGCCAAGGGAACACCAGGCTCCCAGGCCGGGATTCACCGGAAGCCTACACTGTGAAAGTTAAATCAGGACGGTGATGAGTCCTAGGAGACTCAGAGAACCTCAAAAGCAGCCAAGCGTGGCGGGGGAGGGGGGGGGGGCCTCCTGCAGCATCTCTGCCCCGAGGCCAGACGTCTCTTCCTGGGCTCCCCTCACCGTGTATCTGTGCTTGCACTTACTCATTCCTTCACCCAAAATCCTCTGATCATCGCTGTATCAGGTCCTGTGCCTAGAGATACAGAAGGCTGTGAGACTCATTCTTTTTTCTTAGGAATTCCTAAGGGAACCTCAGGAATTCAGCAAAAAGTCAAATAATACACACTCAAGAGAAGTGTGCTAGAATCTTGCGGGCAAGGGAATGATTAATTTTGCCTAGCAAGGAGATGTCAAGGAAAAGTTCCATAGAGAAAGAGGCATTTGGGATGGGTCTTGGAGGATGAGTAGGAGTTTGAAAGGCATAGTAGGGGCCAGGCACCATTCAGGGCCCATCCAACTAATCACTGAGCCCCACAGCCTCCCAGGGAAGTGGGTTCTGCTACCCCATTTTAGACAGGAGGCATAGGAGCAGAGACCCGGGGTTGGGGTATTGCCTGAAGTCACAGGGGAGCCTCACTTGAAACCCTGAGCTGCCCCTGACCTCAAAGTTGAGCACATGGGCCCAGGAGGCAGGTAGGCCCACTGCTACAGCTGTGTGCCCTCAAGCAAGTCACTTAACCTCTCTGAGCCTCAATTCCTCACTTGTAAATGGGTTAAGAACAGTCCCCACCTCTAGGACTCTTACGAGGATTAAATGAGCACAGGGAACCAGAGGTCACGTTTGGATATACATGGACAGACCAGACCACGGAGCCTGACCCCAGTCCTCCCCGCATCCCCAGGGTGCCCAAGGCCAGCTCCATGCCTGCCTCTCCCCTCCCTCCACCTGCATTTGTCTCCGGAAAGCCAAGGCCATCCAGACACCAGGCCCCAGCCTGGTGCTCCTTCTAGGGCCCGTGGGCCCTCTCAGATGGGGAACAGAGACACCATGAGGCTTCAGGTTCTCCCTTTGCATCTCAACCCATGTCTGACTTTTTCTAGCTCTCTCTGATATCTCTCTTATCCTCTCTGTTGTTTCCCACTTTCTAAGTCTCAGCTCTCTGTCAGAGAGAGAGAGAGTATATGTGTATGCAAATCTCACTCTCTCCCCCACCAGCCTATGCCCTCTCCCCCAGTAGGACTGACCGTCCCAAAGGGACAGAGCCCCACATCTATGCCTTGGCACCTAGTCTTCATCCGGGGCTTGAAAGCTGACCCATGGATGCCCACCTGTAGGCCTTCAGCTCTCTGGTCCTCCCCGCCCAGGGGATTAGTGTAGCAGGAACAAGTGTCACCTCTGGGCCATGACCCCTTCCAGGAAAATGTGGAGGGCGCGGAAACATCCCCATCCTGCCAAGCTCCAGCGCTGAGCTCCAGCTCCAAGACTTCGCACTAATCCTGCAGCTTGGGCTGCCAGCAGACTTCCAGAAGGCAACTCCCAGGCTCCAAGGTGCAAAGCAGGGGTCCTTGAGGCCAGGCTATGTCAGGCTCAAATCTCTGCACCTGCACTCCCCTGCTAGAAATTCACATCGCTGTCCCCTCCTCATCATTCCAGACCCAGTTCAAGTGCCTCTTCCTCTCCAGAGGCCTTCTTCACCCAGTTAGAACAGCACAGGCCTTGCGCCTGCTGTGTCCCTGACACATACACGATTACAGCTCAGTGTCACTGTTTGTTCAGGAGTCTCTGTCACCTTCTGGATTGAGCCCCCTAAAGACCTCTCTGCCCCTAGCACCCAGGCTGGGATGGACACTCAGATGCCTCAGGGGAGCAGGCAACAATAGGACAATGCTGGATGAGCACAATGCTGGCCTTGGTCCACCACCATCACTGGGCAGCCCCAGACGGTTGCTATCACCAGGCAAACCTTAAGACCATAGGTTGTCACCATCCTACGGGGCTGTTTTTAGGGTAAGTATCCACAGGGACACCCACACACACCTCAGTCCCCCTCCAACAGCCTGGGCAAGTCAGGCATAGGTGGATCCAGCCCTCTGTGCCACTCCCTGGCCTGTCACCTGGTTGGAACCATGCCTGAAGCCCTCCCAAAGGGCAGGGATAGCCCACTCTCCAGGGAAGGATACCACCCCTAAACCCCCATCTTCTGGGCTCTACTGGCCCAGAGGAGCCCCCAGTCCATCCTGCTGCCTTCCTTGGTTCCATGACTGGAGAGCCACACCCAGTCTCCAGATGTGAGCCTTGAGCTGAACACTGCCAACTGCCAGATGTCCCTCAAATGAGGGATCTGGGCTGCCGAGCCCTCTTCAGGGGCCACTCCTCCACAGCTCAGCCCCTCTCCTCACTCTGCCCCACCTAGCTGCTGGCCTCCCTGGCTGTCACCAGCCCCCATGCTTTGAAGCCAAGCCCAGGAAGATAAGCAGCGAGGGGCAGCCCCCTCACACCTTCCTCACTCCTCTGTACACTGATCCTGTCCACAGACCGCATCACACGGCACCTAGGGTGAGGGCACGAGGCAGGAAACTGGGCAACACCAGGGAGGTGGTGGTGGCAGCTGGAGCTGGTTACACCACCCAGGTCCTGCCGTGTTCTTCACATCCTTGTCATGGTCTTTGCATGAAGAAGTCCAAGCAGGCTGCTGTCCACATTTACTGGTCCAAACCCACAGCTGACTGTGAACAGAATGCTGGCAGGAAAGTGGTCCCACCGATTCCTGATGTGCCTCTTATATGTGAACTTCTGTCCATCCAGCCCTCTGATACTCCTCCCGGGAGGCAGCAATCTTGAAACCCAAGCCACATCCTGTCACTTAGCATCCAGCCCAAGCTGGACACTCATCAGACGTCAGTGTCTAATTTTTTTTAATGGGAGGAGGGCAGGGAGGGATGGGTCACAACACCCGCCTTACACAGAAGACATGAAAAGAAGCCTCTGGCACAAAATACATCTTGAGTCAATTCTCAGATGCTAATTCCTTCCCCTTGGGAAGCATCTATTCATTCATCATTCATTCACTTATCAAGCACTTAGCACACTCCTTCCCAGCCTCTTTTATTTATTTTATTTTTTTAATAAATTTATTAATTTTATGTATTTATTTTTGGCTGCACTGGGTCTTTGTTGCTGCACGCAGGCTTTCTCTAGTTGTGGAAAGCGGGGACTACTCTTTGTTGCAGTGCGCGGGCTTCTCATTGCGGTGGCTTCTCTTGTCGCAGAGCACGGGCTCTAGGCGTGTGGGCTTCAGTAGTTGTGGCACACGGGCTCAGTAGTTGCAGCTCGCAGGCTCCAGAGCGCAGGCTCAGTAGTTGTGGCATACAAGCTTAGTTGCTCCGCGGCATGTGGGATCTTCCCAGACCAGGGCTCGAACCCGTGTCCCCTGCATTGGCCGGCAGATTCTTTTTTTTTTTTAATTAAAATTTACTTTTTTTTAAACATCTTTATTGGAGTATAATTGCTTTACAATGTTGTGTTAGTTGCTGCTGTATAACAAAGTGAATCAGCTATACGTATACATATATCCCCATATCCCCTCCCTCTGCGTCTCCTCCCTCCCACCCTCACTATCCCACCCCTCTAGGTGGTCACAAAGCACTGAGCTGATCTCCCTGTGCTATGCGGCTGCTTCCCACTAGCTATCTATTTTACGCTTGGTACTGTATATATGTCCATGCCACTCTCACTTCGCCCAGGCTTACCCTTCCCCCTCCCCGTGTCCTCAAGTCCATTCTCTACGTCTGCGTCTTTATTCCTGTCCTGGCAAGCAGATTCTTAACCACTGCACCACCAGGGAAGCCCCCAGCCTCTTTTAAACTGAAAGCCACATTAGCACAGAGGACATCCGATGACATATAGGGGAAGGTGGCAGGCCACTGTCCAGCCCTCTGGGGCTAAAACAGAAAGAAATGAAGCACTGTTTCCCTCGTAGAGAGATGAACAGCACAGTGGTAAGAGGACAGGTTTTGGCGCCGAACTGTCTGGACTCAAATCACTGCTCTTCTCTTACAGCTACATGGGGCTTTGGGCAAGCCGCACCCTCTCCAGGCCCCACCTTAAAAATGGGATCGCAACAGTGATTTCAAATATGATAAATGCATTTAATCAACAAACCAAACAAAACAACAACAAAATATAGTGCCCAAGGCCAGCCTCTGCCCACCTGTGCACATGCCTAGCAGGGTGCCAGCTGCAGCTCCGCTGGTGAGGGGTGGGGGGGGGGGCTGACACCCAGCCTGGGTGCCTGCCAAAGCCTGCAGCTGCTTTGCTCATTCACCCCAAGGCCCTGCCCGCCCTTGAGTTCTAACAGCTCATCATCATCCTAACAGCCATCATGACAACACCCAGCCTCCAGAATTGTAGAGACGGAGCCACTTTTAGAGAATGAGTCCAGAGGAGACAGCTGCCCCTGCTCCCAGCGGCCCCCACCTGAGGGTCTCTCAAGAACAGAAAAGGGGATGGGGCGGGTGCTGGCCTGGCCCCCAAAGGCAGCCTTCCCGGCTGGACCAGTCCTACAGCCTGAGGAAATAAAAGCAAAACCCTCAGGACATGGGCTGTGGCTTGCGTGGCCCTGGCCACTCAGGCCAGCCCTGCTGATGGCCCACTCCTGAGACCTGCACGAAAGAGGCCGGCTGGTCCAGGGACATTACCCATCTCAGTTCCCAGGTGCTTTGGAGCAGACCAGGAGAGAAGTCAGAAATCTCCTGCAGCCAGCAGGGATGAGAAGGGATCTTTGCCAGTGATAATGAAAATTTTCATAGTAGCAGATGCTTGGAGAAAATTCAAAAACAATACGACAAAACTCACAAACCAGAGAGGAACTTAAGAGAAATGTGATCAGTGGGGGTCAGTGTTCCCATTGGCACCTTTCTAGCCACAAGAAGACTGATTGGGAGCCAGGTCCTCCCCACCAGGTAGTCAAATTGCCCCCGAGAGCCCATCCCAAATCTCTCCGATCACCTACTATGTGCCCAGCTGGGGCCCACGCTGGGAACACAGAGATGATGCACATCTGGCCCCAGGTCCCAGAAACGTCATCTGGAGGGGGACCCGGGGCATGCGCCAGACAGGGCTCGGTGTCCACGGAGGGATGCGAGGCAGGAGGCGTGTGAGCTGGTGGTCATGTGGCCTGGAGCGGCAAAGGGCTTCACAAAGGGCAGGGCTGCTGATGCTGGGCCAAAACATAGATTCAAAAGGGGACCAAGAGGGGCTTCCCTGGTGGTGCAGTGGTTGAGAGTCCGCCTGCCAATGCAGGCAACATGGGTTTGTGCCCCGGTCCAGGAAGATCCCACATGCCGCGGAGCGGCTGGGCCCGTGAGCCATGGCCGCTGAGCCTGCGCGTCCAGAGCCTGTGCTCCGCAACGGGAGAGGCCACAACAGTGAGAGGCCCGCGTACCGCAAAAAAAAAAGGGGGGGGGGACCAAGAGAAAGAGGGCAACCAGGCTGGTGGCCTGGTGAGAGCCAAGGCCCACATGTGGCTTCTGTGGATCTGCCAGGAATGGGCCACTCATCCCGGGGTGAGGGGGACACAAGGAGGTGGATTCACAGTGGACGTCTTGCCTGCTCAGCTGAAGGGCTTTGTTTTGACCCCATGAGCACCAGGGAGCCTTGGAGGCTCCCCTCCTGAGCACAGGCGAGGCCTGCCTTCGGAGAAGTGGCCCAGTGAGGACACAGCAAGAGGACAGGAGGCTGCAGCTGACTCTTCCTGCTCTTCACCCTGGTAGGACCTGGGTCAGTGAGTGCCGGGACAGGAGGCAGACAGGACAGTCAGGGCCACTGGAGGTCAGGGGCACTGTGGTGCATCAAACCAGGGTGGGGAGGCTCGGAGAATAAATGAGAATCACCCCCCCACACACACACAAATAGCACAATATGCTGCTTATTGTGATTTGCACTACCCCAAGGCATTTTCTTGCTAAGAAAGAGGTGCCCCGTGGATGGCTGGACCTCGAAGGCATGGTAGGTTGAAGTGGTGCCCAGCTCCAGCCCTGCCCCAGGCATGGGAGGCAGCGCCCCCATCGCTCTTCTGCCCAGACACCTTCCCTGGAGAAGACAAGGGGACACAGGGCAGGAGGACACAGTCACCAGTGTCCACACCAGAAGAGGAATGGGGAAGGTGGGGGTGCTGAGGGCTTGGTCCCTCCGAATGCCCCACCCAGCAAACATGCATGCACACCGCTCTGCACAGAGAAGGAGGTCCCACGGCGGCGCTGGCAGCTGCCCAAGCCTCACTCCAAGCCACTGAGCCTTGCGAGGATTTGGCAGGGATGACTCCGGGCAGTTCTGCAGGTACCTGAACTCCATGGCCTGCCTCGGTGCTGTCTCTCCTCCCTGCAGGGCCTACACCTCATCGAAGGGCAGCTCGGCCCGGCCCTTAGGGCAAGTGCACTCCCTCCCATAGGCCCATGGAGCGGGCAGCCCCCAGAGGCCTGCGTCTGCTCTCCAAGATGTGGCTGACATGGCATGGACAGCAAGCTACAACCACATGCTGCGTCTCATCCCAGAGACACGGTGATACTGTGGGCAGAACAGGCCAAGGGAGAGACCTAACTTATTGAGCAAATAAGTTCCGTGTGACAGCTTCTTCCTTATCTCGTTTGATCTGCCTGACAATTCTCAGATAAGATTACTGACTGCCAGAAGGAGAAAAACAAATACCGTATGCTAACACATATATATGGAATCTAAGAAAAAAAAAATGTCATGAAGAACCTAGGGGTAAGACGGGAATAAAGTCACAGACCTACTAGAAAATGCACTTGAGGGCACGGGGAGGGGGAAGGGTAAGCTGTGACAAGGTGAGAGAGTGGCATGGACACATATACACTACCAAACGTAAAATAGACAGCTAGTGGGAAGCAGCCGCATAGCACAGGGAGATCAGCTCGGTGCTTTCTGACCACCTAGAGGGGTGGGATAGGGAGGGTGGGAGGGAGGGAGACGCAAGAGGGAAGAGATATGGGAACATATGTATATGTATAACTGATTCACTTTGTTATAAAGCAGGAACCAACACACCATTGTAAAGCAATTATACTCCAATAAAGATGTTAAAAAAAAATTACTGACTGTGTTTTTCAGACGAAAAAACTGAGGCTCAGAGAGGCAAGTCCTTTGCCCAAAGTCACACAGCAGGAGGACAATAGAGCCTGATTTCGAACTCAAGTAAGTCTAACTTTGCAGATCCTGCTATCCCCACTCTCCCAAGTGACACAAGTGAAGACCAAGGACCAGGAGGCGATAGACTGATGTCGAAAGTCAAATGATAAAAGGAAAGAAGGAGAACTTTCCTGCTCTCATTCCCACTAAGTGGGCTCTATTCCTCCCCTTCCCACCTCCTGCCAAACCCAGAATTCCCACCCTCTCCAGTGCCCACCCCCCAACACTCCCAACATACACAGACTCACAAATCTCTTTCCTGCATCTATTTAAACCACGATAACATCCGGCTGAGTAAGCCTAAGTGCCAGCACCTATCTGGGCAGAGCCCTACTAGAGAGGGGCATCACTCCCCACCCGGCCCACTCCTCCTCCTTCCTAGAGAGCTACTCACACTCCCACACGGTTAACCAGAAGACACTCCCTAAGCCTCAGAGCCTAGGGTGGACAGAGGAAGGCACGAGGAGGCGCGGGTACTGGGACGCTGCAGCCCACCCCAGCTACGGTCAGACTCATGGCCACCCTGCCCCGCCAGCCCTGCCCTGGGCCTCCCAGCACAGCTGCTTCTGCTCTGACAGGGCCACATGGAGACTGGGTATGATGGGATATAGGGGATATGCAAACAGACACTGCCTGTTCACAAAGACCCCACCCCCAGGTGGCACCACACCCCCTGCACCTCCATCGTGCCCCAGGGGCCCCGACCCACCCTGAGGAGGCAACCAGCTGACATCTTTAGTGCACCCAGGGTTCACTCCCTCTACACAGTCATCCAGAGCACTGGCCATTGTCACACCACCACCCAAACTCCGTGTCCCCCTCCTCCTCCCACTTGAAAGCTCAGCTCAAGAGTGCCCACCTTCAGGAAGCCCCCTGGGACCTTCCACCCACACACACCCACAGCCCCTAGCTCAGCTCAGCCTGGCACTTGTCACTCTGAATGATCACCTTCTGTCTCTGCCACCAAAGTGTGAGCTGTTGGAGGTCTGGGACCATGTCGAGGCCACTCCAGGGTCCCCAAGGTGCAGGTGCCTGGGGAATTGTTTATTGAAGGAGTGAGTGAAACTGTTGAGTTAGATCAAGCCGAGGTGCTGAGGACTCACTTCTTATAGAAAGTATTGATTTTGCCCTACAGAACTGTGGCTCGAGTTTTCCAGCTGAGGACCCAGGTGTGAAGAAGAAGGGGAGGGGAGGAAGGAGGGGGATGCCATTTCCAGCCCCTCCCACAGGCCAGAGTGGGGAGCTGAACTGCCCAATGGCTTGGCCAGGGCCCTGGTACATCACAGAACTGAGATGCAAGAACCGCTCAGGGTCTCCGTCCACTTCCTGCACTTCTGCAGCCGTGGCACCAGGAGAGGCAGCCGCCCAGAGCAGCAAAACTCTTTCACCTTAAACGGTTGACTTCTCAAGTGGTTTGTAAAAGGATGTAATACCAAGGGAAGCAGTACTCCAGGCTGAGGATTACGAATATTTATAGTGTTTAAGCATAATCGTATTCAGATGAGGACTATATATTGCTCACTGCAATTCGCAGTCTCCTTGGAGCACGTTATTTTTCAGGGAAGGTGGACTGATGCCCGAAGTTGGCCTGGATACAGCGGGGTCTGGAAGGCACCTTAAGAGGTACCGGTATCCCGGCTTAGAGGTCCCACACCTCTTTAAGGGCGGAACCTTTTTTAAGTTCAAAACTGGTCCCTACCTGAGGTGGTTGTTCTATGAGTACCCACTGGTTGAGAGCATTCAGCATGAGATGAACCTTCAGTAAATGAACCTGCACGTGGTTATACCATCCAGAGCAACACTGTGGTGGCGTGTGGCCAGGGTCAGGCTGGGAGCACTCAGGGAGTCACCTCTCCTTTCTATAGAGCTGGGACCCCCAGGGATCCACTACAGGGAGTTTTGGAATTCCACAGGCCTGGTTCAGTTAACAGCTGCCTGATGAAGATGTCAAGACCTGCAGATGGGTAGGTGGGCTGATGGGGCACAGGGCACAGCCACGAAGAGAGAGAAGAGGGTGAGGACAAGAGAGAAGAATCCCACCACAGGCATCCCAGAAGACGCACAAAGCCACACACCGGGGAAGAGGGGACCAGTCTGCTCCTACCCACCCATCCTTGGCCACCAGACACAACACACACACCCCCACATACACACACACCACACACACACACACACACACCACACACACACCACATAACACACACACACCACACACACACACAAAACATGACACTCACCACACACACTCATTCTGTACACACACACCACAGACCACACACCACATACCATGCACACTGACTACACATGCACACACACGCACACACCCCTCACTCATATGTAAAGCTATGGAAAAGCCACCTTCCTGAGCTGACACTCCCTGGAGCAGCGGACAGAGCCCACCCAGCACAGCTTCCCCGCTCTGTGCTCCCAGAGGAGCAGGGGTGTTTGCAACAGCAGGAGCCACCCCGGCAGGTGCCTCAAGTCCTGGCCCAGCCTCTTCTCTCCCGCCCTCCACCAGGAGCTCAGGGAGAAGCCCCACCAGAGAAGCAGCGGGACCTCACCTCTCCCACAACCCCTTACCCAGAAGCAGTCCCTCCCCGAGCTCCACAGCTTGTAGCTCTAACTAGGAAACTGAGAAACCAAAGGTCACCTGGAGACAAGTGCAGAGAATCACCAGGCTTCAGCCCTGCCATCATCTCGGATTTGATGCATGTGCCCCGCCCGCCCAGGCTTCAGGGACCACAGTTCCTCCTTCTCTGCACTGTCACACACCTGGCGCAGAAGTCACCTGGAGTGTTTATGCAGCTCTTGGAAACAGCCCTAGACGCACACAAATCTGCCAGAAGAAGGGGGTGGTCTCCAGGATGTGCATCCCCCGGGCCTGGGTGCAGCCACAGCAGGTCCCTCTCCCAGTTCGGGTGAGGCCTGGGGCAGATCCCAGGGGAGAAAGAAGTTGGGGGAAGGTGCAGTCAGGAAAAAGAGGTCATAGGACAACGGCAGCTGAAGCCACCGATCCACTCACGGGGCCCTTTTTCTGGGATGGAGGATGGGCCCTGGGCACCTAGGGGAGTCCACAAGTCCAGCACTAAGGCCCCGGGGGCCACCCTAACAACTCCTGCACAGCCAGATGGACAGTAGCAGAGCACGCAGCCTTCGAGGAGAGTAGAAAGGAGGCCCCAGCAACAAGAGGCAGGGAGCAGGGGCTCCCTGAAAGCAGAGCTCATGGTCCTTCTTTCATCTTCCTGCCTCCAGTCTTGCCTCTTTGGTACATTTCTCACCCAAGGCATCTTTCTAGAACACTCCCCTGTTTAAGACCCTCAAGGATTCCCATCCCTATGGGACCAGCCCCTAGAAGGCCTGGCCCAACACTCTCATGAGCTGAGCCTCATCCAGCTTTCCACTCCGTTCCCCAACGCCTGCCCCACCACACACTGCATCTCACAGATGACTTCCTGCTCCCTGCTGCCCTTCTTCCTGCCTCTGAGCCCTTGTCCATGCCGGCCCTCTGTCTAGAAGACCGTCAGCCCAAGTCCCACTCGTGAATTCCCTGCTTGGTCCCCAAGACACAGCTCGAGCACGGACCATCTCCCAAAGCCAGCCAGTGCTCCTATGGTGGGCATGCTCCCCTCCATCACAGGCCCTTGGTGCTCTCTCCCCACCCCTAGACTGTGAGCCAGGATCCTGGGGCCCAGCATGGTGCCTGGCATGTGGTAGATCAAAAATGAACACAGAGGAAATGAGTGACTGAATGATGACAACAGAAGGATGGATGGATGGGTGGGTGGGTGGGTGAATGGGTGAATGAGTAGGTGGATGGGTGGATGGGTGAGTAGAAGTGAAGGGAAATGCAGACAACCAGGGGAAGGTTGACCTTGCTCTGGCCTTGGGCCCCTGCCCTCACTCCATGCTGCCAGAGCACAAAGGCACTTAGAAGGATTAAGCCTCCTTGATACAACTGGAGTGGCTGGAAATAGCTCTGTGCAGCCTGGGGCCACTACCTCCCAACAATCGGCCTCAATCAACACCCACCTGTCTCTGCTGCCAGTTAATTCCACCTGACACCCTGGCTAGGCAACTCGGAGCCGCCAGGTGTCAGCCCCAAATGAGGGATCGTAGGGGCTGGGCCTACTCAGCCAAGACCAAAGCAAAGTCACCTTCCTGGATCCCCAATGTCTAATAGGGACAACAGTGCCAATGAGCTACAGGCAGAGCAGAGCTTGGAGATCCCAGGAGACCATACACCTCCAAGGGAGCTGGGTCAACCTCAGGAAAGGGACATGTGGGTCCCCTTCTGCCTCAGCTACTCTCCTAGATAGTTCACGGCTCTAGAGAGTTGGTGCCCGGAGGAGGGACTTTTAAGGGCTTCATGCATTGAATAAGGAGTCTCTTCAACACCAAAAAATGACAGTGGCATCTTGGTCATTACTCGCGGGAGTGAGGAAGAGGGGTACATTCCCTCCATATCCTCTACCCGCCCAGAGGTACCCCAAACAAGGGTGGGCCGTATGACAGCACTGGGTGGGCAACCCAGTGGGGAGGGGCCACCTTGGCCCAGAAAGGGGCTCTCTGTCCTCCAAATAAAGACTACCTGAAGCTCAGAAAGGGTTTCCATGTGATCTCTTCTGGGCCTTCTACTTTGTGACCCCTCCTTCCCCGCTCCCTGGGCCCTCAATCTTCCAGCCATATACCTTCCATGCCTCCACAGTACCCCCGGTCACTCAGTCCCAGCAGTGCATGGGGCCAGCATGACCAGTGTCCCTCCTCCTGGGGCAGAAGGGAGGCCCCGCAAAACACCAAGGGTCATGCAAGGGGAGTGCAGGGTTCAGAGTCAAGACACGGGAGCCAGGCTGCCCCCTCTCCCAGAAGCCTCACCCCTTCCAGAAGCCACTTGGTCACATGATATACAACAAAAGGGCAGCAGACAGAGCTCATACAGCTTCCCCTAGTCAACTCTGAGCGAGCTAGCGTCAGCACCAAGCCCAGAACAAGGAACCATGCGTTCCCGTCTATCTCCACACCTGAAACACTCACTGTTCCCACAACAACCTCACCTTTCAAGATTTTGTACTTTTGTGTGCCCTCTTACCTCCATCTGCAGAACTCTCCCCGGCCAACATAAACTCCTACTCATACTTTAAGAATGTGCTCAACTGACACATCCTCCAGGAAGTCTTCCCTGATTTCTCCCAGGTCCCTCCTCTGTATTCCCAGAATTCCCTCCCCCTCTGGTCGGTGAGCTCCTCCAGGTAGGGTCATATCTAAGCCATCTATTCATCTCCCTGCCCAGGGCTGGTAGGAAGGAGCCCTGGCAGATGGGTTTCTTTCACAGATGGTATGTGGATGATGCACTGTCACCTCTGCCCCGCAGTGTGGACAGTGATAGGCCCCAGGTGGCCCTGCCTCTGTCCAAGCTGCCACCCCAGGTTCCCTGAGACTTTGCCGAGCACTGGGCTCTTTCCAAGGTCTCTAAACACAACCCTGGCTTCGGCAAACCTGGAAACCTGTGGTGATGGCTGGGAACAGAGGAAACGCTGCCTGCCTAGCCAGGCTTCCAGAAGGGGCCTGTGATGCACATTTTGCAAAAGGCAGGAAACACACACGTCAGAAAATTGTCCACTATCAATTTCAAATTCCAAATGGAAATGGTTGGTTTGCTGAAGTCCCTGCTAATTTGCCTGAATATCTGAAGAGATTGTCTTCTGGGAGGGCAGCAAAGGGATCCAGGGCTGGTTCCTGGAAAGTCAGAGATGCTCTTTTGACTTCCCCCCACCACCTCCGAGTACTCAGGGCACAGCCTTTCTGCCTGGGAAGCAGGGACCAGTCATTCTGCACCAGGACAGAGGCTCTGGCTCAATGGCTTCTGAACCAGCAGCTCACCTGTAACCCAATTCCAGCCCCACGGTGTGAAGTCCCGTGCCCTAAGCCAGGAGCAGGCTGAGCCTCGGCGGGCACAGGGGTCCTATTGCTCAACCATTGTCTCACACCACAAGCGCCCACCGAGAGACCGTCTCCCAGGTAGCGGTCTGAGAAATACCTCACCCGAAGCTTTGTATGAAGAGCACAATTGGGTCATAGTGTCTCTAAGGACCTCAGTTTTCCCACTTGACAAATGGGAAGAATACTTGCTATCAGGGGAAGTAGCAGAGGGTAAGCAGCTATTATAAACCAGCCGTGGGGGTCACGCGACATCTAATGTTGAGCTGGTACCTGTTCTGTGCCCACTCACTGCGTTTGCAGACCCAGTGTCTTCACTTACTCCTCGGCCAAAGCCCTCCACAGTAATCTGCATTTGCCCGTCTGTCTCCCCAAGAAAACAGGCCCTCTGTTACCATGATTCCCCATGGCAGGCCCCCAGAACACATTCAACAAGTGCTTGTGGGGTGGGGGATGGAGTGAGGCTGGGTCCCGTACTGCCGACCCTCCCATGCATCCTCACTGACATTTTTTCTCCCTCCTGAGGACTGGGCTGCCCTGTCCTCCCTGCACTTGGGGATTAGAGAGAAGGGAAGAAGAGACAGAAAAAGGGCTCATGGAAACCCTGAATCCTAGCTCCCCTAAAATGCAGCAGTTGGGAAGCCAGGAAAGGGCCCCAGAGTAACAAAGCGGCCATCATAATGAAGCCAAGAGAAAAGGAAAGCTGAGCAGCTCCAATCCTGTAAGCCCTGGTACACTGAGGGTTCTCTAGCTGGCGCTCCCTGGGCATCTCTATAAGCCTCACTTTTCCAGTCTCTATAATGGGGACAAAGTTGATGTGAAAACTCAATTTTTCAAGAGCCCAGGGCATTAGCAATGCCAGGCAACACAGGCCAGCTTCCTCCCCTGCTCCCTGTCTTGCCCACACCCGCAACTACCATCACCACCATCCTGACAAACCAGGCCAGCCTCTGAAGGAGAGAGACACTGAGAAGCAGTTGGAATAAGAGGAGGGAGAAAATCTAGAAAAGAGAAGTAGAGAACGCTATAGTACAAATGCCCATTTTTAAGTTTTTCTCAAAGAATAGGGAATGCTTAGCAGGGTTCAGAGTGAGGCTTCCTTTTCAGTGTATTAGCAATTTGTATTTTTTCACTGTCTTCTCCGCAGTCCTTTGTGGGGAGGGGAAGTCTATAAATATTTTTTTAAAGAAACGACTGAATTTTGATTAACTCATCTAAATGAGTGCTTTGCATATGAATGGAAACTGATTAGCCCGACACTTTCCCACAGCAGCATGGCCCGCAACTCCAACCTTTCCAGAGAGTTAAAAAGTTGAAGCGGCCACACGTATGGGGCTCCTCTAATAAACAAAATCATGCAGCATTTATTATTAATGCTCGGCTCTGATAAATATCCTCACTTAAAATTCTTCACTTGCAGGAACCCTTCAGTATTATTTCTCAGGCTCACGGGAGGGACCACTTCAGCCCGACCTTTGCAGAAGCCTTGGAGTCTCTGTCGGTGGCCTGGGGGACAGGAAGCAAGACCAACTGAAGTGGCAGGCAGGAGTATCCGAGTGAGAGCTGAGCAGCCCTGGGCATCTCGAGAGGGAAATCCATCAGCCTCAGAGGGGGCCCTGGCTCTGCTGTCCCAAACTCTTCCAGGCTCGGGGCAGCTACTGAGAAGACTGGCACTCAGATTAAATACCCAGATGAGATGGCTGGGGAGCAAGGGGCTGGGTTTCTGTAGTCCAGAGGCATCTGCTAACTGACATCTATCCTCACACCCCGCCGACCAATGTCATGCTGTGGTGGTGTGGCCGCCATTCTCTGAGTGGACCATGCTGTCACTCCTACCTGCTCAGCGCTGGGGGGACCGAGAGTCACAGCGACCTCCTTCTCCAGCAAACCATCCTCCCCTGAGGGAGCCACCTTACCCAGAAGTGCTGGCCCACTCCCCGCCTGAGGGCAGCTCACAGCCAGTGACCGACAGTCATGGTGGTAGAGAAGGAGGCCTCCTCCTTACCCCCAGAGGGGACAACCCTATGTCCCAGAGTCCCCAGCTGGGGACAGGCTAGACTTCGATGACACCACATTCTTGCTTGGCTCTTCCTCTTTCTCTAACCTGCTTCCCCCACCAGACCACACGCCCCAACCCCCATCCCAGGCTCTGCTCCCAGGGAGCCTGAGCAGAGACGATGTGCCCCTCCCTGCAAAGTCACTCCTGCGCTCTGGAAGGCTGGCCACCGTGGATGCCATTGCCAGAACTTCCTGTCCTCCAGCTCCCTTTGGGATTTGGCCAAGGGGGACTCAGGCAGGAAATGAGAGGGCGGAGGGGGAGGGAGAGGTGGGGGGTTCTCCCCTGTCCCCTCCTTGCTGGGTTGGCCATGGCTGCCTCCGTGCTTTAGCCACCGTCCCCTCTCTTGGTTCCCTCAGTAACAGGAAGATGACATCTCCCGGCAGCACTGACCCAGGCGCTTCAACAAATCTCAGCTGGCCCACACTTTTGTAAGGACTCAGTTCATTAACCTAGCTCCGACTACCCTTCGAGTGTACCCTCCGTTTCCTGCCAGCCCTTAATTGGTCCAGAACTGATGCTCCAGCCTCCCTTGCCCTCCCCAGTGTGAGGTGGGGGGGTTTCATCAGAGGCAGCCCCAGAAAGAGAAGTATGGGACTCTCAGGGTTATTGAGACTCTCCCAATCCACCACCTCTGCTCCCACCTAGTTTACCTTACACGGAGAGCCACTTCCCACACTATATAATGGGCCCTCCTCCCCCAGTGCAACCTTAAGAATGAAAGCCAAGCAAAGGAATTGGTTTTTCCAAAATCCCCAAGTGTGCGTCCAGACACACAGAAGTGCCCGCACCTTCAGCTCCTTAGTAACTAACAACATACGAAGATGCAATGTGAAGCAATAGATTAAAATTTCATGCCTTTGGCTTCAGAAATCTATAAAAACTAAGTTTCTTGGAAGAAAAGAGAAAAACCTTTTCTCCAAGCAACACAAAAAGCAAGGCGTGGAGCAAGCCCTCCCCTGGCTGTTATTTGGGTGTAAATCTTTCATTTCATTTGCCGCTCTTGTCCTCTGACCCCAGCAGTATTCCATAAATATTTAGGCAGCAAGCAGCAGGCCTGTTTTCCTGTTTTCCATTTTGGGATGCTCATGGTGGGACTGGGAGGATGAGAAAGCAGCCTCCGTGGTCGAGCCGCTCCCGGCCCAGCAAAATACAACGGGCATTCTGGAGACCCAGGGAGCTCCGGGCTTCCCTAATGAGCCGACATGCTGCGGGGAAAATCTGGCTCGCTACTTGCAGCTGCACTGAGGCCAGCCCAATCAATAGCAGGAGAGAAACCTCCAAGGGAAGGAGGTGCGGCGGAGACGAAAACCAGCTCCACAGATGGACATGCATCCAGATAGACTTTTTAGAAAGGACCTGGAGCTGCCGGGCCAGCCCTCTCAGCCTTCTATCCCTAAGTCCAGACCCTCACCCACCCATGCACTTGCACACACATACCCTTCCCCAAAATCTGGGCCTTCCAGAAGGCACTTCCCAAATTCCCAGTTCTCCACCCACTGCCAAATGTAATTGTAACCTCACCTGGGGCTCCCACCGTGCTGAGGGCAGAGGGCTCTCAACTCCTGCCCAGGCTGATCTGCCTCTACCTGGTGGTGGGGGCCAGAGGCCGGGGCTCGGAAGAAGGCAGACCTTGGTCTGAATTCTATCATGGCCATTTGCAAGCTGTATGGTCTTCAGCAAGACTTTTTAGCAGCTAAACTAAGCTATAATTTACATATCATGCTATTCACCCATTTTAAGCATGCAGTTCTTTGAGTTTTAGCAAACGCAACCAGTTGTACAACCATCACCACTATCCAGTTATAGAACACTTCCATCACCCCCCAAAAGTTCCCTCATGCCTGTTTGCAGTCAACCCTTGTTTCCACCTCTAACCCTAGGCAACCATGAATCTGCTTTCTATTTCTATAGTTTGGCCCTTTTCAAGAAATTTCACATAAATGGAATTATATAACATGTAGCCTTTTGTGCCTGGTTTCTTTCACTTAGAATAATGTTTTTGAGGTTCATCCATGTTGTAGTGTGTGTCAGTGTTTCATTCCATTTTATTACCGAGTTGTATTCCACTGAAATAGATATGCCCAGTTTTGTTTATCTGTTTGCCAGCTGATGGACATTTGGGCTGTTTCCAGTTTGGGGCTATCATAAATAATGCTGCTATGACCGCTCCTGTACAAGTTTTTGCATGGACATTTTTTTTTTTTTTTTTTTTTTTGCGGTACGCGGGCCTCTCACTGTTGTGGCCTCTCCCGTTGCAGAGCACAGGCTCCGGACGCGCAGGCTCAGCGGCCATGGCTCATGGGCCCAGCCACCCCACGGCCTGTGGGATCATCCTGGACCGGGGCACGAACCTGTGTCCCCTGCAACGGCAGGCAGACTCTCAACCACTGCGCCACCAGGGAAGCCCTTTGCATGGACTTCTGCTTTCATTTGTGCTAATTCCTAGGTGGAATTGCTGAATAATACAGTTAAGTATATGTGCCTCTTTTTAAGAAACTGTCAAACTGTTTTCCATAACAGCTGTACCATTTTACATTCCCACCAGCAGTATATGAGGGTTCCAGTTGCTCCACATCCTCCCAACACTTGTTACTGTCTGTCCTTATCACAGCCATCCTAGTAGTCGTCTTGTGTTTTGTGAAGTGTATCTTGTGTTTTGATTTATATTTCCTTAAGGACTAATGATGAGCATCTTTTCATGTGTTTATTTGCAATCTGTACACATTCTTTGGTGAGGTATCTATTTAAATCTTTTGCCCATTGTGTCCAGCATGGTTTGTCTTCTTATTATTGAGTGGTGAGAGTTCTTTATATATTCTGGATGCAAATCCATTACCAGATAGGTGATTGGCAAGTATTTCCTCTTAGGCAGTATTTCAACCTCTCAATGTCTTCATCTGCAAAATGAACTTTGCCATAACACCTTGCCATGTTGCAGTGAAGAGCAGGGGTGATGTGCATGAAGTGCCCAGCCTGAGGCCTGCCACACACTAGGCCTGCAATAACTGGAACCATCACCAATGCCCCTGGATGTCAAGGTCCAGTCTTTGCCTGTGGCTTGAAGCGCCCAGTAGGGGCCTAGTGCAGAGGAGGACCTCAGTCAGTTTGAGCGCCCAGCCATGCCAGCATCCCCTTGCATATTCCCTCCAGGACCCCATCCGCCCTCAGCAGCACCAGCCCTGGTCCTTGCAAAGTGCAGGGCAACGGGCAAGACCCCATGTGAGCACCAGGAAGGGAGCTAGTGA
Source organism: Mesoplodon densirostris (assembly GCF_025265405.1). Classification (NCBI taxonomy): domain Eukaryota; kingdom Metazoa; phylum Chordata; class Mammalia; order Artiodactyla; family Ziphiidae; genus Mesoplodon; species Mesoplodon densirostris. The sequence continues at coordinate 51,815,419 of NC_082661.1, read as the reverse complement.
TGGGATATTAGCCGGGGAAGAACAACAAGAAGTCCTGGCAGAGGGGACAGCGTGAGCACAGCACAGAAAACGACAAAGTGCACGTCACTTTCTGGGAGCCCAAGACAGAGTTACACACCCTATGCGGGGCATGTGGCCAGCCTGGCTATCAGGGTCACCAGGAGGGCAGGAGGGGGGATGGCACTCTGGAGAGTCAGGCCACCCTAGAGCCCCTGGGGCATCTCTGCTGACATGGTGACTGGCAAGATGCATTCACGAGGATGTTTACTTCCAAGTGTTGCCAGGATGGCACAGTCCACTGCTTCTGCTTCTGCACTCTTCCCCCTGGCCCCTGAAGAAGCCCATAGCCCAGGGAGAACCAGAGGGAAACCCTCTGTGCCAGGGGCTGTGTCGGGACACTGTGTCATCCTCGCACTACAATCATGTCAGGAGGTGACATTACTCCATATTATGGGCTGAGTTGTTTCCCCCAAACCCATAGGTTGAGGTCCTAACCCCCAGCATCTCAGAGTGTGATTGTATCTGAAGAGACGGCCTTTAAATTAAGTTACAATGAGATCCTTAGGGTGGGCTGTAATCCAATACGATCAGTGTCCTTGTAGGAAGGGGAGATTAGGACACAGACACAGACACACAACAGAGGGAAGACCATGCGAGGACACAGCAAGGGGACATCCATCTACAAGCCAAGGAGACAGGCCTCAGGAGAAACCATCCCTGCCGACACCTTGATCTCTGTCTTCCAGCCCCCGGGACTCTGAGACAATAAATTTCTGTTGTTTAAGCCCCCCAGTCTCTGGTACTTCGTTATAGCAGCCCTAGCAAACTAATACAGTTGACCCTTGAATGACATGGGTTTGAACTGCATGGGTCCACTTATACGTGTTTGTTTGTTTGTTCCAAATAAATACGTACTACAATACTACATGACCCAGGGTTGGTTGAATTTGCGGATGTAGAACCGAGGATACAGAGGAATCCTCTGTATGTGTGGATACAGAGGGCTGATGATAAATAATACACAGATTTCTGACTGTGTGGAGGGTCAATGCCCCCAACCCCCGTGTTGTTCAAGGGTCAACTGCATATCCCATTTCCAGACGAGACTGAGGCTCAGATTGAGGTGGCACCGTGCCTGAGGCCCACAGCTGGGAAGAGGCAAGCCCAGGCTGTCTGGCTTCAGATCCCTAGCTTTCCATCCTGTCCCCCTGCCACCTCACCCCAGCATATACCCCAACTAGGACACAGAACCATGCCTGGCACACAGAGGGGCTTGGGGACCCTCTGAGGGATGGGAGCTGAGCACCCTCTCCCCCTGCACCGAGCCCCACACTGGAGGAGCAGGAGGCACCCAGCGGAAAAAACAGAGAAGGCAGCACATCTGTGAGAAGATGGGAAGCAGGCTCTGAGCAAGACCTCAGGGACTGGGTGTGCGAGAATGGAGGGAAGATGTGCCCCAGGGCCCTAGCTCCTCACAGAGGGACCGCCAGCTGTGCTCTAGGGCCCCAGGGGCAGAGCCAGGACCCACGAGAAGCAGATGTTAGCTCCAGAGGAGGAAAGACCCACTGCCTGCCTATGGGTTGTGCTCCCTGGTGGACAGTCAGAGCAGCCACAAGGGGCCGCACACAGACCCAGAAGCCGAGGAGGGAATCTCCATGGCGCCCTCCAGCTCTGGGGCTGTGCCCGCTTGGGATTCCCTACCAGCAAGGCAGCAGCCAGAATATTCTGGCATGCCAGCCACAGCATCAAGGATGCCACCAAGCTGTGGCTCACCCTCCCCAGGCCCTCATCCTCCAGAGGTGAGAAGATGGGAGCCCCAGACCAGCCTCAAGGAGCCCAAAGCACAGAGCGGCAGGAGGGCCAGAAGCAAAGCAGCATCCCACCACAGGGAAAGACAGGGAAGGTATTCTTCCTTCCACTAAGCACCCCCAAACACCACTTCCCAGGCCAAGTCAGGTCCCTCGGGCCCCTGAGGTCCTGCAGCCTTAGTGGACACTGTATCTTACAGATCCACATCAGCAGACAGTCTGATGCTGAAGTTCCGGCAACAGGGCCACACAGAACACCATCAACCTGCACCCCCTCCCTGATGGACAACCAAGGTCCCCAGGCCTTGGCCAGCCCACACTCCCTTACGCAGGGCTCTTCATCACTATCTGACCATCGGGGAGTTAACAGCACTGACTTAACCCCAGATAAATTTGCATAGTTATTTCCACTTTTTGTTCAATTAATTATTACAATATCAATAGATCTTTAATTTTTTCATCACTGAGTAATGGGAATGAATCTCAATTCCACAATATAATTAATTAGTTATGAGTGTTCAAGTGCAAGTTCCTACTCAAAGTCTTGCTGGGACAAACTCCCGGCCACTGACCCGGGGAGACCAGCACTAGCAGGCAGATGTCCTGTAGGGAGCTTCAGGGCACATAGCCCAGCCGGGCCTGAGAAAGGGCAGGAGACACCTCAACCCGACCCAACCTGGCCAGAGCCCACGGGAGGGTAGGAACAGATCTTCAGGAAGTGCTTCCTGTGTGCTGATGCCCATGCTAGACCCCTGGACACAGGGAACAAGCAGCCCCCACCCTCAGGTAGGGCCCTGTTGTCAAGGGCTCACATGGAGACAACAGAGGCATGACACAGGCAGGAATAATGTGCACTGATTCAATTACACAAATCTTTGTTGAGCATCTACTATGTGCCAAGCCCTGTGCCAGATTCTGGAGACACAGTGGAGTCTGATGGAGGCAATGATCCTACCTGGTAGGGGTTGGGGGTTTCTAAAAGCAGGAACTAAGCTTTGAAGGCTGAGCTGTGTTCAACCAGTAAAGAACAGAGTCAGGCATCCCAGGCAGAAGGAACAGCATGTACAAGGACCGGAGACAGGACGGCGGCACTGGTTCAGGGAACTGCAGTTACTTTTTAGATCACACAGGGAATATCTGGGGCAAGGGCTCCATATGATGCTGAGAAGGGCACGAGGGGACAAGGAGACCTCCTCCCCACCCCTACATGGTCACTGGGAGCCTCGGGGAGCCAGGCCACAGGTCAGCCAAGCAGAGGCCTGACACACTTCCACTTCCAGGAGGGAACGGGGGCAGGGGTGGGGCGGGGCAGCATGGCAGACTCTGGAGCTGCCTGCCTGCCAGAGGAGGGGTGCCTCATGGGAAGCCTCACCCTATAGGCCCTGGCTCAGCCTCACTTGGATCACTTCTGCAAGTCCATATGGGTAAGACAGCTGACACAGTGCAGGGCTGGAGCCTGGGAGGCTCCCGAGTAACGGAAGTGGCCCATGCCAGCCCCCAGACCTCGGCACCAGCTCCAGACCCCCTCTCCAAGAGGTCTTCTCCAGGATCGAATCTCCTCACTGCCCCGCCTCCCATAAATAATCAGAGCTCTTCATAAGCCCAATACAGGGCTAAGAAGTGCTTTACACCCCATCCTCTCCGAATGATGCCACCCCAGGTCACAGATGAGCGAGCTCAGGAACAGACGGGTGACTTGCCCATAGTCACAGTGATAAGTGGCAGGGTGGGGATCTGACCCTGATAGCTGGTGGACATGGACATGGCCTCTCCATCAGCCTCGCACACGCCTGCCACTGGCACGGCCTTGGAACAGGCTCAAGCTCCCCGCGCCTCATCTCTATGACGAAGCTCGTAAGGGTGCTGACTTCCCAGAGCAAAGGTGGGGATGTCAATTCCAGGGACAGTGTACATCACCTGTCACTCGTGCCGTTGCTGCTGTGGTGGAGGTTGTGGTTCAGAGCAGAAAACCTGGCACAGGTGCGGTGCCATCAGGAACGGGCACCACCCCCCAAGGAAGAAGAGAAGGTCTGACTCGACAGACCAGAGCTCAGTGGGGCAGGTCTCCATTGGGGGAGGCCGGGATGGGGCCAGGTGTCCTCAGACCCTTTAGGGGCTCCGATACTCCAGAGCCCCACCACAGGCCAGGGAACAGAACGCTGCCAGCCTCTGCCCACCCTTCCACACGCATCCACATGGCCCCCATGCCATGGGGCCTCCTGGGTACTGTGTGCCAGGTGCCAGAGGGCACTCAGCTCTACACACCACCCTGTGAGCCAGGCAACGTTAACCCCATTTAACAGATGAGGAACCTGAGGCTCAGAGAAGTAAAGTAACAAAAACTAATAATGAAAAGAGCTAACACTTGTTGAGCAGTTGCTCTGACAGGCCCTGGAGAAAGGGCGTCGACTGCATTATCTCCCTTAATTCTCAAAAGTAGCGGGATTATTGCTGCCAGTTTGCAGATGAGGAAACCCAGGCGTGGAAGTGAAAGTTGCCTACGAAAGTGCCACATCTAGTCACAATCAGATGTCGGATCCCCACCCTGGAGCCTGATGACGGCCACTCTCCTTTCACTCATGGTCCCCAGCATGCCAGGGTGGACAGGGGCCGCAATGTCTTTTAGGATGTGTAGTCCAACCTTCCCTCACTGCCAGTGCTCTGCACGTGCGCACACATACACACAGCTCCTCCCTTCCTCACCGTGTCTCTATTTCCAAATTGGGGGCATAATCATGCTGAGCATTGGATGGTGTCAGGACAGGGAATTTTTCTAAACCAACCCCACTTTCTACCAATGCCATCTTCTCCCGGCTCCCCACAAGAGGCAGTGGCTATGTGGGAAGCCTCAGCAGAGTCAGTAATCCCATCAAGTTGGCCGGAGGAGGAGCAGGCTCTTCTGCAAGGGGCCAGCTGCATGTCCAAGGCCGGGCTCGAGGCTCAGCAGAGCCAAGCCAACCTCCGGCCTCTCAGAGGCCTAGGCAGGCGCCAGAACCAGAACTATCGTCTGGCAAAGAGACACGGGGATTTGATGCTGCAGCCCTGATTTCTCTGACTGCTACCGATTAAATCGGGGATAATGTCCCTGATGTAGGAATGAGATTCGATGCAGCTTAAAATCTGCTCAGACACGGCACCATTATGCTAAGCAGAGCGGCTGCAAGGGGGCTGCGCCGCCTCGTTTATCATCCCTGGCAACAGGACCACAGCCAGCCAGGCCACCACACTCTCCAGAGGGAAACAGGAGGGGCAGCAAGGCCCACAGCACCTTCTCCCACTCCTGGATGGAGAGACGGACAGAGGGCAGCCGTGGCCCCCTCCCTAGTCCCACAGGCCCAGAGGCAGCCACAGTGAAAGGCTGTGTTCAAGACATCATTTCCCAGAGCCTGGGCTGAGCTAGTACTCGAATATCCTCAGAGATGTAAAGTATGTGGGTTAAACTAAGGAGATATATATATATATATATCCTTCATCCCCTAATTAACTGTGGTTTAATGAAGTTCTCAGCACATTGCTGCCAGAATAGCCTTGCAGTGCAAAAGATTTTTTCCCCTCCGTTTCAGGTAAATATTTAAACACCCCAAATGAAAGGGAGCACCGGTGCCCAAAATTGGAGGTTTGATGCTACCCACGTGAATTAGACCCCTGTCTCATTGATTCTGCATTTTCATTTCTCCCTTTGTCTTCCCAAGGCAATGGCAGGTACCTTAGGCACTAGGACCCTGGGCTGGCACAAGGCCTGGGGATCCTGGCAGACCAACGGGCCTACGTCCAGCTCCCCACACCTGGAAGCTCCCCTCCCAGGCTCCTGGGGACTGGCTCCACCCAGGAAGGGAGTGGGAGATGTTACCCACCTGCCAGTCCGGGGGTTGGCACAGAAATCCCTCAGGGCAAGGGGGCCCACGACATGGCCTAGTGTCGGGGGAGATCAGGATGCTGCCAACGCAGGGGCTCCCATCCCAGCACCCACCCTCCCCTCCGACAGTCGACTATCCCCAAGGTTCATTATTACTATTATCATGATTCCTGTTATCATTAACTTTACTCCATTACTCATAGCTAATATGTATGCTTAAGGCACCACTATCTGGAGGCCAGGCCCAGCTAGAGCCAGCCCACCCCTAGGCCTCTCTGGCTTTGGCTCAGGGTCAGCCCTGGGTGGAGGGGGGAGCGAAGTACCCTCTCCCCTCACCTCTCCTCATGGCCCTGCCGCTTCCCACCCCCCTCTGACCAAGGCCACTCAGGCAGAGCCAAAGACCCCTGGGAAGCCACGTGCCCACCTGGGCTCCCTAAGGGCCCAGTAGGGACACCTTTCCTCACTCTCCCAGGGCCTCTCTGGTGCCGGGGATGGTGTGTTTGGAAAGTAAGAAAAGCCCTGGCCTGTCAGAGCTTCAGCCACCTCCAGAAGAAACGACCAGGGGAGTTCCTGACAATGACTCCAGCTGACTCTCAGTGCCCCAAACCCGGCCACCTGTGGGCCAGCTCACAGGGCAGTGACGTGTGACCCTGGGAGGAGCCTGAGGGTCTGCCCAGCCACACAAGGCCACAGAGCTCAGAGTCCCCTTTGCTGACTTCCCCCTCCGGCCACCCAGCACCCCTCGTTCCAGCCCACTGCCCCTGCCTCCTCCAGGCCTGTCCTGCCTCCCAGGGGTGCTGGGTCACCACTGCCTAGGGCCCCTGCCCACCGCGTGCACCCTGCACAAGGGCACCCCCTCAGCTTCCTGACACCACCCGAATGCTTATTCCAGGCCTTGGGGTTCTCAACAAGACCACCTCACCGAGGTCCACACCAAAGCTGTGCCCTGCCCAGGACCTCCCCCAGCCAGTCCTGGCTCCTGACTGCCCCTGCACACCCAGCTCACACGGCCTCCAGCAGTAGCCAGTGTGATGGGTCCACCTGTTCAGAGTCCTTTCCCAGCTCACCAAGCCCATGACAGCCTTGGGTCACTAAATAAGGCCTCACAACAGCCCCTGGGGGTGACTGATGGCCCCTCTGCACAGATGAGGACTCACCTCTCCAATGCAGACAGACCTGTCTACTTTAGAGTCCCTGGCACTATGCCTGGAACACTGTGTCAATAAATACTTGTTGTCTAGATGACTGCATAGATGGAGGGACGGATGGACAGACAGACAGATGGATGAGTGAGTGACGGATGAGTACGTGGAAGATGAGTGAGGGAGTCGGTGGGTGGGAGGGTAGATGGATGTATGCATGAATGGATGGACAGATGGATGGGTAGAAGGGTATAAGAATACAGGTATGGGGGCTTCCCTGGTGGCGCGGTGGTTGAGAGTCCGCCTGCCCAGGCAGGGGACACGGGTTCGTGCCCCGGTCCAGGAAGATCCCACATGCCGCGGAGCGGCTGGGCCCGTGAGCCATGGCCGCTGGGCCTGCGTGTCCGGAGCCTGTGCTCCGCAACGGGAGAGGCCACAACAGTGAGAGGCCCGCGTATCATTAAAAAAAAAAAAAAAAAAAGAATACAGGTATGGACAAACAGACAGATGGATGAACAGATAAGCTCTCAAACAATCACAAAGACAATCACAAAAACAATAAAAAAAATCACAATCAAAACAAAAAAAAAACAAACAATCAAAAAACAACAAAAACAATCAAAAAGAGACCCCACCCAGCCCCCCAAATCCAAAGGGCTGGCTGGACACTGTCTTCAACAGGCCAGGAAGAGAGGCCCTAGGGCTTCCATAAGGGGCCACGACAGCCAGGCCTGCCCCCTGGGGGTCCCTCCAAAGCGGGGGAGGGAACCAAGCTGGAAGAGGCAGGAGGTAGAGTCTGAGGTCGACAAGGGGAGGTGATGGAGCCAGCAGCAGTAGGCAGAACAGAGACCAGCACCAGCTGGGCCCCAAGAGGCCCCAGGGAGCACCGAGCCAAGAGCTGGAGAGACGGCATGGGGCAGAACTCCGCCCTCGAGGAGGCCTCGCAGAGTCTGAAAGAATCAATGTGGACCCCACACCAGCCCTCTGAACACTGAGTGTGAGTTGGTAGCTGTGTCTATCGGTCACCAGGTCCTCCAAGCAGGCCTGGAATGTGGTTCTGACCACCCTCACAGCCAAATTCCACCAGAATCTAGAGATGGGTCATCAATGAGTCCTGCCCTGGAGGCTAGGGCGTGGCTGGGCAGTGGACAGGCATTGGCCCAGAGCCCAGGTGAGGTCAGTGCTAACCTGGCCAGGGGTGGCAGGTCCCAGAAAGAGCTGACCTCCTCCTCTGAGCAGAACAGGAGGCTGAGGAGGCTTGGGCCTCAACCTGGACCCCAAGAAATGAACCTTTGGACCCAGGGACCACCAATAGAGGGGGTGCTCACCCCTCCCACTGCCCCCCACATCCCCCGAATGTACAGAATCCCCATCCTAGCTTATTAAACTCCTTCCCCAAGACCCACAAGCAAAGCAGGGAGACGGCACTGAAGGAGTGGTTTCAGATGCAAAGGCACTGTCTAATGAGATGGCTTCTGCCAGAGCCGGTCACCTTCACCCACCTTCACTCCCCCTCCCCCTCTGCGTGCTGAGGCCTCACCCCAGACAGGTGGCCACATTCAGGCAGATCTGCAGAACCAAACTGGGAGGAGGAAGGCAGGGGAGGGGGTGCTGCCTGGAGCGGCTGAGACAATAAGAACACTATTACATGAATCAACCAAAAATACCCAGGAGCTTTGTTTGGAATTAGCAGACTTGGAAGAAAGCTCTACCTTCTGTGCAGGTCATATAACCTGGGATAAATCAGTTTCTCAATCAGATTGCCTCTGGGTGTGACAATCCCCACCTTCCAGCTGTCGTCAGGATCGAAGGAGCCAGAGAAAGCACAAAAGCTCATGGGCCCAGGCGCTTTCCAGGCACAGGGAAATGGAGCCATACCAACGTTCACTTTCCCAGGAGAGAATGGCCTCCCTGACACCTGCCCTCTCTACAGGAGGGGCCAAAACCTCTAGGGGGCTGAGGCCTGCACTTACTTTGGGGCAGGGCAGCCCACAGGGGCCTCCAAGAAACCCTCCTGTCTGCAAATACTTCCTCTTCTGACTGCCATGATGCCATCACATGGAGAGAGGGTCCCATACTAAGGCTTCCCCTATTCTTTAGGAGGTAGGGGTTCCCAGGGTGACCCTTCCTGACAGCAGGACCTGTGCACTGGGGTTAGGGCTGGGAGGCAGAAAAGGGTCCAGCATTTGGCCACCATGGGCCAGCTGGGGTCACCACAGACCCTACCTTCAAGGCCTCCACTCCCCCACTGGAGTTGACTCAGATCCTGCCCCCCATTCATGCTGCCCCACCCTCTCCAGTCTCTGACATCAGACGAAACTGCCTGAACACCGATCCACCCCTCCCCAACCAGGAGGAGAGAGCTGTTCCGAGCCTCAGTGCTTGAGCCCAGGCAGTCCCCTCTACCTGGAACTCCTATGCCTCAATCACTGCTTTGCAGAGCTAATGCCTTTTTAAAATTCAGATTTACCCCAGGCGTCCGCTCCTTGAGAAAGTCCCCAACTGCTACCAATTACTGGGCCTCCAGGTCTTCTTATGCATGTTTACTTATACGTGTGTCTCCCCACAACAGACCCTTCCAATCTGCAGTCACTGGACGGGGGTCAGCTCATAGAGAGCCTCATTGGTGTTGGATGAATGGATGAATGAATGACTGCACGAATGGATGGATGAAGAGGTCCAACAAGAACACCACATGAAGAAAATGCAAAGGTAGGAGCCAGTATGGACACTGTCTCCAAGGGCCAAGATTCCCTCCACGCAGAAGAGGCTCCACCAGACTGTGAATATGGCACATTTCCCTCTGTTCAGGGCACTTGGGGCAGCCCTATGCGGAGGCAAAGGGGTAGATGAGTTGACCTCTTCAGCATCCCCTCAGCATTAAGCTTTCCCCTGCTGCTGCCTTTGAGCAGCCCCCTTGTTTCCACACTTACATTCTCAGTGCACAGTCTTCCAGAAGCTGAGTGGTGTGGGGAGGCCTCGGCACTGGAGTGTCTTCTGGGCAATGGGCAATGCTCTCAGTGGGCAGGAGGGTGCCGAGCCTCTGACTTTCCCTACAGATCCAGCTCCTCGTGCAAGCGTGCTGAATCTCGGGTCCCCATCACGACACTCAGCAGGCTTGCCTAAGAAGTATGTTAAAATTGTGTGTATTTTACAGATGTAGAGAACAAACTAGTGGTTACCGGCAGGGAGGGGGAAGGGGAAGGGGAAGGGGTCAAGACAGGAGAAGAGGATTAAGAGGCAGAAACTACTACGTATAAAATAACTAAGAGACAAGGATATACTGTACAGCCCAGGGAAGACAGCCAGTATTTTATAACTTGAAATGGAGTATAATCTATAAAAATATTGAATCACTATGTTGTACACCTGAAGCTAATATTGTAAATCAACTATACATCAATTTTAAAAAAAAAGAGCCCTTAAAAACTGTGTGTATTTTTATATACAATATGACAAAATTAAGTCAAATTACCCATTCTCATAGCTGCGACCAATCCCTGCACCTATGGCTCATAGGCCCCTCACCTCTGCCAGGAGCTGGTGTCCCCAAGCCTTGCAGGGCCACTACCCAGCTGTTCCTGGAAAATCCTAGATTTGCACCCTTCTGCTCACTTCCCCAGAATGTCAGGCCCCAGACGGAGTGGGCTTCAGGCCTGCGGTCAAGGGTGGGCACCGCCACCTCAATCTACTCAACCCACTGCCAGGAAGGGCAACGCAGGAGTGCCTCCCCCAAAGGCCTCACACGTTGGAATTTGTCTGCCAATCACTGCCTGTAAGAGTCAGAGCGAGGATGGGCCGGCGGCTGGAGTGAAACCACCCTCAATCACCCAGCTGCCTCTAGGGTCACTCGAGGTATCACCAGGGATCCGGGAGATGGATACCTGGCACGGACACACGTGGCTCCCACACACCTGTGCAGCTGGGAGGCGTCTCAGGGCCAGGCGTCTGCGGGGGCTTCTCTAGGTCCAGCTGGACCAAGGGCTGTCCTGGGAAACTCTGTGAACACAAACTTCCCAGGGGAATATCCTGATGGGTGCTCTCCTTACCTAAACGAGGTGCCTCAAGCAAGACCTGAAGCAGCACCTGCATCTCAGTATGTTGTTTCATGTCTCTTCACCACTGCTCTAGGAAGTACATGTGAGCGTCATTTTACACATGGGGAGACTGAGGCTCTGGCCTTACCTGAGGTGACCCTGCTACTGAGTGGCAGAGCAGGTGTAGAGCCCGGGTCCAGCTGAGCCCCAGGCCCACAGGGGCTCTCCCCTCCATCCCACAGGCCTCTAAAGTAGTGATGGGCCCAAGAGGAAGCAGGGAGACGCCAGTCTACCCTCCAGCCAGAGACACCGGACTTGGCAGAGAAGAGCTTCGTTACTTCAGCCTCGGGCTGCCCAACTCCACCACATCTACGCAGACCCTGGTTGAGTGGTACCTTCCCCGAGGGCCTGCCTGGAACACCCACACCCGCTGGGCAGTTCTGGTGCCTCCCCCACTATGCTTCCTCTCACCCCAGCACTCCTGGTACCCCTCCATCAGAACGCCCAGCACACTGCACACACAGGATTATTGATGGGGCTGGGTGAATGGATCCACAAGGTGCATGAATAAATGGATGAACAAACGAATATGTGGTTTGGCACCAACTCTAATTTGGTGTGCAAATTCTTTACATCTCCAGGAACAAAGAGAAAACACTTCTCCCTGCTCACGAGCGGCATTCAGTGACTTCCATTTTCCTAGACCAAAGACACTAAGCATCCGTCATCTGTGTTGGGAGCCAAGTGACACCATCTGACACCTACCATGGCCAGACGGTGGAAGGACGTATTTACATAGCTTGTGCTCCCTGAGATAACATTACCGTCTCCAGGGGCCCCGGCTACGTGTGAACTACCGGTGCCACCATGACGGTTTCATGCTGAATTTGCTAAGTCTCCGAGCAGAGTCATAAATGTAAAGGAGGACTGTTTCTCTGGGCCTTCACCACATCTTTCATCCAGAAAATAAGTGGTGATAATATGTGTAATAATGTTTACTGACAGGACAGGGGGCTCTGTACAGATAACTCTTTTATGACACAAAGTACTTAACTAAAATGGAAAATGGCATTACTCACGTTAAATTTAAAATGAGCATTTTGTCCCAGATTGCTAGAAACCCAGTAAATGTCATTAGCTATCTGAGGTTACAATGAAATCCGCAAAGGGTTACTCTTTGGTAATTACATTTACTGTAGCTATAGAGACAAGGGATGTCAGACTTCGCCGGGCTGACAGCTCTGTCTTTTCCCCCAAGGATGGCTCATCTGCATGTTGCCATCTCCAGGGACGGGACTCCAAATCTTGCATCTCGGCAGCCTGCTCTTGGGAAAACTGTTGTCCCCACAGGCACCAGGCTGGAGCCCCAGGACGTGGGCTGCTGCGATTCTTGATCGGAAAATGATGATAAACGACAGAGATAAGGACGTGCTCTTCCTGTGGTTTCTGCATTGAAATGTGCCTCCTGAATGTGTGCCCGGAACTTATGCTTCCTGGGACCATCCTTCTGTGGAGGATGCATTATTTATGGCCAGAGTGCTTCTGTGCAAAGCACGTACCCACCACAGAGCCCTGCACTCACTGCCATGTCCCGCCCAACCTTCACAGCCCCACCTCCAAGGACCAGAAACACGCCCACCCTAAAAGAGGCCTTGGACTCCACTGGCCTTCTCGGACCCCTGTGGCATGGGGGACAGACAGGACAGGTCCAAGGGCACAGGAAAGCAGGAATGGGAGGACAGACAAGGGAACCTAAGAGATGGAGGCTGCTTCAGCCTCAGTGGCAAACGGGGCTGATACCCCCATCAGCCAACCAAAAGGGCCAGTACCTCTGTCTCCACCTATAACTGACAATGCTTCCCTCATCTCACGTGCATGACGCCAACAGCTTTCCTCACCACCTGGTGGCCCAGCACCTTCCCTCTCCACCTGCAACAAGCAAGGCCTCCCTCACCAGCTCTGCCGCAAGCCACCAGCTTTCCTCATCACTCACTGACACGGATACCTTCCTTTGCCACCCGTCAGAGCCAGCACCTGCCTTCACCACCTACACCTACAACCAAGAGCTTTCCTCACAACCTGGTACCAGCCAACACCCTCCTCCGCCACCTGTGGCAGCCATCACCTTCCCGGACCACCTGTGGGTGTGGCAGCAAAAACCAGCACTTGCCCTCAGCACCTGTGACAGCCAACCTCTTCCCTCACCATCTTTGACAAACATCTTCTCTCACCACCTCCGTGTGGCAGCCAACCCCTGCCCTCACCCCTGGGAGAGCAGATACCTGCCCTTACCACCTGGAAGTACCAGAACTTTCCCCCGTCATCTTCCTCTAAGCCAGTGGTTCTCAAAGCACACTCCCCAGACCAACAACATCAGCACTCCCTTGGAAACTTGTCAGAATTCAATTTCTTGTAAATTCTCAGGCCCCACCCGAACCTAATGAATCAGAAACTTTTGAAGTGGGGCCCTGCAATTCGTGTTTTTTAGCAAGATTTCCAGGTGATTCTGATGCACATGAAATTTGAGAACCACGGTGGCTGTTCTTTAGAATCACCTTGGGAGCCTGCAGAAACCCTGATACCCAGGTGGTACCCCCGGAACGCGGGGGCCCTGATGTCACTGATTTTCCAAGCTCACAGGTAATTCTAACGTGCAGCTGGGCTGAGAGTCACACTCTGGCCCTGTATGCTTCTCTGGAAGAGCCCAGCAAGGCCCAGTTGGGCTTCTGGCAGAGGCACCCACTACCTGAGACTGGCCATCACCTGTCTGATGTCCAGCAGCCCTCCTCTAGGGGGACCAGAGTTGCTAGCAGCAGTACTGGCCAGACCCAAGCCTGCTACACCAACCCAACCAGGGATCCCTGGGCTGCAGAAAGACCAACACTGGCCATGCCTGCCAAGGCGCCGCTCAGGACCTCACTGACAGACACCTGCGTTGACAGAGGAGAGCCTCAAGGACATGGGAAGCCCAGAGGAGGACTGGCTTACAGGGCGGGCCGCATGGGAACCCACTGTGGACAAGCCCTGCTCGAACCTGGCCCCGAAGCCCCAGGCCAGGCCTGCCCTTGGTAGCCAAGTTCTCTCCCTCTCCGTGGGCCCTCCACTCACCTGAGTGTCACTCCACTGTGGTTCCTGCCCTCCACTCCCTGAGGAATCGCAATTATTTGAGAAAGAGCTGGAAGACAGCAAGCCAAAATGCAACCCTGGTTGGGTTAGGGTGTGTGGTAAAGGTATATTTTTTCTTTTCTTTCTTTTTCAAAGATTCTGTCATATAATTATATTGCATTTATACTTTTTTTTGGGCGGGGCGGCCCTGCTACATGGCTTGCAGAATCTTAGCTCCCTGACCAGGGACTGAACCTAGGCCCCAGCTGTGAAACGTACTAAGACCTAACCACTGGACCGCCAGGGAATTCCCAATACTTTAAAATTAATAATTAGAATAAATTGTCTCCATACCTCACAGGTTAGGTCAATGCCCCCTTCAGGGACACCTTCCTTGGCCTCTCCATGCTTGGGATGCCTTGGCCAAGCTCCCTTGCAGCCCATGTGCACACCTGGCCGGGCTCCGAGCACCCATGGCTCAGGAGGCCCTCCTTCTGCTGTCACCAGCTTTCTTGCCCAGTGCCAGCCTTGGGCCTCAGAGGGGTCCCGGACTGCCCCCTAGGAATCCCGGGGTAGCCTCAGCACTGTGCCTATAAGAGTTCAGTTTGGTCCTGTCAGGCAGAGGCCCTGGATATCGCAGCTGGAGAGACTGGCTGTGTCCACTCACCCGTGCTGGGCTGGGTCAGCAGTGGATGGACAACCTGAGAGGAGTCCGAGGGCCTCACCTTGGCTGCCCACCCCAGCACACACTTCGTCTCAGCTCCTTACATCCTACACACCACCAGGATGCACAGGACAGCCAGTAACCAGAGCTTCCAGAGAGGAAACAAGGATCATTCAGATCACAACCTGCCTCTGCGTTTCCTTCAAAAGCAGGCGTGTAACAGACACCATCCAGCTCCTCAGAGGGTGACAAAGCTCCCCTAGTCCATGGGTGTGTCAGTGTGAATTGTGTCTGTCTGTCTTGCTTAGGACAGTCCTGGGTAGAGGGACAACTCCATGACCTCCCATCCAAACCCTCCCACCCCTGGGGGCTCTGCCAGCTCTCCTTTCCCTTCTAGCAGCCTGAGACCACTGTGTCTGGCCAGGGCAGGGGGGCTCGACTCCCACCAGGAATGGCCCAGCCAGCTCCCATAGATTTTTTTTTTTTTTTTTTTCTGTACACGGGCCTCTCACTGCTGTGGCCTCTCCCGTTGCGGAGCACAGGCTCCGGACGCGCAGGCTCAGCGGCCATGGCCCACGGGCCCAGCCGCTCCACAGCATGCGGGATCCTCCTGGACCGGGGCACAAACCCGTGTCCCCTGCACCGGCAAGCGGACTCTCAACCACTGCGCCACCAGGGAAGCCCTCCCATAGATATTTAACTTGCCAAGTTATGTAAGTATCATCACCTCCCCATGACTGCAATTAAATTCACCTTGTTGGCAAAGAGAGTCCACAAGTGATGACAGACAAGCCCAATCTCTATTCCAGGGGATCAGCCCCTGAACAAATATTTAATTCACGAGATTGTTTGGGACTTCAATAAGTAACTGCGAGTAGCACCAGACGGAGGTTAAATGGCACTGTTGTAGAAGCAAGTGCACGTGGTCACAGCCTGACCTGGTGAGCTGCTTATTCTACTTGCACCTCCTGATGCACCTTCCCATGTGCCCTGCGAGGCTGGCCTCCAGGGCTTCCTTGCTTCCTGGTTTCTACTTGGCTTTACATGCTGGGAGGCAACAGCAGGCGATCAGGGAGTGGAGCTGGGCCCGGATTTGCAGTGGCTGTGTTCCCACATCTAGGACACAGCTCTCATCGGGCAGCCCCTCTCTGCCTGCTGCATCCTTCTCTCAGGCTCAGTAACCCTGCCCCTGCCCCTGACCCTTCAGGCCCAGGGATGGTGCAGCTCCCCTCTCGTCCCTGATTGCTTCCCTATCCCTGTTAGGTTCCTCTTCATCTAACCTGCTCAATGACCCTTGGGAATATGTAGTCTGTTTCTTGCCCGACACTGACTTCACCTGGAGAATCTATACCTATAGGCTTTGATGTAGGGTTGGATTTCAGCAAAGTATTGCACAGTCCTCTGAGGTGGGCTGGGTGCCAGTACAATCAAGTGGATTCACAGACTGAATTAACCAGATCCAAAGTAGGATGATTCATAACAACCAGCAAAGTGTCTCTAGTGATATGCCTCAGGGCTCTGTCCTAAGATCTCTTTACTCAACATTTTTATGAGTGATTTGGCAGAGGACATTGATTGCTACTGATCCCACTGAAGAGATAATTAGTATACCAAATCTAAGTGTTTGGGATCCAAAATGGTCTCAGCCACATGGAACAATGGGCCGTATTCAGCAAAACAGAGACAGATGGAGACTTGGAAGTTTAGAAGGCCAAATGTAGAAGAAGAGGTGAAAACTCAGTGAGAAGCTTATGGAAGAAAGACTTGGGTTCAGCCACCTTTAAGCTGAGTATAAGTCAACAGACTAATGTGGCCGTCACATTAGTGATAGGTGAATTAACAGTACGACACCAAGGATAAGGAGGGAATAGGCCAGATGTCAACTGAGAGCTCAGTTCCATCCTGGACTCTAATTCACTAGGGACAGTGGTACTGTGGGGAAGGCTTGGAAGCGGACAGCCAGGCCAAGTGTACAGGACACAGAAACTCACCACAGGGCATGGCTGAGAGGACCAGAGAGAGCCCGGGAAGAGGCAGGCCAGGTGAGAAGGCGACATGAGAGCTGGCTCCAGACAGCTAAAGGGATTATCTCAGGGAAGATAAAGAACAGGGGAGCAGTGCCAAGGACTTTCTCCACCTGATCCAATTAAAATCGTCTGCAATCACCAAAAAAAGAACATCAGCAGCACCAACAGCCCTGAGCAAAAAAACGGACCCAGCCTCAAATCACACGCTTCCTACCACCAATGAGGGTGCTGGGGTGGGTGTCCCCCTCCAGCCTTACAACCCAGCTTTCTACCCGAAAGCGTCTACTAAATCCCTCAGCAAAAAAGGAAGGAACAACAGAAAAAACACAAAGATGAGTAAATAGGTAAAAATAAAATCAAATCTCTATGATCCAATTTTAAAAAAAAAAAGCAGTACAATTTCAGAGGCATGGCCAACCCTAAAATAGACTCACACATGGAGCACAAGAAGATTTTAGAAAAACGCTACCAGTTGTTTTCAAAGAGGAAAAAAAAATACATTACATCAATTGAATAACAGAGTTCAAAACAAAAGTAATATTTCTATGATTCTAATAAACCCACTGTTGGAAGCAGTAAAAAACAGAATTGGTACTGCCAAAAAATTGTACCAGTAAAACAAAAAACACATTGGAGGGATCTTAGTATTAGTATTGTATAAGTCAGTTTAAGCTAAGATACGCTGTCATAACAAGCGACTCCAAAATCTCAGTGGCTTAAATTGACAAAAGGTTATTTTCCCCTCACACCTCATGTGTACTGCAGGTGTTGACTGCAGCTCCTTTCTGTGACATCTTGATCCAGGCTGAGGGAGCAGCCCCCATCTCTCATGGCAGAGGGAACAACAAACGTGCCAAAATCATGTGACGGCTCTTAAAGCTTCTGTTCAAAAGAGGCTTATGTCATGCTCACCCCTATTTCATTGGCCCAAGCAAGTCAGGTGGCCAGGAACGACATCATCAGAGAAGCCCATAAATTCTCCCACAGTGGAGATTTTGAACAACACAACAGTCTACCACACATATCCAGGATACCTAGTGAGTAAGTGGAGAAGATGACAAATATAAGAGAAAATGCTGGAAGAACCCAATGGCAAGAGCTCCGATTCCCAAAGAAGACATAAGAAACAGATCGTAGCTATCTTCATAAGCCCAACAAAAGAGTTCCTGGAACTGAACCAAAAACTGAGATTAAAAATCAAAAGGACACACCTTCTCTAAGGAAAAGTTTACACACAGAAAGGAATGTTAAGTTTCATGACCTTACTCGGTCAATTTCAAAGAAAAAGAGAGTGGGATATTCTGATGAGGAAATGGTGCCACTGTGGTCTTGTGCAGGTGAGTGCTGACAGGGGCTGACCCCACAAGGGCAAGTCTGTCACAGGTGCTCCACAGCTATGCCCTCAAAGCCTCAAGAGAATGCATAAGATGTGGATTTGCTTCCTTTGATGAGCCCAGCCCCCTGCCCAGGGCAGATAGCCCAGGATGACCTCTTTGCCAACTGTCAGCTCACTCGTTTATCCCAAAAGTGTAAAGACAGGACTGGCTGGTCCCAGACCTCTGCAGTCTTTTTCTCTCTTCTCCCTCATAAATCTGCACGTGCCCATGTTTACCGAGGACAGTCTAGTGCCCATCCTTCCTCGTCTGTGTCTGTAAACTATCTGCATGCAGAAAACGAAATGTCTCTGGATCATTAAAGAATATGAAAATCACATAAATCTATAATTACGTATTAAGTATACACATAAAAATTTGAATTTAAAAGAAAATCAGGGGAAACTTGGGCACCACCAACAAGAGGGAAAAAATCTGAAAGCTTCAAAGCGGAAAAAAAGTTAATTTTTTCAAACGTACTTAATCAAGCGTGGAGTCCAGCTGGAATTGCATCTCTAATAGTGCACATCTGTGGAGGGAGGGAGGCACATATGGGGGAGGGGACGAGAAGAGAGAGAGAAGGAGGCAAAGGTAAGAGGAAGGAGAGGATGGAAAGAGGCCAGTCAGGAAAGCGCAGGAAGCAGAGGAGGCAGGGAGAGGCCGCGTCCTGACCTCTTTCCAGAGCGGGCTCCAATGGTGACCAAGACACCTGCTGAGACCCACCCAGGAGGGTCACCCCCATGGAGACGGATGTGGGAAGCTCCCGATCACCTGGCTCACGGAGAAGCCCGCTGAAAATTTCTCATTGGAGGAGCACATGAGAGCCCAGCCAGTGGTTTCTCCCTGTGACTTAATTCACTGGCATGTATTCAGCCAAAAATCAATCACTCCTGAGTTTGGTTAGTATGACTCAGTTTCCACGTGGTCCTAAGACAGCCATGAGTCTGCCCCCGCCCCAGCCCATGGAGCCTGCCCCCACCCGTGGGAACCCGGTGGAACTGTCATCTGGGCAACGACCACCCTTCCTTTCCTAGGCCTTGTTCTCTGCTCTGCCTTCACCAGGGAAATTCAGGCAGTGCCCACATGGCTTCTTGCCACTTTAGAGCCAGCATTTCTCAACACTGACTATGTGCCAGGCACTAAGCTATACACGGTGGATACTACTTTGTGATAATCTTTTTTTTTTTTTTTTTTTTTTGTGGTACGCGGGCCTCTCACTGCTGCGGCCTCTCCCTATGCAGAGCACAGGCTCCGGACGCGCAGGCCCAGCGGCCATGGCCCACGGGCCCAGCCGCTCCGCGGCATGTGGGACCCTCCCGGACCGGGGCACGAACCCACGTCCCCTGCATCGGCAGGCAGACTCCCAACCACTGTGCCACCAGGGAAGCCCTGTGATAATCTTTTTAACAATCCTTACAGCCAATGGGTATCACCATCACCCTCATTTTAGAAATGAGGGAAGTGAGGCTCAGAGAAGTTAGGTAACTTTCCCAAGGTCACACAGCAAGCAACAGACCTAGATTTAGAAGCCGGGTCTGCCTCTGAGGCCTGTACTCCCCACCCCCCGCAAGTGCCCCACTGCCCTCCTCCACAGAGCTTCTTTAATGGTCCCTGCAGTGCACTTCTGCCTGGACCCCAGCCAAGTCTTCAGAGTTCACAGTCTCAGCAGGGACACAGACCGACACACTGAAATGAACTGCATGAATGCCAGCTGACATGGCAGAAGGCTCAAGGTGGGGGCCAGGAAGGGCTGTAAGGAGCTGGGCCAGTAGAATAAGTGAGTGAGTAGAGGTGGGAGCTACACCTCCAGAAAACAGAAAGTCCTGCTTCCCCAGCGTCTGCTTGGGAATGTGATAACCATGATAACAGACAGGAACAGGGATGGAAAGCGAGCCCCCCAGAGGAGGCCCCTACAGCCAGACTCCACAATTAAGGGCCTGTGCTCACTGGCAGCTCTGGAGCTGACAAGACAGACAGTTCCTTCACTCTAGATGCAGGAAATGTTTTGTTTTCTGCTTTCACTTTAATTTGGAGCTAAACAAAGACCCAGCAGGTGGGAGATGGAGTGCTGCCTAGGCAGCCCGCTCCATCCCAAACGCGTGTTTCCAAAACCAGAGGAAAGGCAGGGGCTGGGGCTTCAGAGGACGTGGCTGCTGCCCTGGGACACGGCCTGGGACCTTGGAGCCCACTTCCCAGGGAACGAAACACCCAGCCACGTGGGACAAGCCCCACAACAGCTCCGTGCTTGCTGGCTTCCTCCTCACACCCCGGGAGGTGATGTGAGCGGCATCCCAATTTTGTAGATGAGGGATCAGGCTCAGACAGGTTATATGATTTGCAATTAACAGGACTGAGTCAAGTTCCCATCCGCCGCGCCTGAGCCCAGAGCTCTATCTCCACAGGCCGAGCAGGACCCTAGGAGACAGGGAAGCCGCACAGGATCTGCCTGCCTGGGAAAGGGGTGGGGTTCAAAGCTGGCCACAGACCGTCCATTCCACGGTGAGGATGAGATGTGAAAAGCACTAGCACTGAAACTGATATTAGGAAAGTGCTCAGTAATTGTCATTTCTCAGAAGACAGAAAGCTCCATGAGGACAGGGTCTTCTACTCTGCCCACCTGGGACCCTAGTGCCTGAAGAGTACCTGATGACACCTGCCAGGAGACGCTCCATCAACCCTCAGGAGTCCACGCCCCATGCACCTGCATCAGGCTTCATCTGACCAAGTCCAGGCCAGGGCACTTTCTGAATTTTCCTCTTCCAACCTCTGGGCTGGATGAAATAAAGCTCTGATGAAGCAGGTGGGAATAAGGGGGAAGGCACAAAGGAGGAGGGGAAAGGCAGAGCAAGACAGAGGCAGCTCACTGCCCGGAAGGCCAGATTCAACAGAACCCCAGGCCACGCACCCTTGAAGGCCCGGGGCAGGTTCACATAGGTAGCACATAGGGACATACATGCATCCAGGCAGCCACCAGCATCAAATCAGCCCTGCTCCCCAGCTCAACCCCCAGAGGCCACAACACGGCTGCTGTGCTCATCACTGCATCTCTGGAGACCAGCCCAGGGCCTGACACAGAGTAGACATTTCATAAATATTTGTTACGGAATACTACTGCCCAAAGAGCCTACTATGTGCCAGGCACTGTTCTGGGAGCTTCACGTTTCATGACCAGCTTTCCAAACCTTTAGAAGTACTGTTCCAGTCTCCGTAGGTGGCAAAACTGAGGCTCAGAGAGGAAGCAATGTGCCCAGGGTAACACAGCTAAGAGGTGACAGCAGTGAGTCTGGCCTCAAAGCCTGTGCCCTTTCCACTGCCCCACGTGGCATCCAGAAGGAGGAAAGAGAGGGTGAAAAGGGCTCTTCTGGAGCAGAAAGCAGTTAATTTCCCCTGAGCAGCCTCCCTGAGCCCTGTTCCTACTGACCCCAGGGCAGCCAGGACAGCAACTCAAAATCTCTGTATTTAAATTTGCCCCAGGGCAAAGCCAAGTCTCCCCTGAGATTCTTGTCCCACCCAGGCAGGGGCCTGCCATGCCCTGGGCAGACTCCGGGGAGTCGGAAGGGGACTTTGTACCATCAGTCACCCTAAGGAGCTTGGGTCCTTCAGCCCAGGCCCCTGATCCATACCACAGGACCAAGGCCCAGCAGCACAGCAGCCTCCTGGGTCCCCACACCCCGCCCCCCTCCCTTAGGCATCAAGTTTGCAGAAAGAGGAGGCGGAGCCGTGATGGTACTGCAACCATGGCTCCGCCCTCAAAAGTTGGCTGTGGCTGGCGCTGTCCGAGGTCCTTCATTCATTGTGTTATCTTGCATAGGAGGGGCTGTTATCCCTGTGTCCCTAATAACAACAGAGCTCAGAGAGGTTAAATAACTTGCCTAAAGATTGCACAGCTGGTGAGCAACATGCAAACCCAGGGACCTTCGTTAAACACAAAGCCATAAGCAAAACACACATTGCCTCTCTACGAGCCCTCATTTCCAACCCCATTCCTCCAGACTCCTGCACTGTCCACACAACTGCGGGTTGGCTCCTTTCGCCCAAAGCCACAGAGACCTGGCAACAGACAGCCCAAGAGCCAGAAACCCCCCGGGGCTAGTGGCCTCACCCCAGCAGGAAGCGCCCCACGAGCCCCATTCCCAGATCCCTGTTCCCAAGCCCATGCCTCCTGCCCTCCTGTGGGGACCTGAGCGGCAGCATAGGCTGCATTTGTGGGAAACCGGGACTCAGTGCGCAGAGAGGGAGTCACTTTATTCTGGAGAAAACATCTTTGTTCTGCGAGTGAAGGGGAGCCATTTCCAACAATTTAATGCTCTGTTCGCGGGCCCCGGTGCTGGGGTTGCAGCGCGAGGCTTGTTCTTCGAGGCAGAGAGGCACATAATGAGGCTTCTCACTGCCGCTCCCTGCCATCCTGCCAAAAATCAGAGCAGTTATTTATCCATTAATCTGACATTACACCCCCTGCATTTTATCTGCTTAAATAAATTTGGTGGTTAGAGTGTGTGCCTGGCGGAGAAACTCCCGCATTCAATTTCTTAGGTACCAATGTGCGCATCGCTGCCATTATAAACTCGCCTTTGACACCCCGCGGTCTCGGCGATCCCAGCTGGGAAATGGAGAGGGCAGCAGCCAGGATCCAGCCTCTCCCAGCTCATCCAGATCCAGGCCCCTGTTCTCCAGAGACTGTCTGTCTGAGGCCCCAGTGTGCAGCCACAGGCCCTGAGTCACATGCTGGTGGCCTTTCTCCCAGCAGAATAAGCCACCTCTTTTCACTATCATCTATAGACCGCAGGGAACAGTGGGAAAACCTAGGGCCCCGTTGCCTGGGTTGGAATCCTGGCTGGGCCACTCACTGGCTGGGTGACCTTGAGATGTCACTTCACCTCTCTGTGCCTCAGTTTCTCCACCTCATTCCCAGGGTCGTTGTGAGAATTAAGTGAGTTACTATTTGTAAAGTGTTTAGAACAGTGCCTGGCACATATTAAGTGCTCAGTAAAAATTGGTTTAAAATATACATAATTTTGAAAATCTAGGGCAAGTGTTTGTAAGTAGGGCTTTAGAAATAGGCTAGACCACGGGGTCCTAAATGTGTCCTGCAAGAAGAGAGAAGGTGAGCAGAGTACCGCCCAGCTCCTCCACCCCACCCACCCCACCTACATCACTCAGTTAAGGATAGAAAGGGTCCGAGAACATCTCATTTGAACTAAGGGTCCCACTGCTTGAAACTGTTTGAAAGCCTTTCTTTCTTTCTTTTTTTTTTTTTTTTTTAAAGCCATGGCTTGCATTTTAAAGAGAAGCAAACTGAAAGCCAGGGGGGGAAAAGGACTTGTCCAGGGCCCTCAGCAAGTTCATGGCAGAGCTGGGAGCAGAACCCAGACCTTTGTCCCCCAGGTCCTTTTTTGGTTGTAACGTGTGACTTCAGGATGCATTCACCTCACTTTCAGTAAGGTTCTCACCAGCCTCTCTACCTAATGCCAGGTCAGGCTAACCCACAAACGATACCAGCTGGGCACCCTCCTCTCCCACCCCAGCAGCTGCAATGCCAGTCTCCCCCCCAACTCCGCACCGGCAGATAAACCCCCGGGACCCTCAGACTTCAACCTTCCCCCACTCTGGCGGCTGGCAACCCCTTGCCCATTTGTCCTTCTCTTGTCCTTTCCTTTCCTCCTCTGGGTCTCTGCAGCATCTCCTTGGCCTGGAAACTTTCTGAAACCGTCTGCCTCTCTTCCCTGTATCTTGTCTGCCCCTTAGAATGCTGCACCCCTGCCCCCAGGGCTGGAGTCTGTACCCTGCCTCACCGGCTAGAGACCAGCCCACGGCTGGGTGACCCCTGAGCTTCACTGCCCTCACCACCACCCTGCAGTTTCGGGTACAGGCTCCTTGGATGCATCGCTGCAAAGCTCACACCCAGCCTGAGCTCACCACACCCCTCTAGGGGCTGTCCCCCGCCAGGGCCAGTCCCTGAACACCTCCCAGAGGGCTGGCTGCTCTGCCTGGAGAATGAGACTTCCACAGTCTTCTCACTCGTGCGAGCCTGGCCCGATGCCCCACGCTGACTGTCGAGGTGGGCGGGGAGCGAAGCGGTGAGTCTGTAACCAGAGAGAAGAGCTGTGTCCCACACAGGAGCCGCTCTGCCCAGGCAGCTGCAGGCCCAGCCCCTGCCTCCTTCAGAGCAACAGAGAGGCAGGCATGCGGGCAGACAGACGCCCGACACAGAGACCTCCCACACACTCGCCCGCCGCGTCACTTCTGCCCCTTCCTCCTCTGCCCACAGACTTGGAAGCCCCTCCACCTACGCTCCACGGCACCCTTTGCCAGCCAGAAGCTCCCAAAGGAGGATTGGCTATTTCCTAACCTCCAGGAAGCCCCCTGAACGCTGCCATCTGCCATCAAGGCCTGGGGCCAACCAGGTAGGATCTGCACTTGCCCAGCCCCTGTCTTCCAAGCCACATTTAAGCAAGAAAAGTGCCATGAACAAGGAGAAGCTCCCTGGCCACACAATGGGGACAGAATGGGGCTTCAGGTGGCCAGCCTGGCCTGGGCCTTCACCTGCCCAGCCCCCAGTAGATGTGAGCTCCTGACACTCCTACCTGGGACAATCTCATCTTCAAGAATTATCCTCACTAGCCTCCTACTCTACTTTCCTGACTGTTCCCCCTTTTGATCTGTGTCCTGCCCTCAGTCTCATGCTCACACTTGACCGATGTTGCTACTGGGAAAGTGATCTGTGTCCTGGATCACACTGGCTTCTGATCGTTTCAGCAAGGTCCAGGCCAAACCCCCTAATAACCTGTGCCAGGCACTGTGCTGAGAGCTTTAGAGTCTAAGACGTAATTAGGTACACCTCTCCCATTCTACAGATGAGGACACTGAGACTTGCCCAGGGCACAGAGCTTCTAAGTGGCCCAGGCTGGATTTAAACCCAGACGTGGCTGAATCCAGAGCCCCAAGTGTTACCACCAACCCTGCCACGTGGCTGGCGGGCCCACAGATGTGTTCTTGCCCTGTGAATGAAATCAGACACCAAGTCCCACTCCTGCAGCCTTGGAGGATGGAGGGAGGAGAGCTGGGCCCCATAGGCCATGTTTTCTGTAAGGTTCTGATCAGGGGTCTGTCTTCCTTCAGTGCCACCAAGACTTACCTGTCGTTGGCAGAGAGAGGAAATCAACATTTTACAGCAATAAGAGGCTGTTCCTGGTTAGACCTCAAACAAATCAATCTTCTCCGACAGTTAATTTTCATTTTGCAACTTTCCCCAGTGACAATGGCAAGTAATGACCCTTCGGGTCTGCAAAGTCGCTGAGCAGCAGCCCAGCCTCCCAATCCCCTGGCTCCTCACGGCCCTGGCTCAGCCCCTCCCCTTCTGTGCCTGCCCCTCGTCTGCTTGTCCCCCAGCCCCAGCCCACCGAGATGCCTCTCTATCCAGGAAAGCCCCAAGCTGCCCCCTGGGGTACGCAGACAAGAAACAGATCCTTCAGAGCTCAGGAACAGGCACTGATGACCCCCCAGCCAACAGTCCCCACCCCATCCTCGCTGATCTCCACCCCTCACCACACCATCAACAATCTTCCCCAGTCGGCCCATCATCACTTACTCTCCAACACACCTGTGACTCCAGGACCCGCCATCAAGCCTGCAATGCACAGCACCAATGACCCCAACAGAAAGGTCCTCAAGCACACCCCTCCCACTCCCCAAACCCCATCATGGGGAATCCACACACAGGGCACTCCTGTGTGCCATCAACAACCCAAACCACCATATCAGGTCCCCGAAGGCACCTCCCAGATTCCCAGCACTTCCACGCAGCTGAGGAGGCCCCAGACTCTGCACCTGACCCTGGTCCTGCCCGAATTTTGCCCAAGGCTTCCCCCGCCCCTGTGTGAGTTGGTGGCAGGATTAATGCAGCAGGGACAGAAAGACAGATCCTTTCTGAGGGAAGGGCCTTTGCCCCATGCTCCCAATCCCAGGTCTCTGATGGAGTGTCAGCTCAGCTCGGAGCCTTCCAGCCAAGCTCTCCACAGCCAGCTTTGTGGCCTGCTAAGAGAGATGGGGAAAGGCCCACTCGTCCCTGGACTGTGGCTCCACGGTGAGCTCCAAAGCCAACTGCAGCAGCTTTCACTGGCTCAGGAAACCTCCTCTCCCCACTGTGCCCTGGGACTCACAACCAGGAGAGAGCTGAAGTCCACAGAACCTTCCCACGAGCCCCACCCCTTTTCTAGCAGGGCTGTGACACCAGGGAGTGGTAGTCTCCCTCCCCCCAATTCCCAGAAATGCCCCAAACCTGGGGGGGGGAACTCCTCTCCTAGCCCCACAGAGCTACTGGCCTCAAGAACAATAGTAACTACCACTTAGTGAGTGTCCCCGTGTGCCTACATGGTGCCAGCCAGGCTCTCTGGCCAGCACAGTCCATGTCAGCCTTATGTCACTGCATGGATTCCGACTCTGGGACAGTGCACAGCAAGAAGCATTTATTGAATAAATGGATAGAGGGCTTTCCACCTGTTCTCTCATGAAATATCTCAGCCACCTGACAAGCTGGGTAATATTACCCCAAACAATTTGAGGATAGCCATCCACTGGCAGAGCCATACTCAAACACAGGTCTGTCCTACTCCAGAGCCACTGCTCAGCTCTAACCCACAGAGAGCCCCATTCAACAAGGATGACATGGGGAGAGGCTACTCGCTGCAGCCCCACCCTGCTCAGAACAGGCCTCCGGAGATCTGTGCCCATCTCTTCCTGACACCAAACCACAGCTCCAGGAAGTGCAGGCAGCAGCCCCTGCATCTCCCTGGCAACCCAGGAGCTTTTGTTCTTGAAGAATGGAGCCGATTCATCCCCCCAGGGTGAAGAGCAGAGGCTGCCAGCAGGGGAGCAGCGTTGAGACCCCTGTCGCAGCCTGGAGCAACCTGGGCTAGGCTGATGCAAGTGGGGAGGGGGGCCAGACGGGCATTCCCAGTGCCCACCACACCCTCCAGCCGGAACTCCACAACCACAGCTCAGCAGCGAGACAGCAAAGCCATGAAAGCCTTATTCCTGCTCCCCTGCAACCTTGCCAGCCTCTTCCCCTTTCCACCAAACCCCCATAGGACCCTGGGCTCCAAACACACAGGCCACTGGCTTCACCCAGTCCCATGCTCTCTCCATGCCTTTGCTACCCTGTCCCTCAGACTGCAGAGCCCCTTCCTTCTTTGCCCCTTGCTAGGGATTTCTTATCTTTGAACCAAGGGTTCAAATGCTCCCCCCGCTGCGATTCTCCCTGAGCAGAACACATCACCGCTCCCGTGTACCCCACAGCCCGGTGCTCGCCTGTGTCACACACAGTTCCTCTCACTCAGAGGCATCCCTTTCGTGGGGTAATGACTGTCTTGCCACTAGACAGTGAGCTCCTGGAGGCAGGGAGCAGGACCCTTCTCCCCTGAGCACCCCCGGCTCAGGAAAGCATCACGGGGCCCCTGAACGTCATTCCCCAGTGGGACAGCACAGAGCATCCACTGTAGACTGTTGCTGTCACCAACGCCCAATCACTCCCCAGTGCCACTGAGCCAGGCCTGGCAGGTGACCTGCTCTGGCCAATGAAACGCAAGCAGTTGTGATATGTGTTCATTCCAGGCGGAAGTTTCCGAGCTGGTCTGGCTTCTCTACCAATATCGCCAGCAGTGGTTTGGAAAGTGGCTCTTGCCCAGCCTGGTTCCTGGAGTGAATAAGCTGACAACAGGCTAGCAGCGCCCCAGGGCCAGCCTATGAGGGACACGTGGTCTGAGCAGGAAATAAGTCGCCAAGATTGGCAGGCTGCTTGTTACTGTCACTTTCTGACAAAGCAAGGAGAGAAGGAACAAATGCTTCCCATACCTGCCCAGGAAAGTACAGGTGTCAGGACTCTGCAGGACGCCACTAACATGGCATGGCTTTTGAGGTACGCCTACTCCGACTGTGTTTCAGAGGCCCTTGAGGACCACATGACAATCCGAAAAAGGAAGAGAAACTGTAGGACGTGATAGAAAGACTGAGGTTTAGAGGCAGACAGACTTGGGTTCAAATCCAAGTTAAGACATACCTGTGACCTTGGAGAAGTCCCTTCACCTCTGTGAACCCCATTTTCCTTATCATAAAATAGATGCGGCCATACCTATCCCCCGAGGGCATTCTTAAAGGATCCAGAGTACAAACACTGCATGTAAAGTGCCTAGCACTTTGGGAGTCCTTCATTGTTCACAGCTGCTAGTTCTTTTGATTGACTCGAAGATGCCTGGTAGGCAGGGACCGGGATGAGCCAGGCTGAGCCCTAAGCCCTGGCATGGGAAGGCTCGGGTACCATCCAGCCACCGTGAGACAGGCTGTATCTGAGATAACGCCACCTGTCACTCACACGGAGCAGAGAGTGGCCCCAGGTTGCTGGTGTGCTGGGCTCGCTGAGGTCACCAGCTAATGCTCCAAGTTATGCCCCCCACGCCTCCTCCCACACACAAAGACAAATGGCAGCATTCTGAGAAGTCCCATTTCTGGCTCCTCTGGGGCACCTGAACCCGGGCCTCCACGGACCCCTTGCTGATTAAGTATCTTCTTGTCCTCATCCTCACGTCCCTCCTGGTCCTCTGTCCTTCCTCTCTTCCTCCCTGGCCACAGACGGCCCTTTCCTCACGCCCCATCTAAGAAAGATTTCTCTGTCCTTTAGTCCCAAACAGAAGACACTTTTGAGGCAGGTGGACAGCAGCTTCTTGGAGACAGGGGCACCTCCCGTTTGCTTCCTGCTGTCCCTCTAAGCCTTCAGACTTGTCTTATTTAGGGGCATAACAGGGGTGACTCCTAATGAACAAGGAGTCCCATAAGAGCCAGAAACTGCACCTCTCAGAATGCAGTCCACAAACCAAAGCCCCCCCCCCCAGCTTCTTTCTGGCGAGGGTCTGACTCTGGCATGCCTAGATACTTGGGACTCATGAGGAAATGCCCATCAGAGAGTCACGCTGTGCAAAGACGCAAAGCAAAGCTCATTCTGCACAAAGACACGGGAACCACATTTTCTGATCACCTCCTAGATGCTAGGCTCCATGCTGGGTACCTTACATATGCACCCCATGAAAACCCTCCAAGATGCCTCCCATTATTGCATTTTACTGTGCATACAGGCACTAATACTCCCTAAGGGGAGAGGACCCTGGGGCTCACATGTAGGTCTTCTAACCCCAGATCTCAAGCTCCTTCCCACAACCTCTTCACAAAACTAACCATCCTCTTCCTGTAAGGGCTGAACAAATCTACCCTGATTTGTAGCCCTTCCTGGAACAGCATTTATAATTTCAGTCAATGAAACATGTTTTAAATGAACCTAATTCTTCATAGTTTGGAAACATGAAACACCTGCTTTGTCTCAGCAACTGTATCTCCTGATTAAAACAACTATAAACCACTTCCCCCACCTCTTCAGATCATGGGCTTCTAGAAGGCAGGGGCTATAAATTATTCCACCCAATACCCACAGGAGCCTGGCCAAGAGTATTGATCAGTAGCAAGTTAAATAATTAAATCACCCCTTCCCACCTCATGCCAACAATTGTCTCCTCTCCACCATCCCTTACATCTTTATGCATTCCATTCTCTCGATCATTAAATAAAACCAAATTATCACTATTAAAAATAATAACATTTGGACTTCTGCTTCTGACCAAGATGGAGGAACAGGGACCAGATTTACCCCCACTCCTGAAACGAACAAAAAAAGGGGGTAAAATATATTAAAAAATGGTTTTTAAGATACTGGATATGAGACAACAAAGGACAGTGATCCCTGAGAGATTAAAGTAAGGTGAGCTCTGTGGACATCTTCCTGTCCTAAGAGAGTTTCCAGGGTGACATAGGGGTTGGGCACACAAGAAGAGTCCAGCAGATGCCCTGAAGTAAGGATTTGAAGCTGAGAGTTCAGGGAGACAAAGACAGCCAGAGTTCACAGGACAGAGTACCAGAAAGTAGAGAGATGTACACAGACAGAGAAATCAGAATCTTCAGAAGGTCCCACTTAAGTATTTAGCAGAGTAAATCTTTTCCAACACCAGGAAAAGAACCATCCAGAAATATTTGAGGGACTAGTGCCTGACATTTACACAGGGCTAAGAACAGTGCCTATTTCCAATCAGACTAGAAAACCTCATGATTCACAAAATGCTGGGGAGATTACACACAAAGGCTCTGCCTTAGCAGTTAATAGCTGTAGTCCTGCCTGACAAATGTAAAAGCAAGACTCAAAAGGATCAAACTGGTTCCAAGTAACTTAACTGCACCCCAGAATAAAGTTCAAGAATACTTCTAGGAACATAAAAATATCCATCACAATGCATGTAATCCAACAAAACTCATGAGGTATGTAAAGAAGCAGAAAAATGCAAACCATATGCAGAGAAAATCAATCAGTCAAAACCAAACCAGAACTGGTACAGATGTCAGAATTAGCAAACAAAGATATTAAAACAGTCATTTTTACATGCCGAATGTTCAAAAGTTAAGGAGAGACATGAAAGAATTAAAATAAGATGCAAATTAGACTTTTAGAGAGAAAAACTACAGTTTATGAGATTAAAAAATGAATTACAGGGCTTCCCTGGTGGCACAGTGGTTAAGAATCCTCCTGCCAATGCAGGGGACATGGGCTCGAGCCCTGGTCCGGGAAGATCCCACATGCTGTGGAGCAACTAAGCCCGTGTGCCACAACTACTGAGCCTGCACTCTACAGCCCGCAAGCCACAATTACTGAGCCCACATGCTGTAACTACCGAAGCCCACACACCTAGAGCCCGTGCTCTGCAACAAGAGAAGCCACCACAATGAGAAGCCCAGGCACTACAACAAAGAGTAGCCCCCGCTTGTCACGACTAGAAAAAGCCCACATTCAGCAACAACGACCCAACATAGCCAAAAATTAAAAAAAAATTTTTTTAATGAATTACATTAATGTTGGATTAGATATAGTAGAAAAAAAAGATTAGTGAACTTAAAGACATGGTAAAAGGGCTTCCCTGGTGGCGCAGTGGTTGAGAATCTGCCTGCCAATGCAGGGGACATGCGCTCGAGCCCTGGTCTGGGAAGATCCCACGTGCCGCAGAGCAACTGGGCCCGTGAGCCACAACTACTGAGCCTGCACGTCTGGAGCCTGTGCTCTGCAACAAGAGAGGCCGCAATAGTGAGCGGCCCACGTACTGCAATGAAGAGTGGCCCCCGCTTGCCGCAACTAGAGAAAGCCCTTGCACAGAAACGAAAACCCAACACAGCCAAAAATAAAAAAAAAATTACAAAAAAAGACATGGTAAAAGAAAGTATAGAAAATGAAATAGAGTTTTATCTTATACTGCTCAGAATGGCCATCATCAAAAACTCTACAAAAACTAAATGCTGGAGAGGGTGTGGAGAAAAAGGAACCCTCCTACACTGTTGGTGGGAATGGAAATTGGTGCAGCCACTATGGAGAACAGTATGGAGGTTCCTTAAAAAACTAAAAATAGAGTTACCATATGGCCCAGCAATCCCACTCCTGGGCATATATCTGGGGAAAATTATAATTCAAAAAGATACATGCACCCCAATGTTCATAGCAGCACTATTTACAATAGCCAAGACATGGAACCTAAATGCCCATAGACAGATGAATGGATAAAGAAAATGTGGTACATGTATACAATGGAATATTACTCAGCCATAAAAAATAATGAAATAATGCCATTTGCCACAACACAGATGGACCTAGAGATTATCATACTAAGTGAAATAAGTCAGTCAGAAAGAGACAAATATCATATGAAATTACTTATATATGGAATCAAAAAAATGATACAAATGAACTTACTTACAAAACAGAAATAGTCTCACAGACATCAAAAACAAACTTATGGTTGCCAAAGGGGAAGGGGAGGAGAAGGGATTAATTAGGCGTTTGGAAATAGAATATACACACTACTATATATAAAATAGGTAACCAACAAGGACTTACTGTATAGCACAGGGAACTACACTCAATATCTTAGTATAACCTATAATGAAAAAGAATCTAAAAAAGAATAGATAGGGCTTCCCTGGTGGCGCAGTGGTTGAGAGTCCACCTGCCGATGCAGGGGACATGGGTTCGTGCCCTGGTCTGGGGGGATCCCACATGCCGCGGAGCAGCTGGGCCCGTGAGCCATGGCCGCTGAGCCTGCACATCCGGAGCCTGTGCTCCGCAGTGGGAGAGGCCACAACAGTGAGAGGCCCGTGTACTGCAAAAAAAAAAAAAAAAAAAAAAAGGATAGATAATAGATAGATAGATAGATAAACTGAAGCACTTTGCTATACCCCTAAAACTAACACAACATTGTAAATCAACTATATTTCAATAAAAATTTTTCTTAAAAAGAAGCAAAAAAAGGAACTAAAGAAAAAAGAGGAAAGAAAAAAGAAAGAGGAGAAGGAGGGAGAAAGGGGAGCAAGGAAGGGAGGGAGGGAGGAAGAGAGAGAGGGAGGGAGGGAAGGAGGAAGGAAGGAAGGAAGGGAGGGAGGGAGGAAGCAGAAAGGGGAGAGAAAGAAAAAAGAAAGGGAAAGAACGAAAAGAATATTACTGAGCTGAGGGACAACTTCAAGCAGTCTAATAGATGTGTGACTGGGGTCCCAGAGAAGCAGAAAAGAGAGAGAAGAGGAGAGGAGAGGGAGAAGAAAAGAAAAAAAATTTTATAGAAATAGTTCATGAAAATTTTCCAAATTTTATAAAAACTATAATCACACAGATACAAGGAACTTAAGAAATCCCAAAGCACAAGAAACATGAAGAAACAAACTACATCAAGACACATCATAATGTTCAAAACCAGGATAAACAGAATATCTTAAAAGCAGCCTAAGAAATAAGGTGTGTTATGTACAGAGGAACAAGAATAAAGATGACAGTAAATTTCTTACCAGAAACAATGGAAAAGAGAAGACAGTGGAACAAATCTTTAAGGTACTGAAAAAGAAAAACTATCAACCTAGATTTTTATACCCATCAAAAATAGCTTTCAAAAAAAATGAAGGTGGAACAAAAATGGCAGAATTGACAGCTCTAAGCTCTAATCTTTCTATAGAAACATCAAAATCATCATCATTATCATCATCATCATCATCACAAGAATAAACTGCCAGAACCAACTCTGTCAGAAATCTGCAAAACAGTCAAAGGTTTACAGCAAGCAACACAACACTTAACCACAAAAAAAGGCAACTCGAAAACAGTAGAAAAGCACTGTAACATTTTTACTTGCCCTTGCCCCATCCCCCTCCAACATGGCACATTACCACAATAAAAAATAAAATTAAAGTGAAATTAAGACACTCCTAGATAAACAAAAGCTGAGGGAGTTTGTTACCACTAGACCTTCCGTATAAGAAATGCTAAAGGGGGTCTTTCAGGTTGAAATGAAAGGACACTAGACAATAACTCAAAACTGTTATGAATGAATAATGATCTCCTAAGTGACTACTACAGACTGAATTATGTCCCCCCGAAATTCATATGTTGAAGCCCTTCCACCCAGTATGACTGTATTTGGAGTAAGGAAATCAGGCAAGGTTAAATTAGGTCATATGTGTGGACCCCTCATCCAATAGAATTAGTGTCCTTATAAGTAGAGACATCAGAAAACTAGCTTTCTCTCTCTACCGTGTAAGGACAGAGTGAGAAGGCAGCTTCCTGAAACCTAGGAAGAGAGTCCTCACCAGGAACCAGATCTGCTGGAAACTTGATCTTGGACTTCCCCAACCTCCAGAACTGTGAGAAAATAATTTCTGTTGTTGAAGTCTATGATATTTTGTTATGGCAGCCCAATTTGACTAAGTCAGTGATCTGTGGGAACCACTGAAAGACAAAGAGAGAATTTTAAAGGCAGTAAAAGAGAAGCAACTAATCATGTCCAAGAGATCACCAATATATTGGTTTACTGTAGATGCTGTTAACAGAATACCATAAACTGAGTGGTTTAAACAACAGACATTTATTGTCTCACAGTTCTGGAGGATAGAAGTCTGAAATCGAGGCTGGTCCTTTCTTTTTCTTTTTTTAATTTTTATTGGAGTATAGTTGATTTACCATATTGTGTTAGTTGCAGGTGTACAGCAAAGTGAATCAGTTATACATATACATATATCCACTCTTTTTTAGATTCTTTCCCATAGAGGTTGTTACAGAGTATTGAGTAGAATTCCCTGTGCTTTACAGTAGGTCCTTATTAGTTACCTAGTTTATATATAGTAGTGTGTATATGTCAATCTCAATCTCCCAGTTTATCCCTACCCCCAGCCTTTCCCCAATAGCCAGGACATGGAAGCAACCAAAATGTCCAACGACAGAGGAATGGATAAAGAAGATGTGGTATATATATTCGATGGAATATTACTCAGCCATAAAAAAGAACAAAATAATGCCATTTGCAGCAACATGGATGGACCTAGGGATTGTCATACTGAATGAAGAAAGTGAGAGAAAGACAAATATCATATGATATTGCTTATATGTGGAATCTAAAAAAATGGTACAAATGAACGTATCTACAAAACAGAAATTTATGGTTATCACCAGGTTGGTCCCTTCCAAGCGCTGTGAGAGAAGGATCTGTTTCAGGCCTCTCTCCTTAGCTTCTATATGGCTGTCTTCTCCTTGTGTCTCTTCATATAGTCTTCCCTGTATGTGTGTCTAGCTCTGTGTTCCAATTTCTCCTTTTTATCAGAATAGAGGTCATATTGGATTAAGGCCCACCCTAATGATCTCATCTTAACTAATTACACATGCAGTGATCCTACTTCCAAATAAGGTCACATTCTGAGATACTATGGGCTAGGCTTTAATATGAATTTTGAGGGGGGGGTGACAATTCAACCCATAACACTCAGTAAGATTAACAGCCAGTTTCTCATCAGAAAGGAAGGAGGCCAGGGCTTCCCTGGTGGTGCAGTGGTTGAGAGTCCGCCTGCCGATGCAGGAGACACGGGTTCGTGCCCCGGTCCAGGAAGATCCCACATGCTGCGGAGCAGCTGGGCCCGTGAGCCATGGCCGCTGAGCCTGTGCATCCGGAGCCTGTGCTCCGCAACGGGAGAGTTCACAACAGTGAGAGGCCTGCGTACCACAAAAAAAAAAAAAAAAAAGAAAGAAAGGAAGGAAGGAGGCCAGAAGGCTGTGGGGATGACATGTTTAAAGTTGTGGGGAAAAAAAGCTTTTGACTAAAAATTCTACATCCAGCAAAACTTCCCTTCAAAAGTGAGAGATAGGGTTTCCCTGGTGGCGCAGTGGTTGAGAATCCCCCTATCAATGCTGGGGACACAGGTTTGAGCCCTGGTCCAGGAAGACCCCACATGCTGCGGAGCAACTAAGCCCATGAGCCACAAGTACTGAGCCTGCACTCTAGAGCCCGTGAGCCACAAGTACTGAAGCCCGCGCGCCTAGAGCCCGTGCTCTGCAACAAGAGAAGCCACTGCAATGAGAAGCCTGCACACCGCAAAGAAGAGTAGCCCCCGCTCGCTGCAACTAGAGAAAAGCCCACGCACAGCAACAAAGACCCAATGCAGCCAAAAATAAATAAATAAATAAATAAATTTTTAAAAAGAGAGAGAGAGATTATGCTAAATGAAATAAACCAGTCATCAAAGGACAAATACTATATGATTCTACTTATATAAGGTGTGTGGAATAGTTAAATTCATAGAAGCGGGAAGCAGAACGGTTATCACCAGGGGAAGGGGATTAGGAGAATAAGGAGTTATTGCTCAGTGGGTACAGAGATTCAGTTTGGGAAGATAAAAAAAGTTCTGGGGCTTCCCTGGTGGCGCACCGGTTGAGAGTCCACCTGCTGATTCAGGGGACGAGGGTTCGTGCCCGGGTCCGGCAGGATCCCACATGCCGCGCAGCGGCTGGGCCCCTGAGCCATGGCCACTGAGCCTGTGCGTCCGGAGCCGGTGCTCCGCAACGGGAGAGGCCACAGCGGTGAGAGGCCCGCGCACCGCAAAAAAAAAAAAAAAAGTTCTGGAGATGGAGGGTGGTGATTGCACAAGGTGAATATACTTAATGCCACTGTAATGTACATTTAAATATGGTTAAAGCGATAAATTCTATGTTATATATATATTACCACAATAAAAAAATGAAAGTGAAATTAAGACATTTCCAGATAAACAAAAGATAAGGGAGATTGTTACCACTAGAACTTCCCTAAAAGAAATGCTAAAGGGAGTCCTTCAGGTTAAAATGAAAGGACACTAGAGAGTGATTCAAAACTGTATGAAGAAATCATAATCTCCAGTAAAGGTAACTACATGGGCAAATGTAGAAGTCATTGTTATTGTATTCTAAGTCCATTTTTTAAATTTCCTAAATGATTTAAAAGACAAATGCATTTTTTAAATTACATATCTATGTTAATGGACACACAATGTATAAAGATGTGACTTGTGATAATGATATAAAGGGTGATGTAGTTGTACAGGAGCCTAGTTGCGCTCTTCAATTGCTATTGAACTTAAGTTAGAATCAATTCAAACTACGTTGCTATAAATTTAGGAGGTTAAATGTAATCCTCATGGTAACCACAAAGGAACTATCTAAGAAATATACACAAAAGGAAATGAAAGAGGAATCAAATGGCTTGCTACCAAAAAAAAAAATCAAATATATACCCCAAAAAAGCAGTAATAAAGAAATAAGGGGGAAAAGCTATTAGACATACAGAAAACAAATAGCAAAATGGCAGAATAAGTCAACCCTTAACAATAATTACTTTAAATATAAATGAGTTGAGCTCTCCAATTAAAGGTAGAGACTGGAAGAATGGATTTTTAAAAATATTAATTCAACTATATGCTGTCTATTAAAAACTCACTTTAAATCCAAAGATATAAGTAGGTTGGAAGTGAAAGGTTGGAAAAACTTATTCCCTGAACATAGTAACCGAAGGAAAATTGGAATGGCTATCCTAATACCAGGAAAAAATAGACTTTAAGTCAAAACTGTTACAAGAGACAATGAAGGACATTATATATTTATAAAAGAGTGAATTCAATGACCTCAGATTCTATTTAAAAAATTTGTTTTAAAAAGAGGAGACTTGCAGTTTCCTGTTCTGTAAATAAGAAGCTTGGAAGTCATCACTCTGTCCAAAAAAAAAGAGAACAAGTAAAAAGCATAACAGACTGAAAAATTAACAACTCTTCCTGGATCCATGAGAGAAGAGTACACAGGGCAAAATCACTGCCCCCAAGACTGGATAGACAGGTGAATATAGGTAGCTGCCGTTTACTGGAGCAGAGACTCGTGAGTGGAAACTGCTGTGGGAACCAGTGGTGGGAAGGAAAATCAGGATTGTAGCTGATGAATTACTAGAGGTTCATTGTGGGCAACTCTGAGAGTTAAAACTCCAGGGGATCCAGTAATAGAAGCGATCCCACAGTCCTATGAGATTTGCCTCCAGGGCTCAACCAGATTCCCACAGTAAATATCAGAGAAAAGAACATGGGGGCTCCTGGCATCCCAGGTCAGAGTCCGAGGAAAGGGCAGAGTCACAGCAGAGGGGCGTGGGGTTAGGTGCTACAGCAGGGCTGGGTGGGCACTGTGCTTCAGAAGAACGAAGGGGACCTGTGGTCACTCAGGTGGGCTCTGCCCCAAGCGGCAGGGTGGCCTGGGACAGCCTTGCCATCCTCAGGCCTCACTGTCATGATACGCAACAGGGACAACAGCAGTGGGGTCACTGGAGTGTACAGTAATGCATACCCCTACCTGCACCCAGCCCCACGCGGGCCCCGTTGGCCTCACACTCCACCTGTCAACAGTTCTCCCCCCACAGTGAGGTGACATCAGGACAGGCGAGAAAGGGGCTGTCCTGCTGGTCAGAGACCTTTGCCTCTGCCCCTCCCAGGTTGGAGGAGGGTTGAGGGCGCTCCTGCAAACGCCACCCCCAGCACCGGCACTGTCAAACTCAGTAGCCCGGTGAGGTGCTGCGTCCCCAGAGCCAGGGCGCTGCCACCATCAGGACGACGCGTCGGCCAGACACCATCTCCCACTCAGTCTCAGGCTGCCAGCGAGGGAGTTCCTGGGTGGCACCTTCAGGACCGCCCTGTATGTGATGCTCACAGAGAAGCCCTGTGGTGACACACTCGCCTAAACCAAATGTGACATTCTTAATGATCCGCAAAGGAGATTCACAGGGAGACGTCAGACACAGAAAGAAAGGGGCCGCTTCTAATAAACAAGCTGTTTAAATGTCGGGGTCCTGAGCCCCTGACAAACAGGTCAGCGAAACGGGAAACATGAACCATACCATCAGGTCAGGCCTGGGGGCCACGCAGGCCAAGGAGGAGACAGAGGGCAGCGTGGGGTGGGCAGCGTAAAGCAGGCGTGCTTCCTGACCCTCAGAGAGACCCAGCCCTGGGCCCCAGCACTTGGCTTCAGTAAGAATAATCACAAGTCAGCTAACACATGCACAGTACTCACTGCCTGCCAACACTGGTCTGAGATAGGTAGGTGTAGCTGTAGGTATAGGTGTGTAGATCTAGGTTAATATATACATTACATATTAATATATATAAATGTAGCTATAGGTACAGATTAGACATATATGCAGATAGAGATAGAGGCAGAGGTATATAAAGGTATAGACGTATGTATATAGGCTCAATCTCAATCCTCACCATAATCCAGGGAATACATATTTAATCTCCCCATTTTACAAATAAGGAAACAGGGATAGCGGAGAGCCTGGACCACCACTGGGCAGTGACCCTGGGAACCTGGCCATCATCAAGGACCTAGGAAAAATGCCTTGGGGAGCAGCCTGTGTACTCCCATCTCTGGATGGGCGAGGGATGGAGATGGAGGCAGCCACCAAGACTCTATCATCAGGGAAAAAATTCCCGGCTTTCCCCAGGTTATCTTTCCCTCTCCTGCCTTTTCACTGGTTTGGAGAAACTACCGTGGGCTCCACAAGGCCCCAGCTCCCTCCCACGAGTGAGGCCACAGGAATCGGGAGTGGGAATTTGCAGTAGGACTGCCCTCCACAAAGGGCAGGGAGGGAATGCTTCTCAGCAGCTCAGCATATGGTTAAGATCCTGGAATCGGATCAGACGCAGGATGAAATCACCACTCTGCCAGACACCAGATACGTGACCAAGACAGAGTCACCGGACTTATAACCTCTCTTCCTCATCTGTGAAGTAGGGATGACAGAAGTACCTACACCATGTGGCGGAATTAACAAAGCTCTGCACTCAGGGCCTGGCACCCCACAAATGCTCCATCAGTATTACCTACCCTCCCTTGTCAGTGAGAAGCCATCAGTGCCCACACAGAGGACCACAGGGGAAAAATTAGGGCCCTCAGGACCCTGCCCCCCTGCCCCCAGCAGGAAACCCACTGGTTTGGGCTACCACCTACAAGGTCCCAGGTCCTAGGTCACAGACACAAACAGCCATGTGTGTCTGCTGAGTCAAACCATGTTTCTGTAGATCATGCTTCCTGCTCTCGGGAGAGC
Source organism: Mesoplodon densirostris (assembly GCF_025265405.1). Lineage (NCBI taxonomy): Eukaryota > Metazoa > Chordata > Mammalia > Artiodactyla > Ziphiidae > Mesoplodon > Mesoplodon densirostris. The sequence goes on along the minus strand of NC_082661.1, from coordinate 51,775,910 downwards.
CCCAGGCTGGTGGGGGAGGTAGACACGTGACATATGACTCTGACTCCTGCTGGTGCAGTGGGGAATTAGGGAGAAGGACAGGGGGACCACTCTGTCTGAAGACTGGAAGGATCCACAGACAGGACCCTCAAGGATGAGAGGGTGAGATGCAGAAAGGTGCACGAGACAGGCCTGGAGGCATGGAAGTAGCCAGTATGCCTGGGGCACAGGAGGCCCAGTGGGGAAGGAGGCTCAGTGAGGGTGGAGAGGAACCAAGGCCAGACAGAAGGAGATATGCCACACGAGAAGCTCGGATTGTAAAGGCCACCAAATTCTCCAAGGTATCCCTGAAGGAGTGGGTCAGAGCGTTCACGAATTCACCCCTAACTGAAAATTAGGTGCCCACCTCAAAGCAAGAGATAACTAAGGAAAAGTCCAGAGCACTGTGTCAGGGCCCCAACTAATTTATCAATTAATTAAAGGTAGCTGCTGCTACTGGTTTATCAAGTGCCTTTTGCAACGAGAAATAATGCACATGAAGGACTATACTTCCGTTTGGCCCAGCCCCCTGGTTCAAATGGGCTGTCTGCACTGTGCCAGGACCCAAGAGAACAGAGAGGAGGCTCATCCTGAGGATGTGATACTCAGGCAGACCTCTGACCATCAGCTGGGCCACCAGAGAGACCACAGGACAGAGCTGGCCATCCCCCTCCACGAAGTGCACCCCAGCAGGGTGACCACACCTCCTTCTTTGCCCTACACCGCTACGATGCACTTGTTGTTTAGCATAATTATTAATAGCACCAACTTTCAGAGGTTTCCCAGTTTGGATGAGATCTCATGTGATCAACCTAAATTCTGAGCCCTGTGTTTTTAGCTCAGGACTCCTACTGTCTGGGATTTTCCTGGGATTTTCTGAGGTTACCTAGACACCCAAGTCAGAAAGTGGCTGGGATCCAGATCAATAGAGGATGTGCACGCAGACTCCAGGGAACTCCTCCTTGGTCAGTACCTCGGCTGGGGCGTGCTGAGAACTGCCAGGGTTGCATCTTCCAGCTCTGACATGCGCTCCATGCAGGCCCAGTGCCGCCCTCCAGAGCTCCTCAGTCCCTTCTACGTTCTACCTCCACCAAAGGTGCTGGCTGCTAAGTCATACCATTGCCTCCTGGGAAAAAGACCCCCACAGCAGTGCTCTCAGCTGCCCAGAGATGCTCTGACAGATGCCAAGCTGTGCACAGCAGAACCTGAGTGTGTGCAAGAGGACAGGACTCTCACTTCTGATCACGGGCTGCCTTCCCTACAGGTCAGAATCTCACCACTGATGTACCTGCTCGCTATGCCAGAGCTGAGTGCAGCAGCAAACACCAAGAGACCCCAATGTCTCCTGGACAAGAAGCCCCTCAGCTGGAAGGAGCAGGCACAGCCCACCGAGAACATGTTCAAGGAGCTTGAGAGAGCCCATTGTATCCAGTCAGGACCCTCTAAGGGCAGTAATGGTGTCTTTCGTTTGGAGAGCGTGTGCTCATGTACATTTTTGATCAGGGAGGTTCCCTGTAGCAACGTTCGGCCCAAGACCTGGGTCATATCCCCACAAAGGAGGCTTTTCTGGGGCCCTGTGTTTCTAGAACGTGATCACCGTTCTCTCTAGAAACTTGCTCCTGAATTGAGTCAGAAATTGGAAACAAGGTAGACCCTCATGAGGACCCAGAAGTCCTACTGAACACCCACACCGGCCCTTCAGGTACATTCTAGGAGAAAAGCATCTTGGTTGGTAGCCTCCCCAAAATGGCGCCTCGGTCATCAGACTCTCAAGCTTCACCGCAACCATTACCACTACAAGCCCCAAGGTGGCAGCACTCAAATCGCCAGATAACTTTGTCAGGGTCCTTCTGTGAGCCATCACTGACGGCTACGCCGGCCTCATGAATGGCAGGCAGTGCAGGCGCCAGGACGCCCCAGACAAGCTCCAGGGTGATGGCTGCAGGAGAGTGGCAAACCTCGCCCCCCTGCTCAGCAGCAGGAACTGGTCTTACACACACCTCATGTCACTATGTCTGCCCCAGCTTAGAGGTGAACAAAAATATGCTCTGCCCCATAGCCCTTATCACACTGGGGCCCAAGAGCCCACTGCCATCAGAACTACAGGCTTGACAGGTGGACTCATAAGTCCATGTCACTCAGGGTCAACAGATAGACCCATGGACCCCACCAGGCTGACTGGAGAAGCACAGTCCATGAGGGCCAAAGCACCCTCAACCCTCAAACTGTCTGACAAGACCAATCAGCTCCCAGGAACATCAGCCCCAGTCCAATGGGAGATTTTACACTGTGGTATGGGGAGCAATCGGGGGTTTTGATCAGCGGAGTGATGTGATATTAGTTGTTTGTATCAGCATCACGCTGGCTGCCATTAAGAACAGACTGAAGGAACAAGGGCAGAGGCAGGGAGACCGTTCCAAAAATTCGAGTGAGAGACGGTGGTGGCTGAGACCAGAGCAGCAGCCATCAGGGTGGTAAGTGGGGCAAGATGGAAGGATGGGCTGCTCAGGCAAGGGGAACAGAGGAGAATGAGGGGACCTCATGATGTAGGCCTGAGCACCTGGAATTATGGGCAGATGGAGACGACGCGGGGAGACTGCTTGGGCTGAAGAACTGAGCTTGGCTGCAGACATGCTCATCGGAGAAACCATCCAAGAGGACAAATGAGTCTGGAGTGGAGAAAAGTGGCTGGCTGTACTTGGGAGTCATTGGTACGTACGTGGCATTTAAAGGTATGAGAAAGATGAAGATCACCGGAGAAGGAAGTGTCACTGGAAGAGAGAAGAGGTTCAAAGTCTGAGGCTGGGACACGGCAACGAGTGGAGGTCAGGGAGGTGAGAAGGACCCAGCAACAGAACCGGGAAGGCTGGCTAGAGAGCTGGGAGGAAACAGCCCGCTACCCCTGCTCTCCAGCCCTGTGGAAAGTGGGCAGGGGTGGCGTCCAGTGTTCCAAAGGCTACTGATGGGTCAGGTAAGAGGGGAACTGAGATGACTGCATCCCTGGACGGAGCAACGTGGACTCTGAGAGGGGCAGTTCTGATAGAGTCTTGAGGGCTCGCTCCTGACTGCAGTGGATTCAGGAGTGAATGGAGGGAAGGCACTGGAGCAGAGAGCATAGATGGTGCTGTGAAGAGGCGGGGAAGTGGGGCAGTAATGGAGAGGGAGTGCGGCCAAGCCAGGGATTTTTTAAGGCAGGAGGAGATAGCACAGTCTATGCATAAGCTGGTGGAAAAGATCAACAGAGGAGGAAACTCAACAACAAAGGAGAGAAGGGAGATCTGCTGGGACAGCCTTGAGTGAGCAAGAGGGGACCGAGCGTACAGCCCAAAGGGAGGGCTGCCTCAGGTGAGGACATGGACTTGTCCGGAGGGACCCAGAGCATTGTCTGGAGCGCAGACTGGTGGTAAAGCTAACTTGGTGGTGAGGAGGAGAGCGTTCTCTTCCACTGGCTTCTATTTCTCAATGAAATATAGAGGAAGCAAGTCTTCTGCTAGTGGAGGATGGGCAGCACAGATGAGGGAAGGTGTTAGTGATATGAAAAGAGACAAGAAGGCAAAGGGAATGGAGAAACGCAATACATGGAGTAAGTGTCCCCTTACACCATGGATTTAAAGTGAGACTGGTCAGCATGGATGTTCATTTTTCTCCATCAGAAGCAGCAGCAGGGTGGGGTGATACTGTAGCTCACATCTGAGCTTGTCTTGCTCATCTGTATCTCTTGCACCCAACAGCATTCTCTCGGCACTCAGTAAACGCTTAAGAGGAGGAATGATGAGGGAAGGAGACATACCAATGAGATGTACACTGTGCCCACCTGGCCCCAAAGCCAGAGAGATCTGGCAAGTATCCTGTTCATCCAGACTGTAGAGGACCGTTTCAATCAGTTGATTCCAAACTCATCTCCCCATTTCTCCTGCAGAGGGTGCTTCTGATTCCTTGCTCCTGCTGTTTCCATGGAGGTTCATGGAGCTGGGATCAGCCTAGCCCTGGCAAGCCCTGCTGGGAACAAGGCAGCTCCCTGTACTGCCTGTTCCACCAGCTCCATGTCAATCACAGCACCTTCCACACCATGGCCACAGCCACAGCCGTCTCCCTCGCCCCCATACACCCCTCAGGACATCTGAGAACCAACATTCAGTCCCCATGGCTCACCATTAAAGGGGATCTTTAGCAAAACTCTGCAGCATGAAGGGAAAATGCTTATGATATAGTATAAGAAAAGCCACGGGATGCCAAACAGATCACCACTGCGGTTACAGTTGTGCACAGCATCTGTCTGTGGATAAGTTCTAGAAGGAGCCACAGAAAAATTTAAACCATTTGCTTGTGAAAATGGTGAGACTGTGGGTTACTCCCTTGTTTTCTTTATGAATTCTGAAATTTTTATTGCCATCTTGGTTATACAATAAATAAGAAGCATAATTTTTAAAATTGATTATTCTATCACTGTATTCTAGCCAGGTATAAATATAAAATAAAGTTAAAAAGGAGAACCCATTCATAGGAGCATCAAAGAGTTACAACTACTTGGGAGTAAATTTAACTAGAGATATGCATGACCCACTTAAGAAAACTACCAAACTTTATTGTGAGTTGTAAAAGTAGACTTGAATAAATAGAGAAAATAACTGCTCCCAGATGGGAAGACTTTATGTTATAAAGATGTCAATTTTCCCCAAAGCTAATTTATAAATTTAATTTGATTCCAATCAAAATCTCAAAAGGATTCCTTCAAGGAATTAAATAAAATTATTCTAAAATCATTTGAAAATAAACAGATGAGAACAGTAAATACAATTCCGTAAAGGGAAAAATGAGAGGAAACTAAATATAAAAATATATTATCAAGCAAAATAATTTAAAATACTATAGAGCTGGCACAAATATAGAAATGTGGATCTGAATTTAAAAATCCAGACCTAATTGCATGAAGAATTTAATGTATTACAAAGTAGGGCTCACCAAACAATGGAGAAAGGAATTCTTGGTTGATAAATTATGCTGTGATAACTGGTAATTTTGAGGAAAAGTAATTAATTCAGAAACACACTTTATCTCACACACCAAAAAATACACTCTGGAGAGATTAGAGAATCAAACGGAGAAGTCAAATGAAAAGAAAAAAAAAACAACTTAGCAAGAAATATTTAACTGTTCTCTGGAGGGAGTGATAACTTCTCAAGTTTCATACTAATAGAAGAAAGTACAAATGAAAAAAAAAACCAACAGATTCAAAAATATAAAAGTACAAAAGCTTTGTGGGAAAGGAACAAGATAACTAAAATAGACATAGTCTAGGAAAAATATGTGTAGCAATGTGTCAGGCAGAGTGTTGATAACTCTATAATACAAAGAGTTCACACAAATCGTTCTGAAAACTTCAAGATGCCAATAGATGAATGGGCTGAACAGGAAATCCACATACAAAGAGGTATCTTTAGTAAATACACAAGAAGAGAAAGGCTCCATCCCTCTGTTAATCAAATGGGAAGTCATTTCTCATCTATTAAAATAGCAACAAAGAAGAACAAAGGTTTGTCACTGCAACACCAAATGTTTCTTGAGTTATAGTCAAACTCATCTTCTCACGTTTTGATGGGAAATGATCCTTTTTGAAAACAACTTGGCATTACCACTGCAAGTACCATGAAAATGCACACACTCTTTGATCCAATAATCTCACTTTTTTCCCTGAGAAAATAATTCATGAGATGGAAAAGCCTACTTTAAGAAGACGGTCAAAATGTAAAATAGATAGCTAGTGGGAAGCAGCCGCATAGCACAGGGAGATCAGCTTGGTGCTTTGTGACCACCTAGAGGGAGCGTGGTCACAAAGGGAGGGTGGGAGGGAGGGAGATATGGGGATATATGTATATAACTGATTCACTTTGTTATAAAGCAGAAACTAATAACACAGTAGTAAAGCAATTATACTCCAATAAAGATGTTAAAAAAAAAGATGGTCAACATTCCATGATTTATAATATTCAAAAACTGAAAACAATCTAAACAATCTCAACCTCTAACAAAGGGGGATGTTTAAGCAAATTAAAGAACATTAACTTAATGGCCAATTTATGCAGCCATTGAAATGATAATTATGAAAACTCTGTAGCTACAGTGAAAAATGTTTACAGTATAATGAAGGAAGCTGTAACCAAAACTGTAGTTGTGCTGTGATTAAAAATATGCCTGTGGACCAAGGACTAGAAGGGAATATAGAAAATGAAAATAGAACCATGGGGTTTGGTTCTATTATTTCCATTCCAATATAATAGCATTCTTGTATATTACATTCAAACTCAGACACAAGACTCTCTTGGGCTCTGTGGTTAGCCTAACCTGCCGCTTGTCCCTGAGCTCCAGAAACCCTGTGCTGGGGCTGAGAGGTCCTGATGCCCCTGGCCATTCTCGGGGTCCCACCCAGGTCTGGCCTGCCCCGGCTTTGTGGGTGCCCCAGACTTGTGCTGTGCTTCTCCTGGGATGCCTGAAACACCCCACTTACCTCCCTGGAAAAATCACATCTTTCAGGATTCATTCCATGGCTTACATGTCCACGAGGCTTCCTCAGCTCCCCCCCAGTACCCCATATAAACTCCACCTTCACAGCACCCGCAACCCTTCAGGACAGAGTTGCCAGTGTATCCTTGTCCTGCTCCTGCTTAGCCTGGGGGTTCTCTTGAGGGCGGTGATTCTGTCCAGTTTGCCTTTGTAGTCCCAGCACTGAGCTCCAACCAGGAACAGAGCAGACATCAATAAAGACTTGCTCATCTTTCACATATCACTGGCCTCCCATTTTCTACCGAACCTTGGTGGGGTGGGTGGGGCAGGGTATGTGGAAAAGTACATAGGAGGAGGGAGCAGCATCTGGCCTTCTAGAAGCTCACAGATTAGCTGGAAAGGAAGAGTAGTTCACACTTCTGAGGCACTGTGGGGTAGTGTCTGTGCTTTATCCCACTCCATCCTCATGCAACCCTGTAAGGGGGAACTCTCATCACCTCCACTTTACAGATGCCCTAACAGATGCCCAGGATGTAAACAAATCCCAAGGTTGTGCCTTTGCCCTGTAACCTCACTCAGCCTGTCTGTCCCACAGGGGACCTGCAGGACAGGGGCTGGCTTTCCACATGAGCAATAAGAATAACACTTTGCTAAAGCAGATTGTGAGGTCTTAGCAGAAAGCCAGCAGAATATCCAGGCTTATCCCTTCCCCTTACACCAAGGCCCATGCACAGTCAGAGGCCACCAACCACACTCCCTGCCTCAAAGAGACTGCTTCTCTCTGACACTCTCCAAGCATCAATGGCCACCCCAACTGGACCATGGGACAGGGCCATGGGCTGGACAGTCTTGAGGGCAAGAAATGCTGGCACCACTAACTCACATCTGCCTGGGCTGTCCAAGCCTCTGCCTGGACCCACTCAGATGGGATATGTAGTGGGTTCGGTAGTTTCCCCCCAAAAAAATCTTGCCCACGGAACATGAGAATGCAACCTATTATTGGAAATAAGATGATCGAAAAATGTAATTAGTTAGGATGAGGTCCCACTGGATTAGGGTGGGCCCTAAATCCTTACAAGACCTGGTCCTTATAAGGAGATGAGGGGACACCCAGAGACACACAAAGGGAAGAAGATCTCATGAAGATGGAGACAGAGGCTGGAAAAATGTGCCTACAAGTCATGGAATTCCAAGGACTGCTGGAAGCCACCAGAAGCTAGGAAGGGACAAGGGAGAGTTCTTCTCTAGAGCCTTCAGAGGGAGCATGGCCCTGCTCACAGCTGGATTTCAGACTTCTAGCCTCCAAAACTGGAAGAAGAATACATTTTTGGTGTTTTAAGCCATGCAGCTTGTGGTAATTTGATACAGAAACCCTAGGAAACTGAACGGGACACCTCCTAAGCCCACCTGGAAACAGCCTTTCCTCACATGGAATTCTCTAGAGGCTCCACCTTCTGGCCTGGTCCTGCCCTTGGGGTCACACAGACTGGCCTCTTCAAGGTCCCACCAGAGCCATCAAACACTTATGAATGAAGCTCTAGTAACTAAGGGGTAGGAGGGGCAGAGCCCCTGAGGCCCTGGGGCTCCGGGCTGCATCCCAGTGGAGCCAGCCACTCCCCACCTCCACCCGGAGAATGAGCTGAGAGTCCAGAGTGGGGCCCCAGAAGCCTGGGCCAGGAGGAAAGGACAGGACGAGACAGACCCACAGCATCATGGAGCAGCAGGAAAAGCAGGAGCTTTGGAAGCTGGAAGAGTGAGTTCAAATTCCACCTCCAGCATTTACCAGCTGGGCGATCTTAATGAAGTCGCTGAAAATGAGCAATCCTGGGCTTCCCTGGTGGTGCAGTGGTTGAGAGTCTGCCTGCCGATGCAGGGGACACGGGTTCGTGCCCCAGTCCGGGAAGATCCCACATGCCGCAGAGCGGCTGGGCCTGTGAGATATGGCCGCTGAGCCTGCGCGTCCGGAGCCTGTGCTCCGCAACGGGAGAGGCCACAACAGTGAGAGGCCCGCGTACTGAAAAAAAAAAAAAAAAGAGCAATCCTATGAGAGTAGGGAGCATGGCATAGACCGTTCCGCAGAGCTAACACATGTCTGCAGGCCCTGCAAGTTCCTTCCGCGCTCCAAGGAAGGCAAAGAAAATATATCCTTATTTGAAAAGTAAAATTAACCCCTCACGGGAACAGAAAAGAAACAGCTGGGCCAGGTCCCCATGGGGACCAAGCCACAGGTCACAGATAAGCCCAGAGGCACACGAGCCTATGACCCATGACTCCCAGCTAGGCCCTGATGCCCGGGCCCTGGCCGACTCTGGCTGAGGGTGGCTCATTGACTTTCTGCTTCAGGTTGCACTGAAGAAAAACCCAAAATCAATCATCCCCATCTATCTATCTCTGCCAGTGACACCCTTCATTTCCATTCATTTTCCTTCCTGTCGTGCTAATGGTGTGTGGCTAAGCCACAGTATAAAAGAAGATATAAAATTATACAGCATTATCTTTCCCCTGAGCCTGCGCACACGTGTTTTTCTCTCCAGCTCTGCTGACTCTTTAAGGACAGAAGTAGGTACAAATCCCACCCAGTTTAGACCCATTTCTCAAGGGGCTCACTGGTCCCGTAGATGGCCCTTCAGACACAGAGTATCATTCCAACTTTGTAGCCCAAATCTTCTGAGGAAAGGGGCAGCGGAGACCCAAGAGGCCTCAGAAGGGGAGCACTAACACGTCAGCCTCTTGCCTTGCCTCTGAGCTGTTTGCCTGAACCATCAGCATCACGGGTCCCAAGGGATGACAATCATCACTGATAACTGACTCCAGGGTCCCCTTCTACCATCAGGCTCTTCCCCCTTCTTAAGGCCTCAGTGCTATTAAACAAAGCAACTGTTCACAGCCTTTGGATAACAGCTATTCTGATTCAAGTGAATATATTCTGGAGTCTTAGGTTGTTCTGTACCTGAAGGAGCCTCTTAAGCCATCAAGGCTGTTCTCACACCCCCAGAAATGAGCTGACTCAGGGCGTCATTCACCACCTCTCTCCTGAGTCACTCACCCTGCCAGCCCTGACTCCACTTCCCACCATTCTGGCTCCTGGCCCGGCACCTGTTTCTCTGTTCAAGGCCCCACCTCGCTCTGCACAACTCCATATCTTTGACCTTGAGCTTCTCTCCTGGCCCTGGCATCTGGTGTGGACCACGCCCAGCGGGCAAGTCACAGACACAAAGAGCAGTGACTGTGACCAAGTTCTTCCCTGGGACTCACTCCACAGGGACAAACACACCTCCTCGGGACACACATCTGCAGCAAGAGGCGATGATCTTCACCCTGCAGAGGCATTTCTGTGGATGAGGAGATGGGGAAAAAAGAGGAACCAGGGACAGTTGTGACGTGTCCTCAAGGGTTTGGGAAGCTCTGTGGGTTGTCTCTCATGAGTGAAAACTTCTAACGCTTCTTTGAGAATAAGACGCAATTAATGAAACCTTTACCCACCTCCCCAAATGTGTACACTCACATCTAATAACATCCACCTACAATCCCAAGTGGTCAAGGACCCTTTGATGCCCAACCATGAATTGCACTGAAAGCTGTTTTATGTGCCTTTTGATATGATGCAACATGAACCATATAGCACCCCGATAATGTATTCTCACCACAAGGTCTTACATGGATCACGCTCACCTCCAAACCTAACACCCAGTTTATAGGCAATACAGGAGGGAGATGAACAAGTTAAATAACACTATGAGGAAGCAACCAGCTAAATCCAGTAGAGGACACCTTCTACAGGACAAATGGCCCATGCTCTACAACAAGTCAATGTCAAGGAAAGAAACAGGGGGACTGTTCTAGACCCTGGCTACTCAGAGTGTATTCCATGGACCAACAACAGCAGCATCACTTAAGAGTTTATTAGAAATGCAGAAGTTCAGGCCCCACTCCAGTCCCCAAATCAGAATCTGTATTTTAGCAAGAACTCCAAGTGATTTGTACGCACACATGAAAATCTGACAAGCAATGGTCTAAGAAGAAACTTAGGAGAAATAACAACAAATGGCAATACACAGTCCTCGATTGAATCCTGGCCTCAACCTATCAGCTGTAAGAGATATTTTGGGAACAACTAGGGAAATCTGAATATGGACTGTTAGATTATAATAAGAAATTATGATTATTCTGCCAGGCACACTAATGGTGTTGTGATTGTGTAGGAAAATGTCCTGAAATTTTTAGGGATACATACTTAAGTATTTAGGAGTGAAACGTCATGTCTATAATTTACTTCAAAATATTTCAACAAGAAAAAATAGTAGATGAAGATGATATATAGCAAAATGTTAGTAACTGTTAAATCTAGGTGATGGACATGTGAGTGTCCATTATACTATTCTACTACTTTTCCGTATGTATGAAAAATTTGTGTAATAAAAATTAGAAATGAAAGGAAAGAAGGAGCTTCCCTGGTGGTGCAGTGGTTAAGAATCCACCTGCCAATGCAGGGGACACGGGTTCGAGCCCTGGTCCGGGAAGATCCCACATGCTGTGGAGCAACTAAGTCCGTGTGCCACAACTAATGAGCCTGCACTCTAGAGCCTGCGAGCCACAACTACTGAGCCCATGTGCCACAACTACTGAAGCCCACGCACCTAGAGCCCCTGCTCCGCAACAAGAGAAGCCACTGCAATGAGAAGCCCACGCACCGCAACGAAGAGTAGCCCCTGCTCGCCACAACTAGAGAAAGCCCGTGCACAGCAACAAAGACCCAATGCAGGCAAAAATAAATTAATTAATTTAAAAAAAAAAAAAACGAAAGCAGCTTTTATTTCATGAAAGAGATTTTCTAAACAAAAAGTAGAGTACTCCTCAGGTAGGAGTCAGCTGAAGTGATTTCTCCACTTGGCAGGGATTAGGCTCTACAGGTAGGCAGTGAGTGGAGGAGGGGTAGGCGAGGGGAGAACACACATTGCTTCAACACCTACTACCTGCTGGGCACAAGAGTAGTTGCTAATTGTTTTCCTCATTTATCTTAACATCACCCCATGAGTTTGGTCTTATTTGCCCCATTTTACAGATGAGGAAACTAAGCTGCCTAATGGACAGCACATCATCCCACATCACACAGCTGGGTAAGGACGGGGGTGTGGATTTCGGTGACAGCCTCAGTTCTCTCCAACACACCAGCAGCCCATCTGGTTCCACAGGGAGCTATTTGAGAAGCCTCACCTGAACTCTCTTCTGGGCACCCCAAAGCTGGCAGGAGTGGGGATGAGGCTCATCCTGAGTTGTTCCCACCCACACCAGTGCCTTTCTGGACACCCCCTCCTAGACCTGCCTGTGCAAGTTATCTCCACCCTAACTGACCTCACAGCTGCTGACCTTTTAAAGACCCAACACAGTTTCCCTTTTTAGTCTCAGATCATTACTTCTCATTACACTGCCCTTTCCCATCTCCAACACTTCCTCCCCCTCGAGCTGGATGCTCGCACAGTGTACCTACTGGCTGGGCCAGGAGAAGACACAATGTCAAGTCTCTCCACCACTCTCCCTCAGCAGACTGTTGGGACCCCTGACCCGGGTGGTGACCCTCTCTGCTCTTTCCTCACTCAGAAGAGGTGCTGAGAGGGTCTCAAGGGTCCAGTCCCCAGCTCGCTCCACTGCACTTCTCTGTACGACCTACTTGACCTGCCCCTTCAATAACCAGCTTCAAAATGCACTCTACCCCTTGTCACACCACATGATCTTCCTGGGGAGCCCAGAAGTTGCATGTTTAACATGCACCAAGACAAAGGGAGGGCACGAGCAAGGACCTGATTAAGAGGAGGAAGACATCGGCAGAAAGGATTCCACTCCTACACCTGAATAAATGCTCCATGTGTCTCACCCTCAGCTGCCACATTTGGCTCCCCATGAAGCCTGGCCCTTCCCTACCCCCAGCTCTGCAGCTGGGGTCTCAAGGGGGATCCCACTTGCTCATGGATCCCTGACATGGACCCAGAAAGCACCTGCTAAGCCCTACTGAACTCTGCCTCTGTCTGCTTCCCCCAGTCCAGAGGGCATGGCAGGTGCCAAGGCTGTAGACAGAGGCTCCCAAAGGCAGGAGGACAAATGGAGAGGAAACTAACACTCTGCCATATCTATGATCTCAATCAGTCGCCAGCAATCCTGCAAACTACATAACTATTGTCTTCATTTTGCAGATGAGAAAACTAAGGCTCAAAGGACAAAGTATCCTGTCATTGCCAACAGCATGGGAAGCAGAGGTCAGAACCCAGACTGGTATACTCAAAAGCTACACTCTGTCAATGGCCAGGGTGTAAGGTGTTCTCAGCCCTGAAACTCATGGATTTAAACATAGGCTACAAGAGCATTTTAAAGTCACTGGATGGCATTGTCCCCATCTGTGATAGTTAATTTTATGTGTCAACATGGCTACGTTATGGTAGCCAGCTGCTTTGTCAAACACACCAGTCCAGATGTTGTGTAAAGGTGTTTTTAGAAATGATTAACATTTAAATCAGTAGACTTTGAGTAAAGCAGACTATCCTCCATAATGTGGGTGGGCCTCATCTAATCAGTTGAAGGTCTTAAGAGGAAGACTGAGGTCCCCCAAAGAAGACGGAATTCTGCCTACAGACTGCCTTCAGATCCAAGTCTGCAACATTCTCCCCTGGGTCTCTAGCCTGCTGTCCTACTCTGCAGATTTTGGACTTGCCAGCACCCACAACCATGTGAGTCAATTTATTAAGAGAAATAAGTAACTCTCTCACTCTTGGTCTTGCTTTGGATGGATGCATGGATGGATGGAGAAGAGAGAGAGAGAGAGAAATAAGCATGCCTATTGGTTCCATTTATCAGGAGAACCCTGACTAATACACCATTCCCTGGAAGAAGCCCTCCTCAAGATCCTGTCACTGGTCAGGAGTATGGGGGTACTGAGAGGCAAGCAGAGAAGCAGGACCTATGCCTGCCCTGAGATATGCCCTGTAAACCTTTATTTCTCTTAAAGTGACTGGAAGCAACATGGCTAAGGATTGATCCTGGCTTTATGACTGTGTAAAACTCAAAAGAAAGAGCTGTTAGTTTATAACCATGTGATTCTCAGCCCTCATTCCCCACCCCTAATTCCCTCCTGCCCTAGGAAGCAACAGAATATCTAACATACACAGCAGAGGCCCCAAAGGCTGTAGGAGCAGAAGCAGAAGGGGAAGTGCTGCCATAGCTGGGAGCACTTCTGCACAGAGAAGCTGCTCAGTTCAGCCCCTCTGGGTAGAGAGAAGGGGGTGGGGTCTTCATTAGTCCCAGGTATCAGCTCCCAGAAACAATGGGAATTGGGAATTCCAGGGAGGTCCTTCCCCAGGGCCAGACCACTGTGGCTCCCCCAGGGACTTCAGAAATGAGACTCATACAGCATCTTGGATCCTCTGAGAAGGAAGAGCTGAGACTCCCACCGAGCGCTTTCTATACTTTGTCTCTAATCTTCCCAACAGTCCTATAAAGTAAGCAACACGGTCCCCATTTACAGTTGAGGAGCCTGAGGCTCAAAAGTTGTCACAGTCCTCTTTCCAAAGGCCTTGCAACAAGATGGTTGGAAGCCAGGGTTACGAATGAGTGTTTTGACTTCAAAAACGTAAGGTAGATAGCTAGTGGGAAGCAGCCGCAGAGCACAGGGAGATCAGATCAGTGTTTTGTGACCGCCTGGAAGGGTGGGATAGGGAGGGTGGGAGGGAGGGAGACGCAAGAGGGAAGGGATATGGGAACAGATGTATATGTATAGCTGATTCACTTTGTTATAAAGCAGAAACTAACACACCATTGTGAAGCAATTATACTCCAATAAAGTTGTAAAAAAAAAAAAAATGCATGCTCTTGTGTTCCAGCCCAAATCCTCCCACCGACCTTTATATGGTGATCAGCGCCCCAATTTACCTGACAACATTTAGAAATTCCCCTTCCTCAGATGTCTCCCAGCCATGGAAAATGCTGACTCCACCTGACATGTGAATGCAGAGACGAGAAACTGCCTGCAGGGATCATCCCACCAAGACTCTTCAAGCAAATCTTTAGGCAAACTGGGCTCTCAGCTTCTTCTCCAAAACTAGAATGGATGAGTCCTCCACCCCAGCAGGTCCAGCTTGGGTCCCCCTCCTGCTAGAGCCCCAGACCGCAGCTGGCCCCTGCTCTGGCCTTGGCTCTCACAAGAGTTGTGGGTGTTAATGGGCCCTGGTGGCTTGTCTAGGGCTCTCCTGAGCCAAGGCCAATGGAGAAGGCTCTTTCCATGGGTTTCCTTCCCCAGTCACTTCCTCTCACTGATTTAAAACTGTTCCTAGTCACATGTGGCTCTCCCTTATCTGCTTCAAGGAGACATCCAAATCCCAGGCAGAAACAAAGGAGCTATCTGGAAACTCTCAAATATAAAGTTGTGGTGACATGGGCTCAGAAACCACAGGGTCTCTAAGGCAGTTAAAACCCCTATGTCTGGGCTCATTTCCCTCAATTCTCTCCCTCCTGCCCTTGCCACGAGTCTGGCTTCCAGAAGCCAACAGACAAAGCAGCGAAGAAGAAAAGAAAAAGCCACCTTTTTTTCATGGTCAGGGTGTGGTGTGTTCTCAGATCTGAGCCTCTTGGATGTAAACATGGGCTAGAGGAGCATTTCTAAGCCACCAGATGACACTGTCCCCAGCTGGTGGTTAATTTTATGTGTCAACTTGGGTAGGCCACGGTGGCCAACTGTTTGGTCAAACACTAGTCTAGACGTACTTCCCAGGCTAGAAAACAAGGGACCCCCTGACACAGAGATCCAGAGTCCTGAGGATATGTAGCATGCAATAAACAATAAAAGCTCCAGAGAGACAGCAAGGTACCAATGCCAGCCTGCACTGTGGAGTCGAACAGTTCTACCTCAGAATTGCTTAAGATAATGACACTGCCCTGGAGCTGTCCAAGGTGCTGACCTGACCTGAAGTGTGCTGTGATCAAAGCGAGGATGGAAAGAACCACCATTCTTTAACCCCACACCTGGCTGCCACCTTGATGTGAAGTCTACTGTCCAAAATTCAGGTACCAATTCTGCCCTCACCTCCTGCCCCCCTACCCTTCTTTGCCTACTCTCCCAAGACACTTAACTTTCCAGCTGGACCTTGCCTTAGAAGCACCTTCTCTTTAGCTTCATGGACCTATGAACTGAGCCCACCTCTAAGGGCCCACCTGGGTCCCTCCACCCTCAGACCTGAACTAAGGCCCACCAGACTTTGGGGTGAGGCCCTGACACTGGGGAGCATCCCCAGAGCCACCCCCAGAAAATGCAGATATTTGATTCAAACAGGCTATTGCCTCTGTACCTTCTGACAAGCTGCGGAGTCTATGCCCAAATGTATTGGTGGAATAAGAACACAAAGCACCCGGCCTCCAAGGGACTTTGTGTCCCTCTTCACAAGTCATAAACCCTCCTGTAGGGTGGTACTGATTAAAGAGAAATCTGCTGTGCTGGAAAAGGAGAATGTATTAGGTTCAGTAGTAAGTATATAAAATAAACTTAGTTAGAGGGTTTCTAAATATATAATTATTTGGTTATTTATTTTTGGAAATAGTCTATACTTTATGTTAATAGGAAGATCGTAGAGCAAATCAGTGGATTTAGGAGAACCTGTCTTAGAACTTAGGATTTATAAAGTCATAGGGGAGGTAAAGGGGGAAGCTTCAGAGCATTCATTTCTTTGAGACCACAGAGTGAGGTGAGTCCTAAACACAGCTAGATTTGACAAAGTAAAAAAAGGGTCAGCTGAGACTAAAGCCTGTAGACTCTATTCTCAGTCACCCATCAAGGAGCCCCCTCCTCATGCTAATGAATGATAATTAACAAAGTCATAGTAAATGAAGTAACCAGCAACATTTAGTGCTGTAAAAACTACCCTGCGTGAGGTATTGGGGTGGACTTTAGAGGGATTGAGTAAAGGACAAAGAAAGAGGGCAGAGGGAATTCCCTGGCGGTCCGGGGGCTAGGACTCTGCGCTTCCACTGCAGGGAGCACAGGTTCAATCCCTGGTCCAGGAACTAAGATCCCGCAAGCAGCGTGGTGTGGCCAAAAAAAAGGTGGGGGAGGGCCATAAGTGTGAAGGCCAAACTGATCCATAAAAGAAATCAACTGAGCCTGTGTTCTAGAGAGTTCTGGGAATGGTACCTGCCTGTTGTGTCTCTTAAGGGCACAGTTTCAAAGAACTGTAAAGAACTGGAGGAGTCCACACTGCATCACCTTCTACCTGGAAAGAAGCCTGGAGAGGAGGGGATAGCATTTGTTTCCCTGGCCACTCTTATGAGGGTCGCGAATTACTAGCAGCTTGGCCTCTGGCGTCCATGGTTAATGTCATCAAAGAACCCCACCCCAAGGGAAGTCCAGTAAGTGGAGTGAAGTCAATATGCTTCAGTACTTAAACACAGCTATGAAATGTGCCCACAAAGGTTACACTTAAGTTCCTCCTCCTACAAAGACCCCTTGCTGGGAGAGAGCCCATCCCCTCCAGTGCATCCTGGAAGCCAGTGCCTCAATGACTTCAGCCCCTGGAGCTCTAAACCCTGCCCTCCATCCCACCCCTGCAATGTGCACACATCCAGGACCGAGCCAACTCCACTCTATCTCCCCACCCCCATCTTCTCAGAACTCAGAGCCAGGTCTGTTCAAGCTTATCACCAGCTCCTCAGGTCCAAGCTGGATGACCTGAGGCCACCTGCCAGGGTCAGCAGCCTCAGCTCCACCACCCGTGTGGCTTCTGATTGCTCCTGTCATCACCTGAGCCAGAAATCCCCCATCCTACTCTACTGCTGGATCTGCCCTGTCCCAGAGCTATATAGTGGCAGTCCTCACACCCTCCTCCCCCCATCCCCAAACCCAGATCCTTCTAACCAGGCCCACAGCCACTAGTGGATTTAACAGATATAGCCCAATGTCCCAAATCTTTCCCCGAACGTCTCAATGGATTGAACCCCAAGGTTCTGCTCAGGACAGAACCACAAGGGTTCTTTATACACTTGGACCTGGCACCTCCCCATCCCCCAGCACTCTCTCCAGGGTCAGCATTTGCAGTAGGTGCTTCCCAGCCCCGGGCGGGGCAGGGTGGTAGGAACAGGACTCCATCAGCTCTCAGCCTGTGCCCCACCCCACCAAGGGAGCCTTGAGTCCTGAGGACCCCAATCAAAGTTTAATGTATCAGCCCAGCAGTGCTCCGGCAGGGGACTCAGGTGTCTTGAGCATTGGAGAGAAGGGCATATATAGCTCCAGACTCCAGGCATCCCCCTGCCTGGTCTGTGGTTTCTGCAAAGAGGCTGGAAATCCTAGAAGAGGCAGTTGATGCCACTCAGACCCAGCCAGAAACACCTGAAGCCCTTCTGTCATCTTGTCCCAGAGACTCACGTGCACTCCAGTCTGCTGGAGCCTGAAATGTCCCCACATTTATTTTTGGAGCTTCCCAAAAGCCAAAGTCGGAGGAACTTACAACTTGGCCAGCTTTGCTAACACTGTGCAGCGGTCTGCACAGTAATAGCATGTTATCTCTGAGCTCAGATCTCTCCAGCCCAGACAGCAGAGGGTACAGGAAGGTGAGCATGATAGATTTCCAGCCAATCCATCCTGAAAGAGCCTCATGCGTCAAGATGAGCGGAGGAGGTGGGGAAGAGGAGGAAGTGAGGGCAGAGGAGGACGAGGAGCAGGAAGTGGCTTAGGAGGGACAGCTTAACGCTTAACGTTTTCCGAGCACCTCCTCTGTGCCAGCCTGGGAGCCAAGGCATCACATATTGATATCCTGTTCAATCCCCCACCAAGCCTGTTAGGCAAGTGTTATTCTGTCTTTACAAACGAGGAAACCAAGGCTCAGAAAGTTTAAGTGTCCTTTAAATCACACAGCCTGTAAGTGCAAACTCAGACTGTCGGATGTGAAAGATACTCCTCTCTCCACTGCATCATGCAGTTTCCAACAGGCGATAGGGGAAACCTGGGGAAGCTGGGAGGCCTGGTCACAGCAGATAAGTGTCACCCACATGTCTGTTCCCATAACATTCTACCATATCATGCATGGGGTGCTACCCACACCCATAATAAAACTTCCCTCCATCGAAGCCTGAGAGTGTTACTGGTTCCCAAGAGGACCACCCCCCACCCCCAGGTAGGGAGGGCAAATACCCAGACCACATCTTTATGACCCAACAGAAGAGAAGAGTCAGGGTCTTCCTGGCTCCTAAGAATACTGGGCCACCAGAGAGAAGAAATGTACCATGATCCTTCCCTCTCTCTCTCTCTCTCCCTGTCTCTCCTGCCCTCCAACCTGAGCTCAGGGTGCAGAAGCTAAAGCAAAAACCCACTGGCAACACCACAGTCTGTTTAAACTAGCTGGTTTTGAAACCCTTGGGTCCACAGTTCCGAGGGTCCCTAGTGACTCAGCCCAGGGTGCCCGCCCCACATGGACAGAAGCGGGGAGCCTAGCTTCTCCCCTGGGGCTGGCTTCTACTTCCCAGCACTTGTAATCTGAGCAAAGTGCCTCCTGGCTGAGTGCCACCGTGCAGGCTCTTTCTGCTGACACGGACACTTTCGTAAAGTTCAGACCACTGTGGCTACTGTTAAGTTAAATGTGGGTGAAAACAAAGCAAAGCTATCTCCTAATGTTTCCAGGTGGTTTAGCTCCGTGAAGCCCAGATGACATCAGAGTCATTTCACTTTCAAAACAGAAATTGCCCCAACCTGGAAAGATGACTTTCCACGGCGGTGCTGAGGAGTGAATGGAGGAAATGCACTTTTTGTTCCATGTCCCGTCCTAAACACGCTGTCCCTTTCTCTGCTGGAGCTGATGACAAGAGTGCCCACTCGTCACCTCCCAAGAAGCAGCTTACCCTTCATTAGTCAGCAAAAGGAAAGTGATTGCTTTCCTTTCCTTCCAAGCTGCTCCCCCAGAGAGGGATTTCTCTCCTTCTACCTCTGGCAATGGATGCAGAGGCCTTGGTCCAGTCTCACCACAGTCCATGGCGGTGGAGCTGCCTTAGACCTCCGACCACAGAGGCTAGGCTGGGCCTGGAGGCAGCAGGATGGGAAGAGCTGATGGTACAGACAGGGCGGTGGGAGGAAGGTCCATATCTTGGCTCCATCGCTTACAAGCCCTGCAACTTGGGCAAGATGCTTCACCTTTCTGCCCCTCCCATTTCCTCACCTGCAAGCCACCACTGGTCACATCTCACAGGGTGACTAGGGAGACTGAGCCCTTTATTAATGGTTACGTGCTGTCAGGGCTTCTGCCTGCCCCACCCTCAGGGTGCCATTCACCTAGACTGCAGCAAACAGTGCCCAGGGCCGCGCCCCCTGTGGGAGGAGGCTGTGTGCAAATGAATCCCAGTAATAATATCCACAGTGGTCCACCCACTTTGGCCTCCCATTTGGAGAAGCAATGGGACCTCAAAGCAGCTCTGTAGGACAGGACACCAGGAAAGAAGATGCCAAACTCAGGGGCTCTTTCCTTGCTACCACAAGAGCATGTCCTGTGGAAAAGACCAGAGCTGAGGGTGGGCGGTGAGGTGAGGGCACAAGAACCTGGGACTTGGCAGGCTCTCTTTAACTCCCCTGCCATTAATAATACAGGAATTATACTGACAGCTGCCATCACCCAGCACTACGCATGAGTCAGGCACCATGCCAGGCTCCTCAGACACATCTTCTCAGCTAATCCTCATGACAATCTTGTAACATTGACAGATGAGGGTACTGAGGTTCTGAGAGGCTCCACAGCTGGCCCCACTCACTCAGCCAGGAGGTGGTGGGGCTGGAACTGGAAGCCAATCCCTTGAGCCTTACGCATCTCTTGAGCACATGAGCTGAGCAAAGGGGTGTTTATGTAATGAACAGAGGAGAATCTCTGGGATCCCCTGTTCAGGTTCCCTGTCTCCTAATCTCACAGTGTGACACAGGAGCAGGAAAAGCCACCCAGGAGCCTCCCTTCCCAGGTCTCCATAGCAGGAGGTCTCCCCTCTAGAGGTGCAGGGCAGCATGACCTGGCACGGCATGCAATGGTGGCCCAGGACTGGGTGGCATCCTGGATCTTGACCCCTCCCCTCCGGCCCAGTAGCCAAGGTTCCCCCAATCCTGACCCCCCACTCCAGTTTCCAGGCTCCAGAACTTTAGTGCCGAAGCCCAGGAAATTCACAGGACAGGACAGCCATCCCCTGGCTGGGGAGAAGGTGAGAGCTGGGATGTCCCCCAGCTGGAACACCTGCTGCCTCCGCATCCCCATCCCACAGACTCACACTCCTGGTGGCTGGCTCCCTGCTGGACAGCCAGGCCTGCCAACGTTTGTTGTTTCTGCTAAACTTGATGCTATTACAACAAACCCCCTGTACTTCTCGCCAACAGTTTTCCCCTTTGCAATCTCATAAATTAATTCCCTCCTTTCGAGCTGACTGGCTTCCTGCTAATCTAACCACTAACCTATCACCAACCATAAACTAAATGATCCGTAAACATTCTCCCATCTCTAGCCTAATGCACTAACATCACTTTTCTGTTTTTCCTGCGTTATCTTTCTTTGCTCAGGCCAGCTCAGGTCCAGCGTCCTCTCTCCTTCCTCCTAAACATGGGGGCTTCCTGCCCTTCACTCCTGAGCCTCCATTCCCTGTCCCTCCCCCGGACTCTTTCACCAAGAGGTGGGGCTGGCTGCTTCAACTGGTGCCCAGGGTCTGAGCTGACGAGGGCTGACTCCTCCAGCCTGAAACCCACCATAAAAAAAGCTAAGGTTGTCCTGCCCTAATGGCAGAAGCTCCAGATGAGGGTGAGTGGCATGCAGGTGGCTCAGATCCCTGAGACCAGGGCTCCCCCCACCCCTTAGGCTCCTGTGTCAAGCAGCCATCTGCTCTCCCAAGCCCTCAGGATGGGATCAGCTCTGCCTAGAAGATATCAGAGCAATCCATGACCTGGCCCAGAGGCAGGGACAAGGAAACTTCAGTAGTTCTGGGGTTGCTTCCTGCTGGCCTGGGAAATCATGACACAGGGCCCTTGGAATGAAAGTGTCAGTGGGCTGCAGGGAGCACCTTCAGCTTATCAGGGGAAGACCCCTGAGGAAGTAGCTCTGAAGACCGTTATCTCTTATGAAGCCACCTTGGCTCTCGGGCAGTCCCTTCTCCCAGCACTTGTCATAGGTATGTCAGCTGTCTGACTCTCTGTGCTGAGCCAGTACACAGGGCTGCCATTCCAGAGCCGCGCCCAGTCCCCTAAGACCTCGTGCAGGAGCATCAGAGAGGCCACATAATCAACAGAGGAATGGATAAAGAAGATGTAGTACACATATACAATGGAATATTACTCAGCCATAAAAAAGAAAATAATGCCATTTGCAGCAACACAGATGGACCTAGAGATTGTCATACTGTGTCAGACACAGAAAGACAAATATCATACGATATCACTTATATAAGCTTAAAAAAGGGGTACAGGGGCTTCCCTGGTGGCGCAGTGGTTGAGAGTCTGCCTGCCAATGCAGGGGACATGGGTTCGTGCCCTGGTCTGGGAAGATCCCACATGCCGTGGAGTGGCTGGGCCCGTGAGCCATGGCCGCTGGGCCTGCGCATCCGGAGCCTGTGCTCGGCAACGGGAGAGGCCACAACAGTGAGAGGCCCGCGTACCACAAAAAAAAAAAAAAAAAAAAGGGTACAAATGAACTTATTTACAAAACGGAAGTACAATCACGGATGTAGAAAACAAACTTATGGTTACCAGGGGATAAGGTAGGGGAGAGATAAATTGGGAGACTGGGACTGACATATACACAGTACTATATATAAAATAGATAACTAATAAGAACCTGCTGTATAGCACAGGGAACTCTACTCAATACTCTGTAATGGCCTATATGGGAAAAGAATCTTAAAAAAAAAGAGTGGTTATATGTATATGTATAACTGATTCACTTTGCTGTACACCTGAAACTCAACACAACATTGTAAATCAACTATACTCCAATAAAAAATTTAAAATTAAAAAAAAATGTTTTAACAGAAAGGCCACATGGGTGTGAAGCCCAGACAGAGGACCCAGGGCCCCACTGCTGAGTCATCAAGCCCCTTGTGTTCATTTATCCCATAGGAAACGCTCGCTGAGACCTGCCCTCTGCTTGGGCCTACAGTCAGGACCCTCCACCCAATCTGTCTTTCCCAGGACTGGCCTTCTGCCCCAGACCCCGCTGTGACGTCTCCAGTTCAGAGCTCCCAGCCTCTGCTGGACCTCCAGGCTCTGCCCCTGTCAAACAGCGTGACCTTGGGCCAGTCACCCACCCTCCTCCAGCTTCAATCTCCTCCTCTGTGAGGCCCATATCTCCTCAGCCATCCTAAGAATGAAATGGGAAACGTAAACAAAGCGTTTAGCACAGTGCCTGGTTGGGATTCCATAAAACAAAGATCATGCTCTCCCTTCAGCCTTTGTCCTCCAGGCTCCACGTCACAGCTCTCACCTTGTCACCCAGGCCAGGCACAGCCACATCCCAGGCAGGTCTCTCCAGATTCCAGATGACCACACCCACCAGGCAAGGATGGCTGGGGCCACAGGGCAGACAGCAACTCTCAAGGCAGGAACATGGTCTGGTGGCCCAGTGCAGAGTAAAGGGATGCTTCCCCAAATGGGTCTGAGACTGAGTAGCTTCTCTCAGAACCCCTTCAGCTTCTTTGAGTCCCACAAGGAACCTGGATTTCTGCATATATGGCTGCAACTTAATATTATATTACTTAGCCTCATCATCCATCTGATCTACCTCCTACCCAGCAACTCCCATTAACCCATTCACCTGTAGATCCATGCATCCATTCACCCTACCCCTCATCCACCCACCCTCCCACCCACCTATACATATACCCCCACCTATCCATCTTTTCCTTCATCACCCTATTTATCTCCCTCCAGTCATCCACCCATTCATCGACCTACTCCTATCTACACTCCATCAAGCCACCCATCCACCCAGCCAGCTCCATCTTCCAATCCATCCACTCATCTGCTTATCCAACTCTGATTCCCATCAATCCACCATCTACACATCCTCCCACTGACTACCCAGCCAGCCATAAACTCAATCAACCATTCATACATACATACATACACCCATCTTTCTAAGTCCTATCTATCAATTCCATCCACTCATCCATCTAGCCCCCATGCATCTATCCATTTACACATCCACCCATCCACGATTATCCACACATCTACACAACTAGCCAAACTCCATTCCCCTGCTCTTCTCCTAAGACTAAGCAAGTGTGTCTTAGAATGCAACACTGGGGGCTAGCACTGGCCACAGACCCAGCCTGTGGCACCCCGTCCACTCTGGTCCATACTGGGAACCTCTGTTCAGCCAACACCTCCCACAGCCTTCAGGCACTGCACTCTTGGAAGTCTTCCCTGATGCCCCAGACAGACTCTGTACCTCCAGAATGTTCTGGAAGGATCTCACTTCACTCACTCTCCATCCCCAAAACACACTCCTATAAGCTGGGACTGCCAGCTGCTTCATGCCAGGGACTTTGCAGACTGGACTTTTGCCAGCAAGTCCAATCATAAGGCACAGCCCTCCGGGGTCTCTAGAGCTGCAGTGGCCCCACACGGCAGGCCCAACTTGGCCTCGGAGGCTCTGCACACTCCCAAAACCAAGTGAAAGAGCCTTTCCCCAACACTGGACCCAGAGGCCCTTCAAAAGTGCCCCCAGCCAAGTTGGAATAGCATAGGCAAGACCTCCAGGCTTGGCAGAGCCAGACCCAATGGAAGACAGGCATGTGGAGCCCAGCCTAGAAGGACCCAGCAGTGAGTGCATGAAACCTGAGTGCTCCTGGACCCCAGCGCTCCCAGCTCCCAGGTCATCTTTATGGGCATCAGTCACAAATGTAAAAACCCCAAACCAACGCATTCAGCTTCCAGATAAGGTCCCCATCTTGGTCTGGTGTAGTTTTGTCTGAGACAGGGACAGGCTGGAGTTTGGAACCACCTATTCCCAGCCAGTGCTTCTCAACTACAAAGTGCACAGGAGTCACCAGAACTATCCATGATGAAATGCAAATCCCCAGGCCTTTCCCCAAGAGACTCAGCAGGGGTGGTGGAGGCAGGAAGATATACACAAGTCCAGCCTTGGTGATTCCGATATAGGTGGCCCCAGGGCCACTCGTGAAAAAACACGACACATCTAAATCCCCTGAGAACGGAGTCCCCGCCCCTCACCTCCATGCAAAAGGCAGACCCCCGCCTTCCACCAGCCCACCCTAGGCCCTTTCTCAGGGCCTCCGGGCTCAGCCCACGTGAGCATAGCTGCCCCTCTGTTCTGACTGCCTCATCCCCTGATTCTAAACACTGGGCTTGCAGCTCACTGCTAGGACCAGATGGTGCCTTGTCCCACAGTGCTCAGACCCCTGAACACAGAACCTTCCCCACCCAGGCCTGCATGCTCCTGCTGGCTAGGCCAGCCCACCCACCAGACCCCTACATCCACTCTGAACAAGACAGACTCCATGGAGCGGAGGAACACAGTGAGTGGATGCTCTGTGGGCCTGTGAATTTCTGCAAGTGTTATGAATGACCCAAAGCGAAAGCAGTTGTAAGAATGATGACAAATAGCTTGACAGTGCTTTCAATTACCCACAATTACATCTCACCTTCTGAAAACGGATTCTCCACACTGCTGATTTTTCTCAGGAGCACCCGCCTGGCATTTTCACAGCCTGCCTCTGCTGGGATGGCAAAGAGAGGTCGGGGGGTGCTTCCCTGGTGGCGCAGTGGTTGAGAGTCCGCCTGCCGATGCAGGGAACACAGGTTCGTGCCCCGGTCCGGGAAGATCCCACATGCCGTGGAGCGGCTGGGCCCGTGAGCCATGGCCGCTGAGCCTGCACGTCCGGAGCCTGTGCTCGGCAACGGGAGAGGCCACAACAGTGAGAGGCCCGCGTACCGCAAAAAAAAAAAAAAATGGCCAGGGTAACAGTTCCCTCAGAGGTCTCCTGAGATAACCTGAGAGGTGGGGGGGGGGGTCTTGGTGTCTCCATGGTAACAGCTCCCTCAGAGGCCCCCTGAGTGAATCTGGGAGGTGAGGGGTCTCGGTGTCTGCAGAACTTGCTGACAAGGACCAGTGAGAGTGGCAAAGATGCTGCGGATAGCTCTCAGGAGGACTTGCTGGGATTGGTGCCCAAGGTGCTACAGGTTCTGGCCCTCTCCATCCCCCAAGCACCCTTGTACTCTACCAAACTCCCTCCTAGGGTCAGCTATTAAAGCATGAACTGCAATAAGAAGCAGCTGTACCAGGAGCCCCCTCACTCCCTTGGTTGACAGAACCAGCAGTAATGAAATAATAAAAATGCAATAATTCCATGTTTAATCTGCACCCCTCGCTGTCACCTAGCCACTCACCCGGCAGGCACAGAGCATCCTGGGGCCTCCCCTCAGGCCTGGGCCCCTCAGCCCACTGACACAACGCATCTGGCGGACGTGGGAGAAACAGAGCAGGCAGAGCGTGAAAATTCAATGTATAGATTACTGTAAAGTAAGCTTATGAGCACAAACTTCCAGACAAGCCCTGCTGGGAATGAAATTCCATTTCATTTGGCTCTGGCTCTGACATGAATCACTAAGCGAAAGAGGATGGCAGAGTCTCTGGGAAAAGCCCTTCTGTGCAGGAATGAAGAGAGAGGAGAGACACCCAGGCCACCTCCTGAGAGAGCACTGTGGATTCCCGAATTTGGGTGGCCGAGGCGGGGCAAGGGGAGGAAGGGGGACAGAGCAGGCATTTTAAAACACACACTGACAACCTGAATGAAGCTTGAAAACATTATGCTAAGTGAATAAGCCAGCCACAAAAGGACAAACACTTATATGACTCCACTTATATGAGGTACCAAGAGTAGTCAGATTCATAGAGACAGAACGTAGAATGGTGGCTGCCAGGGGCTGGGGGGTGGGAGATGGGCAGTTGTTTATCTGGTAGGGAGCTGCAGTTTCAGATGGTAAGAAAAGTCCTGGAGATGGATGGTGGTGAGAGTTGTACAACACTGTGAGTGTACTTAACGCCACTGAACTTTACACTTAAAGATGGTTGAAATGATAAAACTTGTTATGTACATTTCACCACCATAATCATACATACACACACATATCCTCTTAGGACTCTCCCTTAGAAAAATAATCCCAATGGTGGATAACGTACAAGAGGTTCATTGCTGCATT
This sequence comes from Mesoplodon densirostris, assembly GCF_025265405.1. Classification (NCBI taxonomy): domain Eukaryota; kingdom Metazoa; phylum Chordata; class Mammalia; order Artiodactyla; family Ziphiidae; genus Mesoplodon; species Mesoplodon densirostris. The sequence goes on along the minus strand of NC_082661.1, from coordinate 51,749,191 downwards.
TTTTTTTTTTTTTTGAGGTACACAGGCCTCTCACTCTTGTGGCCTCTACCGTTGCAGAGCACAGGCTCCGGACACGCAGGCTCAGCGGCCATGGCTCACGGGCCCAGCCGCTCCGCGGCATGTGGGATCCTCCCGGACCGGGGCACAAACCCGTGTCCCCTGCATCAGCAGGTGGACTCTCAACCACTGCGCCACCAGGGAAGCCCAGCATTTTTTATTATAGTAAAATGTTGGGAAGAAAAGGGAAATAGGTGAGTCATTTAAGGTATAGCCACTAGAAGAAATATCATGCAGTCATTAAAATGATGATTACAAGGGACTTTCAATGACCAGGAAATGATGACCGTATCATGGTAATTATATGGAAAGGTGTGCAACATTATAAGGTCCTTCTGGAACAAGGTCATCCACAAAAAAGGAACAGAGATTGGATCAAAATGTTGTCCTAAGGACATGTTCAGCCTCTCCTTCCCAACACAAAACACTTAAAATGACATGAAAATTTTAAAAAATCTGTTTCAGTGCTAGAAAACAAGAATGGAATTCTTCATAGGGCAGAAATCATGAGGAATCCCTGAACAGCAGAAGGCTAATGTATTCAGATTGGAAATAGCACCAAATATGCCCAGGAGAGGGCTGCCATGAAGGCAGCAGCTTCAAGCAGGCAGCCGAGGAAATGGGGACACAGCAGAAGCCCCAGATCAAAGGTAAGGGTGGCTGATGGTAGGTGCCCCTTCCCCACAACGTCAAGCAGTGACCTGCCCACAGGAGCAAGGAGTAGGAGTACTTGATTCCCAAGGACAGGTGGCTCTAAAGTGGCACCAACACCCAAGAGGAAAGTGGAACCCCACACCCCCAAACACTAGAATCTGGTGCCACCAACATAGCAGTCCAGTGACCTGACCCAGCCATTGCTGGGGATGGGTATGGCCTCACAGACATGTCAACGGGAAATTTCAAACACAAAAACAAATAAGTACACAACCCAGAATCACTCCCCTACATTTAAGAAGATCTACGCATCGAAAGAGGCACACCGGGCTTCCCTGGTGGCGCAGTGGTTGAGAGTCCGCCTGCCGATGCAGGGGACACGGGTTCGTGCCCCGGTCCGGGAAGATCCCACATGCCACAGAGCGGCTGGGCCTGTGAGCCATGGCAACTGAGCCTGTGCGTCCGGAGACTGTGCTCCGCAATGGGAGAGGCCACAACAGTGAGAGGCCCGCGTACTGCAAAAAGAAAAAGAAAGAGGCACACCAAGCTCATCAACTACAAGAATTAACACCTGAGGACATAGAGATACTAGGACAAACAGAATGACGCTTTAGAATAAGAACCTTCAGAGTGATGGGTCTCAGAGGCTACTGCACCCGTAAAAGAAGAATGAACTAGATCTGGGAACCAAACACTTCATGCTAAAGTATAAAAAGGGGTTTGAAGAGCAGCACAGAACTGATGAAGATAAATTTAGCAACCTGGAAACAGAGACAGGAATTCTCCCAGATGGCGGCACAAAACCCCAGAGATCAAAAGGATAAAAGTCAAGTAAAGGTAATAGAGGATAAACTCCAACCACCATCTAAAAGGCGTTCCAAAGAGAGACCTGAGAGAATACAGGAAATTAGTAAAATAAACAAATCTGGAAAGACACACCACCATTATGCAGCCAGTAGGAGGTAGGCTGAGACTCAAGCCCAGGCACTCGCCCCAGAGTCGGCTCTCAATCCCCACTTCTGCACCCTTCTCATGGTACCCAACAAGACAGCACCGTCCTTTCCATGCACACCCAGATCACCATAGTAGAAATCTCAGTAAAATCCTAAAGGAGAAAATGATTCAGAAATTTATTGTATCTGGACTTCCCTGGTGGCACAGTGGTTAAGAATCCGCCTGCCAGTGCAGGAGACATGGGTTTGAACCCTGGTCCGGGAAGATCCCACATGCCTCAGAGCAACTAAGCCTGTGAGCCACAACTAGGGAGCCCGCGCTCTAGAGCCCGCGAGCCACAACCACTGAGCCCACGTACCACAACTACTGAAGCCCATGCACCTAGAGCCCATGCTCTGCAACAAGAGAAGCCACCGCAATGAGAAGCCTGCACACCGCAACGAAGAGTAGCCCCAGCTCGCCGCAGCTAGAGAAACCCCACTTGCAGCAATGAAGATCCAACGCAGTCAAAAGTAAATAAATTAATTAAATAAGTTTATTTAAAAAAAGAAGAAAGAAATTTATTGTATCTTAACTGAGTCTTATGCAATCAGATTAGGCATTAACAATACAAAGAAAGTGTCCCAATCTATCTACTTAGAAAACAAAATATTCTTTTTTATAACTTGTGGCTGAAGAGAACATGACAACAGAAATTCCAAGCTATTTAGAAATGAATTTTAATTGGGGCACCTGTTAGGTTTGACCAAAATATTACTCTTGGTAAAAACCCTTCATAATTCTTAGTAAACTAGGGATTGAAAGGAACTACCATAACCTGATAAAAGACATCTCCTGGAAACCTACAGCAAAAGTCATACTTAATCATGAAATTTTAGGATATTCTATAACTATCAATATTTAGCATTGTTCTAGACAATGTGATAACACCTGAAAAAGAAATAAGCATAAATGTTGAAAAGGAAGGACAAACTTGGCATGATTTATAGAAAATATGAGAATCAACCTATAAGCTCCAAGAGAATCAACTCATAAACTATTAGAACTCATAGGAGAGTTCAGCAAAACTCCTGGATATAAGATCACTATGCAAAAATCAATAGCTTTTGTGTATACCAGCACTCCCAGTTAGAAGATGTAAACCAAAAGAAAGCTCATTCATATTAGGAAAAAAAAATCTATAAAATCCCTGGGGATAAACCTAATAAGAAATGTGCAAGACCTATATGAAGAAAAATGTAAAACTTTACTAAAAGCATTAAAAGATTCTGAATAAATGAAGAGACACAGTATGTTCCTGGATGGTAACTATCAGTATATGAAGATGACAGCTCTCGCTTTGTTAATCTATATATTCAAAGCATCCAAGGACAGACACACCTTTTCATTTATAACTGCTAACACCAGCAGGTGACAAGTAGCTAATGACCGTGTGTAAGAATTGCATTCATTTTCCAAGCATTCATTTAATTAATCGAAAGTTTTAAGGGTAAAATGGTCTGAGCCATATGGGCAAACTCAGAAATCAGAGGAAAAAATTAATGAAAGGCAGTTCAAATAGACCATGAGAGTAAAATTAAAATCTAGGGCCACAAAGTCACCCAATGGCATAAAAGAAAGAGAAGAATGACTGACCATTGGAAGAGCAGTGAAGGAGCATTATCGGACCAAGCAAATGGCAGTCCTAGGCTCCAGTAATCAGTGAGCTGAAAGATCCATGGATGCACATAACATAGGAGGTATGTGCCATTTCAGGTTAAATTACAGGCAAGAATGAAGCACATGCCAGATTACCCAACAGGCAACCAGCAGAGTGGTAGCCCCAAAATAAGAACACATTTTTTAACGAATTTGATTTCAAAGTTAGTCATCCTGAGAGAACTAACATGATTATTGGACATTCTTACATTTATGTTATAGTTTGGGCTGGTTTTATTTTGAATTAGATATGGAGGTAGGGCAGCCTAAAATCCCTGTGCTCAGAGATTCCAAGGGTCTCACAGAAACCCTGGTTATACACTAGTTATCTATACCCAGTTACTTTGTCCACTGCAAGAAACCCCACCCTTTGGCAAAATCATCTTTAAAACTTACACATGAAGCAAATCCACATGAGAACAATGGCCACGCGCATTGGTGGACACCAAGCAATCAATCATTAGCAGTGCTGAGCCCCAGAGCACCGTATACTGCTCTTTCAAAGGTTTCATCATTGCGCTCATCAAGTGTTGTATCAGAGGAGAGTGCCTTTATTAATTGAATTTACAATGAGGCAGTTGGATAAATAAATTGAAATGACAATATTTTTATTAACAATTCAGATCTGCTAAAATGGCATATGTCATGTAGGTGGTATAAAAAGACTCACAGTAACTAGGAAAATGCAAATTATAGTAACAATGAAGGGACTGCCTATTAGCCACCAGATTGGCAAAAATCAAAAGGCTGATAATATCAAGTATTGGCAGGAACGTGAGGAAGGAGGTCCTCTTCTTAAACTGTTTGGTGGGAGTGCAAATTGATTCAGCTTTCTAGAAGGCAATTTGGCAGAAGCTATTTTAAAAAGTTAACCTTGGGCTTCCCTGGTGGCGCAGTGGTTGGGAATCCGCCTGCCAATGCAAGGGACACGGGTTCGAGCCCTGGTCCGGAAAGGTCCCACACGCCCCGGAGCAACTAAGCCCATGCGCCACAACTAATGAGCCTGTGCTCTAGAGCCCACAAGCCACAACTACTAAGCCCGCATGCCACAATTACTGAGGCCCGCGCATAGAGCCCGTGCTCCGCAACAAGAGAAGCCACCACAATGAGAGCCCTGCACACCACAATGAAGAGTAGCCCCCCCTCGATGCAACTAGAGAAAGCTCGTGTGCAGCAACGAAGACCCAATGCAGCCAAAAATAAGTAAATAAAATAATTTTTTTAAATAATAATAATAATAAAATTTTAACCTGCCTGCTCTTCAGCCAAGCACACGTGCAATCTTGGAATCTACCTAAATAAATACTCATAAACATGTATAAGAATTTCAATCACAGTATGGTTTGCAATTGTGAAAAATCAGAAGTACCCTACATCTACTAACAGGGGAACATGTTGTGAGATTCTGTTTAAAATGTGGTGGATTTATATGAAATAGCATAGTGAGCTCTCCAAGACATATCGGTGATTGAAAATAAGCCACGTGCGATACAATACATACAGTCAGCATTAATCAAAACACACAAAGCAAAACTCTGTATTCCATTTTGTGTATTCATAAATGTAAACACAGAAAGTTCTGGAAGGACAGAGCAACCTGATTTCATTTTTCCTTCTACAGAGGGAAATGGGACTTCTATAGTCAGTTTTTCTTTTTTTTTTTTTTAACTGGGGTATAGCTGTTTTAAAATGTGGTATTAGTTTCTACTGTACAGAGAAGTAAAGTAGTTAGTTTTTCTTATAATTAGTTCTTAAATCTTTGATAATGAGAGATATTTTTTTTGGATAATGTTTTAAAGAAACAGAAGTGTTGAGGTTGAAGACAAAACAAGCAAGTCGTATGAGCTCAACCTTGTGAAGAGGGAAGTTTGCAAGACTAGAGGCTGGAAGATGTGAACAATGGTTCTCTGCATGGTTGCATTCCTAGCAACATTTATCTACTTTCTTGTGCTTTTCAGGATGTCCTAATTTTTCTGTGATACTTTTACAAACAGAAATTTCAGGAAACCTTTTTATGTACAGATGTCTGATGCCCCACTGCTCCCACTGGGGCAGAGTCCCCATAATTCTCTCATATTCTGAGAACCCGTGCAGGGTCACGAGGGAGCCCCAAGCCCTGTGCACCTGGCAAGACCCCTGCTGCCCATGCCAGACCCGCAGACTCACCATTCCCGCAAGCCGAAGAATCACTGGATCCGGGGACTTCTGTTCCGCTTACGGCCCTCTCCAGGTCGCCAGGTCATCCCTCGGCCCCAGCCCGCTACCTGTCGTTGGGCCCAGAACCTCCCTGTACTGCCAGGTCCTTGTAGGAGAATGCATCGAGGGCCTGGGATTCGGGGACTGAACTTGGGACCTTCCAGGCCACGAGGACTGAGCGCCCCTCTTCAGAAGTCCTGCCTCCCTGGGACAGGTGGTCAAATCCAGGAAGCCCCAACTGAGGGGAAGAAGCAGGGGTACAGGTCCTCAGCAAACATCTGCCGGCATCTTCTTCCACACGTGCAGGCAGATGCCAGGATCCCTTCCCACCCTCTGAAGGGAACTGATAAGGTGGCCGCCTGGCTTGCCTGCCCTCGCCAGCCCTGCCAGCCTATGGCATGCACACCGCCCGCTGCAGACCCCACAGGGCTGCCGAGCCTGGCTTGCCCCCACCATGTCTCTGCCCCAACCATGTCAGGGCTTCCGGGACCCTCTGAGGCAAGAGAACATACTGTGGTTTCAAAGGACCACCGGCCCCTAACAAGCCCACGTGTCTGGAGGGCAAGTACCCTCAATGTGTCACAGTGAAAACCAGGAGGAGGGAAGAAACAGAGCCTGTGGGCCGCCTTCCCTGGGAAGGACTTTGGGCAAGAGACCCCCTGCCTTTGTGTCAGAGGATGGGAGCAGGCTAGGGGGAGGGGGGAGTGAATCCCCGCCTCCGGCAATCAGAGAATGGCCCAAATGACCTCCAACACCCATATGCCACCTTCTGCACCCATCCTCTACACTACGCCATTGACCCCTGACCAGCCATCTAGCAGAACCAGGAGGTGCCAGCTGCAGAGACCTAGGGGACAGAGCCCTGCTGGGGACTCTACAGGGGAGCATTCCAGCCTCCTCCCTGCCCACACTTTGGACAACTCAAGATTCAACTGCAAGGACCTGGGGCCTTGATCTTCCTGCAGAAGCTGGAAGGAGCCTCCTGCAAGGCAAACCAGGCCACATCATGGCTTAGCAGGTGCGTCACTGGGGGATCCTCACTGCCACAGGACTCAATCCAACCTCCGAGAGGGAACCCACGCCCGGACCTCTCCCCACATTTCCACTAGGCATTCTGGCCTCTGGCTCCCACGCTGGGCACCCCTGAGTGGGGCAGGAAGCACACCTAGAGCCACCAGACACAACCTCCTTCCCAGGTAGGTCACTACACATCCAAGCCTGAGCAGTTCCATGGATGGCCAGGGTGGGTGGCTCCAAAGCTCAGCTGCCGTGGCAGTGCCCCCCTGCCCCCCACCCCCAGCGAGGTGAGCAAAGTGCCCACAGCACCATTTGAAGCTGCAAGGCCAAGGGCAACCCCATGCTGGATATTCCCACCAGCGGCCCCAGCCAGACAGGGCTGGAGGGGAACAGAGACCTCTAGTCTCCCCACAGTGTTACCTTAGGACCCTGGGAGCAGGTAGAACAGAAAGAGCCCAGAACTTGGGGTCAGCAGACCTGAGTTCCCAACTCAGCTGTCACTTCCATCCCAGCTCTGGGGCAGATACTGAGAGTCTCTGTGTCTCAGTTTCCTCGCAGACAGGTTGTCCTGAGAAATAAATGCACTAGTGCTTGTAATGCACCTGGCACAAAATAGGTAAAGCAAGGCTGCCACCTCTTCTCCAGAGAGAAGGGTATCAGGCCCACTGTCACTGTCGCATCTTATTGGTACTCTGTGGCGGGCAGAGCTGAATCAGACACAGGTCCACTGCCTAAGATACTGGCTATCTTGTCGGACAGAAACTGACTGCAGGGCACAGATCAGATGGAGGCTGGGGGAGCCCAGGGCAGGCCTGCAACACCAGAGCTGCCTGCAAATGTCAGAACATGCTGGGTCCAGATCATTCACTTCAGAGATGGAAAAACCAGAGCCCAGGGAGGAGGGGACTTCCCTGAGGTCACACAGCTAGCCAGTGACAGCCTGGAACATGGAGTTGGCTGTCCCTGGCCTTCCCCACCCTCACGGCTGAACTGGCTCCTTCACAGCCCTCCTCTGCCCTTCTGGAATCAAGGTCGACTTCCTGCCCCAGGAGGGGAGGCTGCTGGGATGAAGGATGAGTAACAATAGCCCGTGGAGAGGAGAGGGAGGCCTTCCAGGAAGAGAAAACAAGATGAACAGAGGCCAGGAAGGCACAAGAAGCAGGGGTGATGAGGGCCTTGGGAGGCTGGGTTGGGGATCCTCTTCTGTTCCCCTTCAAATCCACATGTGAAGGACAATGGAATGTGCCCCAAACCCCTCTCTGGGAGTGAAGGGCCCCTAGGATGCTGCTTTCAGATGCTCTTCGCCGTCAGCTCCCGATGTGGATTTCCCCAGCTGATGAAAAACCCTGCTCCCAAGTCACATCCCGTTCCTAGAGCAGCTGTCCCCCCTGGGGCTGAGCAGCACAGGGCGTGAAGGGCCCAGCCCCCTGACACCATGTCAAAACTCCTCTGAAGTGTCATTGCATCTCACCTTCAGAGTTCCCAGGGTATGTGCAGGGCCTTCCCCAAGGATGACCTCACTCCTTGTCTTGTCCCCCTGCCCAGGCCTGACTCTGTCCCCATCCTTTCCTTCCCCAGGTATGGGTCCCAAGAGCTCCCGCTAATAAACCACCTAAAAGTCAAAGTCTGTATATATTCTGGAAATTAACCCCTGATCAGATATATGATTGGCAAATATTTTCTCCCATTCCATAGGGTGACTTTTCACTGCGTTGATTGCTTCCTTTGCTGTGCAGAAAATTTTTAGTTCAATGTCCTCCCACTTGTCTATTTTGTTGTTGTTGTTGTTACCTGTGCTTTTGGCGTCATATCTATAAAATTGTTGTCAAGACCTATGTCGGAAGATTTTCCCCTACATTTTTTTCTAGGAGTCTTATAGTTCCAGGTCTTTCATCTAAGTCTTTAATACATCTTGAGTTGATCTGGTGATTTTTGTGCCTTGCATAAGATCTTGGTCCAATTTCATTCTCTTACATGTGGTATCCAGTTTTCCCAGCACCATTTGTTGAAGAGACTATCCTTTCTCCATTCTGTATTCTTGGCACCCCTGTCAAAGATCAATTGATTGTATATGTGCGGATTTATTTCTAGACCCTCTACTCTGTTCCATTGGTCGGTGTGCCTCAATAGCAAACAAACAAACAAACAAAACCCACTAATAATCCAATCAAAAATAGGATAGGACTTGAATAGACATTTCTCCAAAGAAGGCAAACAAATGGCCAACAGGTACATGAAAAAATGCTCAGCATCATCAATTATCAGGTAAATGCAAATCAAAACTACAATGAGATATCACAACTTCCAGGATGGCCCTTATCGAAAAAAAAAGCAAAAAAACGAAAAAAATAAAAAACAGACAAGTGTTGGTGAGGATATGGAGAAACAGGAACCCATGTACACTTTTAGTGGGGATGAAAATGGTACAGTTGCTAGAGAAAACAATATAGCACTTCCTCAAACAATTAAAAATATAACTACCATATGATCCAGCAATTCCACTTCTGGATATTTACCCAAAAGAACTGAAATCAAAATCTTGAAGAGAAATTAGCAAATCCATGTTCATTGCAGCATTATTCACAACAGCCAAGATGTAAAAGCAATCTAAATATCCATCAGTGGATAGATGAATGGATAAATAAAATGTGATATAACTGCACAATGGAATACTATTCAGCCTTAAAGAAGAAGGAAATCCTGCAATATGTGACAACATGGATGAACCTGGAAGACATTATGATAGGTGAAATAAGCCAGTCACAGAAGGACCAATACGGCATAATTCAATTTATATAAAATATCTAAAAGTCAAACTCATAGAAACAGAGAACAGAATGGTGGTTGCCAGGGGCTGGGAGGGAGGGAAAATGGGGAGCTGCTGTTTGGGGGTATAAAGTTTCAGTTATGCAAGATGAATAAGCTCTAGAGATCTGCTGTACACCATTTTGCCTATAGTTAACAACACTGTATTGTACATTTAAAAATCTGTTGAGGGTAGGTCCCATGCTAAGTGTTCTTACCATAATAAATAAAGATTTAAATATTTTTAATTTTTAAAGTTGTTTCCCAGGCTCCTGCCTCATCCCTGCTGGGGTTTCCTCCCCTGCCTTCCAACACTGAATCCCAAAGTGCTGCCTCCAGCACAGCCCTTTCCTCTGGACGTCTCACCCAGAAGGATCCACAGGCACCCCAAACTCTGTGGTCAAAACTGACCTCACTGCCTTCCCCTGCTCCTCCCTGACTGTCCATCTCAAGTGTGGCCTCCCCTGAAGGCCTAAGGCCAGACTTGGCCTTCACCCTGATCCTCTCCTTCCCTCACACCAATATCCCGAATCCAACCACCATGTTCCTGCCTTTGCTTTCATGAAATCCCTCCTCACTTCTCCCCTTGGCTGCATCATTGGCGTCTCCAGCACACCTTCCACAACGATGATCTCCCAGAAGCACAAACCACCTCATCACATCACCCCAGCTTCAAACCACCCGCCTCATCTCCTCTCTGCTATCAGGCTAAACTCTGGCTCCTCTCCTTGGGAGACCCACTCACCACTCAAATCAACAGCCTCATCTCCTACCAGATCTTCCCTCATGCCAGTGATCAGCAAACCACTAGGCACTCCCTGTATATCCCGTACAGCTTCCTGCCTCTGCTTAGAATGCCATGCCCCACTAACATCTCCTATCCTTAACCTTAGACAACCTGGTCAACTCCTATTCACACTGCAAAACCCCGACAAAAGTGTCCTCCAGAAACCTTCCGTGGCTTCACTAGAGAGCAAACTTTCCCCCTAGTCTATGCTGCTTCTATGATAACCTCTCATTTATTCCATGAACTGTAATTATTTGTTTCCACATATAACCTCCCTCCCCCACCAGACTGGGAGCATGTTGAGGGGAGAATCTGCACTGGAGTCATTCTGGAATCCCCTGCATCTAGCACAGAGCCTGCCATGCAGTGAGCTCCCAATAGATGTTTGTTGAGAGTATAACTGAAGGAATAGATGAATAAATCCAGGGCTTCCCTGGTGGCGCAGTGGTTGAGAGTCCGCCTGCCGATGCAGGGGATATGGGTTCGTGCCCCAGTCCAGGAAGATCCCACATGTCGCGGAGCAGCTGGGCCCGTGAGCCATGGCCACTGAGCCTGCGCGTCCAGAGCCTGTGCTCCGCAACGGGAGAGGCCACAACAGTGAGAGGCCCGCATACCGCAAAAAAAACAAAAAAAATGAATAAATCCACTATAGCATTGGATGCCAGCCACCTCCTCCTCCTTTCCCCTCCCCTGCCTTCCCTCCCCTCCACTCCTCTTTTCTCATGTTGTGTTCAGCCCATCCAGGGCAGGACCCTCACCTCCTGCATCACGCAGGGCAAAAGCTGCTTCCCCCACCCCTTGGCCTCGTGGCATCCGGCCCCTCCTGGCCCTTCTAGACCATCCATCTGCTTGACTAATGAAAAGAACAACCTGTGTTCCTTTTCCAGGGAATGCGCCTGCCTTAAACTGCTCTGAAGAGCACAGCACCTGCTCACATATCAATTAAAATTATAATTAGGCGGTGAGAATATATAATTAAAATAACATGTTCCATCTCCCTCATTTATTGCTGCTGCTGGCTGTCAGGAGGAAGTCAACCAGTTCCCCAGAACGGGGTGGGGGCAGGGTTCACTCCTGTCTCTGAACATACCATGCTTCCCTTCCTGGTGTCTCTTCTGGTGTAGGAAGCAAATTCCCGAGGCTGCCCTACCCAACCCGAGTGAGAAGGGTTTTCTGTCACTTGTTTGGTCCTTACACACTCCCTGCACATGATGTATGGTTCATGTCACAGGTCAGACTTTTTCAGGCTTCCATGCCTTTGTACATGGAGTGCTGTCTGCCTAGAATGCCCTTCTCCTACGACATGTATAAAAAACTCCCATTCATCCTCCCAAAGCCAATTCTGATTTTCATGTGTGCTCAGTTATGGGGACACAGTGGGGAAGATGCAGTCCCTACTTCAAGGCACCCACAGTGCTCAGCATGATCCCCATGTTCCAGAGAAGTAAACTGAGGCTCCCTCATCCCACATCATGTCTAGGAGGCTGAGGAGGTGCTGGGTCTGCAGAGCCTCCCATGCCCTCAGTCCCTCTCGACATCAGTGGCTGCAGCGACGCTTTCTCCAGAACACAGGCCTGCAAAATCCACTGCCATCCGCAGGCTAGCCAGAAGCACTGCCAGGTAGATCTGTCAAGTGGAGTGTCTTGCTAACAAGAACAGGAGTGTGGCTTTGCCATTGGATGGTGCTTGGCAGAGATTTTCCCAGCCAGGAGCAGTGCCCAGCATCCAGCACACCCCACTGCAATATTTATGAAGTCCTGCTTTGGCAGAGCATGGGGAAAATCACTCCTTGCCTTTTTAAGATTAAATTCACTTTGACTTTTGTTGCTATAACCATTAATACCTAAGTGTGTGAGCTACCGTCAGCTCCATCAAGCTGATTTGTGGGCAGCTGGGCCTTGCCTGGTCCCTGTGCCTCCTTCAGGACACCAAGGCAGGGAGAGACTAACAGTTTTTTGAACGCCTCACAGGTGCAGGGCGCTCTGTGGGGTACTTTGCATACGCTGCCTTGGCATTTCCAAAACGGGTTTTGCGAAGCCGTGATTACACAAGATGCTATTGGGTGCTCTGCCAAAGAAAGTTCCGTGTTCAACTGAGCCTGCAAATGCTGAGTTCACAAAAGTGAACGGGCTTCTTGACTGCAGGACTTCTCAGAGCCTTAAATATGCCAATGAGCATGGTGATGTCTCCAAGAGAAGCATCTAGCTGGGTCACATGTTGTGCCTCCCACAACATTTTGTAGAACTAGTTGTGCAGAACTCAATTTGGAGCATGCTGTTACTATATCTCATTCCTCAACAGCCCAGGAAAGTCGAGCGGTCCCCATCTTAGAAATAAAGACACAGACTCATGAGGTCTCTCCCATTCACTGCTGTATCCCCAGAACCCAGCACAGAGACAAACGCATGGCAAGCCCTTGACACACAATTAAGAACTGCAGTTCAGGAAAAGATGCCAAGTGAAAGGCACACGCAGGAGAGCTGGGCCAGCCTTCTGGAACTTTCTGACTCCCAGCTCCTTGCACTTTCCATGGTCACTTCTCCAAGATGACAGGAGGGCCCCTCCCGACTCTGACCTCCCCAGGGAACTGTGAAGATAATATGGGATGGGATGTCCGGGGCCCTGGCCTGGTCCTGGCCCAGGGCAAACCCTTTCGGGAGGCCTCCCGAAGTTCTGTTGAGCATGGTTTCTGTGGGGCCTCACCAGCCAGTAAAGAGGCAGGAATCCAGTGGTCACATGAACATCACACCTACTGATCACAAATGTCGGACCTGAATGGAGCCAGGAAGGTCCCAAGAGTCCCCGCCTCCAAACTGAGAAGTCAAGGGATGCAATCCAGGGTGCCCCGGGAAATGTGCAGGTAAATACCCAACATCCGCTAAGAGGGAACAGGGGTTGCCACTGAGGGGAAGAATGCAGGGGGGAGGAGCTGCTGGTTTTCTAACCCTGTGGAAGTCATCAACTCTTTCAACTATCTGCATGTATAATTTTTTTTTTTTTTTTTTTTTTTGTGGTACGCGGGCCTCTCACTGTTGTGGCCTCTCCCGTTGCGGAGCACAGGCTCAGCGGCCGTGGCTCACGGGCCCAGCTGCTCCACGGCATGTGGGATCTTCCCGGACTGGGGCACGAACCCGTGTCCCCTGCATCGGCAGGCAGACTCTCAACCACTGTGCCACCAGGGAAGCCCCTGCATGTATAATTTTGATGAAAATAAAAATTAGGGAGGGAGAGGAGGGAGGGGAAAAAAAAGTGGCCAAGAACTCCCTGCCTGCTGGAGCTTTCAAGGCAGCCAGAGCCTGCAGGGGCATCAGAGAAGAGCTGCTGGGGTGAGGACTGGAGACCAGAGGGGCTGCCTGGAGGAGGTGGCCCCGGAGGAATGCATGGAGGATGCCCACAAAGGAAGGGAAAGGCAGAGCTCTCTGCCCGCCTAGTTCAGGTCCCTCGTATCTGAGGACCATAGGTGGACCCCCCCCACTCCCCTCACCTCCAGGCCTCTCCCATCTAGCCCCTACAGCTGACAAATCCAGTCCAGCTCCTCCAATCCTGTAAACTCTTGGAGGGCTTCCACGCTCTTGAGCTCCTCGGGCTCTGCAAGCTCCCACTGCTCACCTCACACTCCTGCCCTTACTTCCCCCAGGGCACCCCTACTTTTGCCTCTTAGCCTTTGCACATGCTGTTCCCCATCCCTTCCCTGGCAAAGTCCTCCTTATCCTTCAGGCCTGACTTAAGACATCACCTCCTGCAGCGACTGTCCCTGATCCCCCAGGTCCATCTTTCAACATGAGCCCTTCAAACACAAGAAAAAAAGGGAGCAAGGTGATCTGGGGACAGAGGGAAAATCCTACTGCTGACACAGAGATCCCAATACGACATGCTGGCAGATCCCCCAGGGCCTCCACTGCCCAACTAAACAAGCCAGAAGGACCACAGACAACCCTGTGGCTGATGGCCCGTGTCAGCTGCATCCCCTCACGCAGCCAGGACTCTGGGCACTCACACTGCACCCCTCCTACCAACACGTTATTCCCTGCTCAGGGTAAAACTGAAGCCAGTGAGGATGAGCAGTTCTCTGCTGTAGGGCTCCCAGTCCCCATTCTGCCCTCAGCCCAGGCATCCCCTCTCTTACAGTTTCCAGAAGTACAGAACTCCTCGCCAGCTGTAAATACCAGACACACTGCAAGAAGCCACGTGTCACGAAATCTCACTCACATCTCACAACAAGTGGGTCCAGCATCTACACCTATGGAGTTGGATCCTCCAGCAGTGGAGGATACTCTTCCCCACCCCTGCCCACCCAGAGAGTGGAGCACTGGGCTGAGGTTCTGAGCTGGGTCTGGCTTCGAAGGCATGGCTCTGGGATTCTGTAACAGGGGAGCTTAGCTTGGAGGGTCTGGGCTGGGTGAGAGGCAGCTGGACCTCCCGAGCTGGCTCATCCTGCTTACTCCTGAACCCTTGAGGGGATTCTGGTCTTTTCCCAAGGCCCTGTTAAGAGACCCTTAGCTGACGGGGCTCCAAACACAGTGCCCATGGACTCAAGGAGCAGGGACAAGAAGAAAGCGCTAGAGAAGGAAGGGATCTCACTGCCCTCACGCTGGAGGGCATATCTCCTTGAGACTGTGGTAGGAGCACCACTGCACACTCTGCCTGCTGCAGCCAGCATCAGGAACAGAGAGGGCAGCAACTTACAAAGGCCACACAGTATTCCGGATGATCCCAGGTGCTGATTCCAGTAGTGCGTCAGCTCCAGGCCAGGGGAACCAAGAAGGGTGAATCCCATTGCCTCCAGTGTGGAGAGAGAGAGAGAAAGAGAGAGAGAGAGAGAGAGAGAGACACACACACACACACACACACACACACACACACACACACACACACACACACACCACCCCCACCCCTCCCGACTGGATCCTCAGCCAGTGGCCATCAGGACCCAGGAGTCTTTTCTGGCTACTCCACTGGCCTGAGTAGGGCAGCCTCACCCAGTTGACAGGTAGGCTGACCTAAGACTGGGCCTTAGTAGTTACTCAAGGGGGTCCTGAGACAGGGCCAGGGCCCCAGGACAGAGTGAAGAGGGCAGGGCTGAGGGATGCCCTGGGTCTGAAGAACAGGAGATTTGGCCTGGCCCAGCCCACCCTCCAGAAAGCCCTAGAGAGCCACAGTACTCCCTTGCTAGGGGCAACCTGAGTCAGACCCCTGTGCACCTCCTCAGCATTTAGAGATCATCGACAGAGAGGGAGCCGTGCAAGCTGTGAGGCCTGCCTGGCCAGCCAACCACAGAAGCGCTGACTACTGAAAAGGTCTTATTTGAGAGTCATGTAGATAAATGCTTGTTTCTCTGGAAAGCACCAGCTCTTTAAGGATAAAGATCATGGCCTTCCTTGCTGTGTTTCCCCAAGTTTCGGGCCAAGCCCACAGTAGACACTCATGAATGAATGAACGAACGAATGAATGAATGAACGAACATTTCCTTTCCAGTATCCTGACTGAAGAATCAACAGAGAAATTTATACAGCATAGGAATGTTCTCTCTGTTGCTGTCAGAGCACCACTGATAGCCCTGTACATCACTTGTGCTCTGAAAATCTTGTTCCAGAGACAGGGAGATGCTCAGAATTCCATCCAGGAATTTGGGCTGGGTCTTCTGCAGACATTTATTTACCTTCTTCTAACATAACAGAACTACGCAATACTCACCTGAAGCTACCTCACAGCTAATTTTCTGAATTTCTATATATAAAATAAATCATTGTACAAAAAAATCTGTATCTACAGTGTATGGAACAAAAGGAGATTTCAAAATCCATTAACTCACAGAGATGGTATGTTACTGGGAGAATATGGGCTGTATAATTAAAACAATTTAAATCTGATTATAAGAAGACAGTGGGCTTTACTGCCTACCACCATCTCACTAATGGAAAGAAAACCAGTATCTTGAGTTTTTTTAAACTACTGTAAAACTGTGAATTAGAACACGCACGTACCACCAATCCACTGCTTCACATTACTGATGAGATGAAATATTCCTTGCAGAGAAATATTCCTTATGGAGAACGTAAGCCTACTTCAGCTCAGAGCTGCTAGGTGTGTGCAGCGTCTTTCCCGAGTTGGGAAAGGAAGTGGTCCCCATGTCAGCCAATGTGAGGGAGGGCTCTTTCCGGAGACCCCGGTCTCAGAGTGAGTGATGTCTGGCTCTCCTTGTCCTCTCTCCACTGAACTCCAGAGCTCAGTGTCTGAGGAGGGAAAACCAAGGGGCCTGGGACAGGGGGATGGACCAAATGGCAGTTCACGGCCCAGCCAGGAACACCTCCTAGTGGAGCAGAGGTGTGCATTTCTGAACACGGTCTAAACTGGAGGAGCACGCCCAGAGCGGAAATGAAAGAAATCGATGGTGATGAGCGCCTCCATTAGCTCACCTACTGGGAGGCAGGAAGGAGTCTGGGTGGCTCACGTTTCTTCCTCGACCCCCCACCCCGTCTGCTTTCTCTGGCTGAAGTTCATAATTTTAAAGTAATTAAGTCCAGCAAACCATAACCGATTAAGTAAGGACTGCTGGTGGCCAGCGGAGCCGAGCAGCCTCACCTCTGCCTGAGCCACTGTTTGGAGGGCAGCTGGGAGGGGGCCTGATCCCAGGTCCAGCCCCCGGGGGCCTGACCACCACGTGGCAGAGATAACCCTCTCTGAGCAGCCAGCCACCTAATGAGACTGTCAGGGGACTTCTTAACGAGATGAGGTGGGGCCCGGGCTCTGCCGCACAGCACGCGGAGGGTTTCTATTCAATTAGCCGTTCGGTGTGGGGCAGATACTGCCCAGGAGGATGAGGGAGCCTCTGCCGATAAGGCAGCCCCCTCCTGGCACTCCTAGTTCTGCCGTGACCGGCCCAGCCTCCCAGGGTCCGCGGTAGCCTGAGACAGTGTCCCCACTGGACAGGAGGGTGAGCAGAGCTGGCCCTCTGCTTTGCTGGGGCAAGCCAGGTCTCTGGCTGCCAACCCAGGACCCCTTCCCCTCCCTTGGAACCTGGGTGAGCCCCAGGGGTGGCCACAAATGGGCCATCTGGAAGAAGGGGACAGAGATCCCTGCCCAAAACAGGTGTGTGTGGGGATAGGAAAGACCCCCTCACCCCGGGTGGAAAAGGCTGAGTCTGGGGCCAAGGCTACAGGTTGTGTCTACATATAAAGTGGGGGCCAAGTGTGTAAGGCCAAGACCCACTGCCCTGTCCCCTCCTGCAAACAGAGTTTGACAGCACGCACAGGACCTGCAGGAGGCCACAGGGCAGTGAGCTCCACCGCCTGGGGACCAGACCCTGCCTCCCTTCGGGACTTGGGGGTGCAAAGGAAGGTCCAGGGCACACCACGCCCACAGGAACCCTCAGGACACCCAGTGGGGAGAGGGCTCAGGCCCCGGGTCCCCCGCCCCCTTCCCATCCCCCAGTCCCTGCCCCACCAGGCTGGCTCCCACCCTTCCCTCACTGCCCCAAATGCCACCCACAGCTCAGCTCACCCTGCCCCATGCCTGAAACACAGGCTTCCCTCACTCAGCACCTCCTGGCCTTTGGGCTAGCACAAGTGCCCCTCACCCAGAAAGCCTTCCGGCCCTGCCTGGCCCCCATCCTGTCTGCTTCCCGCCGCCCACAGGCACATCATAGAGCTCAGAGCTTGGTTCTTACCCTCCTAGTACTGCCCGCCCCACAGAGCTTTCGAGTAAGCCAGGTCTGAGGTCTCCTGGAGCCCACTGGGTGGGAACGTCCTGTCACCAGGTGTGGCCCCAGGGCTTCCAGCCCAGTTCCAGTCCCGAGTGTCCTGTGGGCAGAGAAGCCCCACGCTGAGCAGCTGTTCGCACTTCCGGGCGACACCACCCACCCAGGTCTGCTCTGCCCCTTCACCCTCAGCTTGGGGCTGGGGCAGCCCCAGGCCTGGCCAATCAGGGCACCCCACTCCACTGGCACCAGGACTGATTCCAGGAGGAGCCTGTCCCCTTGCCAGGCCAAACAGCAGCAATCCTGGGACACCTGTGAGACTCTTGTTAAACAGTCCCCCTCGGGCTTCCCTGGCGGCACAGTGGTTGAGAGTCCGCCTGCTGATGCAGGGGACACGGGTTCGTGCCCCGGTCCAGGAAGATCCCACATGCCGCGGAGAGGCCGGGCCTGTGAGCCATGGCCACTGAGCCTGCGCGTCCGGAGCCTGTGCTCTGCAACGGGAGAGGCCACAACAGTGAGAGGCCCGCGTATCGCAAAAAAAAAAAAAACAAAAAAACCAGTCCCCCTTTTCCCATGTGGAAGGACCAGGGGGCTGGGCTGATTAGACATCAGCCTACAATAGCCTGGGGGCTCTGAGTGGATGGGGCTGCCTGGAAAGGAAGCCCACCTAGGGGAAGGCAGGTACAGGGTGTGGAGAAGGAGGCAGTGTCCTGAGGACACCGTTTGGGCCCCTGGATCCAGCCATGCCTGAAGTTATGCAACATCAGGCCTTTTCCATTACACGGCCTGATAAATATCCCTATTTGCTTAGGCCAGTACGAGTACTCCTGACACCCACCTGACTAATACAGAGCATGATTTCAGACACTTGGCAGGATTCCCTGATGTGAGGCTGCTAGGTGGTGGTATTTGCAAATGGTCCAACTCAGCAGTCCCACAAACACACCTGGGGGCAACAACTTCCTCCCAGGCCACGAGAGGCAGAAACTCTCCACATACCCCACAGTGCCGTGGCTCAGCCACCTTGTCACAGTCCCAGCGGGGTCCTCAAGGCACACCCCTGGCAGGCCACCTGACAGGCTCCCCCAGGGAGGGGTTCAGTCCGTCTGCAGGGGTATGTCTGGGAGCACGCCAGGACACACAGGCATGCACTCCCGTGTGTGTTTGCAGACCCACACGCGTACATGCCATCAGTACAGTCAGACAGCCACTCAACAAACACTTGCTCCAGCCCTGCATGTGCTGGGAGTTCTGAGATGCAGAGCTCACAGGCCTCACAGGTAACCACTGAGACACAAGGGGAGACGTGCAGGATGGCATGGCAGCCAAGAGAAGACCTCGCCCCAGCTAAGGGAGCAGACCAGTCAGGGAAGGCCTCCTGAAGAGCATCCCAGAGGCAAGGTCGGAGCAGAGTGCACACGTAGTCCCATCTAGCTGCACCCCGCCATCTAGAAGCTCACCTGGAGCACTCGCCAGTACTGATCAGTGGGTGCTGATACCCATCACAGACCGCCATCTTCCCTTTCATGAAGTCCATTTTCTTGGCAGGAGCTAAGGAGCCTGACACAGTCGGTCCTCTGAGCCACGCTCAGGCGTCTCCTGATGAGGTTTCCATCATTAACAACTACAGAGCTTCAAAGCCCCTTCGGCCCCAGCTCACTGGAAGGGTTCTAACTCCTGCTTCCTCCGAAGCCAACGTGTCAGGGGTGGTGGCTACATCCTCGTAAATGAGCGCTGCTCACCAGCTCCCGCAGGGGTGCTGGGGGGAGGGTTGGCAGTGCCCTCCCCTTCAAGCTCAAGCTGCCAGGCTCACTGGTCCCACACCTGCAGCTGCTCCGCCCTCTCCCAGCCCTTTTCCCTGCCCAATTTTGGAAGAGGCAGTGGCTAGGACAACATCATCCCCATTTCATACATGTGGAGACTGAGGCCACATGATGGGGTGCGGCTCCCGAGCCCACCAGAGGATTCCCAGGTGAGAGACGAGGATGGAAACCCAGGTCCTGGCTCATGCCCAACACCCAGACGGCAGTCAGCCCACATAGCCCCCAAGGGCCAGCACCTGGAGCCCAGGGGGAATGTCTACTTCCCCTGGGCAGCCTCCCTTCCCTCACCACCCACGCCGATCTGCACAGGCACATCTCAGAGCGGATGGACAGGCCAATGGCCCTGAGCCCCTGCCAGGGCAGCTCAGGCAGGGAAACGCCTTCCAGAAACGAGTCCTCCAAAACTATTTCCTGCTCCAGCCCATAAGCGTGAGAAACCTCTCCACTGTGACTGTACCCTTTGTGCTGGGCCTTGGAATCCCCCATGGAAGTGGCCACTGCCAGGGAGAGGCTGTGGTATTTGCTCCTAGCATTTCTTGCCAGGAGAAAGATCTTCACATTTAGAAGCTGATCAGGAGGGAACAGCTGGCGTAAGTGGGCCTCAGGTGGCAGGACAGGGCTGCTATAAATGCATCAAGCCTCCAGGCCCCACATGACATGGCACTCCGAGTGGCTCTGAGCCTGAAGCCAGGACCACAAGCTTGAGGGGGCCTCAAAGAGCAGAAGTCTCATGTGTCCATCTGTTCTGTCATCCATCCAGAGGCTTTTACTGAGCACCCATGATCAGCTGCACACCAGGCCTGGCTCTGGGAACTCAGCTATGGATGAGACAGACACTTCCCTGCCCTCACAGACCTGACGCTCCTCACAAATTACTAACACAATTGTAGGTAAGGAAGCATGCAAAGAAGGAAAAGAAGGCTTTGATCGAGTCTAAGAGGGGCCCTACTTGGAACCAAGGAGAGCCTCTCTGAGGAGGTGAGATCTGAGGAATAGCTGAGGCTGAGAAGGAGCCTATCATGTAAAGAGCCTTCCTGCTGGAGGGAACAGCATGTGCAAAGGCCCCGGGGTGGGAGCGTGCTTCAACTGTTGGAGACACAGGAAGAAAGTCAATGTGGCCGAAGCAAAGAGGTCAAGAGGAGTGGCAGCAGTGAAGCAAGTGAGCTCAGCCCTTGTTGTACTTGAGGGCTTGCAGGCTCTAGCAAGGAGTCTGGATTGTATTCTTAGTACCGCAGGGAGCCACTGAAGGGTTGCAGCAGAAGGAGGAGGTGACTGCATTGATTTTTCTGATAGCTCTGGCTGCTACACGGACAGAGGCCTGGCAGGGAGGAGGGCAGAGGCAGGTAACAGTGAGTAAGTGACCACAGGGATCCAGGCTGAGGCTGGGGAGATGGCGGAAGAGGTGGAGAGAACCGGACAAAGGCTGAGATAAAGGGAGGGTCATGTGCATAGTGGGAGGACAGGCAAGGAACAAGGGGAACGCTGGCTCAGCTACCAAGCCTTCGCATTTCTCAAGCAACCCCTGCTTCGTTCTGCTCTCTATATAATCCCCGGGCTCCCTGGCGTGGTCCAGAGCTGATGCTCATGCAGCCCTGGGCACAGGTGTCAGCAGACACTGGGTATTGACAGACACCTCTGCTTTTTAACAGGCCATCACCAGGAGCCTGCAGCAGACCACAGCTGCCAAGCACACTGCATTCCTTCCCTCAGTGAGGTTCCTGGGCTGGATCCCAGTGGCAGCTGGAACTGCGGCTTTTTCTGCCAAACGTGCCCAGGCAGCGTGGACATCTGCAACAGCCTCCTCATATACACATGTGTATGTGCACATACACGCACACCCATGCACACACCTGCACACTCACATACTGGCACACATGGACATACACACACACACACACACACACAGGCAGGGGTGCTCGGCCCAGATTCCAGGGCATGCCAGAGGACCCGACCCCCGCTGCTGGACAGTGCCCCCTCCTCGGCACTGCCCGACACACCACCCTCCCCCGGAGGCATGGCCACCCCCTGCCTGTCCCTTGAGGAACACTGGCCATAGGCGCCCTGTGCAGCCCAGCTCTGCGCTGTGGGTCGCGCAGGGTCATGCCTTAGCCCTCGGAAGCCTTTATCCAGGAAGTAGGCAAAGCCCCGAGCCAGCCCTGAGCTGAGGCTCCAGCCTGGGGCCCCGTGACAGGGAGAGATGCTCCCCCAGAGCTCTAGGCTTGGGCTGGCAGCCTACAGGACTTGGGGGCAGGCCACTGGATTGTTTGGGCTACCAGAGCCCGGGAGGGAGGGAGGGAGAGGCGAGTGAGAGCAGGTGCCCTGGGAACTACCCAGGACTGAGAAGGAGCAGCATCTGATGTCTGCGGCCATGACAGGGCAGGCAGCAAGGGTCCAAGGGCCGAGCCAAGTCAGGGCCTCCTCAGTGCTCGGCCCCGACCTCCTGAGACGGACACCACAGAGACGAGCAGCAGGGGCCTCGGCCAGTGCCCAGTTCAGGTCTCAGAGCTTGGAGCCCCGAGCCCAGACCAGGGCCCAGAGTGTGGCCCCTCCCTCCCTCCCAGGTCTCTGGGTGCTCAGACAGAAGGATGGAAGAAAGCCCCCAGTCCCAGTTCAGGAACAGAGCCAGGGCAAGACCCAAAGCCTCTGCCTTTGTACCAAGCAGTAGGGGCTGCGTGGGAATGGGAGAGCACGGAGATAGCCTGCCAGGCCAGGCCCAGGCCGCGTCTGCAGGGCCTCAGGCCGCATCAGGGCGGGCACATGGCCAGGCTGAGCCAAGAGCTCCAGCCAAGGGGTGGGGGTGGGGATGGTGTCCAGCCAGCAGGGACCGTGTCTCTGCCCTGACCTGGGGTTTGGTAGCACCCAGGCAGGGCCCAGAGACCAAGGGGTGTCATGTACCCTTGGCAGGTGAACAGGCGAACAGAGCAAATGGTGGCCAGGACACTAATACCCACTCAGTGTACTGTGTGTCACCACCCACACCCTCAGTGTGCCTCTGCTGGGCACCCCAGTGGGCTGCTGCTTGCCAACAGCCTCCTTCCTGCCAGGTGTAAGTCACGTCTCTAGATCCATCACCACAACCCCAAGGTAGCCCACTTCACAGGTATTAAAACTGAGGCTTGGAGAAGACGAGTGACCTCTCAAGACCACACAGCTAATCAGTCACAGAGCTGGGATTTGAACCCGTACCCGCCTGACCCCTTTCCACCACAAAGAGCAAGTTATGGGTACTATGGCCAGCTGCTCAGGGGCTGGGCCAGGCTGGCTGGATTCGGGCCACTCTGTGCACTCAGAACAGCAAGGCTGCAGCAAGATTGCAATTCCGGGGCTTCCCTGGTGGCGCAGTGGTTGAGAGTCCGCCTGCCGACGCAGGGGACACGGGTTCGTGTCCCGGTCCGGGAAGATCCCACATGCCGCGGAGCAGCTGGGCCCGTGAGCCATGGCCGCTGAGCCTGCACGTCCGGAGCCTATGCTCTGCAACGGGAGACGCCACGGCAGTGAGAGGCCCGCGTACCGCAAAAAAAAAAAGAAAAAATATTGCAATTCCGTGCAGCGACGGTCTGCAGGTTCCCGGAGCCCCAGCCCACAATGGTGGCTCCAGGAAGCCTCCACGTAAACCATGCCATCGATAGCAACCTGCCTACCTGCTCTCCTGGGACACCAGCAAGGCCAGGATCAACTCCAAGCCACCCTAAATAGGGCAGGGGTTGGGAAAGCCCGCCCAGCCCAGGTCAGAAAATGGAAGGAGGCCAAGAGCCCCTTGGGACCACTCAGGCTGGTACTGTAACAACCATCCCAACCTCTGTGCTTGGCCCTTGGCTGGGCATTGTAGTACATTTCCTCAACTGACCATCCCAGTGTCCTCTGTGTCGTCATTCCCATCTGCCAGTCGAGGAAACTGAGGTAGCCTGCTCGGAAAGCAGAGCAGGGATGGGAACCCCAGTCTGTGCGTGAGATCAACAAGACTCCTTCTGCCCCCAATTCAGCTTGTAGGCACCATGTCTAATCTCACGCAGAGGCATGGAAGGGCCAGGCTGAGCTCTGGCTGGGAACAGGCACAGGGTAGGCAGAGACGGAGCTACAGTGTCTAGCTGCCTCTGGTGGGTCTGGCGAAGAACTAATGTAAGGGAAGTAAACTAAACAGACAGGACTAGCCAGAGCCACATACTCCAGATCTGGCTCGAGGAGGAGGTGCAGCCTGGAATAAGGACTGCCCTGGGCCCCAACTGACAGCCCCTGGCTTCACCCACTGGGAGCCTGCCCTGCCCAGATCTGGGCCAGAAACAGATAGAAGAGGGCCATCTAACCACCTCCCAGCTACCCTGCCTGTGCTTCAGGCCCGGAAGGGAGAACCCTGGGTCTTTCTCTCCCAACCTGTGGCCATCAGCCAGGAAGCTGGCTGTTTACAGGCTGGAAGGAAGGTCTTAGGAGAACCCAACTGATGGGATATCGGACACAGACCCAGATGCCTTCCTGGGCCCCATGCCTGTCAGAGAGGCCAGACTCCAGAGAATGGAGCTGTCACAGGCCAGCCCATGGCAGAGATGAGTCTCCACTCCAGCCCAATGCCTTAGCAAAAGAGAGAGAGCTGCTGCTGTGGGGGAAGGTAGGGGCGAGGAGGGCACTGGGAGGAGGCAGGGGGTGTCTGTAGAAGAAACAGGGCCACAGGGAGTCCTGCTGAGTCCACAGGAAACACAGACTTGCTTAAGGCCAGCTGTGGGGGCCGCTGATGCTGGTGCCACAATAGCCAATCTTCATCTCATTCCTTAGGAAGCAATGAGCCCAAGTCTTCTTGGGAGAGCTGGGCCCATCCAGGCCCTAGTTCACAAAGGACAAGGTTGGTAGACACAGATTGGCTCTCTTCTGGGAGCCTGGCGGGGCCAGACACCCAGGCTTCCTGACGTCCCCCTACACCAAAGGGCTGCCTGGTGCTTTCTGGAGCAGAGGGACAAGTAAACGAGTGGGCAAAGGGGAACTGATGGGAGCCATGGATTTGGTCCAACCAGGATCCAATACCTAAAATTCTATTTGGTTTTTTTTTTTTGTTTCTTTTGTTTTTGTTGTTGTTTTAATGAGT
Organism: Mesoplodon densirostris; assembly: GCF_025265405.1. Classification (NCBI taxonomy): domain Eukaryota; kingdom Metazoa; phylum Chordata; class Mammalia; order Artiodactyla; family Ziphiidae; genus Mesoplodon; species Mesoplodon densirostris. The sequence goes on along the minus strand of NC_082661.1, from coordinate 51,724,430 downwards.
CACCAAGGAAATGGGAGGGTTGTTTTGACATGACCTGAGTAGTAGATATTGGTGTCATTCACCAACTATTTCCAGTTCTCTCTCTCTTTCCAGGCACATAGTATGTCTGTGCTTCCTGGATCCCTTACAACTGGCTGGAACCACATGACTAGTTCTGGTCAATAAATTATAAGTAGAAGTGACATGTGTCACATCCAGGCGGAGACCCCTAGAGCTCTCTTTCCCTCTGGCACAGCAACTAGCAATATTCAAGCTGAGTGACCACGATGGGCCAAGCAACTAGCAATATTCAAGCTGAGTGACCATGATGAGCCAAGCTCCAAGCTGACATGTAGCATGAGCAGGAGATAAGTTTGCGTTATGTTAAGCCACTAGACTTGGAGAGTGTTTGTTATGATGGCATAACTTAGTCTATCCTGACTGATACAAAGGGAACCACAGAACAAAACCAAAGGGTAGGAACAAATAGGCACTTCCCTGCATGGCCAAGTCTAAAAAGATTCATATCCAGGTTAGCAGACTGGGTTAGAAATGGTTTGGGAACAAGCAGTACAGACTCGATGTTCCAAGTTTTTAGGTGACAGAATTCTCTGGGTAGTGAAAAGGCCAAGTAAAGAGAGAAGATGGCTGATACAGGGGCCAAGGCAAGGGGATTTTTGACCTGGCAACTACAAGAGTTTGGAAAGAGTCTGTCTGCCCTTACAAGATGTGGCTTTCAATGTTAAGGGATAGCCTTAGCTATCCTCCAAGAGAAACCTGTCCAAATGTCCCCAACCTGCTGCTCTAGACAGGAAGGTTGTTAAAGTTCCCATGTCACCAGGAATGGGAATAGCAGCAGCTTGGGGGCAGCAGGAGGAAAAGTGTCTCACTAGACCCATGGCCTCCAACCCACACGCCTGGCATGAGATGCCCATCCGTTCACTGCCAGTTAAGTCCAACCTCCCAATCTGGGGGCAAGGCTACGGCAATAGGGATACTAAAAGGGAGCCTCTGGAACCCATTAAATATGAGGATGTGGGGAGGGCAGGAGTACAGTCTATGAAGAGAGAGCGTGTGTGTGTTTGGACACACAAGAGTGACCCTAGAATGAAGGACAGCTCTGAAGCCCGGTAGTCTAGCTGAGGGAAGATGGCACTTATTCTTTTACATAGACACAGGCTTGTGAGAAATCCAGAGAGGGGACTAGATGGTTCCCTGTCCCCAGCCCAAATTTAGTGAGCGGCCATCAGCACCTGCAGCCATGGCCACAGCCATCTTCTGGCTTGAAACATCACTGGCAGAAGACCCTGTGTGTCAGCTGAGAAAGACTGACCTTTGTAGGGACCCCACCTACAAAGGGTCCTTTGTAGGGACCCTCACCTTGTGCTCTAGGTGAGCGGGATGGAGGGCGGGGAGAGGAGGGGGGTCTGAAGAACCTGGCCTGGAAGAAATGGAGGTCATGGACCTGCACGGTGGCACAGACTTACAGTCTAGCTATTCACAAAGCAGATTCCTCTAGGAACCTCCTTAGGCACAAGCAGCTTGCAGGCCCCAGGAAGGAAGTCAGTGTGTCATTGGAGAGAACAGGGAAGTCTGTAGAGGCCCGCAGACTTACAGTGTGCCGCCTCCAGAGCGAGTCTGAAAGACAGGGAAACATGGCCATATGCCCCAAGTGACAAGAGGATGCCACCCAGTAAGCAAAAGTGCAGCCAACCAAGCGGAAGAAAGGGAAGGGTCACGATGTGCACTGTCTACAACAGGCACCTACCAGGTGTGCCAACACGGTAGCAGAAAAATGGCCCACAAACACATGCACATCCTAATCCCTGGAACAGTGAATATGCTAGGCTACATGGCAAAAAGAGAAGCAAGGCTGCAATGGAATTAAGGTTGCAAATGGAATTAATCAACTGATTTGAAGACAGGGAGATAGGCCTGGCTTATCCCAGTGGGCCCAATGTAATCACAAGGGTCCTGGGAGGAGGGAGACAGAAGAATCAGAGGAGTGGGTGTGAGGACAGAAGTGACTTGCTGTGAGAAGGACCCCACCCACCATCGCTGGCTTTAAAGATGGAGGAAGGGGGCCAGGAGCTAAGGAAGGCAGGCAGCCTCTGGAAGCTGAAAAGGCAAGAAAATGGATTCTCTCCTAGAGCCTCCAGAAGGAATCAGCAGTGCCAACACTTTGATTTTAACCCAGGGAGACCCACGTCAGGCTTCTGACCTGCAGAACTGTAAGATAATACATTTCCGTTTTGTTGTTGTTGCTGTTGTTTGTTTGTTGTTTGTTCTGGTCGCACCACACAAGCTTGTGGGATCTTAGTTCCCCAACCAGGAATTGAACCCGGGCCCTCAGCAGTGAAAGTGCCAAGTCCTAACCACTGGGCCGCCAGGGAATTCCCTACACTCCCGTTTTTAACCAGCAAAGTTGTGGTAAAATTTGTTTCAACACCAAGAGAAAAATTATGCAGCTGAGTGGATGGGAATGATGGTGTGGGCCTGCAAGCATGTTTAACGACTCTAACATCACACCCAGGGAAATGCTGACAGTATCTCCCAGGCAGGGACCTATAACGCCGTTATCAGGGAGAACAGTGAGTCTGCCAGCAGAGGCTGCAAACATACAGCCTCAGCGGGACCTATAATTCTGAAGGGAAATCAAGGAAGACACCAGAGGCATCAATGCTCAGGGAGGGAAACCGTCTAGCAGATGTCATAGAGTGTAAGGGGCAGGGTGACCACCTAGGAGTGACCAGTATAATATGAGCAAGACCATCAGATGGACACCACCAAGCTCACTGTGCTTTATTTTCCTCTTATTTCATTGTTTCACTGTTGTATTCTGTGAACACCAAGCTATACTTGGGTGATTTTTACCTTGTCTTCCTAAAACACTTTTGTGCTTATTGTAACTAAAAGGAATAATGCATCACATATATTCCTTTTTTCTTCCTCTTCCCTAAATTGTTATCTTTCCACTCGTGACAGATATATCTACAGCATAACCAATAACTCAAGTCTTTTACTTACAGTAAAAGATAATTCTGTGAACAGAAGAGACTCATGTTCAGGCAGTTCTTTTATGCATTTATGCATTTATATAATCCTCTCCTTGAGCAGGCACTTTAAAGCAATATGAAATTTTTTTATTTAACAAATTAGTATCTCTTCTACTATCTAGAAGACAAATTTTCACACTTATTGTTAATACGGACTTCGCCAACTAAATCTAAGATACAACCTTTTAGAGATTTAAATACCATTTCTGTGTTATCATTTGCTAAATCCTCACCAAATGCATATTTTATTAAAAAGTGATCCAATCTTTTTACATAAACTGACCAACTGCCTCAAAAGGTAGCTTGTAAGAAGCTTGTATGGATACAAAATCAGCCTGAAGAAACTGCAGGTATAAATCTTAGGACCAACAAGCCAAAGTAGAGTTTCTTGTTTTCTTCATTAAATACTTAAGCATATCTCAACATAAATGTTTGCATTTTTAAAAATAAGTTGTTTTGGATATTGAAAATATATGCAACCATTAACAGTAATGTTTACAAATAGTTCATAGTGATTTCAAAAAAAGCCAATGATATGTTAAATGAAATATATATATATATATATATATATATATATATATATATATACACAACTGAACAGAATAGGAACTCTCAGCACTTATGAGATTCAGTGCACGAAAAAAGACTAGAAGGAAAGAACAGTGGTAGAATCCAAACGGTTTTGTTCTGTCTCTTGATGCTTTCCTGTACCTTCCACATTTTATATAATGAGCATGCGTTGCCCTTTTCCTTTTTCACATTTTTAAATTAATTCATACTCATTGTAGCAAAGCATTTCTTTTATAATCAGGAGGGAAAAAGTTAAGCAAAAAGCTGAAAATGAAAAGGTCAGTTAGGGTCCGCTCTCAGGAATTCACTAGCTTAAGCAATGGTACAGCTGAAAATAACAGCCTCAGGAGAAGCTGAGATGGATTCACAGTTGGTCAAGAAATGGAGAGGGAATTCATGTTTACTGAACACCCACTGCAGGCCTTCTGCAGACAATTCATACATGTCTCATCTCATTTCATCCTCACAATTATTCCAGGAGGCAGGTACTGCCTTTCAACAGGTATGTGAACAGAAGCTCAGAACAGGGCCAGGCCCCTCCCAAAAATCACACTGCACGTGAGGCAAGCAAGATTTGAACCCAGTTTCTTGGGCTCCAGAACTAAGCTCTTATTCCTGCCTGGTGCTACCTCTCAAGCCAAAATCGGGCAGCATCACTTCAATCCCAGGTCCACCTCGGGGGTGCGGGGGTTGTCATTGGGAGCTCGCCCAGTCCATGATGGATACTGAACCCCAGTCTGCCTTTGCCCTCATCCTTGGCCACGCCCCAGCCAAGAAGTCCTTTCCTTTCCCATCCGAGCTGTATCTACCACCTGGTAGATACAGTATTCCTGATCAGTATTCCTCTACCTGGACAACTCTCAGCCATCAGCTTCCAATTCTCTAGTTCTGGATGTACACACACACTCACTCACACCCTTCCAAGACTGTGTCAGCCTGCCATGCTTGGAGCCTGAGACATTCTTCCAATTATAAAAATAGAGAAACTGAGACCCAGAAAAGGCCCCTGCGTAGAGCCCTGTGTCTCCAGAACAAAGTTGCATTAGGGCTTGAAGGCTGAATGGCCCAAAGCTCTGTTTTATTTGGCTCGTACTGTGTTGTTCAAATTGTTTGATTAGTCGAGAACAGTTAGAAATCAGGTTTTACATTAAAGTCCAGATTTGGGGCTCCTCTTTTAAAAAAAAAAATCAGTCCATTTATAACACTAGGATTTTCATTCCCAAATGGTAAAGTCAGCTGAAGCTATGGAACAGCTGCTCCTTTTGACAGAGATGGCCTCTCCAGACCCCACACTCCAGGTTCTTCCAGGCCCAGCTGCCCAGTTACCCATGTGTGTTACCTGCCTGAGACTGTAACCCTGGGCAAGAGCATTACCTTCAGTCTCTGGGGGCCTGCTGCTGGAGGGGGGCGGGGGGGGGGCAATGGGCATCATTTGGAGCAAAATGAATGAGCATGGAATACTCAACACAGTGGAGAGAAAGTCGATGGAAACAAGGTATGTCAACAGAGAAGGTGGAAGAGCCAAACTGCCATGGCGAACACAGGCGGCTTCCCTATCACACTGTGAGCTCCCTGGGGCAGGAAATAGGTGCTACCCAGCTGTGTCCTCAGCTCCCAAGCACAAAGAATGAATGTCCACAGAGACAAGTGTATGGGGACAGTGTCAAGGGAGCATGAGGCATTATGAAAATTGTGGCATGTAACTGGAAAAGCCTGTGTCACCACAGATCCCCACCTCAGCTAGGGTCATTCCTGCCTAAGGAGGTCCCACCCTCCCCTGGCTAGAGCCCACCCCAAGCACATGCAACAGTTGTGATGAGGGCACACTGAAAAAAAAAAGTCCAAGGGCAGGGCATGCGGGGGCAGAGACTGCAGGTAGGACATGATCAGACAGCAAAGAAGGACAGGGATTCCTTCCCTCGTACCTCAATGAACGTCAGACATCTGCCAGGGCTGGGAGTGGCAGCTCCCCTGACAGACAACACCAGCCTCACCCCACTCACCACCACCCCCAAAACACATCCAGACCTCCAGGTTTTCACAACTACCTCAAGACATCCTTGGACTTTCAGGCTGCAGAGCTGGGCCTTCTCCCTCCTCTGCAGGAATAGCAGACTCCTCAAAACCTCCTTCCAGCACCAAGTTCTCCCCAGCACCAGTTCTGACCTTCTGGACCCTGACCAGAGCCTTCACTGAGTCACCCTATCCTTGGAGATACAAGAAAACCAGCAGCCAACATATAACCTAGAGCCGGAGGAGGGCTCTGGGCCCAGGGGCGGAGGGAGGGTAACTTGCCTGGAGCCCTCAGCCAGACCACCTCCTCCCTACACCGACCCACTGTCCTGTCTGTTCCTCCTGGGAGGAATCCCGGCCACCAGCTGTGGCCTCTGTCCTCAATACTCCTGGGCGAGGGCCTCAGAGTCAAAAGCCTTGGATGTATGGAACTAGGAGAAACCATGGATATGGGGGCAAAGGATAGGAAAGGGGCCCTGGGCCAGGCAGATATCAGGGGCAGTGAGAGCCTTAGTCTGATGAGGAAGCAGGCATCGTGGGAGAGACACCTGAGGCCCAGAGCCCAGGCTCAAGCCAGGTGGGAGGTGAGCGAATGAGAGAGGAGGGAAGAGCAGAGGGGGGCTTCTGCGCTTAGCCTCGCACTTGTTGCCTCTGCCTGCGGGCCGAGTTTGCCGACCACGGCGGCCCAGGCGCGGGCTAGGGTTTCCCTGCAGCCTGGCCTGGCCCAACTCCGCTGCTTTTCTGGTCAAACAGCGCCCACCTTCGGCCCGGGCGGGGACGCCTCCGCCCACGGCGGGGACCGCGAGGGAGAACGGCTCCTCCAAACCCGGAGGAGGAGCGCGGCCGGCCGAGAAACGCCAGCCGAGGCACAGAGGGGCCTCGAGGCGAGAGATGCTGCGCATTCACGGGCTTGGGCGCCACACGCTCCTCGCTCCTCGGTTGATAGGGAAGAAGACACTGGCCCATCCAGGTCAGGGGAGGTGCACCAACACAGGTACCCTGCTCGCAGACACACCCACCCACACTCAAACAACACAGACAGCCCTGAGCCACACACGCCCGCGCGGCTCATAGACGCGCCCACCCAGCTGGAAAGGAGCCGCACAAGCCCGAGACACGCCCCGCAAGGAGCCCAGCTCCCGGCTCACAAGCTCTCTGCTCCAGCCCCGAAGCGCAAGGCACTCCCGCACCACTGCCTTGGTGGGCCGGGGAGGGAGCGCGCACCGTGCGCGGCACCGTGACTGCCCAGGCACACAGGGAACCCTGCGTGGCCCAGCCCTTGTCGACCCTGCAGGGCTCCAGCGCTGCTGGCAGGCCCCCGCCCTGTTAGCCCTGGGCATGGCGGCCAGCCACTCACCTTCCTGCACGGCCTGGAAAGGATTGTTGGCCTCGATGACCTTGATGGAGTAGGTGATCTTCTCACTCTGCAGGATGTCATCGTTGAGGCTCAGGTCGGATACGGCCAGCTGGAACACCCTGTCGTCCTTGGCCGCGTTCTCCTCGAAGATGGCACCTGGAGGAGAGGAGGGGTCAAGACTATAGGCCTAGAGGAGGGCTCTTCCCCACCCCACCCCTACCCCAGCCTTGGCCCTCTGGTCATGGTGCTGGCAGGACTGCAGGTTGCCAGGTGGCAGGACTTCTGGGCTGCAGTTTCAGCCTGATAGGATAGTTTAAGGCTCTTCTCAGTCCCCCAACACAGAAACACGCCCCCCAAATATTCCAACACAGTTGACATGAGTTACACATGCACATGGCACATGCTGCCACCAGGTCACACAAGTGTCTCACAACCAAACCACCTCATGTATCAAACATGCCCCACATAATGGACTGAGCCAAGCTGCTGTGACCTCAGGCAGCACCTAAATGCCCTGACATGGCCCCATGAGTCCTATCCCAGGAGCCACAAAGTTCCCCTGCAGGCAAGTGTCCCCAGCCCCAATCCCAAAATGGAACAATGACTTCCTTCTGCCCTGCGCACCACTCTCTGCAAAGAGCTAAGCAAGCAGGTCCAAAGTGGCTCTCCTATGCCAGGGGGCTTCTTTACGCAGGGACCTTTGATAACCGATGACAGGCAAACAGGCAGCTCAGTCACAGCCTAGCTCCCTGGGCTCTGCCTCCTGCTTTCCATCCCTCCCACTTTTTCTCCTGCCGTGTATGTTGCGGGGGGGGGGGGGGGGGTAGGAGGATGTCCCTAGACCCTTTGCCTTCTAACCCAGCAGGGCTGAAGAGCGCAGAAGGAGCCGCTCTTGAAAGGGCTTTCTAGAACCATGAACAGCTCCTCTGGGGCGGCCACCGGCTGGCCCTTTGCGCTCTTAGCACCGCCGTGGCCGACTCTCAGCGCTTGAAGCCGAGATCGGTGGGACTCACCGAACCTGGCCCTGCAGCCTGGACAACACCGGAGTCCTCCCCCCTCACCAGGCCCTGAGGGTCACCACAGTCCCAGGGCTGGGCCCAGTGATCCCCCGAGCTGGGGGCTGGGCAGGAGGAGGGAGGTCCCGTTCCATGCTACACCCAGAGCCGCAATGCTGACCACGAGACCCAAGCGCCCCCCCCCCAACCTCCACCACCATTGGGAAGCAGGTTTGGTCCCGGCCCCTGACTCCTGCAGGGGGATTGCAGCGCACCAAGCCCAGGCCTAGTCCCTGACCACCCATCACACCCCTGCCTCGCCTGTCCCATCATCCCTGCCTTCTCACACCTCCCAACCCCCCAGCCTCTCTGGGCTCGCTGGTCTTTCCCAACTTCCGGAAAAGCGACTGCAGAAGGGCTCCCCAAAAACAATCGCTGTCAGTCCCCCAGCCCGGACCAACTTCCTGGGATTTCTCCCCTGCTGCTACCAACTCGACAAGCCCCCTCCTCCTCTTCTCTAGCTCGTCTTCTCTCCTCTGCCGGTTCTCTCCCTCCATCGGTCTCTTCCCGCTCAGCGCGCGCGCACACACACTCCCCCCACACACACCACACCACGGCCCAGGCTTCTTCCCTGATTCCCACCACCCAGACCATGTGCCGGCCCCCAAGACTTGGGCCAAAGGAAACTCTGGGACTGTCCAGGATTGGGCTGCTGTCGCCACAGCCAGATACACACACACACACACACACACACACAGAGAGAGAGAGGTACACAGACACACACCAGAGAAACAGGCAGACACTCTGTCCACTCTAACAGGCTGACAGTCATGCACGCACCAACACAGGCTCCGATAGCCCCATAAACCCCACCGCCCTCTCGCAGTGACACCAACACGGAGCCACAAGCGCAAACAGAGACACACGCTGACAACACCCACCCACCCACATTCATGCACGGTTCCGGTCGGGCCTCTTCAATCCTGCCCTGCCAAGTTGGCGAGACCCCGGGCCCTGCCCGCCTTCGGCCCCCGCTGCTCTAAACTGCGCCTAAGGGCTGGCCCTACCCCGCCGACGGCCCCGCCAGGGGCGCGGGTATGGACTTGCGCCTAGCCCCGTATTTCCCGCAGCCGCGGCCCTAAGTGTCGGCAGAGGCCGCGGGGCCCCGCGGCGGGGATTGGAGCCCCGGGGAGCAGCGGGAGCCCGCGGGAGCGCGGCGCGGCCCGTGCACATCTCCTCCGCGGGGCGGCGCGGAGCGGCCCTTCGGGGGAGCACCGCCCGCCGAGCCCCTCGGCCCAGGGAACAGCCAAGTTTGGACGCCGCGCACCCCCCGCGCCGCTGGGGCCCCCGCCCAGCCTCGGCCCCGCACCCGCCGCGCTCACCGATGTGGATGATGGAGTCGGCCCGCACCGACACGCACTGGCATATCCAGGGGAGAAGCCACAGCGTCAGCGCTTCCATGTCCCCCGGGCGCGCGGCTCATCCGCCCGGGCCCGGGGCGAGGCCGAGGGCAGCGCGGAGCGGGGAGGCGCCGGTCCGGGTGCAGTCCCGGGCCGCTCCCCGGGAGAGCCAAGCCCGCCCGTGCGTCTTTCCCCGCGCGCCCGCCCCTGCGCCCTGCGCCCGCCTCAGTCCAGCCCAGCCCAGCGCGGTCGGGCTCCCGCTCCGCTGGTGGCTGCGGCGGCGCTGGCGGCCCGAGCCCAGGCCGGCGCGGCGGGGGCGGCCCGCGGCGGCGGCGGCAGCGGCGCTCCCCGCGGCTCGGGAGGCTTCGGAGGCGGCGGAGGTGGTGGCGGCGGTGGCGGCGGCAGCCGGACCGGCGCGGCGGCTCCGGGCTCGCTGTGTGTCTGAGCCCCGGCGAGGAGCCGAACTGCGGAGGACGCCCCCTCCCCTCCTCCTCCCCCTCGACTCCGCTCCCCTCCCCTCCCTGCCCGCCTCCCTCCCCTCCGCCCTCCTCTCGACCACGTGACTGCGGAGCCTCTGCCTCGCAGCGCGGCGCTCTCCCGCTCGTGGCTCGGAGGGGGCGCCGGGTGCTCAGCGCTTCCAGCCCGAGGGACGCTCGGAGGCTAGCAGGGCGATGGGGACCGGCCGGGGCTGCGGCGCGCAGAGACTTGACGGCCCTGGGCCTCGTGCCCCCCGTTCGCCAGGGACCAGAGGATGGAGAAGGGTCGGCCTCCGACTGCCCTCGAGGGTTCCCGGAGCCCCCTGGCGCCCACCGACCTCAGCCGCCTTGCGTCTTGGGCCATGACCCCCGCCCTGGGCAGAGAGCCCCTCGCGGAGCCGGGCCAGGGGTAGCCGGGAGAGACACCGGGCGGGGCACTGAGCCAGGCACCGAGATGCAAGGGGAGCCAAAAGGGACCCGCCGCGGCCAAACGTCGCGGAGCAGGCACCGAGACGCAAGGGGAGCCAAAAGGGACCCGCCGCGGCTGCGGGCTCCAACCCTAGCTGGCCCCACCGACATTGGCGGGCGCCCATCCCCCACCCCGCGGCCCCGGGCTCAGCCGGGAGTCGGGCAGGCGGCTCGCACTCTGAAGCCCAATTCATGGCCGGAAACCGGCGCATCCGTGACCGCGGCGCCTGGACGTGAGGAGCCTTCTAAGCGGACGGCGTGCTCAGACTCCGACTCTGCACGGAGCCTTTACGCGCGAGCCCAGGGCGAAGAGCCGGCTCCTCGCGGCCAGAGCAGAGCGGGGCTCTCTCCACCGCTCCGGGAATGCCTCCGGCCGGCCACCACCAGATGTAGCGTTAAGCTGTTTGGGCTGCATCCTGCGTGGAAGTGGCAGGCCTGACGCGTAGCCACCCTGCCCCCCCGCCAACAAGTTCCAGACTGGGCTCCACGTGGCACACCCAAGATTTCAGGAAGACAGCTGAGCCTTCCCGGACCGGGATTCCGCGGAAGCTCGGTCCGGGCGCGCCTGGCAGAGTCTAGTGCAAGGGGCCACTTCCGCGAGCCCGGGAGCGCCCCTTGGCCCTGTCGTTGGCCCGCGCCCCAAGGCCCCTGCCTTGATCAGGGCCGTGCGCAAGGCGTGAGGGATTCAGAGAGACTCAGCAACAGACCTTACCTGGAACTCCCCGCTCAGAGGAGAGGCAGACACCTAAACAGATCATTAAAAGATGTGGCAAGGACCCTGAATAAGCTATGTATGCACAGGCGCGTTCTGGGCTGTGACCCAGCCTGGGAGGAAGAGCCAGGGGATAGTTTCCTGGAGGAGGTGACAGTTCTAAAGGCTGAGTGGAGGTTACCAAGGGAGAAGGAAGGGAGGCTTCAAGGCATTGAATGCTGGTTAGCGAGCCAAGATAGGAAGAAAAAGAATTTTGTGTGTGTGTGTGTGTGTGTGAGTGTGCGCACGCGCACGCGTATGTGTGTGTCCCAAGCTGCCTGCCACAGAAGTCACTGGCAAATTTTAGTTTGGAAAGGTGTGGGAGGAGGCTGTGCAGAGGGGGACAGAGCAGGCTTGGAGAACAGTGAGGCAGCCCTTGAAGTGGCTGGTGGAGCCGCAGGGGGAACCTAGGGGAGAGGAGAACCTGGGTTGGAGAAACAGCAGGGAACCACATGGGCTGGCAAGGTGACTTCCAGGATGAAGGGACCATAGGCAAGAGGAGAGGAGTGACCACGCCTGAAGGAGGCTGGGCTGTCCAGCTGGGTGTGGTGCCCACACAAAGGCACTTCCTCAAGAAATCCATCTTAGGGGCCTTGAATTGTAAAACACACCCCTCCCGGGCTCTACAAACCCCCCATGCCTCCATTCTCACTCCCTGGAAATTCTACCATTCACTGGCTGAAAAGATGTAGAAAGAAGGGAAATAAAGAATGGGTTTTATTATGTAACAGTTTGGTTCCTATGGAGACCGTCTCCTCCTGGGAAGGATGGTGGTATGTTCACCCTGTAAGGGCTCAAATCTGAGGTCAAGAGCCACAGGGTCAGGGATCCCCAAACACACTTGTTCGGACCCCTGTAGTATGTTAGTAAAGTAGACGTGTGATACTTCTAACCCAGTTAGAAGTTTTTCTTGATATTTATTATGCTAGGTAGTGGCGGCATGATTACAGTGAGACAAGTCTCAATTCCCCCTTCCAAATGTGAAGAAGTCAACCTAGAAACACATAGTTTGAGGGAGAGTTCTATCAGTTTCTAATCTGGATGATGAGGTCCCTCTAGTTTGGCACTGAGGGCTATGACACAGGTTGGCATTCCCCTGGAAGCTCCTCTCCTGGGTACCACCTTCCCCTCCATTTCGACAGTGTGGGGTCCTTCACCATCCCAAGATGCTCATCTCTTAATGCTCATCCTCTTATACTTCCAAGCCGAGCCAGTTTTCCCTACCAGACTGGAATGGCCTAGATATACCTTGACTGGCCAGGAAGGATACTCTGCACAGGTCCCATTTCTACTAGAGCTGGGAGGCAAACCCAGAGATCACTGGGGCCCTATGCCTGTTTACCTCTAGGCAAGACTATTTTAATCCTCTCTGCCACCTGAAGTTGGGATTACCAGCTTCCAAGGACATTGCCTTATTGGGGCTTTATCAGATTCATCAAAACCTTAATTACTTATTGATCCTAGCCAGCCCAGTCCCTTTAGACCCTGATAAACTCTGGGGCTGTAAAAGCTGCCTCCCCCAATCCAGGCTCCTGGGCAAGCAACTCTACCTGATGAACAAGTTCGCCCTGACTCTAATAACCTGGCTGGAGAAGAGAGATTAGCAATCTCTGGGTCATATGATACAAACCCATTTTACAGAGGGGAAAACTGAGGCTCAGAGAAAGGAGTAACTTACCCAAGGCCCCAGTTGAGTTGCTGCACCCAGGACTCAGTCCTCTTGGTTTGCTCCTCACTACACAAAGATGCATTCACAGAAATTAAAACTGGGTCAATAAATCCTTCATTTGCACAGAGTTCAGCCAACACAGGTGATTGCTTTTTCTAAAGAGATCTTTGGTTATACTAATTATAACCATATTTATTTAGCATTTACCATTTGCAGGCACTGCACTCAGCACCCTAAATTTTACTAGGAGACGATATTCCCATTTTCCACTTGGGAAAGGAGGGTGCAAAGAGATAAACTGGGCCCATCAGCACTCTCAACTACAATACTACTGGAAGCCAGTAGTTTGCCACCAAACCTGCAGGTGAAATGTCAAGACAAAGAGAATATGGTGGTCCACTAGGAAGTCACGATTGTCGTCACTTACAGCTTCATCATTCCATAAAGCAGACCTCTCCTTTCTCTGTCATCTTGTTTCTCACCCCAGTCAATAACTGGACTGAGGAAGCACCAGCTGGAATCCTGACCCTCACAGGAGCCTGTTGCCCTGGCACATTCCGTGGGGAGCTGTCTACTCCATGTAGAACTACCACTACCCAGCCCCTGAAGAGATGCCCCCTCTCCAATCATGTTCCTTTAAGCAAGCCCCCAGATTAAACAAGATACTGTACCATGAAAGATTGCCTTCCTCCCTCGCCAGCATAGGGCCCACCTGGGATTTCTAAGATAATTCAGCCCACACCTGCATGAAGGTTGCTACTGGCAAGACACACCAAGGCCCAACTTGGAGGATTCTCTGCAGGCCATGGCACAGAAGACCAGCTCTCCTGAGAACATAAGGAAGAGGGCAACCCAAGCCCCAGGGTCGATCCCCCACCACCACCAGGGAGAGGCCAACCAGCATCTTAGAAGGAGCCAGGCTTAATGCCCTGAAGCTTCAATTCTGGGCTGGGCCCTCCCTACCCATGGGCTCCAAGGAACCCACAGTTGGCCAGAATCAGAGCTCAAAAAATCCCACTGCTACTTTCCTCTTTTAACCCACTGGGTTTTTCTTTAAGAAAAAAAAAAAACATGTATTGGTTACTTCATCCTTCCCTTCAGTCTCAGCATTTGGTCTTCTGTTGTATGTTCATTTTCCATCTCTACTTTGTCTTCCTTACCCCTTCTTGCCAACATCTTTCATCTCATTTTTACTGTTTCTCAGCTTGTATTTATTTTATTTGATCTTCTTTTATATTATTATGTTTTTTATTTTATTTTTACTCTGGTTAGCCCCATGGGTTTTAACTTTTCAATTTCCCAGGGCAGCAGTCTTTTGCATCGCTCTTTCCATTATTCGAGGCTTTCTATTCATTTAGTCTTGAGCTTTCTCCACGTTGGGGGTTGGGCAATTGAGACTGAAGGTGCCCTCCCTGCACCCACCTTGCAGGAGCTTCCAGGGCAGGACCCACTAGTACGTCCCGGCCCCCTGCCCACACCCAGCCTTCACACCCTTTCCAGGTACCCTTTCCAGGGCACTGCCAATGGCACATTCAGGTGCCACATCTGGCAGCCCTGTTGATGAGGCTTCTGTTTGCTGGAACCACACCCCACAGGCTAATGAGGAGGAAGGAAATCACACACAGCATGTCCTTCCTAGAGAGAAGCATCTCATTTTTGCAGGGCATGGGCCCCTCTTTTTCACCATTATATGTTCCATAAACTGGGGCCCAGTTTGGAGTGTGCAGTCTGCTTAGAACCAAGATAGTCCAAGAAGTTACCAGTGTGAAAAGTTGCTTCCTTCACAAAAACAAGCTGGAACCTCAGAGGTCTGGTCCCTGGACCCAGGCTCTCCAGGCAGGGTGGGTGGCAGGACCAAACACCAGCTCAGGCCCATCTGGAGCTCTCATGCTGATGTCCAGCACTCCCCTTGGCCCCTTGGAGTTCAGCAAGGTCCCTCCCTTCCATAGGTCCCTCTGAAGGGCAGAAGAGGCGGGCCACAGTTTGCACAAAGGCATTACTAAACGCCAAAGGACAGCAAGAGGGGGGATGGCCCGGTTCCCAGGAAGGACCCTGAGCAGTCATCTCAGGCCCAGGCATCCCGGGGCAGCCTGTGTCCCAGCCTCCTCCTAAAGCAGTGATCCTCCAGGTGTGTGTCCCCCAGCCTGAATCCAGGGTGTTCTTTAGAGAAAGTTCTGGCTTCCAAGGCTCTAGACTCACCCTACTTCCTACAGGCTTGACCTGTGTGCTCCGAGTCCATTGTGTGCAAGGAAAGGGTTCTCCTGCTGAGAGTCTAAAGTTTGAAAACCTCAGCATTGACAGTCTCTCCTGAGCCCAAGGGCTGGTCCAAGCCCTTCCCAGTTTGCATGCTGGGATCCCTGGTCCCCCACTACAAGGCCTGAGGAGGCTTCTCCTTTCTGTCCCTAGCCCCTGGGCCCTGCAACTCTGCCTTTTTCACTTGGGGAAACTCCTGATTCCCCAGGAAGGACCAAGTAGCAGGGAACCAAAACCTAGCCTGCCTTTTTCCAAAGAAAAACTCAGGCCTCCACACCCTCATCAGCCACTGCCAAGGCTCCAGACCCAAGACATGGTCCCCCTCTGCCCTTCCCATCTGCTGCAGTGGGTCCCTCAGTGGGCTCTACACAGGCTGAGTTGAACCCCTGAGCTGAGTTAAGGAAGATGATGCACTTTCCAAGCAGAGAGAATATCAAGAGGAAAAGTATGGAGGCAGATGCATATAAAGGAACACAGAGGGGAAAGCAGCAAGATGTGGAGGGGCCAGGATGGAAGTTGCCAGAATAGTCCTGGTGGGAGATGCTGAGGCCAGTCTCACTACTTGTCAGACATGTCTCTCTCTACAGAGCAGGGGCCTGAGATGGCCCTGGGCAGCCAGAGACATGTCAACATGCATGTCCTCAGTGGCCGTCTTAGGGAAGCCAGAGGGCCACTGATCCACCATGGACAGTCAAGACAGAGGGGTGAAGCCCTTGTGTCCCTGGCCACCAGGGAGCTCACAGGAGGCTGACCCATCCTGACTCTGCACACAACACTCTGTGCCAGTCCTATGTCCTCTGCACTCATGCCGGATGGGGCTGCGGGTGTCCATAGGTGAGGTGGGGCCCCCAGGCTTACTGGACCCCAGACTTGGCCTGCTTCCATCTGTGACGGGACACCCAAGTGTCACCCCTCCCACTGGGCTGGGAGCTGCACACCACAGGCACTCTGAAATGAATGTGAGAAGCTCAACCCACCCACTGCATCCCATCCCAAGTCAGGTATAGCCCTGCTGCTCTTACCAGCGTGGGCCTGTAGCCTCTCAAAGACAAGCTTCCCCTTTCCCAAGGGGCAGGGATTGGGGGAGCTACATCTGCCTGGAGCCCTGGCTCATCTGGCAGATAACCTCTTCCCCAGACCCAAGCCTCCAGCTAGAAGCAAACCCTAACAAATCAGATCACCCTGCTCATTGACACACCCATTTCCATGAGCAATTTTTCTTGCCTGTAAACCTCTTCTTTTACGTGGTGATGAAATGAAATTGTGATTGATTTTCTTTGTCTGGGTGTCATGGCGCATTTAGCACCCTGTAACCCCAAAGGATGAAGGTGCTACCTCCTGAGGATGCTTCTGAGGACTCGGCTTGGAGCAGGGACTGCCCAGTGCTCCTTCAGATGAGGCAGGGAGATGGCACAGGCCTTGGATCCATCGCTGATATGCTGGGCAACCTTGGACAGGGTCCCTAAATTCCCAGACATTCATCTGGAAAATAGAGAGGGAGACCCAGCGTGTTGGTGGGGGGAAACATGACAGGGAGTTGGAGAGAGCAGAAGCCCCAAGGGGAGACCCCAGGAGAAGAAGGGAACTCACATGTTCTGAACTTGCCAAGTGCCAGGCCTGGGTACAGCAGCCGTGCACACACCTCACTGCAGAGAAGCAGCAATGCCAGAAAAAGAATCAGTTGGAGATGGGGATAAAGGTCTGCTTGCCTCCCAGGTTCACTGTAACTGTCTCCAGAACCAGGGGAGATTAATGATAAAAGGGGATTGGAGGGAGAAGCTGCCCTAGGAGATGGCAACAGCCCTCAGAGATCAGAAGGGAGGGGCAGGGCTCAGCCACAGAGAGGCCCAGTCCTCCCGTCACCTGCTCATATGGTTGGTAATCAGTACAAGACCCTCTAGAATAGGGTTCACATCCCCAATCTACAGGTGAGATCACTGAGGCTCAGTACAGCAAAATCCCTGGCCAGTTAATGGGTATGATAGGCTGAAAGGTGGTTCCCCCAAAGATATTGATGCCACAATCCTCAGAACCTGTAAATGTGACCTTGTTTTTTTTTTAGTAAACCTTGCATCTTATTTATTTATTTTATTCATTTATTTATTTTTGGCTGCATTGGGTCTTCGTTGCTGCACGCGGGCTTTCTCTACTTGCGGCCAGCAGGGGCTACTCCTCGTTGCGGCGCGCGGGCTTCTCATTGCGGTGGCTTCTCTTGTTGTGGAGCACGGGCTCTAGGCGCACTGGTTTCAGTAGCTGTGGCACGTGGGCTCAGTAGTTCTGTCTCGCAGGCTAAGAGTGCAGGCTCAGTAGTTGTGGTGCACAGGCTTAGTTGCTTCACAGCATGTGGAGCTGGAGCAGGGCTCGAACCCGTGTCCCCTGCATTGATTGGCAGGCGGATTCTTATCCACTGCGCCACCAGGGAAGTCCCGTGACCTTGTTATTTAAAAATGTTTTTTCAGATGTGGTTAAATTAAGGACTCAGGATGAGGAGATTGTCCTGGATTGTCTGGGTGAGCCCTGAATTCCATCACGTGTCCTTATGAGAGAGAAGCAGAGGTGGACACACAGACAGAAAGCAATGTGACCGTGGAGATAGGGATTGGAGTGATGCAGCCACAAGCCAAGAAATGCCAGCAGCCACCAGAAGGTGGAAGAGGCAAGGACACGTTCTCCTCTAGTGTCTCTGGAGAGAACATGGCCCCACCAGGTTTCAGACTCCTGGCCTCTAGAATCGTGACAATAAATTTCTGTTGTTTTAAGACACCTCATCTGTGGTCATCTGATACGGCAGCCACAGGGAAGGAACAAATGACATTGGCTGAAGCTTTGCTCCTGGATAATTAAAAGGCAAGCACCTCAGAAGGAGAAAGACATTACTCTTCCCCTTCCCCTTTCTTCCTTCAGACCTGGAATGTAAACAGCAGGTCCAAAAGAGAGACTGCCATCTTGTGGCCTTGAGAAGCCAAGCAGGAGACTGACAGCCTCATCCCAGGATGGCAGAGCTGCCAGATGGCAGTGGTGGGCTTTTTCAACCCTGGACACACAAGACAGTTAAGCCCTCAACTAGTTAAACTACTGGAGTAAAGTTTTCAGTTATTCTTAACACAAATCCTAACTGATAACCACCAACCTGAAATAACAACTGCTGACATGATAATGTTTTTCTTTCTGTCCTTTTCTCTATTCAGGTATAATTTTTACATACAAGAAGACCAAGTATCATACCTGAAATTATTTTATTTTTTAGTGCTTGTTTATTGTCTGTCTCCCCCCTATAGAAGATAAGCCCCACAAGAAGGATAGAGTAATCTCATTATGATTTTATTCCCTGTATCCAGAACAATGTCTGGCATGTCTAGATGTTCAATAAATGTTAGTTAAGTCAATGAATTCATTAATGAGTGAAGGAACGTTTTAATGTGAGCCCTTCCCCTGGCCATGGAATTGTTTTCTGAAACCTTGAATTTTTTGCTGAATACAGCTCTCTCCCGTGCATCTATCATACTTTACTTAACCAGTCACTTGCTGGTGGACATTTTTTAACGCTACTGTAAAAATACTCTTACAAGCATTCCAGGACTTATGCAATTATTTTTTACGATAAATGCCTTAAAAGGTTATGCATAATTTAAATCTCTTAGTACATATTTCCAAAATTGCCTTCCAAAGCAGTTTTTAAAACCAATTAACATTTCCACGAGAAATTTATGACAGTGTTTCTCTACACCTCCACCAACATTAGGCATTATTCATTTCTAATGTTTTTTCATTCTGGTACATGACCAGTTATGTCTCGCAGTTGTTTTAATATTCATTCCTGATCACTGGGGTCACAGATTGTTCTTCCACCAGCTTGAAGCTTTTTGGCAGGTCTTTTCAGGCCCCAGGCTCCTGCGGGGGGATGGGGGGGTGGAGGGGTGGCCTTGAAGCCTGCATCTGCCATCATCTACTGGAGGTACGTGAACACAGACGGTGAAGGTGGGGTACCCTTGGCCAGTGTTCAAGGCCTTCCAGGAATTGTGGCGGAGGAAAGCCAAAGGCTAGACCCCTGGAGTCCCTGAGATTCCAGGACTGGAATCATGGAGCTGGGGCCTTTCTTTACTGGAAGCTGGGCCACTCCCCTGGTCCCCTGCTAAGGGCCATGGTGGGAAAGACACATGTTCTGATGTGAGACCCAGAGCCTGATGGTGGGAACTTGGGAAGCCACAGGTGGGGACAGGACTTGGGGGCTGGCAAGAGCCGAGGTAAGCTGATGCCAGGCCTAGAGAGACCTAGAAGGCTGTTAAGGACTTCTGAGAAGCCTAAGCAGAGTTAGAAGAAGGAGAAAGGGGTAGGTATTCCAGGAAGCATAAGCAAAGGCACCAAGCAGGTTCAAGAATGAGGTGTGCTCATGCCCAGATCAGCCCTGTCTTCAGGACCACATAGCTAGGCACAGCCTGGAGCAGAGACGCCCCCGTGCATATCCTCATGGCCACACTCTCCCTCAGTTGGTCACAAGCCCAGAAAAGCGCCAGGCCACAGCCCAGGCCAGCCTACTCCTTAAGGAAGGCCATCATGGAGGTTGTTAAAACATCTCCTGCCCCTTACCCTGCAACCCTGCAACACAGCACTATTACCCCATTTCACAGATACGGAGATTGTGCACCAACTGAAGAGCATTGTCTAGTACCTCCAGGCTGCACAGGGATAGAGAAAGAACCACAAGTGCCCCGAGGGTTGGGAGCCTCCTGAAGGAGGAGCCCCGGGCCAGGCAGAGAGAGGGCCACCTCCCTGCTCCCGTGCCCACCATGCCAGACCAGAGGGTATGGACCCAGGGACTCAGCGCCAAGCTTCCCAGGCTGGACCTACTGTCCTGAGCGGGGGCAGCCATGGTGCAATGCTGCCCCCTGCCGGCGGCCAGGGAACAGGCCCAGCTGCAACTGCGATGAGGCCCCCAAGAGACAGGACCTGGCTCTGGGCTATACGGTTGCCTTGACCTGGGTGGGGATTATTGGGGAAGCTGTGCTGGGCGGTAGCGAAGTCAGAAGCCAGAGAGATTCAGATCTCAGTGAAAATAACAATAACGGCCATCATTTACTATGAGCCAGGTACTGCTCTAATGCTTTGCATACATTGTTAACTCATTTTCTCCTAACTCACTTCTTAATAGGGGAGGCACGCTAATTATCCCCATTTTACAGAGGAGGAAACTGAGGTAGAAGGTTATGTAACTTGCTCAACTAGGAAGTGGCAGAGTGCCCCAACAAGGTCTCACTTTCTGCAATTTCTAGAGGCTAACCCGCATGTCTCAGCCACAGCTGCAGAAGAGCAGACAGGTGTCCTGTAACCCAATTATGAACCATTCTTTCTTTGGGCCACATGGAAGGACTGAGGCCCTGGATTTCACATGGGCCTGGGACTTCTCTGAGCCTTCCCATGGAGTTTAAAAGGCTGGAATCTCAGAAGACTCCAGAATTTAAGGGAATGACCTGAGTCATCCTTGTCCTAGGTAACCCAAGATCCAGATGGAAAAGAGCCCTGTGAGCCTTTGTGAAGAACACCTGTGTGCAGTGTCTGTCCTCCCAGCCGCAGACGGCTCTGGCCCTCCTATTCCCACCCTGATTTACTGCAAAAGTTTCAAGCACAGTCCTCTCCCAACCATATGTCAAATTATGACATCCTGCTTAAAACGCTTTACTACAACTCAACAACAACAAAACAAACAACTGGATTTAAAAATGGGCAAAGGGACAGGAATAAAGACACAGACCTACTAGAGAATGGACTTGAGGATATGGGGAGGGGGAAGGGTAAGCTGTGACAAAGCGAAAGAGAGGCATGGACATATATACACTACAAAGCCTAAGGTAGATAGCTAGTGGGAAGCAGCCGCATAGCACAGGGAGATCAGCTCAGTGCTTTATGACCACCTGGAGGGGTGGGATAGGGAGGGTGGGAGGGAGGGAGACGCCAGAGGGAAGGGATATGGGAACATATGTATATGTATAACTGATTCACTTTGTTATAAAGCAGAAACTAACACACCATTGTTAAGCAATTATACTCTAATA
Organism: Mesoplodon densirostris; assembly: GCF_025265405.1. Lineage (NCBI taxonomy): Eukaryota > Metazoa > Chordata > Mammalia > Artiodactyla > Ziphiidae > Mesoplodon > Mesoplodon densirostris. Next base: position 51,703,393 of record NC_082661.1, on the reverse strand, counting down.
AAGATGTAAAATAAATAAATAAATAAAAATAAAAACTAAAAAAAAAAAATGGGCAAAGGTTTTAAACAGATATTTCTTCAAAGAAGATATACAAATGCCCAGTAAAGATGTAAATAGATGCTCAACGTCTTTAGTTATTAGGGATATGCAAATCAAAATCATAATGAGGTACAACCTCACACCTACAAGGATCAAAATATTATTAAAAAAAAAGTGTTGGCGAAGATGTGAAGAAATTGGAACTTTTGTGTACCATTGGTGGGGACGTAAAATGGTACAGCCACTATGGAAAACGGTATAGCATATTCTCAAAAAAATTAAAAATAGTATTACCACACATGCAAAAATAAATTCTCTAACCCGCATGGTGATGGGTGTTAACTAGATTTATTGTTGTGATCATCTCTTAATATACACAAATATCAAACCATTATGTTGTACACCTGAAACTAATATAATGTTATATGTCAATTCTACCTCAATTTACAAAAAAACTAGCAATATATGGACTAAAAAAATTACATATGGTCTAGCAATTCTGCTTCTGGGTATATACCCAAAATAATTGAAAGCAGGATCTTAAAGAGATATTAGTATAGGCATCTTCACAGCATTCGCAATAGCCAAAAGGTGGAAGCTACCCAAGTGTCCATCAAAAGGTGAACAGATAGGGCTTCCCTGGTGGCGCAGTGGTTGAGAGTCTGCCTGCCGTTGCAGGGGACACGGGTTCGTGCCCCAGTCCAGGAGGATCCCACATGCCGTGGAGCGACTGGGCCCGTGAGCCATGGCCGCTGAGCCTGCACATCCAGAGCCTGTGCTCCGCAACGGGAGAGGCCACAACAATGAGAGGCCCATGTACCACAAAAAAAAAAAAGGTGAACAGATAAATAAAATGTGGTGTATACATACGAGGGAATATGATTCGGCCTTATAAAGGAAGGAAATTCTGACATATGCTACAACATGGATGAATCCTGAGGGCATAAACTGTATGAATAAAACAGCCCCAAAAAGACAAACACTCTATGACTCCTCTCCTATGAGGTCCCTAAAGTAGTTGGATTCATAGGGATGGAAGGTAGAACGGTGGTTGCCAGGGGCTGGGGGAGGGAGGATAGGTACAGAGTTTCAGTTAGGGAAGATTTTTAAAGTTCTAGGTAAGGAATTCCCTGGTGGTCCAGTGGTTAAGACTCAGTACATTCACTGCTGTGGGCCCAGCTTCAATCCCTGGTCAGGGAACTAAGATCCTGCAAGCTGTATGGTGCAGCCAAAAACAAAAAATTTTAAAGTTCTGGGTAAATGTACAGTTCTGTGATGTCTGTTTTACTCAACATTTATTCAAAAATTAATTTTGTTTAACTTTTTACTTTTAATCATATAAAATGCTGTTTAATGTAGATAAATATGAAACATAATAGAATTATCTAAATAGTATTTCAGTCTAGTATATATAGGTAACTAAAAATCCTGCTAAGTTATATATTTCTTACCACTAATAAACATAATAGATGCATCCTTTTTCTGTCTTTATTTATTTATTTTATTGGAGTATAGTTGATTTACAATGTGTTAGTTTCACGTGTGCAGCAGTGATTCAGTTACACATATACATATATATCTTTTTCAGATTATTTTCCATTATAGGTTATTACAAGATATTGAGTCTAGTTCCCTGTGCTATAAGGTAGGTCCTTGTTGATTAGTTATTTTATATATAGCAGTGTGTATAAATTAATCCCAAACTCCTAATTTATCCCTCCCACCCCCCATCCCCTTTGGTAACCATAAGTTTTTTTTCTACGTTTGTGAGTAATAGCAACGTGTTTTTAAAGCTCTGGAGCTGGATGGTTGAACAACAGTGTGAGTATATTTAATGCCATTAAATATACTCACTTAAAAATGGTTAAGATGGTAAATTTTACGTTATGTGTATCACAATTAAAGATTAAAATTAAAATTAATTAAATTAAACAAATCCTCTTCTGGCCCCTCTGACTGGTAAGCAAAGGTCAGACTCCTCCAGCTGCATTGAACATCCGCAGGACTGGCGCCCAGTAACGACTCCTGCCCTGGGGACTACACCAACCCTCAGGGCTGCAGTACTGACAGAGTTAGTGGGAGGGGAGGTAGATAAGCCTCTGACAGCATCGGCTTTTAGGGGAAGCCCCGCCCTGGCTCTGGCTTGCTTTCTCCTTCTCTAAATTCCACTTGGAAAACCAGAAGGGAGAGGCTCTGGGAGCTCCGCAGGGCCTCTTCCCCTGGGGTCACCGTGGGGTGACAGAGACCTCTGGGCTCACCTGCAAGCTGGTGGTAGGAGTCTCCAGGCTAACCACCTGAGGTTGCCTGGGGTCCCAGCCTCCTGCCACTTCCCCTAGCGAGTACTGGGGCCCAGCAGGCTAGACTGACAACTCCTGGGGACCAAGGCAAGCACCATCGGGGAGGAACTGAGGGCCCAGGGAGGAGCAACCTCCAGTCTGTGAAGTAAAACCTGCAGGGGGAGTCACCCAGGTAAAGAGCTCTGTGGGGCCCCAGCCTGGGGCTTTTGAAGGCTGGGGAGGAGTTTCTTGGAAGAAGAGACAGAGGCCAGTGTGGCTGGACTGAGCGGAACAAGCAAGGTGGGATGCTGGCAGGAGGAGGGGCGTGAGGTCTGGCTGAGGACTGGGGCTTTTCCCCAAATAGCCGCTGAGAGATTTCCTGTTTGTTAGCAGAATGACAGGAACAGACTTGTCTTTAAAGATCTCTCTCTTGAATCAGAGGAAGTAGGAAATGGAAGCAAAGAACAGGAATCAGGGACAGTGTCAGCGGAGGCCTGGACTAGGGGAAGGGAGGGAGATGCAGAGAGGGAATAATGCATTTTGGAGTTGGGATCCAGGGACAGGGGATGAGCTGACTGCATGTGGGGGTGAGGAGGAAAGAGGGAGCAGACAGAGCCCCAGGGTTCTGGTCTGAGCAGGTGGGGAGATGGAGCTGCTGATGCATGGACATGGCGGAGGGGGTGGGAAGAGAGTCCCAAAAGGCAGTTTGGGGCCAATTAACACTTAGACCCTTATAAGATTAGATCAACTCTGATCTACTTTCCTAATGAAATCACTGGGAGAAACTGCTTCCCTGGGGATTTTGAGCAAGGCTGAACATCTTCTAACTCCAGGTGACTAAAAATTCTCTTGTTCCTAGTGAAGTGGACTGTTTATACTGGGGTTGGGCCTGGATATCATGTTCCAGCCAGCCTCAGTCTTGGAGAGAGGCATTCAAGGACAGGAACATAAAGGCAGCAGCAAATGAGATTGTCAGGTCTACCTGGTGATGGCAGCCCTTCATCTGCCAGTCTGTCCCTGGGCCACTACGTGTCCAGCCAGAGAAGCCGAGCCTGCCAAGCTGTGTGCCCCATGAAGGTGTCCGTCTCTCTGCTGCCAGCACTGTGGTGATGAGTGTGGACAGTGCAGCCAGACTGTCTGGGTCTGTCATCCCAGCTCCAGGTCCTGCTCCCTGTATGGCTTTGTGTCACAGTGTTACCACGGCCCAGGCCAAGGCTGGAACCCCTCTCCTCGGGTCTACTCTGGAACTTAGAAACCGTTAAGACCTTAGGAAGTTCTTGCCCATCCCTCCCTACGTGGGGGCAGTATTCTTCTGGCCTCCAGAGAGTGAGCACTGGCACACGCGCACGCACACACACACACACACACATAGACGTGCACAGTGACATTAAACAAGGTCTTATGGGGGTGGGATCAGAAGAGGAACAGACATGGGAGAGGTAACAAGAGGAGGAAAAAGGGATTGGGGGCACGGCCTACATGTGACACCACTCCCACATTTTTTTTTTTTTTTTTTTTTTTGCGGTAAGCGGGCCTCTCACTGCTGTGGCCTCTCCCGTTGCGGAGCACAGGCTCCGGACGCGCAGGCCCAGCGGCCATGGCTCACGGACCCAGCCGCTCTGCGGCATGTGGGATCTTCCCGGACCGGGGCACGAACCCGTGTCCCCTGCATCGGCAGGCAGACTCTCAACCACTGCGCCACCAGGGAAGCCCCACTCCCACATTTTTGAGTTCTTTTCCCACTCATACTTGAGGACATCCCGAGAAGAACATGCTAGAATCATTCCCACAGTGTAGATGGGAGACAGATAGGCCTTGAGAGACACAATGCCTTATCCAGGATGGAGAACAGGTACGAATGAGGAGACGAGTCTGGAGCCCAGGTCTGTCTCCTGAAAGCTGCCCATAGACCCCCACCCCCGGGGGCTGTGGAGAGGGCTGCGGGTGTGACTGTGTGAGATATGGGCTTGTGTGGAGAAGAGGGTGAACATTCCGCCACCCAGAGTGCTGTGTGGAGAGCTATTGTCTGGGGAGGGGACTCAAGTAAGGGGGCCCCCGGGAGTGAAATCACTTCCTTGACAACAAACTCCAACAGAGCTCGGAAGCCTTTAACCAGGCACCTGCTTTCTAGTGACAGCCCCAGCTCATAGAGAAAGATGTTCTCCTGCTGTGGGCTTCCCGGGGCTTCTGCTTCAGGAAACCCTGGAGTGAGAGGTTTTTCAGATGCTGTAGACGTTGGTTCAATCCTCAAAACCAACACCTCTGGTCATTTACCAGGAGGTCACCTAAGGTAACATAAGGTGGCCTAGAGCAGGTCAATCCAGGCCCAGCCACCTCTGGGAGCCCACCCTGAGCAGGTCCACATCCCTTCATCTCCATGTGGAGGAAGGGGGACTTGATGGGAGGGTCCCCCCTGGGCAGGAACTGGTTGGTGTACACTTGGTAACTTGGTGGTCCTGTCATGGTCACACCCGAGGACAGGGCTGGCATGGGGGAAAGAGGATTCCTGAGGTGCCGATGTGAGTCCAAGGCCCTCAGCTTGTCAGCTTTTTTTCTATCCTTGGTGGAGGTCTGTGCAGAGTGGTAGGTGTGTGTATGGGGTGCAGGTGTCTGGTGGGTCTGAGAACCAGCACAGACAGCTGGACAAGGCTCTGAGGCTTTCTGCCTGGCTGCTGGGCACTGATTTCTCAGGGCTCCACACAGGAGATCGGACAGGAGCCGGTCCATGGAGCCCCCTGTTCCATCTCCCTGCAGGAGGGGCGGGTGCCCCACACCAGCAACAGAGCCCAGGGCAGGCTCAGGGTGAGTGCCAGAGAGGAGACTCCACACCCAGGAAGCCCCGGGTCCCAGAGCCACCCTGGTCCTCCCCTGGGCTCTCTCCTAGAGCCCTGCTCCCAGAGAAATCTGGACCCCATCTCCTCTCCTACCTGCCCTACTGCCCAGTCCCTGCTTTGTCCAGATGCAAAGTCATTGTCCACATATTTGTAGGAATCTCAGAAAGACTGATAGCATCTACTTCATGTTAAGTCAAGGACGTTTCTGCCTTTTTCTGCAGATTTTCCTGTTTTAACTCCATCCCCAGGTGTCCCTGTTTGCCTGACAATCCTGATCCCTCCCACCCTGGGATCAGCCTCTGTGTTCTCATCCCTAGAATGGCATATTTTTATAACAATCACAGGGATGATGCACTTAATACAGGAAGGAGCTCTCAATACTGTGCTACAAACTGCCCTGAGATCCTAATACATTTGATCATTGCCCACGACCAATTCTACTGGTGACTGCAGAACCTTTATTCTGCTGAGGGCACTCCTGCCCCATCTCCTGTCACGAGTCCCTGAGGCTTGGGGATTTGGTCTCAGCTCCAGCCCCAGCCCTCCTGGTGGTCCGTGGTGCTTCCTCTGACTCGTGTCTCTACTCCGTTCCACCCCAGGGGGAAATGTGTCCACAGGGGACAGGAATGGGATTCTCATGGTGTGGAGTGTCCAGGCAGGCAGGCTGGAGAAGATGGTGGGCAACCTGGTGCCTGCCTTCCTGGACAGCAACCCCTCCGACCTCCCCACCTTTCTGGGCACCTACAGAGCCCTTGCAACCACCCAGCAGGTGCTGGACCTTCTGCCCCTCCTGGGACATTGGTGACTCGGCCACCTACTAGCTGTGAGATGTGGGAATGTCACTACACCTCTCTGAGCCTCATTTGCCCCTCTGCACACTAGAGTAAAGAGAGGACCAGCCCCCTAGGGTGACTGTAGAGACTAAGTGGGTCCTTCATGGAAAGTCCTTTCTGGGGACCTGGCCCCATGGAAAGGTCTGCCGGAGGGGCTGTGGTTGTGCTACGTTGTCACTGATCTCCTCCCCATGAGGGAGCCTCTACCTTATTTGCCACTGTGCCTGTGGCCTTGGCTGAACTGTTTTCCCATTTGAATGTTGATGTGTGATTCAATTTGGAGTGAGAACAGAGATCTCTGGGGGCGAGCAGTGGGGCCCAGGACACTCAGATGTGTGTGATGAGGCTGATTGGGCTCATTCATTCTTCAAATATAGAGGAAGGCCCACTAGGTGCAGGCAGTTTTCTAGGAACAACTATCATTTAATGCATCAAGCAGACAGCAGCCCTTCCCTCCAGAGCTTCCATTCTCCCTGGGGTCACACTGTCACACTGACCATCACATCCAGGTGTCCTCAGCACAGTCCATGTGACGCCTTCCTGGCCTCCTCTAGGTACCGAGGCATCTCCCCTTACTCTGATGAGGACAGCGGACACCTGCACCAACTGAAAATGTGAGTGGGCTTTGATTCAAGACGGAGGGACTCCATTCCCCAGAGAGCTGCAGAGAGATGTAGGGTCTGTGGATGGGCAGGAGCTGGCAGAACTTGGATCCCACACATTGCAAGGTGGAAGGAAAGGCCAGGCCTCTGACTCTGCTGCCCACCTGACTACTCCCAGGGCCGTGTCCTCCATCCTGGGCCCCTGGCTACACCATTACCGTGAGGATTTTCACCAGCCCCCAGAATTTCCCTGCCTGAAGATGCTATTGGCTTACCTAGAGCTCAGCATGCCTGGCTCAGACCTAGAGCACCGTGCCCACCTCCTTCTGGCACAGCTGGAGCACCCGGAGCCCACTGAGGTAGAGAGTGATGGTGAGGAGGACTCAGGGTGGGTGATGGAAACCAGTGGGGAGGGGGAGTGGCTGGGCCACACAAAATAGAGGCTTCAGAGGCTAGAACTGGGCCAGGAGCAATGAGGAGGCTCAGATCACTACTCTCCTGGACTGCAGTCCTGGAAGACTTCCTGGGGGTGGCATGTTGGACTGAGACTTCATTCATTAGCCATGAGAAGTTTCTTGTCTTTGGGAGGCCTGTGGAAAAGCAATCCTACTGATGATATTTTCTCTTCTTGGAGCTACAGCACAGGCTCCAAAACAAGCTCTGGAAACACCTTGAGACCTAGAGCGACCTGCACCTCTGCTGCCCGCTACAGCTCCAGAGCCAGAGCAAACTCAAGCCACAGCTCTCATTTAAGTTCAAAGACAAGATCGCGTGAGGATGCCAGCTCCAATTCCACAACCAGGGCATGCTTATGCCCTAGCTCTCATTTCATCTCAAAAGGGAGAAAAAGCATCTACACAGGCTCCAATTCCTGACCCAGAGAAGTTTCCAGCAACAGCTCTCCTCCCATCTTCAGAGCCTGAATCATCACAGAAACCTGTCCTAGTGCTTCCTCTACAACTTCAGCCAGTTTCCTCAACAGCCTCAGTCCAGAGCTGAAGCCACCTCAGTGAGGGCACTGCCCCTGGCTCTGGAGCCCATCGTGCTTTGGCACCAGCTGTGGCCCCGGAGTGTATCCGGCTCCAGTTCTGGATTAGAGACCACAGCAGACCCAGTTCTTCTAGTTACTCAGGTGCTAGGGCCAGTTCCTCCCTTAAGGTCCCTGGAGTTGCTGCCAGCTCAGTCCCTAGCACAAGCACATGCAGAGCCTTCAGGGCTGAATTAGGAGCTGCCCCAGTGCCTACAGCAGCACTGGAGCCTTCCTTCCCCTCCCCTCTAATTCCATTTTCTTTAATATTTGGGGGGTTTATTACAGATACTAAATTGTTTATTCTATGATATAAAGTTCACTTAAAATTTAATTCTTTGATTATTTTAAATTGTACATGTAAGTGGCACTAAGTACATTCCCAATGTTACATAACCCCCTCTAATGTCTATTCCAGAACATTTCATCGAAGGGAAATGCTGTATGTATTACTCACTCCTCATTCCCCTCACCTTCAGCGCTGGGGCGTCCCAATATTCCTTATATCTCTGGATTTACCAATCCCTGATTTTTCATAGCAGTAACATGTAACTTGTGGCCTGTTGTGTCCGGCCAAGTATGTATGAGGAGACTGATTAAAGTTTGATTCTGGGTTACATAAAAAATGTTAAAATTTTAAGGTGGCCACTGAGTTAAGAGGCATGATTTTGGATGTGTTTGATCCAGGGGAATTTCTGAGTGGAGCTTGTGTGAAGAGAAAAGGTTTTAACAAAACATAGCAGGTGCTCAAGGAAGCTTCAGGAAAGTCAGAGTCTCAGTCCAGGGAGCTCAGGACTGAGCACAGGCCCCACCCACCCCTCAGGCTCCTCCAGCAGTGATCCACCGCCCACCCCTGGTCCAGCCCCCAGGGCTGGCATCCCTCCCATTCAGCTTCTGCACAGGAAGGGGCTCTGTCTTTTCCCCAAAACCACAAATGGGTTGGGGCATTATGGGCCACCTTGTCCATCAAAGTCAAGTCAGGGGCCCTGTTTGGGAAAAGCATCTTAGGAACTTGTTTGGAAACAAGCAATTTCTTTTTAAATTAATTTATTGATCTTTGCGTTGGGTCCTCGTTGTTGCGCACGGGTTTTCTCTAGTTATGGTGAGCAGGGGCTACTCTTCGTTGCGGTGCTCGGGCTTCTCATTGCGGTGGCTTCTCTTGTAGCGGAGCACAGGATCTAGGCACACGGGCTTCAGTAGTTGTGGCACGCGGGCTCAGGAGTTGTGACTCGCAGGCTTAGTTGCTCCGCGGCATGTGAGATCTTCCCGGAACAGGGCTCAAACCCCTGTCCCCTGCATTGGCAGGTGGATTCTTAACCACTGTGCCACCAGGGAAGTCCACAGTGATTTTTAGAAGGTGGCTGCTCTAATCTACAGACCCTAGACTTCAGCTGCAACGCTGAACCCTACTCACTTCAGACTGGCCCCCCTCACAATCCGAATTGGCTCTGGCCAATCTATCCTGTTACTCTTTGTCCTGAATGCAGTGGTTTTTGTATACTGACAGACTCCTCGGTTTGTCTCAAGTTGGAAGTCAAGGAGAGATTCTGTTAGCAACCAAGGACCTGTGTTCAGTCCTGAATGGCAGGTTTTTTCTCCAATTCCAGGGCTTGTCCCAAAACTGTGCTCCTAAGTGTATAGTTATACCACCCCTTAGATTGTCTAACTGTTGAGTATATTGTACAGTGTTAAATACATTGCACCCTTAAAGCTTTATTATCCATTTATCTTTCAAAAATCTGAACATATGGCCAGCATATACCTGAGCTCATTTTTGGTGAAATTTAAATGTCAGTAAAATAGTATACCCATTAAAAAAAAAAAGTAAAGTCAGGGGGAGTCCTACGGTCTGAGTTATTGAGTGAGTCCATGGTAAGCGACCTTTCTTTTCTCCGCCCAGAAATGGAGCCCCCCTAAAGCAGAGAACAAAAGTCCTCACAGGGAGGAAATTCTAAGCTCTCCTTTGAGGAGGAAAGACTGAAGCCCCTGATTAAACTTGGAGTAGATGAAGCAAAGATCAGAGGACCAAAGGGAAGGGCTGCCTGGGCTGAGGCTCTACTATAATGGTTAGGAGCACAGGCTCTGTGTTGGTTTGCAGGAAGTGGCTGGGAATCATCCCATCAAAGTCTCCAAATTCACCTCCAGAGAACATCTTCACTAAAGAACCCAAAATATCACTTGATCACCTGGAGTCTGGGGAAGCTTGAGATGCTGTCTAGCTCGTGAGCAAGGAGAAGGGTTGAGGACAGGGTGTCCCACAGAGTTCAGGGTAGTGCAGGTTGTCTGCCTTAGCAAGGAGGGCCCACTATCATTGGATGCCCATATTTCACTAATATAACAGAAAAACCAGAATACCACAGGCACAGGCAAGAGGGAGATTTCTTCCTTTCTCATAAATGTAAACTGTTCATACTGACCCTCAACTGCACACCTTAGTAGTCAGCCCATATTTTTCTGCCCCAGCATTTTTAGCTGGTGTCCAACCTCAAGGCTGCCTGTCTTTTGGTACAAAGTGGTTGCTGGAGCACCAGCCTTGACCAGCCACCAAGTCTTCATTTCTGAGGCAAGAAGGAGGAAAATGAAGGGCAAAAGGGCCAATCCAGCTGTGTCTGCTCTATCTAAACAGCCTCCCACAAGTCCACATAATCCTTCTGCTCACTTCTAATCTGCCTGAGGTTCATCTGGCTGCTTTCAGCTGCAAGAGAGGTTAGGAACTCGAGTGTTGAGTTTGGCCAATTTCCGCCCTCAATTAGACTATTTTTCTCTTCTTAAGGAAAATATAATGAAAATCACATGGTGACGGCCAGGGCTCTTTCCCTACAATAAACACCAGGATGAAAGGGAAGGAGATGGAGTGATTTTCAGATGAATTAGACATTCATTTCCCCACCATGGACTCTTTCCCTGGTGTCTTTTTATTCCCAGAGAAATTAGAAACATGGTTCCTTACCAGGATATTTGAGTGGGAAAGATTCTTTCAATTCCTAGGCAGGTGACTGGATCCACTGAGTAGCTTCTTTCTGCCTGTACCTTGTAAGTAGCTCTGAGAACACCTTCTGTTCTCTAATGAGGTGGGCAGAATAGGAGGGTGGTGGAGGCTTTTGGGCAAGTGTTCCAAAAGTTGCATCAAAATTGAATTGCTGGGACTTCCCTCATGGCACAGTGGTTAAGAATCTACCTGCCAATGCAGGGGACACAGTTTCGAGCTCCGGTCTGGGAAGATCCCACATACCACAGAGCAACTAAGCCCATGAGCTACAACTACTGAACCCGTGAGCCACAACTACTGAACCCGTGTGTCACAACTACTGAAGCCTGCATGCCTAGAGCCTGTGCTCCACAACAAGAGAAGCCACTGCAGTGAGAAGCCCGTTCACTGCAATGAAGAGTAGCCCTTGCTCGCTGCAACTAGAGAAAAACCCGCACACCACAACGAAGACCCAATGCAGCCAAAAATATAAATAATACATTAAAAAAAATTGAATTGCTGTCTTCAAGGAATACACTGATTGGAAACAAGCCTTTTGGTATTAAGAACACTTGCCCTGGGACTTCCCTGGTGGCACAGTGTTAAGTATCTACCTGCCAATGCAGGGGACACAGGTTCCATCCCTGGTCCGAGAAGATCCCACATGCCATGGAACAACCAAGCCCGTGCACCACAACTACTGAGCCTGTGGTCTAGAGCCCACGAGCCACAACTACTGAAGCCCACAAGCCACAAATACTGAAGCCTGCGCTCCTAGAGCCTGTGCTCCACAACAGGAGAAGCCACCGCAATGAGAGGCCTGCACATCGCAACGAAGAGTGGTCCCCGCTCACTGCAACTAGAGAAAGCCACGCACAACCATAAATAAATAAATAAAATTTAAAAAAAGACTTGTACTATCATGGAGAGTATTAATAGTAAAAATAATATACACCATATAAAATTCCATGTGGTCAAATGTATTATTGATTTAAGATTGATGGAAGAAAAAGATCATTTTGAAGTTTTTTGATATCAATATTTGACTCAGATCAGTTGACCAAATACAAATAATGATCACTAAAGAAATCTTACAACGGGAGCACTTATAGTCAGTCATTAAGATGTGACGTGAACAAAAAACCTGTTGTTTATTTTTTAAAAATTGATCCCAACTAAAATACTTTTAGTTAATTGAAAATAAACATAGATAAACTATAAATAATTTACTGTGCTATATTTTCAAAACAGGATCAAAACAGTTAAAATGTCTGTTTGAAATTTCCCCTGTAAAATACTTTTTCAATGCTACTTTTCAAATACTGTTATAATTCTGATTGCAACGTTTATTAAGGTCAGAATAAAAAATTCTGAGGAATCAACGTTCTCTGAGGTCAAATGACTGGGTCAGAAGAGCAGGGTTAATTTAGAGGATGAAACTAGAAAGGCAAAATTGAGTTTTGTCATTTTTTTATTTTATTATTTTTTTTAAATAGTTATTTATTTATTTATGGCTGTGTTGGGTCTTCATTGCTGTACGTGGGCTTTCTCTAGTTGCAGTGATCAGGAGCCACTCTTGGTTGTGCTGTGCGGGCCTCTCATTGCAGTGGCTTCTCATGTTGCGGAGCACAAGCTCTAGGTGCACAGGCTTCAGTCGTGTGGCTCGCGGGCTCAGTAGTTGTGGCTTGCGGGCTCTAGAACGCAGGCTCAGTAGTTGTGGCACACGGCTTAGTTGCTCCGCGGCATGTGGGATCTTCCCCAGCCAGGGCTCAAACCCATGTCCCCTGCATTGGCAGGCAGATTCTTAACCCCTGCGCCACCAGGGAAGTCCCTGTCATTTTTTTTTTTTAATGTAAGTTTATTTATTTATTTATTTATGGCTGCGTTGGGTCTTTGTTGCTGCGCAGGCTTTCCCTAGTTGAGGCAAGCAGGGGCCACTCTTCACTGTGCTGTGCGGGCCTCTCACGGCCATGGCCTCTCTTGTTGTGGAGCATGGACTCTAGGCCTGTGGGCTTCAGCAGCCGTGGCACACAGGCTCAGCAGTTGTGGCTCACAGGCTCTAGAGCGCAGGCTCAGTAGTTGTGGCACACGGGCCCGGTGGCTCTGCGGCATGTGGGATCTTCCAGACCAGGGATCGAACCCATGTCCCCTGCATTGGCAGGCGGACTCCTAACCACTGTGCCACCAGGGAAATCCTGTCCCTGTCATTTTAAATGTACTTGATTGATGCCTATTTAAGTTGATGCTATGATGAAAATTTTTGTGTGTATATTAGTTTATGCTGAATTACCAAACAACTCCCCAAATTTCAGCAGCACATCACTCCATATTTCACACATCACAGTTCACATTGGGGAGACCGCACTCCTTCACATGGTCAATCAGGAACCCAGAGTCTTCCATCCTGGGCCTCCTCCATCCCTAGGACCTCATCCCCATCTGCATCCATCAGCAGAAGGGGCAAGAACATGGAGAAATGCATGTGGGAGGTGATAATGGGCCAGGTCCCTAAGGACACACGTCCCTCTCCTGCTCCATTGGTAAGGACATGGTCCTATGGCTACAAAGGAGGGTGGAAAATCTTCCAGCTGTGCACCCCAAGGAGGGGAATAGATTTTCATGGACAATTCACATTGCCAGCAACAGCAAGTAATTCACTGAGATTTATTGTGTTTTCAAATTACTATTGAGTATTTACCATATGCAAAGCACTGTGCTGCGAGTGGCCTGAGAACTGATTGAACATCATCTTGGACTGAGAGAAGCTCTGAATCCACAGGAGAAATGACATGGAATTGAAGATCTGCCATCCAAGGGGAAAAGGATAAAGAGAATGTTCTCTGGAAGTTCAGGGAATGATTCTAGATTTATAAACTGCCTGGAGATGATAGGATTTGGACTCCACTTGCAGAGAAGAACAAGATACGGTTGTGGAGGAAGCAGGAGCTATAGAAGCAGGTCCTTTAAGTACAAGGTATCATAAAGAATATCATGCAGCCATTAAATTCGTATTTTCTAAAACTTTAAATGGACAGAATAATTATTCATATTAAGTGAAAAAGTGACCAGTAATATAAGGTAATCCTTTTCTTTTTAACTCTATATAAGTTTGGATGAATTTATACAGATACATCAAGTGACAGTCTCCAATTTTTTAAAACGTTTTATTGTTAATATAAACAGAAAAGTGCCATAAACTTCTTTGGTTGGATAGACTAATTTCTCCTCATCTGGCACGCAGCGCTGGGCTGCAGACAAGTGAACGCCAGCACGTTCCCACCTTCTCCCTGCAGGTCCCATGAGGCAACGACCTCCTCTCTATTCTCTGCTGTGGACCCTGGGCCTGACACAGGGGCTCAGTCAACACTCTCTGAAATACTGCACTTGGGAAGTGGCCTATTGTGTCGTAGTCAAGACAATGACTTTCACTAGAAGGCTCCCCCAAAACTTTGAGTCTTACAGAATGTGGTTTGCTCTAACAACAAGACTGTGAATTTTGCAAGTTGTATGTTGGTTTCTTTTGCTGATGGAATCTTGGAGCCCTGCAGCAGTCATGCCATATCTCATATGGCCACCAGAGGGCAGTGTGCTTATGACAAACACTGCTCCCATTCAAAAGGGGTCCTTTCCAAGTTAGCCTTCATCAGAACGTTTTATAAAGTTACAGGATTTCTTTAAAGTATATTCATTTTCTTTTCTTCTTTAAACTCATTTTGAAGTTAATGAAAATCCACTGCAAATAACAAATGTAAGGTGACCAACTGACTGGGAGTTGTCCCTTACCACGCGTAAAGACATGTAAAATTATGTGTCCAACCCCCTATCTCTGTCCTTTGTTTCTTCCTCTCTCCCTCCATTCTCTATAAACATCCATCTGTGTAAAACATCTTTTGACAATCTATGTAACGTATTAGAGATATTTTTCAGTCATGTTGCCTCTTTTTTGTGATATGAATCTTTGGGGGGCAAGCGGTCTGTTCATAAGACAGTGGAAATGTCCCCGAATCCCTAGGAGATGATGTGAAGGTGGGAAGTCGGTCTCAGTGGGAGTCGGTAAAGTGGGAGATCTGTTCAGCATAGCCAAGGTCGGCTCCACACTGTCTCCTAGCCCCAAAGCACTGAGTAAGCTTTCCCCTGTGGAACTTTGCTAAAATCCTGTATATCCTGAAGAAGCATCATGGCCAGAATAATGAAAAATGGTTATAATAATGTGGGAGAGAGATAAGGTTATGTATTTTCAGTTCTTACCTTTATGTCTCAGATTCATTTGTGAGTTAACTTTTATAAATGGTGTTTGCAGAGGTCCAGCCTCATTCCTCTACACATGGATGGATGCCACATTCTCCCAGCACCCTTTGTGGAAAAGTCGGTCTTTTCCCCTTGAATGATCTTGCCACTCTTGTCAAAAATCATTTGACCATATATGTGAGGGTTTGCTTCTGGGCTCTGAATTCTATTCCATTGATTGATAATTCTGTCTTTATGCCAGTACCAAGCTCTTTTGATTATTGTAGTTTTGTAGTAAATTTTGAAATTAGGAAGTTTGTGTCCTTCCACATTATTTTTCTTGCTCAAAATTGTTTGACTGTTTAGGGGTCTATTTGGTGTAAAGTGAATTTTAGGATGGGGTTTTCAGTGTAGGATGGGGTTTTCGACTTAGAATGGGGTTTTGATAGGGGTTGCATTGGAATTGTAAATTGAAATGGGTAATATTGAGATCTTAGCAGTGATAAGTCTTCCTATCCATGAAAATGGGATTTGTGTTATTTACTCTCTTTCCAAAAGTTTGGCAAGTTTCATTGTGAAAGTCTTCGCCTCCATGGTCAGGTAAATTACTAAGTAATTTATTCTTTCTGATTTTATTGTAAATAAAATCGTTTTCTTAATTTCCTTTTCAGGTTGATCATATTAATATACAGAATTGCAAATGATTTTTAATGTTGACTTTGTATCCTGTTACTTTGCTGAATTCACTTATTAGTTCTAATATCATTTTTGTGGCATCCTTAAGATTTCTACATATGAGATCACGTTCTGTGGGAACAGGGCTAATACTACTTCCTCCTTTCAACTTTGGATGTCAGTGATTAATTCCTTCACTCACTTATTTATTGATCTGTCTTTCCTAACTGCTGTGGCTAAAACTACCCCTACTATGTTGCTTCTTTTGTGGGAAAACCCAGCATGCTTACATGCTTCCTGATGCCAAAGGAAAAGTTTTCAGTTTTTCACAATTGAGTATTATGATAGCTGCAGGTTTTACACACATGGCACTGATTATGTGGTGGTAATTATCTTCAAATCTAGTGTGTTGAGTGTTTTTTATCATGAAAGTGTGTTGAATTTTTTCAGCTGCTTTTTCTGCATTCAGATGATGCTGTTTTTTCCCTTCTTTCCATTAATGTGGTTCATTACACCAATGCATTTCCTAGGTTGAAGCATCCTTGCATTCCAGGAATAAATGCACTTGTTCTTATTATATGAATAGATATAAATTATTACTCATGTCAGTAGATATATGTGCGCTCCCAGCCTCAGCTCAGGCTTCCTGAACCCTGGAAGGGGGGCAGGCGATGGCTAGGACACAACACTGAACCACAGAGGTTTATGACTCTGATTGGTCCTAATGACTGTTTTTACTAACGTATGACTGTTGTTTCACACACTCGATGACTGTCTGACTTAGACCTGCACTCACCCATCTCCGGCCTCTGTGTCTCTCACACTTCACTCCTTCCTTCTGGATTTCACTCACTTCTTCCTTAAATACACCTTCCTCACTCTCAGTGAGAGCCTGAGAGAGGCAAACTCTCTTAGTCTTTTTTATCTGAAAAGGTTCTTATTTTGCTTTATTCTTGAGTGCTAGTTTAGAATGAAATCTGTACAGACGTTTCTGTGACATTTCCCTTGGCCTCTGAAGATGTCGTTCCCTTGTGTTCACCCTTAATTGTGACTGCTGACTGGTCTGCTGTTTGGTCTCACTGTTGTCTACCTTCCCTCCTCTGTGATAATCTCTTCAATTGTCTTTAATATTCTACAGTCCATTACTGTAGGGCAAGGTTCGAGTTTATTTTTATTTTTCCTGCTCGGGACTGGAATCTGGAGATCCATCTTTACCAAAATTCTAAAAACTTCAAATCCTGTCTCTTCACGACTCATTCCATTTCTCATCCTATAATTCCATGTACATTAGACTCTCTCTATATATGTATCTAATGTGCCTCATTGTACTTGCCCTCTTTTTCTTTTCCATCACTTTATCTCCTGTAACATGCTGGGTCACTGGTTCTCTCTTCAACCCTGGTTAATCTGCTGTCTAATCCACCCAGTAGAGTTCTAATTTCCATGGCACTGTGTTTTAAGTTTTAGAATTGTTTTTATCTTGTTTTGTTTTTCTAATTTTCCTGTTATGTTTTCATAGTATCTTATTCATTTATGGTTCCAATACGATTTTTTAGGCCTTTAACCAATGTACAGAAATTTCTGTTGTTTAATTGTTTAATCAAGTTATTCTATTTCATGAAGGTTTTGGGGTTCTAATCCTCCCATTTGTAGCGTCTGCTGCCTCTTGTTCATGGTGAGATCAGGGCGTGTTTTGGTGATAGTGGATCCTTGCTGGCTTGGGGGTTTTAATGTATGTATATGGTCTTTTTATCATGTTCAGGACATTTCTACTTATGGCCATTTTTGTTAAGTGTTATTTTGGTTTTTAATCAGAAAAGGATACTGCGTTTTCTCCAATGCATTTTCAGGCCCTCTGGAGATGAACATATAGAATTCTTCTTAAATATCATTTCCTTCCTCTTCTTCCCCACAGAAAGGCTTCACTTATCACCCCAGTTGAAGCAAGACGTCCCCCAATCCTCACCTCCACCCCCTTCCTCTGTTTACTTCTATCCACAGCACTTATAATCAGACACTGGCTGCAAGAATCGCAGGCTGTCTTATTCCGTTTGGATGGCTATAACAAGTACCATAGACTGGGTGGCATATAAACAACAGAAGTTTATTTCTCACAGTTTTAGATGCTGGGAAGTCCAAGATCAAGGTGCCTGCAGATTCCCTGTCTGGTGAGGGCCCACTTTCTGGTTCACAGGTGGCCATATTTTTGCTGTGTCCTCACATGTCAGAAGAGGTGAGGGGGCTCTCTTAGGCCTCTGGGCTCTTCCTTCCGACCCAATCACCTCCCAAAGGACCCACCTCCTTATATCGTCACCTTAGGGGTTAAGATTTCAACCTATGAAGTTGGGGGACATAAATATTCAGTCCACAGCACAGGCCTAGTAGTATCTCCTCCGGGGATTCTCTTTCTTCCTCACCCACAGCCCAGACAACAAAGCTTCCTCAATGAGTTGAATGTTTTCTAGTCAACTTCTACTAGGGGCAATCCACCAACAGACCTGGCTGTGTGTGTGTGTGTAAGTCTGTGTGTGTGCATGTCTGTGTGAGTGTGTCTCTGTGTGTCTGTCTGTATGTCTCTGTGTGTGTCTGTGCATGTCTGTCTGTGTCTGTGTGTGTGTCTGTGTGTCTGTGTTTGTGTGTGTGCGTCTCTGTGTGTATCTCTGTGTCTGTGTGTGTGTGTGCGTGTGGCTCCATCCCTGATCCCTACCTCCTCTCACATCAGAAGGCAGTAAATCTCAGTCACTCACGTGATTGCCTGGACCAATAGCAGGACCCCCACCCTGGCAGCTGGAAACACTGGATCACAAACTTGCACCTGGTTTTCGCTTCCCTCCTCACTCCCAGGGCCTTTCCCGTTCTCTCTTCTGATCTTGGCCAGGTCATCACACTTCTGGCTGTTTGTGGCACAAGGGGGTTTGGACTGCCTGGTCCAGGAGCTGTCACATCCCTGGCAGTTACAGTCCTCCTTGTTAGCAATGAGGACATACCTCGGCCTTGAACAAACAGTAGTCTCTTGTTGTTGTTGTTTTTAATGTATTTTTTAAATGCTTTCTGTACATAAAAAATAATTCTGCTTCCCCATATTTTTTAAAGTATCCTTTTTAAAAGAAAATAAATTTCAGAATTCTGGAAAGATGGCAGTATTCATGGAAGCATAGTCTTATCTCCCAGAACCCCCATGTAAACACAGACAGAGCAATAAGATATTAAAACCAAAACCCATGGGCAATATTCACAACAAGAGTAGCTGACAAAGGTATCCCCCTGTTACCACAAAATACAAGTGGGTGGACAACAGCCCGGAGACCTGCCCAGCGTCACCACGAGTGCGGGGAAAGTCGAAGGAAGCAACAGTGCAGCTGGACGCCCGAGGGCCTGGCGCATGCTCAGTATAGGAGCAGAGTGAGCCTGCACCTCCCCCTTCCCAGGAGGGCCCCCGCATGCGCAGTTCAGGGACCCAGTGAGGCTCCACAGCAGAGCCTAGAGGTTGTGCAGTGCGGGAGCCAGTCCCGGACGTGTGGCCGAGCAGCCAGGGAGGGACCTGGTTCCTTCCACCAGCGAGTGAGGCAGAGGTCTAAGGCAAGACATGAAACTCTTTGAATTCTCACACTGAGGTTCCAGGACCCCATTGGGACTGGACCCCACAGTGGACATCAACTGGAATCAAAATTAAGTGGAATGGGGGCTTCCCTGGTGGCACAGTTGTTGAGAGTCCGCCTGCCGATGCAGGGGATACGGGTTCGTGCCCCGGTCCGGGAAGATCCCACATGCCGCGGAGCGGCTGGGCCCTTGAGCCATGGCTGCTGAGCCTGCGCGTCCGGAGCCTGTGCTCCGCAACGGGAGAGGCCACAACAGGGAGAGGCCCGCGTACCGCAAAAAAAAAAAAAAAACTAAGTGGGATGGGAACCTAAAAACAGAAGACAGAGAAGCTCCAACTCAGGGCTAGAACCAGGAGAGGCAGGAAGGGCACTGGCCTTTGGCATAAAATTTCAGGGGCACCAAACAACTCAGAAATCAAGATAAATGAGATTTTAATGCAATAATTTTTCAAAAAGCAAATTTAATGCCAAAAATCCTTGATGAGCAAAATATCAAATTTTAAATAAAGATAGAATTAGTAACAGTCTGACACTGAACCATCCTGGAGCCTTGAGGCAAAAGGAAAAATCAGTGTTACTGATCCTGTCTTGATTACACTGTTTCAGTAGAGTGTTCCAGAGCCCTCCTTGAGGAATCTACTAAAGAAGCAGCTTCAGAAACCAAAATAACTAAAGAGACATTGCAATAAGGATTAGTGTGTGCAGTAAATATATAGTTATTTGTAGAATTAAGATTAAATGAGGGTTATAAAGAGATTATACTATGTAATTGATACGGTTTTGGGTCCTTGGCCTCTTTAATCAATAGAAATGGATAAGACGCCCACAGGAGGAATTGAGGCACGACTTTATTGGGACTTGTGCTGAGGAGTGAAAACAAGTAACAGGTGCCCTTGTTTGCTCTCTGACGAAGGCAGGCTGGTCCCTTAAATGGGATAATGGTGGGCGCGGATCGGTGGGTCAGGCCAGAGGGCTGGCTTAGGTATTCTGCCCACCCGCTTGGTGGTGGTGTGTGCGGGCATCACGCACAGTTCCCTGCTTTTGCTCCTGGCACCTCAGAAGTGGCAGTTGGTTTGTGGCCTTTTTGTTTTTGTTTTTTTTTAATTTTTTTTATTTTTTGCCTTATAACAAATTTAATCAGTTATACATGTACATATGTTCCCATATCCCCTCCCTTTTGTGTCTCCCTCCCACCCTCCCTATCCCACCCCTCCAGGCGGTCACAAAGCACCGAGCTGATCTCCCTGTGTTATGCGGCTGCTTCCCACTAGCTATCTACCTTACGTTTGGTAGTGTATATATGTCCATGCCGCTCTTTCACTTTGTCACAGCTTACCCTTCCCCCTCCCCATATCCTCAAGTCCATTCTCTAGTAGGTCTGTGTCTTTATTCCTGTCTTACCCCTAGGTTCTTCATGACATTTTTTTTTCTTAAATTCCATATATATGTGTCAGCATATGGTATTTGTCTTTCTCTTTCTGACTTACTTCACTCTGTATGACAGACTCTAGGTCCATCCACCTCATTACAAATAGCTCAATTTCATTTCTTTTTATGGCTGAGTAATATTCCATTGTATATATGTGCCACATCTTCTTTACCCATTCATCCGATGATGGACACTTAGGTTGTTTCCATCTCCGGGCTATTGTAAATAGGGCTGCTATGAACATTTTGGTACATGTCTCTTTTTGAATTATGGTTTTCTCAGGGTATATGCCCAGTAGTGGGATTGCTGGGTCATATGGTAGTTCTATTTGTAGTTTTTTAAGGAACCTCCATACCGTTCTCCATAGTGGCTGTACCAATTCACATTCCCACCAGCAGTGCAAGAGTGTTCCTTTTTTTCCACACCCTCTCCAGCATTTATTGTTTGTAGATTTTTTGATGATGGCCATTCTGACTGGTGTGAGATGATATCTCATTGTAGTTTTGATTTGCATTTCTCTAATGAGTAAAGATGTTGAGCATCCTTTCATGTGTTTGTTGGCAGTCTGTATATCTTCTGTGGAGAAATGTCTATTTAGGTCTTCTGCCCATTTTTGGATTGGGTTGTTTGTTTTTTTGTTATTGAGCTGCATGAGCTGCTTATAAATTTTGGAGATTAATCCTTTGTCAGTTGCTTCATTTACAAATATTTTCTCCCATTCTGAGGGTTGTCTTTTGGTCTTGTTTATGGTTTCCTTTGCTGTGCAAAAGCTTTTAAGTTTCATTAGGTCCCATGTGTTTATTTTTGTCTTTATTTCCATTTCTCTAGGAGGTGGGTCAAAAAGGATCTTGCTGTGATTTATGTCATAGAGTGTTCTGCCTATGTTTTCCTCTAAGAGTTTGATAGTGTCTGGCCTTACATTTAGGTCTTTAATCCATTTTGAGCTTATTTTTGTGTATGGTGTTAGGGAGTGATCTAATCTCATACTTTTACATGTCCCTATCCAGTTTTCCCAGCACCACTTATTGAAGAGACTGTCCTTTCTCCACTGTACATTCCTGCCTCCTTTATCAAAGATAAGGTGACCATATGTCCGTGGGTTTATCTCTGGGCTTTCTATCCTGTTCCATTGATCTATCTTTCTGTTTTTGTGCCAGTACCATACTGTCTTGATTACTGTAGCTTTGTAGTAGAGTCTGAAGTCAGGGAGCCTGATTCCTCCAGCTCCACTTTTCGTTCTCAAGATTGCTTTGGCTATTCGGGGTCTTTTGTGTTTCCATACAAATTGCGAAATTTTTTGCTCTAGTTCTGTGAAAAATGCCAGTGGTAGTTTGATAGGGATTGCATTGAATCTGTAGATTGCTTTGGGTAGTAGAGTCATTTTCACAATGTTGATTCTTCCAATCCAAGAACATGGTACATCTCTCCATCTATTTGTATCGTCTTTAATTTCTTTCATCAGTGTCTTATAATTTTCTGCATACAGGTCTTTTGTCTCCTTAGGTAGGTTTATTCCTAGATATTTTATTCTTTTTGTTGCAATGGTAAATGGGAGTGTTTCCTTGATTTCACTTTCAGATTTTTCATCATTAGTATATAGGAATGCCAGAGATTTCTGTGTATTAATTTTGTATCCTGCAACTTTACCAAATTCATTGATTAGCTCTAGTAGTTTTCTGGTAGCATCTTTAGGATTCTCTTGTATAGTATCATGTCATCTGCAAACAGTGACAGCTTTACTTCTTCTTTTCCAATTTGGATTCCTTTTATTTCCTTTTCTTCTCTGATTGCTGTGGCTAAAACTTCCAAAACTATGTTGAATAAGAGTGGTGAGAGTGGGCAACCTTGTCTTGTTCCTGATCTTAGTGGAAATGGTTTCAGTTTTTCACCATTGAGGACGATGCTAGCTGTGGGTTTGTCATATATGGCCTTTATTATGTTGAGGAAAGTTCCCTCTATGCCTACTTTCTGCAGGGTTTTTATCATAAATGGGTGTTGAATTTTGTCGAAAGCTTTCTCTGCATCTATTGAGATGATCATATGGTTTTTCTCCTTCAATTTGTTAATATGGTGTATCACGTTGATTGATTTGCGTATATTGAAGAATCCTTGCATTCCTGGAATAAACCCCACTTGATCATGGTGTATGATCCTTTTAATGTGCTGTTGGATTCTGTTTGCTAGTATTTTGTTGAGGATTTTTGCATCTATGTTCATCAGTGATATTGGCCTGTAGTTTTCTTTCTTTGTGACATCCTTGTCTGGTTTTGGTATCAAGGTGATGGTGGCCTCGTAGAATGAGTTTGGGAGTGTTCCTCCCTCTGCTATATTTTGGAAGAGTTTGAGAAGGATAGGTGTTAGCTCTTCTCTAAATGCTTGATAGAATTCACCTGTGAAGCCATCTGGTCCTGGGCTTTTGTTTGTTGGAAGATTTTTTATCACAGTTTCAATTTCAGTGCTTGTGATTGGTCTGTTCATATTTTCTATTTCTTCCTGATTCAGTCTTGGCAGGTTGTGCATTTCTAAGAATTTGTCCATTTCTTCCAGGTTGTCCATTTTATTGGCATAGAGTTGCTTGTAGTAATCTCTCATGATCTTTTGTATTTCTGCAGTGTCAGTTGTTACTTCTCCTTTTTCATTTCTAATTCTATTGATTTGAGTCTTCTCCCTTTTTTTCTTGATGAGTCTGGCTAATGGTTTATCAATTTTGTTTATCTTCTCAAAGAACCAGCTTTTAGTTTTATTGATCTTAGCTATCATTTCCTTCATTTCTATTTCATTTATTTCTGATCTGATTT
Organism: Mesoplodon densirostris; assembly: GCF_025265405.1. Taxonomy (NCBI): domain Eukaryota; kingdom Metazoa; phylum Chordata; class Mammalia; order Artiodactyla; family Ziphiidae; genus Mesoplodon; species Mesoplodon densirostris. Next base: position 51,680,086 of record NC_082661.1, on the reverse strand, counting down.
TTATGATTTCTTTCCTTCTGCTAACTTTGGGATGTTTTCGTTCTTCTTTCTCTAATCGCTTTAGGTGCAAGGTTAGGTTGTTTATTCGAGATGTTTCCTGTTTCTTAAGGTGGGATTGTATTGCTATAAACTTCCCTCTTAGAACTGCTTTTGCTGCATCCCATAGGTTTTGGGTCGTCGTGTCTCCATTGTCATTTGTTTCTAGGTATTTTTTAATTTCCCCTTTGATTTCTTCAGTGATCACTTTGTTATTAAGTAGTGTATTGTTTAGCCTCCATGTGTTTGTATTTTTTACAGCTCTTTTCCTGTAATTGATATCTAGTCTCATAGCATTGTGGTCGGAAAAGATACTTGATACAATTTCAATTTTCTTAAATTTACCAAGGCTTGATTTGTGACCCAAGATATGATCTATCCTGGAGAATGTTCCATGAGCACTTGAGAAAAATGTGTATTCTGTTGTTTTTGGATGGAATGTCCTATAAGTATCAATTAAGTCCATCTTGTTTAATGTATCATTTAAAGCTTGTGTTTCCTTATTTATTTTCATTTTGGATGATCTGTCCATTGGTGAAAGTGGGGTGTTAAAGTCCCCTACTATGATTGTGTTACTGTTGATTTCTCATTTTATGGCTGTTAGTATTTGCCTTATGTATTGAGGTGCTCCTATGTTGGGTGCATAAATATTTACAATTGTTATATCTTCTTCTTGTATTGATCCCTTGATCATTATGTAGTGTCCTTCTTTGTCTCTTCTAGTAGTCTTTATTTTAAAGTCTATTTTGTCTGATATGAGAATTGCTACTCCAGCTTTCTTTTGGTTTCCATTTGCATGGAATATCTTTTTCCATCCCCTTACTTTCAGTCTGTATGTGTCTCTAGGTCTGAAGTGGGTCTCTTGTAGACAGCATATATATGGGTCTTGTTTTTGTATCCATTCAGCCAATCTGTATCTTTTGGTGGGAGCATTTAGTCCATTTACATTTAAGGTAATTATCGATATGTATGTTCCTATTCCCATTTTCTTAATTGTTTTGGGTTCATTATTGTAGGTCTTTTCCTTCTGTTGTGTTTCTTGCCTAGAGAAGTTCCTTTAGCATTTGTTGTAAAGCTGGTTTGCTGGTGCTGAACTCTCTCAGCTTTTGCTTGTCTGTAAAGCTTTTGATTTCTCCATCAAATCTGAACGAGATCCTTGCTGGGTAGAGTAATCTTGGTTGCAGGTTTTTCTCCTTCATCACTTTAATTATGTCCTGCCACTCCCTTCTGGCTTGTAGAGTTTCTGCTGAGAGATCAGCTGTTATCCTGATGGGGATTCCCTTGTGTGTTATTTGTTGTTTTTGCCTTGCTGCTTTTAATAGGATTTCTTTGTGTTTAATTTTTGACAGTTTGATTAATATGTGTCTTGGCGTATTTCTCCTTGGATTTATTCTGTATGGGACTCTCTGTGCCTCCTGGACTTGATTAACTATTTCTTTTCCCATATTAGGGAAGTTTTCAACTATAATCTCTTCAAATATTTTCTCAGTCCCTTTCTTTTTCTCTTCTTCTTCTGGAACCCCTATAATTCGAATGTTGGTGCATTTAATGTTGTCCCAGAGGTCTCTGAGACTGTCCTCTGTTCTTTTCATTCTTTTTTCTTTATTTTGCTCTGCAGCAGTTATTTCCACTATTTTATCTTCCACCTCACTTATCCATTCTTCTGCCTCAGTTATTCTGCTATTGATCCCATCTAGAGTATTTTTTATTTCATTTATTGTGTTTTTAATCGATGCTTGATTCATCTTTAGTTCTTCTAGGTCCTTGTTAACTGTTTCTTGCATTTTGTCTATTCTATTTCCAAGATTTTGGATCTGCGAAATAGAATCTTGGATCATCTTTACCATCATTATTCTGAATTCTTTTTCAGGTAGATTGCCTATTACCTCTTCATTTGTTAGGTCTGGTGGGTTTTTATCTTGCTCCTTCTCCTGCTGTGTGTTTTTCTGTCTTCTCATTTTGCTTATGTTACTGTGTTTGGGGTCTCCTTTTTGCAGGCTGCAGGTTCGTAGTTCCCGTTGTTTTTGGTGTCTGTCCCCAGTGGCTCAGGTTGGTTTAGTGGGTTGTGTAGGCTTCCTGGTGGAGGGGACTAGTGCCTGTGTTCTGGTGGATGAGGCTGGATCTTGTCTTTCTGGTGGGCAGGTCCACGTCTGGTGGTGTGTTTTGGGGTGTCTGCGGACTTTTTATGATTTTAGGCCACCTCTCTGCTAATGGGTGGCGTTGTGTTCCTGTCTTGCTAGTTGTTTGGCATAGGGTGTCCAGCACTGTAGCTTGCTGGTCGTTGAGTGAAGCTGGGTGCTGGTGTTGAGATGGAGATCTCTGGAAGATTTTCACCGTTTGATATTATGTGGAGCTGGGAGGTCTCTTGTGGACCAGTGTCCTGAAGTTCGCTCTCCCACCTCAGAGGCACAGCACTGACTCCTGGCTCCTCAATTTGGGATGATTTGTTGTCTATTCATGTATTCCACAGATGCAGGGTACATCAAGTTGATTGTGGAGCTTTAATCCGCTGCTTCTGAGGCTGCTGGGAGAGGTTTCCCTTTCTCTTCTTTGTTCTCACAGCTCCTGGGTCTCAGCTTTGGATTTGGCCCCGCCTCTGCGTGTAGGTCGCCGGAGGGCGTCTGTTCTTCGCTCAGACAGGACAGGGTTAAAGGAGCAGCCTCTTCGGGGACTCTGGCTCACTCAGGCCGGGCGGGAGGGAGGGGCACGGAGTGCGGGGCGAGCCTGCAACGGCAGAGGTCGGCGTGACGTTGCACCAGCCCGAGGCGCGCCGTGCGTTCTCCCAGGGAAGCCGCCCCTGGATCCCGGGACCCCAGCAGTGGCGGGCTGCACAGGTTCCCGGAAGGGCAGTGTGGACAGTGACCTGCGCTCGCACACGGGCTTCTTGGCGGCGGCAGCAGCAGCCCCAGCGTCCCACGCCCGTCACTGGGCTCCACGCTTTCAGTCGCGACTCGCGCCCGTCTGTGGAGCCCCTTTAAGCAGCGCTCTTAATCCCCTCTCCTCGCGCACCAGGAAACCAAGAGGGAAGAAAAAGTCTCTTGCCTCTTCGGCAGCTCCAGAGTTTTCCCGGACTCCCTCCCGGCTAGCTGTGGCACATTAGCCCCCTTCAGGCTGAGTTCTCGCCGCCAGCCCCAGTCCTCTCCCTGCGCTCTGACCGAAGCCCGAGCCTCAGCTTCCAGCGCCGCCCGCCCCGGCGGGCGAGCAGACAAGCCCCTCGGGCTGGTGAGTGCCGCTCGGCACCGATCCTCTGTGCGGGAATCTCTCCGCTTTGCCCTACCCAGGTATGTGGGGAGTTTCTTGCCTTTGGCGAGGTCTGGGGTCTTCTGCCAGCGTTCAGTAGGTGTTCTGTAGGAGTTGTTCCACGTGTAGCTGTATTGCTGGTGTATCCGTGGGGAGGAAGGTGATCTCCGCGTCTTCTGTGGCCTTTTTGTATCTTACTGTTCATAATTGCACATGCATGCAGCTCCTTTTAGGCCCTTAGAGGGTTTTTTGTGTTCTCTTGCTCAAGGAGACGTTTGTCCAGGTGCAAGTGCTCAGGTAGAGGGACCCAGGTCCCAGCCTATCACATAATGGCTTTATGTTCTGAGAATGTGGATATGGTACAAACACAAAATGGGGAAGGGAGAGGAGAGAATTGAAATATCACTCAAAAAAAGAAGTTTTGCCTCTTTTCAGAAGTCACAACTGGTTCTCATATTTTTCCTAGGATATCATAGGGTTTTTTTTTTTTTGAGGTATAGTTGATGTATAACATTGCTTGTTTCAGTTGTACAACCTAAGGATTCAGTATTTGTATATATTGTGAAATAATCACCACAATAAGTCTAGGATGACAGGGTAGCAATTAATCCTCTTGATAATGGATAAATACATGAAAAGAAAGAAGCATCAAACTGCCTTTCCCCCATGAACTGTTTCACTGGGTGACCAAATAGTCGATGAAGGGAAGTGTGTCTTTATAAAATTAATCCAGGGGGCTTCCCTGGTGGCGCAGTGGTTGAGAGTCCGCCTGCCGATACAGGGGACACTGGTTCGTGCCCCGGTCCGGGAAGATCCCACATGCCGCGGAGCGGCTGGGCCCGTGAGCCATGGCCGCTGAGCCTGTGCGTCCGGAGCCTGTGCTCCGCAACGGGAGAGGCCACAACAGTGAGAGGCCCGCGTACCACAAAAAAAAAAAAAATTAATCCAGCTGATAAATGTGAAAGAGATGATGTAATTAGAATACCGTCATTTTTCAGCCCAAGTGGATTAATGGATGTGAGCATTGAACATCATCTCTGCTAACATCTCAGAAAAAGACAGACACCCTGACATTATGTGTCCCTTGATGAAAGAGCACATCAATACCTGGGGGTCTCATCCAAAATCTTGATCCTGAGTCTGATCAATCCTCTGAATACACTTGAAAATCTGCAGGAAATGTAGAGAACAGAGTGATGTGTTGAACTGCATCCTAGAACACAGTCTGTAAAATACAAACTGGAAACTTCCATGGGGGAAGGGCTCAGGTTCTTCCATGGATACAGTGTAAGAAAGAGAAAGGGATGCAGAAGGAACTTAGAGATTAAAAGAGATTTTAAAGACATCAACAAAATGAGCAAGCCTCATCTGCACGGTCTAAAGAGGACACTTTGGTGATAAAACCTATAAAGAAACTCAAGGAGAGTAATGAGTATAAAAATCAGGACAGAGAATACTTTGGGAAGTAGGAAGGTGGTTGAGATTGGGAAGGGGCACAGGGAGGGTATTCTGGAGTGGAAGAAAAATTACAGTTTCTTGGCGTGGATGGTGGTTACAAGGGTTGGTTTTTTGTTTTGTTTTTTGAGGTATAGTTGATTTATAATATTATACTATTTTCCTGTGTAAACCATAGTGATTTAAAACCTTACAGATTATACTCCATTTAAAGTCATTTAAAATGCTGGCTATATTCCCTGTCTTGCAAAATATGTCCTTGTAGCTTGCTTGCTTACTTATTTATCTGTTACATAAATCTCAAAATCTTTATGCTGACTGAAAGCAGCCAGATACAGAAAGATGTCATTTATATAAAATGCAATGCTATCTTTAGTGGAAACAAAGCAGATTAGTGGTTGCCTGGGGATGGGAGGGAGGGAGGTGTGGATTGCAAAGGGGCATGAGGAAACTTTTGGGGTAATGGATATGTTTTTTACCTTAATTAGGCTGATGCTTTTCTGGGAATATATATTTGTCAAAGCTCACTGAACTGTACACTTTAAATATGTGCAGTTTTTTGTACCTCATCTGTACATCCATGAAGCTGTAAATAAAGCAGCACAGAGCGAATGATTATGAGCAGTGTTGCCCAGTTATGTTGATAGTAAGAAGCTCCTGGTGCTGTGGAAAGTGCATCCTCCTGGTCCCACTTCTGAGTCCTCCATGAAGCACCAGGTGATTTATGCTTTCAATAAGGGCCCCGGGAATTCTCGTGCTCAGGGGAGTGGGGAAACACTGGTATGAAGTGGGTGGTAGCTGAGAAGGAGGTTTCCCTCATCTTGACCAAACCATCATCAGGTGAAGCCAAATGAAGCTGCCACCAACAACAAGCCAGGGGAACACAAGTTTGTGATTTCCTAGTTTCACACAAGTACCTGATGGTTAGCTACCGTATAACAAGGGTTTGTCACCAGTGTCTCCCTGAAGGAGCTCTCTCAGCCCCCAGCATCTTCTATCATTGGATTAATTGGGAGAAATCCATGCTGATGGGTGAAATGGCGCCTCCATGAGAGTCCGTGTGATTGCAATTATCCAATCAAGATCCTGTCTCCTATAAAAGAAACACGAACACCTGTGCTTAGCATTTCATCTTGAAGGGTATTTGCTGGTGTCTGTAGTGAAAGAGATGCATTTAATGCTAGGTTAAGCATGCTACCATTTTTTAATATTTATATGAAAGTAGTGCTGTGATTGGAACTCACTAAAAATGCTCTCTTTGTTATGACTCAGTAAGGTCAGGGATGTCTTTTGTGATTCACTGAGCATTGCAGTTCCTCAGATGTGAGTTTTCTGTCATGCACTTTGTCAGTTTTTCTGTTCTTTTTCTTAATTTGTGGTATTCTCTGTATGTTATTGATTTTAACTCTTTTTCTCTTATCTATGTTGAAAATATATTCTTCCATTTATCACTTACTATAACCTCATTTCTGGTGTCTTTTTTTCCTCTATGGCAGCTGTGTTTCATTTTTTTTTCAGTAAAAACTTGAACTTTTTTCTTTGCATAGCAATATTGAAATTACACAAAGATGCATTCACCCTAGGAACTGAAAGCAAACTTTTAAACATTGGAAATGGAGGAGGAATTTAATATGGATAATGTAAAACAGCCAGTTGGAAAGCAAATGCTGTGCTTAATGGATACAACTTAAGGCTGGTTTTTGGAAAACAATTGTTCTTCTATTCTGAAATAAATGAACTCTGTCAAGTCAATAAGAAATTAACTTATTATGAAAAAGACAAGAAATAGTGTACAAAAAAATTCTAAGAGATAATGAACAACTTCATACCTATATACTTGACATGTTAGACTATATACATAATTTTCTGGAAAACAAAAGTAACCAAAGTTCCATCTAGAAAGAACAGAAACTCCCAACAGACCACTTTCTTAAAAGAATTTTAAAAGTTAGTCACACGTTCACCTAGAGATGGACTGAAAGCTGATTCCCTGCAGCTGTTGGAAAGCTTGCAATTATTTTATTCGACAAAGGTAGCTTTACCCTAGCCCCAGCCTCCATAAAAACCCCCATGACAGTTCAAGGGCCTTACATAAGTTTAAAACATGTAAAATTCCTAACAACACGTAACTTATTCATTTTATACATAGTAGTTTCTGTCTCTTAATCCTTTACTGCATCCTGTCCCCCACTTCCCTCTCTCCACTAAAAACAACCAGTTTATTCTCTATATCTGTGAGTCTGTTTTGTTATATACATTCATTTATTTTTTTAGATTCCACATATAAATGATAACATACAGTATTTGTCTTTTTCTCTCTGACTTCTTTCCCTAAGCATAGTATCCATCAGGTCCATCCATGTTGTTGCAAATGGCAGAATTTCATTCCTTATTATGGCTGAATAGTATTCCCTTTTATATAGAAATATATCTATTTTATCCATTCATCTGTTGCTGAACACTGATTGCATCTTATCTTGCCTATTGTATATAATGCAGCTGTGAACATAGGGGCCATGTATCTTTTCAAATTTGTGTTTTCTTCAAATATACATTCAGGAGTTTAGTTTACGGTGAATCACCAAAAAACTCCCTAAATTTCAGCAGCGTATCCCTCTGTATTTCCCATATCACAGTGCTGGGTGGGTGTTCACTTTGGGGGACTGCACTCCTTCACGTGGTCAGTCAGGAGCACAGAGTTCTCCCATCCTGGGCCTCCTCCATCCCTAGGACATCATCCCCATCTGTATCCATCAGCAGAAGGGGCAAGGACGTGGAGAAATGCATGTGGGAGGTGATAATGGGCCAGGTCTGGAAGGACACACATCAGTTCCTCTCCTGCTCCATTGGCAAGGACATGGTCCTGTGGCCGCACAAGAGGCTGGAAAGTCTTCCAGTTTTGCACCCCAAGGAGGGGAATGGATTTTCATGGGCAATTAACGTTGTCACTGCTACAGTAAAATAATATCTCTTTAGGAAAATTAAAAATGAGAGAAATCGGGCTTCCCTGGTGGCGCAGTGGTTGAGAGTCTGCCTGCCGATGCAGGGGACATGGGTTCGTGCCCCGGTCCGGGAAGATCCCACATGCCGCGGAGCGGCTAGGCCCATGAGCCACGGCCTCTGAGCCTGCGCGTCTGGAGCCTGTGCTCCACAACGGGAGAGGCCACAACAGTGAGAGGCCCGCGTACCGCAAAAAAAAAAAAAAAAAAGAGAGAGAAATTGCCTAAGGAAAGAACATAGAAAATGGACCTGGTGTGGCTAACAGGGACCCAAAATAAAATAGATCCAGGCAGTCATGACAGGCCTGGGTTTCAGTAACATGCTCTGAGTTCTTAGAAAACCACAAACAAAAGCTCTAAAGGACTTCTGATTCTGCTAAGGGTCCCACCTGGAAAAGCGTCAAAGGTGAAGCTCCAGTGACAGGCAGTCATCGCAAACTGTGGTCCAGCTGCGAGGACTTGTGGTCTCACTGCAAAGGGCCATCCAATCCCCTTACAAGTCTCCCAACTGTGTATTCTGCAGATTTTGCCTTTAAAAATGCTTCACTCCATTCACGCCCCGGGGAACCTACTTTCACTTACAGGCAAAAGCTCCGTATCCCCAGATTGCAAACCTTGCCAACAATAAACCAGTCTTTTGCCTCAAGATAACCCCTATTCTTTTCCGAGATTTATTTCTAATTTTAGGATGACTTCAGCAATAGTGAGTAACTCATTTGGATCTCTTGTGTTTTCAAATCTTTATTGAGTATTAGCCCCACGCCAATCACTGTGGAGAGCAGACTGAGAATTGATTGAGCAACAGCTTCGTCTGGGAGAAGCTCTGAATCCACAGGAGAGATGACATGGGATGAAGGCCTGCCATCCTAGGAGACAAGGATAAAGAGAATGTGCTCTGGAAGTTCAGGGAATGATTCTAGATTTGGAACTGCCTGGAGATGATAGAATTTGGACTCCACTTGCAGAGAAGAACAAGATACCAGGAGCTATAGATGCAGGTCCTTTAAATACAGGGTATCATAAGGAATATCATGCAGCCATTAAATTCATAAATTCTAAAACTTTAAATGGGTAGAACAGTTACTCACATTAAGTGAAAAAGTGACCGGTAATATGAGGTAATCCCATTTTTTTAACTCTATGTAAATTTGGATGAAATTATACAAATATGTTGAGTGACACTTTTCCAATTTTCCACAATGTTTTATTGTTAACATAAACAGAAAAGTTCCATAAACTTCTTTGGTTGGATAGACTAATTTCTCCTCACCAGACACACAGCGCTGGGATGCAGACAAGTGAATGCCAGCATGTTCCCACCTTCTCCCTGCAGGTCCTATGAGGCAGCGACCTCCTCTCTATTCTCTGCTGTGGACCCTGGGCCTGACACAGGCTCAGTCAACACTCTCTGAAATACTGCACCTGAGAAGTGGCCTATTGTGTCGTAGTTAAGACAATGACTTTCACTAGAAGGCTCCCCCAAAACATTGAATCGTACAGAATTTGGTTTGCTCTAATGGCAAGATGGTGAAAGTGTGTAAGTTTGAGAGTTGGCTGCTTTTGCTGACAAAACCATGGAGCCCTGAATTACTCATGCCATATCTCACGAGGCCACCAGAGGGCGGTGTGTAGCTGCTTATGACAAACACACTGCTCCCATTCAAAAGTTGTCCTTTCCAAGTTAGCCTTCATCAGAACATGTTTATTTTTTTCACATCTTTATTGGAGTGTAAATGCTCTACAATGTTGTGTTAGTTTCTGCTGTACAACAAAGGGAATCAGCTATACGTATACATATATCCCCATATCCCCTCCCTCTTGCGTCTCCCTCCCACCCTCCCTTTCCCACCCCTCTAGGTGGTCACAAAGCATCAAGCTAATCTCCCTGTGCTATGCAGCTGCTTCCCACTAGCCATCCATCTTACATTCCGTAGTGTATATACGTCAATGCTACTCTCTCACTTCATCCCAGCTTCCCCTTCCCGCCCTGTGCCCTCAAGTCCGTTCTCTACGTCTGTGTCTTTAATTCCTGCCCTGCCACTAGGTTCATCAGTACCGCTTTTTTAAATTCCATATATATGCATTAGCATACGGTATTTGTTTTTCTCTTTCTGACTTACTTCACTCTGTATGACAGATTCTATGTCCGTCCACCTCACTACAAATAACTCAATTTCATTTGTTTTTATGGCTGAGTAATATTCCATTGTATATATGTGCCACATCTTCTTTATCCATTCATCTGTTGATGGACATTTATGTTGCCAGAACATGTTTTTTAAACTTGGAGGATTTCTTAATTTACTTGCCTGTCTTCTCCAATCTCATTTGGAAACTAGTGACAATCCAATACAAGTAATAAATATGAGAGCCACTGACTGGAAGTTGTCCCTTTTGACACATTATAAGCACTTAAAATTATCTGTCCAACCCCCCATCTCTATCCACCTGTCCCCTCCTTTCTCCCTCCAACCATCATAAACATCTATATGTGTAAAACATCTTTTGACAATCTATGTAACTTAGAGTTTTCAGTCATATTGCCTCTTCTTTGTGATATGAATCTTTGGGTGGCAAGTGGTCTGCTCATAAGAGAGTGAGAATGTCCCTGGTGCCCTAGGAGACAATGTGAAAGTGGGGAGTAGGTCTCAGTGGGAGTTGGTCAAAGCGGGAGATCTCCTGCTCAGCATAGCTAAGGTCAGATCCACACTGTCTCCTAACCCCAAAGCACTGAGTCTGCTTTCCTCCCAGGGAGCTTTGTTAAAATCCTGTATATCCTGAAGGAGCATCAGGGCCAGTATAATGAACAGTGTTTATAATAATTGTGGGAGAGACATAGATTATGTGTTTTCAGGTCTCACCTTTATTATGAGTTAACTTTTATAAATGGTGTTTGCAGGGGTCCAGCCTCATTCCTCTGCACATGGATGTCATGTTCTCCCAGCACATTTTGTGGAAAAATCTGTCTTTCCTCCATTAAATGATCTGCCATTCTTGTCAGAAATTATTTGACCATATACATTAGGGCTTGTTTCTGGGCTCTGAAGTCTATTCCATTGATTTGATAGTTCTGTCTTTATGCCAAGTACCAAACTGTTTTGATTATTGTAGCTTTGTAGTAAGTTTTGAAATCAGGGAGCGTGCATCCTCCCACATTGTTTTTCTTGCTCAAAATTGTTGGACTCTTTGGGGGTCTATTAGGTGTAAAGTATTTTAGGATGGGCTTTTTGATTTAGGGTTGGGTTTTGAAGGGATTGCATGGAATTGTAAATTGCAGTGGGTAATATTGAGATCTTAGCAGTAAATTGTCCAATCCATGAAAATGGGATTTGTGTCATTTATGCTCTTTCCAAAAGTTTGGCAAGTTTCATCGTGTAACTCTTCACCTCCTTGGTTAAGTTGTGTAACTCCTCACCTCGTTGGTTAAGTTAATTACTAACTAGTTTATTTTTTCTGGCACAATTATAACTGGAATCGTTTTCTTAATTTCCTTTTTTTTCCCTTTCATATTTGCGTATAGAAATGCAGATGATATTCAGTGTTGACTTTGTATCCTGTTACTTTGCTGAATTTATTTATTATTTATAACATTATTTTTGTGGCATCCTTAGGATTTCTAAATATGAGATCGTGTCATATGTGAACAGAGATAACGCTAGTACCTCTTTTCAGATTTGAATGTAAGTGATCTGTGCATTGATTCATGTACTTACTGACCTGTTTTTCCTAACTGCTCTGGCTAAAACTACCACTTTTATGTTGCTTAGAAGTGGTAAAACCCAGCATGCTTACATGCTTCCTGACGTCAGAGGAAAAGTTCTCAGAATTTCACCACTGACTACGATGTTGGCTGTGGGTATTACATATGTGGCATTAATTACATCATGGTAATTACCTTCAAACCTAGTGTGTTGAGTGGTTTTTTTTTTTAACTTATATTTATTTATTTATTTTTGGCTGCGTTGGGTCTTCATTGCTGCATGTGGGCTTTCTCTAGTTGTGATGAGCGGGGGCTACCCTTCATTGTGGTGCATGGGCTTCTCATTGCAGTGGCTTCTCTTTGTTGCAGAGCACAGGCTCGAAGTATGTGGCTTCAGTAGTTGTGGCACGTGGGCTCAGTAGTTGTGGCTTGTGGCACTTGGGCTCAGTAGTTGTGGCTTGCAGGCTCTAGAGCGCAGGCTCAGCAGTTGTGGCGCACGGGCTTTGTTGCTCCATGGCATGTGGGATCTTCCCAGACCAGGGCTCAAACCCATGTCCCCTGCATTGGCAGGCGGATTCTCAACCACTGTGCCACCAGGGAAGCCCTGTTGAATGTTTTTTTTTTTTTTTTAATTTTTTTTATTTTACAAATTTAATCAGTTATACATATACATATGTTCCCATATCCCCTCCCTTTTGCGTCTCCCTCCCACCCTCCCTATCCCACCCCTCCAGGCGGTCACAAAGAACCGAGCTGATCTCCCTGTGCTATGCGGCTGCTTCCCACTAGCTATCTACCTTACGTTTGGTAGTGTATATATGTCCAGGCCGCTCTTTCACTTTGTCACAGCTTACCCTTCCCCCTCCCCATATCCTCAAGTCCATGCTGTAGTAGGTCTGTGTCTTTATTCCTGTCTTACCCCTAGGTTCTTGATGACATTTTTTTCTTAAATTCCATATATATGTGTCAGCATACAGTATTTGTCTTTCTCTTTCTGACTTACTTCACTCTGTATGAGAGACTCTAGGTCCATCCACCTCATTACAAATAGCTCAATTTCATTTCTTTTTATGGCTGAGTAATATTCCATTGTATATATGTGCCACATCTTCTTTACCCATTCATCCGATGATGGACACTTAGGTTGTTTCCATCTCCGGGCTATTGTAAATAGGGCTGCTATGAACATTTTGGTACATGTCTCTTTTTGAATTATGGTTTTCTCAGGGTATATGCCCAGTAGTGGGATTGCTGGGTCATATGGTAGTTCTATTTGTAGTTTTTTAAGGAACCTCCATACCGTTCTCCATAGTGGCTGTACCAATTCACATTCCCACCAGCAGTGCAAGAGTGTTCCCTTTTTTCCACACCCTCTCCAGCATTTATTGTTTCTAGATTTTTTGATGATGGCCATTCTGACTGGTGTGAGATGATATCTCATTGTAGTTTTGATTTGCATTTCTCTAATGAGTAAAGATGTTGAGCATCCTTTCATGTGTTTGTTGGCTGTCTGTATATCTTCTGTGGAGAAATGTCTATTTAGGTCTTCTGCCCATTTTTGGATTGGGTTGTTTGTTTTTTTGTTATTGAGCTGCATGAGCTGCTTATAAATTTTGGAGATTAATCCTTTGTCAGTTGCTTCATTTGCAAATATTTTCTCCCATTCTGAGGGTTGTCTTTTGGTCTTGTTTATGGTTTCCTTTGCTGTGCAAAAGCTTTGAAGTTTCATTAGGTCCCATGTGTTTATTTTTGTCTTTATTTCCATTTCTCTAGGAGGTGGGTCAAAAAGGATCTTGCTGTGATTTATGTCATAGACTGTTCTGCCTATGGTTTCCTCTAGGAGTTTGATAGTGTCTGGCCTTACATTTAGGTCTTTAATCCATTTTGAGCTAATTTTTGTGTATGGTGTTAGGGAGTGATCTAATCTCATACTTTTACATGTCCCTGTCCAGTTTTCCCAGCACCACTTATTGAAGAGACTGTCCTATCTCCACTGTACATTCCTGCCTCCTTTATCAAAGATAAGGTGACCATATGTCCGTGGGTTTATCTCTGGGCTTTCTATCCTGTTCCATTGATCTATCTTTCTGTTTTTGTGCCAGTACCATACTGTCTTGATTACTGTAGATTTGTAGTATAGTCTGAAGTCAGGGAGCCTGATTCCTCCAGCTCCGTTTTTCGTTCTCAAGATTGCTTTGGCTATTCGGGGTCTTTTGTGTTTCCATACAAATTGTGAAATTTTTTGTTCTAGTTCTGTGAAAAATGCCATTGGTAGTTTGATAGGTATTGCATTGAATCTGTAGATTGCTTTGGGTAGTAGAGTCATTTTCACAATGTTGATTCTTCCAATCCAAGAACATGGTACATCTCTCCATCTATTTGTATCATCTTTAATTTCTTTCATCAGTGTCTTATAATTTTCTGCATACAGGTCTTTTGTCTCCTTAGGTAGGTTTATTCCTAGATATTTTATTCTTTTTGTTGCAATGGTAAATGGGAGTGTTTCCTTGATTTCACTTTCAGATTTTTCATCATTAGTATATAGGAATGCCAGAGATTTCTGTGCATTAATTTTGTATCCTGCAACTTTACCAAATTCATTGATTAGCTCTAGTAGTTTTCTGGTAGCATCTTTAGGATTCTCTATGTATAGTATCATGTCATCTGCAAACAGTGACAGCTTTACTTCTTCTTTTCCCATTTGGATTCCTTTTATTTCCTTTTCTTCTCTGATTGCTGTGGCTAAAACTTCCAAAACTATGTTGAATAAGAGTGGTGAGAGTGGGCAACCTTGTCTTGTTCCTGATCTTAGTGGAAATGGTTTCAGTTTTTCACCATTGAGGACGATGCTGGCTGTGGGTTTGTCATATATGGCCTTTATTATGTTGAGGAAAGTTCCCTCTATGCCTACTTTCTGCAGGGTTTTTATCATAAATGGGTGTTGAATTTTGTCAAAAGCTTTCTCTGCATCTATTGAGATGATCATATGGTTTTTCTCCTTCAGTTTGTTAATATGGTGTATCACGTTGATTGATTTGCGTATATTGAAGAATCCTTGCATTCCTGGAATAAACCCCACTTGATCATGGTGTATGATCCTTTTAATGTGCTGTTGGATTCTGTTTGCTAGTATTTTGTTGAGGATTTTTGCATCTATGTTCATCAGTGATATTGGCCTGTAGTTTTCTTTCTTTGTGACATCCTTGTCTGGTTTTGGTATCAAGGTGATGGTGGCCTCGTAGAATGAGTTTGGGAGTGTTCCTCCCTCTGCTATATTTTGGAAGAGTTTGAGAAGGATAGGTGTTAGCTCTTCTCTAAATGCTTGATAGAATTCGCCTGTGAAGCCATCTGGTCCTGGGCTTTTGTTTGTTGGAAGATTTTTAATCACAGTTTCAATTTCAGTGCTTGTGATTGGTCTGTTCATATTTTCTATTTCTTCCTGATTCAGTCTTGGCAGGTTGTGCATTTCTAAGAATTTGTCCATTTCTTCCAGGTTGTCCATTTTATTGGCATAGAGTTGCTTGTAGTAATCTCTCATGATCTTTTGTATTTCTGCAGTGTCAGTTGTTACTTCTCCTTTTTCATTTCTAATTCTATTGATTTGAGTCTTCTCCCTTTTTTTCTTGATGAGTCTGGCTAATGGTTTATCAATTTTGTTTATCTTCTCAAAGAACCAGCTTTTAGTTTTATTGATCTTTGCTCTCGTTTCCTTCATTTCTTTTTCATTTATTTCTGATCTGATTTTTGTGATTTCTTTCCTTCTGCTAACTTTGGGATGTTTTTGTTCTTCTTTCTCTAATTGCTTTAGGTGCAAGGTTAGGTTGTTTATTCGAGATATTTCCTGTTTCTTAAGGTGGGATTGTATTGCCATAAACTTCCCTCTTAGAACTGCTTTTGCTGCATCCCATAGGTTTTGGGTCGTCGTGTCTCCATTGTCATTTGTTTCTAGGTATTTTTTAATTTCCTCTTTGATTTCTTCAGTGATCACTTCGTTATTAAGTAGTGTATTGTTTAGCCTCCATGTGTTTGTATGTTTTACAGCTCTTTTCCTGTAATTGATATCTAGTCTCATAGCATTGTGGTCGGAAAAGATACTTGATACAATTTCAATTTTCTTAAATTTACCAAGGCTTGATTTGTGACCCAAGATATGATCTATCCTGGAGAATGTTCCATGAGCACTTGAGAAAAATGTGTATTCTGTTGTTTTTGGATGGAATGTCCTATAAATATCAATTAAGTCCATCTTGTTTAATGTATCATTTAAAGCTTGTGTTTCCTTATTTATTTTCATTTTGGATGACCTGTCCATTGGTGAAAGTGGGGTGTTAAAGTCCCCTACTATGATTGTGTTACTGTCGATTTCTCCTTTTATGGCTGTTAATATTTCCCTTATGTATTGAGGTGCTCCTATGTTTGGTGCATAAATATTTACAATTGTTATATCTTCTTCTTGGATTGATCCCTTGATCATTATGTAGTGTCCTTCTTTGTCTCTTCTAGTAGTCTTTATTTTAAAGTCTATTTTGTCTGATATGAGAATTGCTACTCCAGCTTTCTTTTGGTTTCCATTTGCATGGAATATCTTTTTCCATCCCCTTACTTTCAGTCTGTATGTGTCTCTAGGTCTGAGGTGGGTCTCTTGTAGACAGCATATATATGGGTCTTGTTTTTGTATCCATTCAGCCAGTCTGTGTCTTTTGGTGGGAGCATTTAGTCCATTTACATTTAAGGTAATTATTGATATGTATGTTCCTATTCCCATTTTCTTAACTGTTTTGGGTTTGTTATTGTAGTTCTTTTCCTTCTGTTGTGTTTCTTGCCTAGAGAAGTTCCTTTAGCATTTGTTGTAAAGCTGGTTTGGTGGTGCTGAACTCTCTCAGCTTTTGCTTGTCTGTAAAGCTTTTAATTTCTCCATCAAATCTGAATGAGATCCTTGCTGGGTAGAGTAATCTTGGTTGCAGGTTTTTCTCCTTCATCACTTTAAGTATGTCCTGCCACTCCCTTCTGGCTTGTAGAGTTTCTGCTGAGAGATCAGCTGTTATCCTGATGGGGATTCCCTTGTGTGTTATTTGTTGTTTTTCCCTTGCTGCTTTTAATATGATTTCTTTGTGTTTAATTTTTGACAGTTTGATTAATATGTGTCTTGGTGTATTTCTCCTTGGATTTATTCTGTATGGGACTCTCTGTGCCTCCTGGACTTGATTAACTATTTCCTTTCCCATATTAGGGAAGTTTTCAACTATAATCTCTTCAAATATTTTCTCAGTCCCTTTCTTTTTCTCTTCTTCTTCTGGAACCCCTATAATTCAAATGTTGGTGCGTTTAATGTTGTCCCAGAGGTCTCTGAGACTGTCCTCTGTTCTTTTCATTCTTTTTTCTTTATTTTGCTGTGCAGCAGTTATTTCCACTATTTTATCTTCCACCTCACTTATCCGTTCTTCTGCCTCAGTTATTCTGCTATTGATCCCATCTAGAGTATTTTTTATTTCATGTATTGTGTTTTTAATCGATGCTTGATTCGTCTTTAGTTCTTCTAGGTCCTTGTTAACTGTTTCTTGCATTTTGTCTATTCTGTTTCCAAGATTTTGGATCATCTTTACCATCATTATTCTGAATTCTTTTTCAGATAGACTGCCTATTACCTCTTCATTTGTTAGGTCTGGTGGGTTTTTATCTTGGTCCTTCTCCTGCTGTGTGTTTTTCTGTCTTCTCATTTTGCTTATGTTACTGTGTTTGGGGTCTCCTTTTTGCAGGCTGCAGGTTCGTAGTTCCCGTTGTTTTTGGTGTCTGTCCCCAGTGGCTCAGGTTGGTTTAGTGGGTTGTGTAGGCTTCCTGGTGGAGGGGACTAGTGCCTGTGTTCTGGTGGATGAGGCTGGATCTTGTCTTTCTGGTGGGCAGGTCCACGTCTGGTGGTGTGTTTTGGGGTGTCTGCGGACTTTTTATGATTTTAGGCCACCTCTCTGCTAATGGGTGGCGTTGTGTTCCTGTCTTGCTAGTTGTTTGGCATAGGGTGTCCAGCACTGTAGCTTGCTGGTCGTTGAGTGAAGCTGGGTGCTGGTGTTGAGATGGAGATCTCTGGAAGATTTTCACCGTTTGATATTATGTGGAGCTGGGAGGTCTCTTGTGGACCAGTGTCCTGAAGTTCGCTCTCCCACCTCAGAGGCACAGCACTGACTCCTGGCTCCTCAATTTGGGATGATTTGTTGTCTATTCATGTATTCCACAGATGCAGGGTACATGAAGTTGATTGTGGAGCTTTAATCTGCTGCTTCTGAGGCTGCTGGGAGAGGTTTCCCTTTCTCTTCTTTGTTCTCACAGCTCCTGGGTCTCAGCTTTGGATTTGGCCCCGCCTCTGCGTGTAGGTCGCCGGAGGGCGTCTGTTCTTCGCTCAGACAGGACAGGGTTAAAGGAGCAGCCTCTTCGGGGACTCTGGCTCACTCAGGCCGGGCGGGAGGGAGGGGCACGGAGTGCGGGGCAAGCCTGCAGCGGCAGAGGTCGGCGTGACGTTGCACCAGCCCGAGGCGCGCCGTGCGTTCTCCCAGGGAAGCCGCCCCTGGATCCCGGGACCCCGGCAGTGGCAGGCTGCACAGGCTCCCGGAAGGGCGGTGTGGACAGTGACCTGCGCTCGCACACAGGCTTCTTGGCGGCGGCGGCAGCAGCCCCAGCGTCCCACGCCCGTCTCTGGGCTCCGCGCTTTCAGCCGCGACTCGCGCCCGTCTCTGGAGCCCCTTTAAGCAGCGCTCTTAATCCCCTCTCCTCGCGCACCAGGAAACCAAGAGGGAAGAAGAAGTCTCCTGCCTCTTCGGCAGCTCCAGAGTTTTCCCGGACTCCCTCCCGGCTAGCTGTGGCACATCAGCCCCCTTCAGGCTGAGTTCTCGCTGCCAGCCCCAGTCCTCTCCCTGCGCTCTGACCGAAGCCCGAGCCTCAGCTTCCAGCGCCGCCGCCCCGGCGGGGGAGCAGACAAGCCTCTCGGGCTGGTGAGTGCCGCTCGGCACCGCTCCTCTGTGCGGGAATCTCTCTGCTTTGCCCTACCCAGGTATGTGGGGAGTTTCTTGCCTTTTGGGAGGTCTGGGGTCTTCTGCCAGCGTTCAGTAGGTGTTCTGTAGGAGTTGTTCCACGTGTAGCTGTATTTCTGGTGTATCTGTGGGGAGGAAGGTGATCTCCGCGTCTTACTCTTCCGCCATCTTACCCGGAAGTGTTGAATGTTTTTTATCATGAAAATGTGTTGAATATTTTCAACTGCTTTTTCTTCATTAATTGAGGCGATCCTGTGTTTTTCCCTTCTTTCCATTAATGTGGTTCATTACACCAATGCATTTCCTAGGTTGAAGCATTTTGCATTCCAGTAATGAACCCACTAGTTCTTATTATATGAATAGATATAAATTATTATTCATGTCATTAGATATATGTGCGCTCCCAGCCTCAGCTCAGGCTTCCTGAACCCTGGAAGGGCGGCAGGCGATGGCTAGGACACAACACTGAACCACAGAGGTTTATGACTCTGATTGGTCCTGATGACTGTTTTTACTAACGCATGACTGTTGTTTCACACACTCGATGACTGTCTGACTTAGACCTGCACTCACCCATCTCCTGCCTCTGTGTCTCTCACACTCCACTCCTTCCTTCTTGATTTCACTCACTTCTTCCTTAAATACACCTTCCTCACTCTCAGTGAGAGCCTGAGAGAGGCAAACTCTCTTAGTCTTTTTTATCTGAAAAGGTTCTTATTTTGCTTTATTCTTGAGTGCTAGTTTAGAATGAAATCTGTACAGACGTTTCTGTGACATTTCCCTTGGCCTCTGAAGATGTCGTCCCCTTGTGTTCACCCTTAATTGTGACTGCTGACTGGTCTGCTGTTTGGTCTCACTGTTGTCTACCTTCCCTCCTCTGTGATAATCTCTTCAATTGTCTTTAATATTCTACAGTCCATTACTGTAGGGCAAGGTTCGAGTTTATTTTTATTTTTCCTGCTCGGGACTGGAATCTGGAGATCCATCTTTACCAAAATTCTAAAAACTTCAAATCCTGTCTCTTCACCACTCGTTCCATTTCTCATCCTAAAATTCCATGTACATTAGACTCTATATATGTGTGTAATGTGCCTCATTGTACTTGCCCTCTTTTTCTTTTCCATCACTTTATTTCCTGTAACATTCTGGGTCACTGGTTCTCTCTTCAACCCTGGTTAATCTGCTGTCTAATCCACCCAGTAGAGTTCTAATTTCCATGGCACTGTGTTTTAAGTTTTAGAATTGTTTTTATCTTGTTTTGTTTTTCTAATTTTCCTGTTATGTTTTCATAGTATCTTATTCATTTATGGTTCCAATACGATTTTTTAGGCCTTTAACCAATGTACAGAAATTTCTGTTGTTTAATTGTTTAATCAAGTTATTCTATTTCATGAAGGTTTTGGGGTTCTAATCCTCCCATTTGTAGCGTCTGCTGCCTCTTGTTCATGGTGAGGTCAGGGCGTGTTTTGGTGATAGTGGATCCTTGCTGGCTTGGGGGTTTTAATGTATGTATATGGTTTCTTTGTCATGTTCAGGACATTTCTACTTATGGCCATTTTTGTTAAGTGTTATTTTGGTTTTTAATCAGAAAAGGATACTGCGTTTTCTCCAATGCATTTTCAGGCCCTCTGGAGACGAACATATAGAATTCTTCTTAAATATCATTTCCTTCCTCTTCTTCCCCACAGAAAGGCTTCACTTATCACCCCAGTTGAAGCAAAACGTCCCCCAATCCTCACCTCCACCCCCTTCCTCTGTTTACTTCTATCCACAGCACTTATAATCAGACACTGGCTGCAAGAATCGCAGGCTGTCTTATTCCGTTTGGATGGCTATAACAAGTACCATAGACTGGGTGGCATATAAACAACAGAAGTTTATTTCTCACAGTTTTAGATACTGGGAAGTCCAAGATCAAAGTGCCTGCAGATTCCCCGTCTGGTGAGGGCCCACTTTCTGGTTCACAGGTGGCCATATTTTTGCTGTGTCCTCACATGTCAGAAGAGGCAAGGGGGCTCTCTCAGGCCTCTTTTACAAGGGCATTCATCCCATTCATGAGGGCTCTTCCTTCTGACCTAATCACCTCCCATATGCCCTACCTCCTAATACCTTCACCTTAGTATTGTCACCTTAGGAGTTAAGATGTCAACATTTGTCTATGAGGGACATAAATATTCAGGCCATGGCACAGGCCTAGTAATATCCCCTCCAAGGATTCTCTTTCTTCCTCACCCACAGCCCCAGGCAGCAAAGCTTCCTCAATGAGTTGAATGTTTTCTAGTCAACCTTCTATTAGGGGCAGTCCACCAACAGACCTGGCTCTGTGTGTGTGTGTGTGTGTGTGTGTGTCTGCTTAGGTGTGTGTGTGAGTGTGTGTGTCTGTGTATTTGTGTGTCTCTGTGTTTGTGTGTCTGTGTGCGTGTGTCTGTGCATGCAGGTGTCTGTGTTTCTGTGTGTGTGTCTATGTCTCTGTGTGTGTCTGTATCTGTCTGTCTGTCTCTGTGTGTGTGTCTGTGTGTGTGTGTCTCTGTGTCTGCTTATGTGTCACTGTGTGTGTGAGTGTGTCTGTGTGTTTCTGTGTTTGTGTGTGTGTGCGTGTGTCTGTGTGCATGCAAGTGTGTGTGTGTTTCTGTGTGTGTGTCTGTATGCCTCTGTGTGTGTCTGTGTCTCTGTGTGTGTCTCTGTGTGTGTGTGTGTGTGTGTCTCCATCCCTGATCCCTGCCTCCTCTCACATCAGAAGGCAGTAAATCTCAGTCACTCACGTGATTGCCTGGACCAATAGCAGGACCCCCACCCTGGCAGCTGGAAACACTGGATCACAAACTTGCACCTGGTTTTCGCTTCCCTCCTCACTCCCAGGGCCTTTCCCGTTCTCTCTTCTGATCTTGGCCAGGTCATCACACTTCTGGGTGTTTGTGGCACAAGGGTGTTTGGACTGCCTGGTCTACACCTTGCCTGGACCAGGAGCTATCACATCCCTGGCAGTTACAGTCCTCCTTGTTAGCAATGAGGACATACCTAGGCCTTGAACAAACAGTAGTCTCTTGTTGTTGTTGTTTTTAATGTATTTTTTAAATGCTTTCTGTACATAAAAAATAATTCTGCTTCCCCATATTTTTTAAAGTATCCTTTTTAAAAGAAAATAAATTTCAGAATTCTGGAAAGATGGCAGTATTCATGGAAGCATAGTCTTATCTTCCAGAATCCCCATGTAAACACAGACAGAGCAATAAGATATTAAAACCAAAACCCATGGGCAATATTCACAAGAGTAGCTGACAAGGTATCCCCCTGTTACCGCAAAATACAAGTGAGTGGACAACAGACAGGAGACCTGCCCAACGTCACCACGAGTGCGGGGAAAGTCGAAGGAAGCAACAGTGCAGCTGGACGCCCGAGGGCCTGGCGCATGCTCAGTATAGGAGCAGAGTGAGCCTGCACCTCCCCCTTCCCAGGAGGGCCCCCGCATGCGCAGTTCAGGGACCCAGTGAGGCTCCACAGCAGAGCCTAGAGGTTGTGCGGTGCGGGAGCCAGTCCCGGACGTGTGGCCGAGCAGCCAGGGAGGGACCTGGTTCCTTCCACCAGCGAGTGAGGCAGAGGTCTAAGGCAAGACATGAAACTCTTTGAATTCTCACACTGAGGTTCCAGGACCCCATTGGGACTGGACCCCACAGTGGACATCAACTGGAATCAAAATTAAGTGGGATGGGAACCTAAAAACAGAAGACAGAGAAGCTCCAACTCAGGGCTAGAACCAGGAGAAACAGGAAGGGCACTGGCCTCGTGTACAAAATTTTACGGAACACCAAACAACTCCTAAATCAAGAGATTATGAGATATAATCTTGATTTATTAGGAAATTAATGAGAGTTTAATGCTAAACTTTTTCAAAAAGAAAATGTAATGCCAAAAATCCTTGATGAGCAAAATACCTAACTTTTAGTTAAAGATAGAATCATTCACATTCTGATGCTGAGCCATACTGGAACCTTAAGCAAAAGGAAAAATCAGTAATACTGATCCTGTCTCTATTACAGTGTTCTAGTAGAGTGTTCCAGAGCCCTCCTTGAGGAGTCTACTAAAGAACCAGATTCAGAAACCACGGTTATTAGAAACATTGTAGTAAGGATTCATGTGAGCAGAAAATATTTAGTTATTTGTAAAATTAAGATTAAAGGAGGGTAAAAAGAGATTATAGTATGTAATTGATACAAATTTGGGTCCTTGGACTCATTAATCAACAGAAATTGATAAGACACCACAGTAGGAATTTAGGCAAGGCTTTACTGGGGCTCATGCTGCAGCACGAGGGAGCGAAAACAAGTGACAGGTGCCCTTGTTTGCTCTCTGAGGAAGGCAGACTGGTCCTTAAATGGGATAAGGGTGGGCGCGGATTGGTGGGTCAGGCCAGAGGACTGGCTTAGGTGGTCTGCCCACCCGCTTGGTGGTGGTGTGTGCAGGCATCACGCACAGTTCCCTGCTTTTGCTCCTGGCACTTCAGAAGTGGCAGTTGGTTTGTGGCCTTTTTGTATCTTACTGTTCATAATTGCACATGCATGCAACTCTTTTTAGTCCCTTAGAGGTTTTTTGTGTGTGTTCTGTTGCTCAAGGAGACGTTTGTCCAGGTGCAAGTGTAAGTGCTCAGGTAGAGGAACCCAGGTCCCAGCCTATCTCATAATGGCTTTATGTTCTGATAATGTGGATATGATACAAACAAAAAATGGGGAAGGGAGAGGAGAGAATTGAAATAGCATGCAAAAAAAGTTGTGCCTGTTTTCAGAAGTCAAAACTAGTTCTGATATATTTTTCCTAGGATATCATAGTGGGGTTTTTTGAGGTACAGTTAACATATAACATTGTTAGTTTCAGATGTGCAACGTAATGTTTCATTATTTGTATATATTGTGAAATAATCACCACAATAAGTCTAGGTTAGATCTGTCACCATGCATAGGTACAAAAACTTTTCCCTTGTGATGAGAACTTTTAAGGTCTCTCTTAGCAGCTTTCAAATATGCAGTATAGTATTAATAACTATGGTCGGCATGCTCTTTCTTACATCTCCATGACTTTTTACTATTACAACTGGAACTTAGTACCTTTTCACCTCCACCCATTTCACCCCACCCACTTCCCCCCTCTGGCAACTCTAATCTGTTCTCTGTAACTGTGAGCCTGAAATTTCTTTTTGCACGTATAAGTGAGATCTTGTAGTATTTGCCTTTCTCTACCTGAATTATTTCACTTGGCATAATGTCCTCAAGGTCCTTCCACATTGTCATATAGCAAGATTTCATTCTTTGATTTGGCTAAATAATATTCCATTGTCTATACCATAATTTCTTTATCCTTTCATCCCTCATTGTACGCTTAGGTTGTTTCCATATCTTGGCTGTTGTAAATAATGTTGCAGTGAGCGTGGGGGTGCATATATCTTTTCCAAGTTAGTGTTTTCCTTTTCTTCATATAAGTACCAGAAGTGTAATTGCTGTGTCTTGTAGTAGTTCTATTTTTAATTTTTTGAGTAAACCCCATACTGTTTTCCATACTGGCTGCACCAATTTATATTCGTACCAACAGTGCACAAGGGTTCCCTTGTCTCAACATCCTCTCCAACGTTTGTTATTTCTTGTCTTTTTTGATAATAGCCATTCTGTTAGGTGTGAGGTGATATCTCATTATGGTTTTGATTAGCATTTCCCTGGTGATTAGTGACATTGGGCATCTTTTCATGTACCTAATGGCCACTTGTATATCTTCTTTGGAAAAATGTTTATTCAGATCTTCTGCCCATTTTTTAATCAGAATGCTCATTTATTTGCTATTGAGGTGTATGAGTTCTTTATATATTTTGTATATTAATTGCTTATCAGATACATGATTTACACATATTTTCTCCCATTCAGAGGGTGCCTTTTCATTTTGTTGATGGTTTCCTATGGCTTGCAGAAGCTTTTTTTTTTAATAAATTTATTTATTTATTTTTGGCTGTGTTCAGTCTTCGTTTCTGTGCGAGGGCTTTCTCTAGTTGCGGCGAGTGGGGGCCACTATTCATCGCGGTGCACAGGCCTCTTACTATCACAGCCTCTCTTGTTGCGGAGCATAGGCTCCAGACGCGCAGGCTCAGTAGTTGTGGCTCACGGGCCCAGTTGCTCCGCGGCATGTGGGATCTTCCCAGACCAGGGCTCGAACCCGTGTTCCCTGCATTGGCAGGCAGATTCTCAACCACTGCGCCACCAGGGAAGCCCCAGCAGAAGCTTTTTAGTTTGATGTCGTCCCACTTGTTTATTTTTGCCTTTGTTTCCTTTGCTTTTGGAGTGAGATCCAAAAAAAAAAAAAACCATCACCAAGACTGAAGTCAAGGAGCTTACTGCCTGTGTTTTTCTAGGAGCTTTGTAGTTTCAGGTCTTACATGCAAGGCTTTAATCCGTTTTGAGTTAATTTTTGTGTATGGTGTAAGATACAGTTTCATCCTTTTATATATGGCTATCCAGTTTCCCCATCATCATTTACTGAAGAGATTGTCCTTCCCCATTGTATATTCTTAGTCATTTGTAGTAAATTAACTGACCATATGTATGGGTTTATTTCTGGGCTTTCTATTCTGTTCCATTCACCAGTGTGTTTGTTTTTATGCCAAAACCATACTGTTTTGATGATTATAGTTTTGTAATATAGTTTGAAGTTAGGAAGGGTCATGCCTCCCTCTTTGTCCTTCCTACTCAAGATTGCTTTGGCTGGGCTTTCCTGGTGGTGCAGTGGTTCAGAATGTGCCTGCCAATGCAGGGGACACGGGTTTGAGCCCTGGTCCGGGAAGATCCCACATGCTGTGGAGCACCTAAGCCCATGCGCCACAACTACTGAGCCTGTGCTCTAGAGCCCATGTGCCACAACTGCTATAGCCCGCGCATGCCCTAGAGGCTGTGCCCCGCAGCAAGAGAAGCCACCCCAATGAGAAGCCCGCGCACTGCAACAACAAGTAGCCCCTGCTCACTGCAACTAGAGAAAGCCCATGGGTATCAATGAAGACCCAACACAGCCAATAATTAATTAATTAATTAATTTTTAAAAAAGAAGGTTTGTTTTGGCTGTTGGGTGTCCTTTGTGGTTCCACACAAATTTTAGGATTGTTCATTCTATTCCTGTGAAAAATGCCATTGGAATTTTGATAAGGATTGCATTAACTCTGTAGATTGCTTTGGATAACTTGGACATTTTACCTAATTCTTCGAATTCATGAGGATAAAATATCTTCCCATTTAGTTTTATCTTCTTCAATTTCTTTCATCAGTGTTTTATATGGTATTATGGATATTGTTAATCTGAACTTGTGTGTGCATCAGTTGAGATGAAACAAATGACTAATTAGATATTCTAATTCAGTTATTCCTGTGTCCTTGAGAACCAGATTTCCCAGTGTGGAAGAAAGGAGATACAGATGTCACAGAAGAGGTTAAGTAAAACCTTAAAGTTCTCAGTTTGAATTGGATGTATCTGTATAAACTATCAAAGTATTTTCTCCTATATGTAATACCTAGCTCTTCCCACTGAAAAGACCTAGAAACAATGATCAAACCAGAAAGTAGGAGGATTCCTAACATTCTAAAGTTCAGTATTTAATATTCAATATTATTTCCTACTAAAAAAGACCAAGGCTTCTTAGATAAATGACTGATTCTAGTCCTGGGCAAGAAATATACAAAATGAGCTTGAAACATCTTGCTAAGCTAGATATCAAGAAGCATTCAGACTACTAGGGTCATGTCAAAATGACTTAAGAGTTAGCTTGAAGGTGTTCCAACTGGTGAAAGATGAGACACTTTATATATATATTTTATATATATATATATTATATATATATAAATTTTATTTATTTTTGGCTGCTGCGTGGGGGCTTTCTCTAGTTGCAGCGAGTGGGGCTGCTCTTCATTGCAGTGTGCTGGCTTCTCATTGCGGTGGCTTCTCTTGTTGCAGAGCATGGGCTCTAGGTACACAGGCTTCAGTAGTTGTGGCTCGTGGGCTCTCGAGAGCAGGCTCAGTAGTTGTGGCGCACAGACCTAGTTGCTCCGTGGCATGTGGGATCTTCCCAGACCAGGGCTCGAACCAGTGACCCTGCATTGGCAGGTGGATTCTTAACCACTGCGCCACCAGGGAAGTCCGATGAGACACTTTGAACATAAACTCATATAATTGCAATGTATTGAAATCCATCAAATATATTTTAATTCTTCACCATGTTTTTTAAAAATTAATATATCATTTTTGGAGAATGACAGGGTAGCAGTTCATCCTCTTGATAATGGATAAATACATGAAAAGTAAGAAACATCTAACCTGCCTTTCCTCTATAAACTGTTCCGCTGGGTGACCAAATAGTCAATGAAGGGAAGTGTGTCTTTATAAAATTAATCCAGCTGATATGAGAAAGACATGATGTAATTAGAATACCACCATTTTTCACTCCAAGTGGATTAATGGATGTGAGCATTGAACATCATCTCTGCTAACATCTCAGAAAAAAACAGACACCCTGACATTATGTGTCCCTTGATGAAGGAGCACATCGATACCTAGGGTCTCATCCAAAATCTTGATCCAGAGTCTGATCAGTCCTCTGAATACACTTGAAAATCTGCAGAAAATGTAGAGAACAGAGTGATGTGTTGAACTGCATCCTAGAACACAGTCTGTAAAATACATACTGGAAAGTTTCGTAGGGGGAAGGGCTCAGGTTCTTCCTTGGATACAGTGTAAGAAAGAGAAAGGGATGCAGAAGGAACTTACGGACTAGAAGAGATTTAAAAGGCATCAACAAAATGAGCAAGCCTCATCTACAGGGTCTAGAGAGCACACCTTGGTGACAAAAAACTATAAAGAAACTCAAGGAGAGTAATGAGTATAAAAATCAGGACAGAGAATACTTTTGGAAGTAGGGAGGTGGTTGAGATTGGGAAGGGGCACAGGGAGGGTATTCTGGAGTAGAAGAAAAATTACAGTTTCTTGACATGGATGGTGGTTACAAGGGTGTTTTTTTGTTTTGTTTTGAGGTATAGTTGATTTATAATACCCTAGTTTCCCGTGTAAAACATAGTGATTCAAAACTTTACAGGTTATACTCCATTTAAAGTCATTTAAAATATTGGCTATCTTCCCTGTCTTGCAAAATATGACCTTGTAGCTTGCTTGCTTATTTATTTATCTGTTATTTAAATCTCAAAATATTTATGCTGACTGAAAGCAGCCAGATACAGAAAGATGTCATTTATATAAAATGCAATGTTGGGCCTCTCTGGTGGCACAGTGGTTAAGAATCCGCCTGCCAATGCAGGGGACACGGGTTAGATCCCTGGCCCGGGAAGATCCCACATGCCACGGAGCAACTAAGCCTGTGAGCCACAACTACAGAGTCTCTGCTCTAGAGCCCGTGAGCCACAACTACTGAAGCCTGTGTGCCTAGAATCCGTGCTCTGCAACAAGAGAAGCCACTGCAATGAGAAGCCCCCATACCGCAATAAAGAGTAGCCCCTGCTCGCCGCAACTAGAGAAAGCCTGCACTTAGCAACAAAGACCCAAGACAGCCAAAGACAAAAACAAATAAATAAATATTTTTTAAAATGCAGTTATCTTTATTTATTTTTAACATCTTTATTGGAGTATAATTGCTTTACAATGGTGTGTCCGTTTCTGCTGTATAGCAAAGTGAATAAGCTGTACATATACATATATCCCCATATCTCCTCCCTCTTGCGTCTCCCTCCCACCCTCCCTATCCCACCCTTCTAGGTGGACACGAAGCACCGAGCTGATCTCCCTGTGCTATGCAGCTGCTTCCCACTAGCTATCTATTTTACATTTGGTAGGGTATATATGTCCATACCACTCTTTCACTTCGTCCCAGCTCACCCTTGCCCCTCCCCATGTCCTCAAGTCCATTCTCTACATCTGTGTCTTTATTCCTGTCCTGCCCCTAGGTTCTTCAGAACCATTTTATTTTATTTTTAATTCCATATATATGTGTTAGCATACGGTATTTGTTTTTCTCTTTCTGACTTCACTCTGAATGAAAATCTCTAGGTCCATCCACCTCACTACAAATGACTCAATTTCATTTCTTTCTATGGCTGAGTAATATTCCATTGTATATATGTGCCACATCTTCTTTATCCATTCATCTGTCAATGGACACTTAGGTTGCTTCCATGTCCTGGCTATTGTAAATAGAACTGCAATGAACATTGTGGTACATGACTCTTTTTGAATTATGGTTTTCTCAGGGTATGTGCCCAGTAGTGGAATTGCTGGGTCATATGGTAGTTCTATTTTTAGTTTTTTAAGGAACCTCCATACTGTTCTCCATAATGGCTGTATCAGTTTACGTTCCCACCAACAGGGCAAGAGGGTTCCCTTTTTTCCACACCCTCTCCAGCATTTATTGTTTGTAGATTTTTTGATGATGGCCATTCTGACCGGTGTGAGGTGATAACTCATTGTAGTTTTGTTTTTTTTTAAAGATGATGTTGGGGGTAGGAGTTTATTAATTAATTTCTTTATTTTTGCTGTGTTGGGTCTTTGTTTCTGTGCGAGGGCTTTCTCTAGTTGTGGCAAGCAGGGGCCACTCTTCATCGCGGTGCACGGGCCTCTCACTATCGCGGCCTCTCTTGTTGTGGAGCACAGGCTCTAGACGCGCAGGCTCAGTAGTTGTGGCTCACGGGCCTAGTTGCTCCGCGGCATGTGGGATCCTCCCAGACCAGGGCTCGAACCCGTGTCCCCTGCATTAGCAGGCAGATTCTCAACCACTGCGCCATCAGGGAAGCCCTGTGGTTTTGATTTGCATTTCTCTAATGATTAGTGATGTTGAGCATCCTTTCATGTGTTTGTTGGCAATCTGTATATCTTCTTTGGAGAAATGTCTGTTTGGCTCTTCTGCCCATTTTTGGATTGGGTTGCTTTTTTGATATTGAGCTGCATGAGCTGCTCGTATATTTTGGAGATTAATCCTTTGTCAATTGCTTTATTTGAAAATATTTTATCCCATTCTGAGGGTTGTCTTTTCGTCTTGCTTATGGTTTCCTTTGCTGTGCAAAAGTTTTTAAGTTTCATTAAGTCCCATTTGTTTATTTTTGTTTTTATTTCCATTTCTCTAGGAGGTGGGTCAAAAGGATCTTGCTGTGATTTATGTCATAGTG
This sequence comes from Mesoplodon densirostris, assembly GCF_025265405.1. Lineage (NCBI taxonomy): Eukaryota > Metazoa > Chordata > Mammalia > Artiodactyla > Ziphiidae > Mesoplodon > Mesoplodon densirostris. The sequence goes on along the minus strand of NC_082661.1, from coordinate 51,650,451 downwards.
TTCTGCCTATGTTTTCCTCTAAGAGTTTGATAGTGTCTGGCCTTACATTTAGGTCTTGAATCCATTTTGAGTTTATTTTTGTGTATGGTGTTAGGGAGTGTTCAAATTTCATTCTTTTACATGTAGCTGTCCAGTTTTCCCAGCACCACTTAGTGAAGAGGATGTCTTTTCTCCATTGTATATTCTTGCCTCCTTTATCAAAAATAAGGTGACCATATGTGCATGGGTTTATCTCTGGGCTTTCTATCGTGTTCCATTGATCTATATTTCTGTTTGTGTCCTAGTACCAAACTGTCTTGATTACTGTAGCTTTGTAGTGTAGTCTGAAATCAGGGATCCCGATTCCTCCAGCTCCATTCTTCTTTATCAAGATTGCTTTCTCTATTCAGGGTCCTTTGTGTTTCCATACAAATTGTGAAATTTTTTGTTCTAGTTCTGTGAAGAATGCCATTGGTAGTTTGATATCTACTGCATTGAATTTGTAGCTTACATTGGGTAGTATAGTCATTTTCACAATATTGATTCTTCCAATCCAAGAACATGGTATATCTCTCCATCTGTTTGTATCATCTTTAATTTCTTTCATCAGTGTCTTATGGTTTTCTACATACAGGTTTTTGGTCTCCTTAGGTAGGTTTATTCCTAGGTATTTTATTCTTTTTGTTGCAGTGGTAAATGGGAGTGTTTCCTTAATTTCTCTTTCAGAGTTTTCATCATTAGTGTGTAGGAATGCAAGAGATTTCTGTGCATTAATTTTGTATCCTGCAACTTTACCAAATTCATTGATTAGCGCTAGTAGTTTTCTGGTAGCATCTTTAGGATTTTCTATGTATAGTATCATGTCATCTGCACACAGTGACAGCTTTCTTTACTCCTTCTTTTCCGATTTGTATTCCTTTTATTTCTTTTTCTTCTCTGAGTGCTATTGGCTTAAACTTCCAAAACTATGTTGAATAATAGTGGTGAGAGTGGACAACCTTGTCTTGTTCCTGATCTTAGTGGAAATGTTTTCAGTTTTTCACCATTGAGAATGATGTTGCCTGTGGATTTCTCATATATGGCCTTTATGATGTTGAGGTAAGTTCCCTCTCTTCCTACTTTCTGGAGGGTTTTTATCATAAATGGGTGTTGAATTTTGTCAAAAGCTTTTTCTCCATCTATTGAGATGATATGGTTTATCTCCTTCAATTTGTTAATATGGTTTATCACATTGATTGATTTGCATATATTGAAGAATCCTTGCATTCCTGGGATAAACACCACTTGATCATGGTGTATGATACTTTTAATGGGCTGTTGGATTCTGTTTGCTAGTATTTTGTTGAGGATTTTTGCATGTATGTTCATCAGTGATATTGGCCTGTAGTTTTCTTTCTTTGTGACATCTTTGTCTGGTTTTGGTATCAGGGTGATTGTGGCCTTGTAGAATGAGTTTGGGAGTGTTCCTGCCTCTGCTCTATTTTGGAAGAGTTTGAGAAGGATAGGTGTTAGCTCTTCTCTAAATGTTTGATAGAATTCGCCTGTGTAGCCATCTGGTCCTGGGCATTTATTTATTTATTTATTTATTTATTTATTTATTTATTTATTTTGTGGTACACGGGCCTGTCACTGTTGTGGCCTCTCCCGTTGCGGAGCACAGGCTCCGGACGTGCAGGCTCAGCGGCCATGGCTCATGGGCCCAGCCACTCCGCAGCATGTGGGATCTTCCCAGACCGGGGCACGAACCCGTGTCCCCTGCATCGGCAGGCTGATTCTCAACCACTGTGCCACCAGGGAAGCCCTGGTTCTGGGCTTCTATTTGTTGGAAGATTTTTAATCAGAGTCTCAATTTCAGTGCTTGTGATTGGTTTGTTTATATTTTCTATTTCTTCCTGGTTCAGTCTCGGAAGTTTGTGCTTTTCTAAGAATTTGTCCATTTCTTCCAGGTTGTCCATTTTATTGGCATATTGTTGCTTGTAGTAATCTCTCACAATCTTTTTTATTTCTGCAGTGTCAGTTGTTACTTATCCTTTTTCATTTCTAATTCTACTGATTTGAGTCTTCTCCCTTTTTTTCTTGATGTGTCTGGCTAATGGTTTATCAGTTTTGTTTATCTCCTCAAAGAACCAGCTTTTAGTTTTATTGATCTTTGCTATCATTTCCTTCATTTCTTTTTCATTTATTTCTGATCCAGTCTTTGTGATTTCTTTCCTTCTGCTAACTTTGGGGTTTTTTTGTTCTTCTTTCTCTAACTGCTTTAGGTATAAGATTAGGTTGTTTATTTGAGATGTTTCTTGTTTCTTGAGGTAGGACTGTATTGCTATAAACTTCCCTCTTAGAAATGCTTTTTCTGCATCCCATAGGTTTTGGGTCATCGTGTTTTCATTTTCATCTGTTTCTAGGTATTTTTTGATTTACTCTTTGATTTCTTCAGTGATCTCTTGGTTATTTAGTAGTGTATTGTTTAGCCTCCATGTGTTTGTATTTTTTACAGATTTTGTCCTATAATTGATATCTAGTCTCACAGTATTGTGGTCGGAAAAGATACTTGATATGATTCCAGTTTTCTTAAATTTATCAAGGCTTGATTTGTGACCCAAGATATGATGTATCCTGGAGAATGCTCCATGAGCACTTGAGAAGAAAGTGTAATCTTCTGTTTTTGGATGGAATGTCCTATAAATATCAATTAAGTCCACCTTGTTTTTAATGTATCATCTAAAGCTTGTGTTTCCCTATTTATTTTCATTTTGGATGATCTGTCCATTGGTGAAAGTGGGGTGTTAAAGTCCCCTACTATGATTGTGTTACTGTCAATTTCCCTTTCTATGGCTGTTAGCATTTGCCTTATGTATTGAGGTGCTGCTATGATGGGTGCATAAATAGTTACAATTGTTATATCTTCTTCTTAGATTGATCCCTTGATCATTATGTAGTGTCCTTCTTTGTCTCTTGTAATAGTCTTTATTTTAAAGTCTATATTTTCTGATATGAGAATTGCTACTCCAGCTTATTTTTGATTTCCATTTGCATGGAATATCTTTTTCTATCCTCTCACTTTCAGTCTGTATGTGTCCCTAGGTCTGAAGTGGGTGTCTTGTAGACAGCATATATACAGGTCTTGTTTTTGTGTCCATTCAGCCAGTCTATGTCTTTGGTTGGAGCATTTAATCCATTTACACTTAAGGTAGTTATAGATATGTATGTTCCTATTACCATTTTCTTAATTGTTTTGGGTTTGTTATTGTAAGTGTTTTCCTTCTCTTGTGTTTCCTGCCTAGAGAAGTTCCTTTAGCATTTGTTGTAGAGCTGGTTTGGTGGTGCTGAATTCTCTTAGCTATTGCTTGCCTGTAAAGGTTTTAATTTCTCCGTCAAACCTGAATGAGATCCCTGCTGGGTTGAGTAATCTTGGTTGTAGGTTTTTCCATTTCATCACTTTAAAATATGTCCTGCCACTCCCTTCTGGCTTTCAGAGTTTCTGCTGAAAGATCAGCTGTTAACCTTATGGAGATTCCCTTGTATATTAATTGTTGCTTTTCCCTTGCTGCTTTTACTATTTTTTCTTTGTATTTAATTTTTGGTAGTTTGATTAATATGTGTCTTGGTGTGTTTCTCCTTGGATTTATCCTGTATGGGACTCTCTGTGCTTCCTGGACTTGATTGACTATTTCTTTTCCCATATTAGGGAAGTTTTCAACTATAATCTCTTCAAATATTTTCTCAGTCCCTTTCTTTCTCTCTTCTTTTGGACCGCTATAATTCGAATGCTGGTGTGTTTAATGTTGTCCCATAGGTCTCTGAGATTGTCCTCAGTTCTTTTCATTGTTTTATCTTTATTCTGCTCTTGGGTAGTTATTTCCACTATTTTATCTTCCAGGTCACTTATCCATTCTTCTGCCTCAATTATTCTGCTATTGATTCCTTCTAGAGAATTTCAATTTTCATTTATTGTATTGTTCAGCGTTGTTTGTTTGCTTTTTAGTTCTTCCAGGGTCCTTGTTAAACGTTTCTTGTATTTTGTCCTTTCTATTTCCAAGATTTTGGACCATCTTTACTATCATTACTCTGAATTCTTTTTCAGGTAGACTGCCTATTTCCTCTTCATTTGTTTGGTCTGGTGGGTTTTTACCTTGCTCCTTCATCTTCTGTGTGTTTCTGTGTCTTCTCATTTTGCGTAATTTACTTTGGGGTCTCCTTTCACAGGCTGCAGGTTCGTAGTTCCCTTTGTTTTTGGTGTCTGCTCCCAGTGCGTAAGGTTGGTTCAGTGGGTTGTGTAGGCTTCCTGGTGAAGGGGACTTGTGCCTGTACTCTGGTGGATGAGACTGCATCTTGTCTTTCTGGTGGGCAGGACCAGTTCCGGTGGTGTGTTTTGGGGTATCTGTGAACTTATGATTTGAGGCAGCCTCCCTGCTAATGGGTGGGGTTTGTGTTCCTGTCTTGCTAGTTGTTTGGCATAGGGTGTCCAGCACTGTGGCTTGCTGGTTGTTGAGTGGAGCTGGGTCTTAACATTGAGATGGAGATGTCTGGGAGAGCTTTCACCGTTTGATATTACATGAGGCAGGGAGGTCTCTGGTGGACCAGTGTCCTGAACCCAGCTCTCCCACCTCAGAGGCTCAGGCCTGACACCCATCCAGAGCACCAAGACCCTGTCAGCCACACAGCTCAGAAGAAACGGGAGGAAAAAAGAAAGAAAGAAAACATAAATAAATATAATAAAATAAAGTTATTAAAATAGAAAAAAATATTAAAAAGTAGTCAAAAAATAAAATAAAAAAGGAAGAGAGCAACCAAACTGGAAAACAAATCCACGAATGATAACAAGCACTAAAAACTATACTAAAAAAAAAAAAAAAAAAAGACTGTTAGAACCCTAGAACAAATGGCAAAAGCAAAGCTATATGGACAAAATCACACAAAGAAGCATACACATACACACTCACAAAAAGAGAAAAAGGAAAAAAATATATATATATTTTTTAAAAAGGAAGAGAGCAACCAAATAAATAAACAAATGTACCAGTGATAATAAGCTCTAAATACTAAACTAAGATAAACATAAAACCAGAAACAAATTAGATGCAGAAAGCAAACCCCAAGTCTACAGTTGCTCCCAAAGTCCACCACCTCAATTTTGGGATGATACATTGTCTACTCAGGTATTCCACAGATGCAGGGTACATCAAGTTGATTGTGGAGCTTTAATCCACTGCTCCTGAGGCTTTTGGGAAGTCTGAGGTCTTCTGCCAGCGTTCAGTAGGTGTTCTGTAGGAGTTGTTCCACATGTAGTTGTAGTTTTGATATATTTGTGGGGAGGAAGGTGATCTCCACATCTTACTCCTCTGCCATCTTGAAGGCGCCCCCTGCAATGTTACCTTTAGTGGGAAAAAAGCAGATTAGTGGTTGCCTAGGGATGGGAGGGAGGGAGGCGTGAATTACAGAGGGGCATGAGAAAATTGTGGGGGGTGATGGGTATATTTTTTTCTCTTCTTTAAGCTGATGCTTTTCTGGGTATTTATGTCAAAACTCATTGAACTGTGCACTTTAAATATGTGCAGTTTTTTGTATCTCATTTGTACATCTGTGAATCTGTGAATAAAGCAGCACAGAGTGAATGATTATTTGCAGTGTTTCCTGGTTTTGCTGATAGTAAGAAGCCCCTGGTGCTGTGCAAAGTCCATCTTCCTGGTCCCACTTCTGAGTCCTCCATGAAGCACCAGGAGAATTGTGCTTTCAGCAAGGGTCCTGGGAATTCTCATGCTTAGGCAAGTGGAGAAACACTGGTATGAAGTGGGTGGTAACTGAGAAGGAGGTTTCCCTCATCTTGACCAAACCATCATCAGGTGAAGCCAAAAGAAACTACTACCAATAACAGCCAGGGGAACACAAATCTTTGACTTCCTAGTGTTTCACACGAGTACATGATATTAACACCCATATAACAAGGGTTTCTCTCCAGCTTCTCCTTGAAGGAACTTTCCCAGCCCCCCAGCCTCTTCTCTCATTGGATTAATTGGGAGAAAGCTAAGCTGATGGGTACAATGACTATCCATGAGAATCCATGTTATTGCAATTATCCAATCAAGAGCCCATCTCCTATTAAAGAAACAGGAAGGTCTGTGCTTAGCATTTCTTCAAGGGTATTTGCTGGTCTCTGTGGAGAAGAGGTACATTTAATGTTAGGTAAAGCATGTTACAGTTTTTTAATATTTATATAAAAGTAGTGATATGATTGGAAGTCATTAAAAATGCTCTTTTTCTTATTACTTGGTCAGGGACGTCTTTTGAGATTCAGTGAGCATTGCAGTTCCTCAGATGTGACTTTTTCGTTATACCATTTATCAGTTTTTCTGTTTTTTTCTTCATTTGTGGTATTCTTTGTATGTAACTGATTTTAACTCTTTGTCTTAACTATGTGTAAAAGATATTCTTCCACCTATCACTTACTATAACCTTGTTTCTGGTCTCTTTTTTCCTTTATGGCAGCTGTGTTTCTTTTTTTTTTCATTAAAAACTTGAACTTTTTATTTAGCAAGATTGAAATTACACAAAGCATGCATTCAACCTAAGAACTGAAAGCAAAATTTTAAACATTGGAAACGGAGGAGAAATTTAATATGGAAAACCTAAAAAAACCAATTGGAAAGCAAACCTCATGCTTGATGGATACAACTAAATGCTGGTTCTTGGCAAAGGAAAGTATTGTTTCTATTTGGACATAGATGAACCCTGTCAAGACAATAAAAAATTAGTTTATTATAAGACAAAGAATACTCTACCAAAAAAAGAATTATAAATAAGGTAATGAACAACTTCATACCTGTATACCTGACATGTTATGCTATGTGGATGATTTTCTGGAAAACAAAAGTGACTAAAATTAATCTAGAAAGGACTGAGACATCAAACAGACCGCTTTCTTAAAAGAATTTTTTTTTTTTTTTTTGCAGTACACGGTCCTCTCACTGTTGTGGCCTCTCCCGTTGTGGAGCACAGGCTCCGGACGTGCAGGCTCAGCGGCCATGGCTCATGGGCCCAGCCACTCCGTGGCATGTGGGATATTCCCGGACCTGGGCACGAACCCATGTCCCCTGCATTGGCAGGCGTATTCTTAACCACTGTGCCACCAGGGAAGCCCTCTTAAAAGAATTTTAAAAGTTGGTCACAAGTTCACCTAGAGATGGACTGAAAGCTGATTATTTTGAGCTGTTGGAAAGTTTGCAATTATTTGACAAATGTAGCTTTACCCTAGTCCTGGCATCCATACAAATCCCCACAACAAAACTGGGGTCTTGATTAAGTGAAAAACATAAATGTAAAAATTCCTAACAACATATAGTTTATTTTATACATAGTAGTTTGTGTCTCTTAATCCTTTTCACCATCTTGTCCCTCCCCCATCCCCCCACTAGTAACAGCTAGTTTGTTCTCTGTATGAGTGAGTCTGTTTGTGTTTTGTTATATACATTCGTTTGTTTCATTTTTTTAGATCCCACATACGGTATTTGCCTTTCTCTGTCTGACTTATTTTACTAAGCATAATATCTTCCAGCTGTATCCATACTGTTGCAAATGGCAAAATTTCATTCTTTTTTATGGCTGAGTAGCATTCCATTATATATATACTTACATATATATTTATATTTATATATATTTTTTACATATATATTTTATCCATTCATCTCTTGCTGGACACTTAGTTTGCTTCCATATCTTAGCTATTGTAAATAATGCTGCTATAAACATTGGGATGCATATATCTTTTCACATTGGTGTTTTTGTTTTCTACAAGAGTTTCTTTTTCTACATATCCTTGCCAACATTTGTTATTTATTGTCCTTTTGATGATAGCCATTCGGCGGGTGGGCAGTAAGATCTCACTGTGGTTTTGATTTGCATTTCTCTGAGGATTAACAATGTTGAACATCTTTTCATGTGCCTGTTGGCCACCTGTATGTCTTCTTTGGAAAAATGTCTATTCACATCTTCTATGTACTTTTTAATTGGGTTTTTTGGTTTCTTGACCTTAAATTGTATGAGGTGTTTATATATGTTGGATATTAACCCCTTACTGGTCATATCATTTGCAAATATTTTCTCCAATTCAGTAATCTGTCTTTTTATTTTGTAGATGGTTTCCTTTGCTGTGCAAAAGCTTTAAATTTAATTAGCTCCCATTTATTTTTGCTTTTGTTTCCTTTGCCTTAGGAGACAAATTTTAAAAAATTGCTACAATTTATGTCAAAGAGTGTTCTGCCTGCTTTCTTCTAGGAGTTTTATGGTCTCTAGTCTTACAGTTAGGTCTTTAATTCATTTTGAGTTTATTTTTGTATATGGTATGGGAAAATGTTCTAATCATTCTTTTACATGTAGCTGTCCAGTTTTCCCAGTGCCTCTTTTGTTGTAGATTAACTGACCATATATTCATGAGTTTATTTCTGGACAGTCTGTTCTGTTCCATTGATCTATGTGTCTGTTTTTGTGCCAGTACCATACTGTTTTGATTACTGTAGTTTTGTAGTATAGTCTAAGTCTGGGAGCATGATACCTCCATTTCTGTTCTTCTCTCTTGAGATTGCTTTGGATATTTGGGGTCTTTGTTTCCATAAATTTTAGAAGTATTTGTTCTAGTTCTCTGTTTTGATGTTTTGATAGGGATTGAATTGAATCTGTAGGTTGACTCGAGTAGTATGATCACTTTTACAATATTAATTCTACATTCTTACAATCCATGAACACAGTATATCTTTCCATCTGTTTCTGTGGTCTTCAATTTTTTTTATCAGTGTCTTATAGTTTTCTGAGTAGAGGTCTTTTCCCTCCTTATATTTATTCCTAGGTATTTTATTCTTTTTGATATGATGGCAAATGGGATTGTTCTCTTAATTTCTCTGATAGTTTGTTCTTAGTGTACAGAAATGCAACAGATTTCTGTATATTAATTTTGTATCTTGGAAGTTTACTGAATTGATTGATGAGCTCTAGTAGTTTTTTGGTGGCAACTTTAGGATATTCTATGTATAGTATCATGTCATCTGCAAACAGTAACAGGTTTATTTCTTCCATTCCATTTTAGATTCCTGTAATTCTTTTTCTTGTGTGATTGCTATGGCTAGGACTTCTAATACTATGTTGAAAAAAAGTGGCAAGAGTGGGCATCCTTGTCTTGTTACTGATCTTAGAGGAAATGGTTTCAGCTTTTTACTGTTGAATATGATATTAGCTGTGGGCTTATCATATATGGCTTTTATTATGTTTAGTTATGTTCCCTCTATGCCTACTTTCTGGAGAGTTTTTATCATAAGTCGATGTTGAATTTTGTCAAAAGCTTTTTCTGAATCTATTGAAATGAACATATGATTTTAATTCTTCAGTTTGTTAATGTGGTATATATCACATTGATTTGCAGATATTGAACCATACAAGGTTATTCTTTTCATAATAATTCACTAGGCTTCCCATTTGTTTGTGTCATTTTCTGTACATTGGATGTTTGATACAGACTAAGAACTTCTAACTCCAACACCCAAGGCTACAGCCCACAGAGGCAGAGTCTGTCAGGTAGAAAAAAGGAAGGCTCCAGGGATCTCTAGTTAAGGCAAAGTTGGGAAATGGGTCCCCTGCTACCCGTACTGGAGACTCACTGCAGGGGGCGCTGCAGGCACACTGGAATCAAGTAAAGGACTGCAGTTTTTTGACCTGACTCCTGGGAAGCCCAGAGGCCTCTCCAGTCCAACTCAGAACTGGAGAGCAGACAGTGAGGAGGGCGTTGGGGATCTGAGCCCCGCAGCTGGTTGACGTAAGCCCCAGGGTTGGACAGGCAGGCCTGGGCACATGGCCCTGAGCACCCAGAGAACTGGCCTGCAGCCAGGCACAGGAGGGTGGAAATGTGCAGTTCGCTGAGCCCCAGCCAACAATCTGGTCCAGGAGGAGGCAGCCCACCCCCCGCGGCTGGCTGACTGCCAAGCTCTTCTTGGCCCGGTGGCTCCTTTGATTGGGCTGATGCCGATGGCAGTTGCCAACCTTACGGACTTCCCCTGCAACTCGCTCAGGCGTCCCCCAGCCTGACTTGGGCTCTGGAGCTGTTTGCGCTGGTTGGGGTCAGCCTCGCCACCCCCCAAGTTTCCCCACACCCACATCTTCCAGGCTTGGAGGAAGGGCCAGTCGATCCAGAGAGAATGGTGGCGCAGAGACAGAGGAGGTCAAAATTGGAGCTGATGGGCTCCCCTAGGGACTGTGGGGAGTGGGAGAGGTGGATCTTCCCTTGACTGAAGGCTGGAGCATGATGCCATGGGTTTGAATGGGGGCCAAGGTGCCAGCACCTCCTAAGGCCCCCAGGGGAAGGAGCAGGGCAGGGCGAGGTTCGGGAAGGTGGTGCCTACGCCAGGATGTGTCACTCTGCCTACCTGCTTACCCATGCGGTGACACCTGCGAATCCTGGCACTGTGCCGCTGGCCCCAGGGTGCTGACGAGAGCCCAGGAGAGGTCAGACAAGGACAAGGTTAGGCAGGCGTGGGGCCTAAAATGGCTGTCAGCACCTGCCAGCATCAGCCTCCTCTCCAGGTAGCCCTTGGGAGGCTTGCTCCTCCTGGGGCCTCTGCTTCCACCCCTGGGTGAAGAGAGCTAAGTGGAGGGGACATCCAGCTGGCTGGGGTCAGCAACGCAGTTTCCTCTGCAATCTAGCCAGTGTAGAGATGCTCGCAGGGACTGGAGCCCTGGACTTGGAGTCCGCCAAGGGCAATCTCCTGCCCTCCTTACTGCTCCTTGTCAGCTTTGAGCTGGTCTTGGGGGTAGAAGGGCAAGTCAGCCCGGCTCCACTGCCCTCGGGTGCTGACAGGAGGAAAGGACACACAGGGAAGGCAGTAGATGGAGCAGGGGAACCATAGGAGGGGAAGTGACAGATGGCACATGAGGCATGGGAATCATAGGACAGCCGGCAGAGGACTGATGCACACATGCTCCTGAGGGCTGGTCACCACTACTGAGATGTGTCCTGAGTTCCCCGTGTGTCCATCCCTAAGGGACCTGAGAGGTTCCTTGCTCTGTGCAGCCTGCAAAGACCTAAGGAGCATGGGCAGGGCAGATGGAGTAAAGCACAGGAGCAAAGGCTTCTGGGGACCAAAGTGTGAGCACACCAAGACCCAAAGTTAGTACAGTTCTGATCAGTTCGGGTCATTTGTAGCTGAGAGGAGAGAGAAGTTTGAGAGGTGATGAAAACAAACCATGGGAGTCCTTGAATGCCATGGGGAGATGCTCAGACTCCAGAGGGGATGGGCAGCCATGGCCAGTTGCGAGGTTGGGCAAGGCAGTTTCAGAGCTAGGTTGCAGACTGATGTATCTGGAAGCTGGGGAAATGATTTACCTAAGGGTGAGCCTAGAGACTGGTTTGGCACCAGCACAAGAGCCCTAGTGGGACATGAGAAGGACCTGAATGAGGTGGTGGAGATGGAAAAGCAAGGGGTCAGTGTGACAGATGCTGTGGAGGCCAGCATCACAAAGACTGATATGGAAGAGATACGGGTTAGGCTTATTTATTTAATCATGTGGACAAGCCCATTCAGGCTGCAAGTAGTGGGGAAAGGGATGTCTTCTATAAGGGAAGAAATGAAGCAGAACCAGGCCTCATGGGAACAAGGCTCAGATCTGGGAAGCATTAAGATCAGAGGAGGCTCCTCTTTTTATGTGTGGTCCTTGTCTCTCCTTTCTGAGACTCTACCCTGTTCTCCACGGTTCCAGGTTTCTGTTCCCTGTGGCTTCATTCTGCAGTGGTCCAGGGTTGCCATGGCACCAATTCTGACCTCTTATCTCTGTGACCTTAAAGTTCCAGTGCTGCACAGTTATGAACAGTTTGGGATCTTGACATGGCAATACTTGTCCAGCATTGAACTACATGTGTGTTGGGTCATGTATCTACTCTTGGGTGAGGTCACCCAGGGCTGCCCCTTCTTGAGCTTGGCAAAGCAGATTAGATCAGAAGTTGAATGACATGTCTGGTAGAAATGCTGAAGAGAAGCAATCAAAAGCAACAGCAGGGACAGTCTATTCTTATCGAAATACGTTGCTGCATCTCACTGAAAGGAAAATATGAAAGGGAGCATTTGATGCAGTTCAACACCAGGTCATAACTTTTAAAAAATCTACATCAGAGATTGTTGTCAATGGGAAAATGTTAAAGTTCCTTTAAAACTAGAAATATATAAAGGATGACCACAATCACCACCTCTATTCAATATTACATTGGTGATCCTAGCCAATGTAGTAAGAGAAGAAAAAGAAAGTGTATAAAAAATGGAAAGGTAGAAACAAAACTGTCATTACACAAGTGATATCATTGTCTAATAGAAACCAGAGAAATCTATAGACAAACTATTATGTTAATAAAAGCTTATCTAAAAATCAGTTACACTTCTATACCTCAACAGCAGTTAGAATAAAATCTTAAAAATAACATATTCTCATTAGGAACAAAAAACCCACAAGATATCCATGGAAAAATCTTACACAAGATGTACAACACCAGTATGAAAAAAAATTGAAGCCTCTTGTAATACATCAAAGACCTAAGTAAATACAGGAGTATACTATGTTCTTAGGAAAACTCAAGATTGAAAGAGGTTAATTTTTCCCAAAATGACTATTCATAGAGTCAATATATTTCTAAACAAAGCCACAATAGGGTCTTACGAGGAACTTGACAAGCAGATTCTGAAATTTATCTGGAAAAGCAAAAGCCTAAGAAGAGTCAGTCAGCCAAGACATAGGGAGGAGGAGGATGAAGGACCTGCTTTACCATGATCAATTGTTATTATAAAGCTACTGTAATTAATAATAGACTAATGTAGCAGAATAGAGAGCCTAGAAAGCCTCAGGAGAATATGAAACCTTGATATATGACAAAGGTGATGATGGAGACTATATTAGTTTTCGGTGGCTGCTGCAACAAATTACCAAAGACTTCGTGGCTTAAAGCAACACAGATTGATTATCACATCATTCTGGAGGTCAGAATTCTAAAATGTGTCCACGGGGCTTTGTTCCTTTTAGAAAGAAGCTCTAGAGAAGAATGTATTGTTATTCCTTTTCCAATTTCTAAAGACGCCTGCATTCCTTGGCTTGTGACCCCTTCCTCTGTCTTCAGAATATATAACTCCATCTCTGACCTCTGCTTCTGTCCTTGTATTTCTCTAAGTCTACTCCTCCCTCTTATGAAGATCCTTCTGATTATACTGGGTTCACCCACATAATCCAAGTTAATCTCCCATTCTCAAGATCCTTAACTTAATGAACACCTGCAAATTCCCTATTGCCATAAAAGGTAACACATTCTCAGGTTCCAAGGATTAGGAAGGTGGACACCTTTGGGGTACCATTATTCACCCTACCACAAAGACCAATAGAGAATGAAGACATATCAAGCTAGAACAATTTGTTATTTATATGGAAAAAATGAAATTGATATTTGTAACACAAAAATCAATTCCAAATCAAACACTTAAATGTGAAAGCAACGTTTAATACTTTTAAAAGTTAATACAGATGAATGTCTTTATCAACTTGGGTAGAGAATAGTTTACTAAACAATATTTTAAAATTCTGGGAGTCCCCTGGTGGTCCAGTGGTTAGGACTGGGCACTTTCACTGCCATAGCCCCAGGTTCAATCCCTGGTCAGGGAACTAAGATCCTGCAAGCCACATGGTGCAGCCAAAAAAAAATTTTTTCTAATCATGAAAGAAAAGATTAATAATGCAACTACATTAAAATAAAAAACTTCTCTTTGTTAAAAGACACTATAAAGAAAGTGAAGAGCCAAGCCACAAACTGGGAGAAAATATTCACAACATATATAACCAACAAAGGAATAGTATTGAGACTAAATAATTATAACAATCAATAAGGAAATGATAACCTAATAGAAAAATGGATAAAAGACCAGTGGTCCATAAATATACTCCAGCTTATTAGTAATGAAGAAAGCAGAAGATGACAATGAGATATCATTTTATATCCACCAAATTAGAAAAAAATTTTAAATCTGATAGTTAAAAGTGTTGGGGGAAATATGGAGCAATGGGGGCACCTTTAACTGCAGGTGGGAGTATAAATTGGTACAACCACTTCGGAAAACAATTCGACAGTATTTTGCAAAACAGAATATGACCACATTCTATGAGCTGTATATTCCACTCCTTTGTATATACCCGAGAGAAACTCTTGCACAGGTGCACAAGAAGATATTTTCAAGATGGATACTAACAGCATTCTTTGAAATAAAAAAAAAATACTGAGAACAACATGGTTGGGCTAATGCATAAATAAATTGTGGGGGAAAAAAATCACGTAGAATGTTATCCAACTGTGAAAATGGATGATCTACAACTACATGCAGAAATAAAGATGAATCTTGGAAACATAAAGTGAGTAGGAGGAAAAAAGAAAGCCTAAGAAGACAACACAGTATAAGAGACTATATTTATAAATCTCAAAAACAGACAAGTGGAGCAACATGTTGTTTAGAGATACATCCATATTAGGTAACACTATTTTTAAAAGTATGTGAATGATAAATACAAAATTCAAGGCAGGAGTTATCTCTGAGGGAGTAGCAGGGAGGGAGTAGTTGACTTGGAGGGCAAGCTGCTCCAAAGTAGGGATTAGGTTCTAGATCAGAAATTTGGGGTGGGTTTGCAGGTATTCATTTTATTATTATTATAATTTACATATTCATCATATTTTTAAAAAGATAAGTCCTGGTTCATTAAAAGTAAATACTGGGGCCTCCCTGGTGGCGCAAGTGGTTGAGAGTCCGCCTGCCGATGCAGGGGATACGGGTTCGTGCCCCGGTCTGGGAGGATCCCATATGCCGCGGAGCGGCTGGGCCCGTGAGCCATGGCCGCTGAGCCTGCACGTCCGGAGCCTGCGCGTCCGGAGCCTGTGCTCCGCAACGGGGGAGGCCACAACAGTGAGAGGCCTGCATACCGCAAAAAAAAAAAAGTAAATACTTAGGTTAAGCAAAAGATATCACTAATAGGCAAGCCAGCAACTGGGAGAATAGATTCACAACACATCTATCTGACAAAAGAACACCTACATATCAATAAGAAAAGGACAAACAACTCAATTAAAAAATGGGCAAAAGATTTGAACAGACACTTCATTAAAGAGGCATCCAGATGGTCAATAAGCATTTGAAAAAGTGCTCAACCTCGTCATTCATGTGGAAAATGCAAATTAAAACCTCCGTGAGAGAGCACTACATACCAGACAGGGCAGCTAAAACATAAAAGTCTGACAGTATTAAGTGCTAACAAGGCTATGGAGCACGCTTCATTTTCAGAGGGAGAGTAAATCATTTTATCCACTTCAGAACACTGTTGGACATTATCTACTAAAGCTAAACATATGCTCAACCCTATGAATCAGCAATTTCACTCCTAGGTATTTACCCAAGAGAAATGAGTGCATATGTCCACAAATATGTAGGAAAATGTTCATGACAGCCTTATTCATAATAGCCCCAGACTGGAAGTGACCTTCATGTTCATCAACAAGGTATATAAATGTTGGTATATTTGTACAATAAAAACAAATTACTGATACAACATGGATGAATTTTCGATGTTATGTGGAGCAAAAGGAGTCAAAGACACACATGCTTTGTACTTCCATATGTATGAAGTTCAAGAACAGATTAATTATGATGATAGAAGTCAGAGTAGTGGTTACCTCGTGGTACCTAGGAAATGCATGAGGGAACCTCTGGGATGATGGATGTTCTCGATCTGAGTGGTGGTTACATGGTATATACATATGCACATTTTATAGCATTGTACAATTAAGATTTGTGTAGTGTACTTTATATAGGTCATACCATCAAAAATTTTTTTTCTAGTGTCCTCTTTCAACCAGGTTCCTCCTCCCCAGCATGGCCTGTATAAGAATTTTGGAACCTTTGACATTTTGCCTGAGGAAAGCCACTTGAATCACAGTGAGCAAAGACAGCAAAGAAACTGAGTATTATTAGGGGCACAATATGGCTCACAAGATAAACAAACCAGCTGACACAGTTGAGAGGAATGTATTTTGTTGATGGAATGGAGATAAGTAGGACAGGAAAGCTGACTGCCCCATGAATTCATTTGTTTATTCAACAAATACTTTTTGAACTTCTGCCATGTGCAGACATAGTGTGAAGTTCTCCTCTAAGGATCAGGCCATCTTGTTTATCCCTTAGCAACAGAACTAGCTTCATCTTCCCCTTCATAGTTTGTTTCCCTCTGTACCTGCCTCATTTTGTCACCTTTTCACCCTCTTCTCTGTGTACTTTTTATGCTCCTGAGTTTAACTTGCTTGGATTCAACCTTGGGCTCTGAATCTTTCCAACTTAGGCTGTTCCTAATAGGGTCTGTCTCAGTCAGCTATAGCTGTGTCACAAAGTACACTCAAACTTAGTAGCTTAAAACAACTCCTTTTGTCAGTTATGATTCTGTGGGTCAGAAATTTGAGCTGGGCTCAGTGGGCATGGCTTCTTCTCCACATGGTGTCATCTGGAACGGCTCAACTAGGGCTTACCTCTTCTTAACAATGCCTGCTCATTAGGCATTACTTTTAATACATCATCTCCTTTCCCATTGAGGTCTTGTGAAACTTTCACATAAAGGCTGCCACAATCCCTAAAACAAACATAAAATCACGCTAAGCCAGGGCCTTAGGCTTTGCATCAGCATCAGGTGTCCACTGTGTGTCTAAGAAATCTTGGTTAAGGAAACACACAGAGGTATTATCCATTCTGTAATTAGGAGATTAAGATTCTTTATTTCTTTCACAAAAGAAAAAAGAAAACTTTACTTTGGGTGAACCCATGAGTGGACAATTAAGTCAGTCTCCTCTCTTGACTCTGTTCCCCACTACACCCAGCTTCTTCCTGGATATCTCATTCAGGCTACATCTTCAAAAAACCAAAGTATTAGTAAAAAATGTAGATGGAGCAAAACAGAAATAAACGTCAAATACTGCACAGATAAAATACATCAGTCAATCTTCTAACCCAGCAGATTATTTCAGGAAACGTCCATGGAGCTCAGCAGGACATAACTGCCCTTCAGAGCTTGCAGACACAGGGAGCATTGCTGGTACAGGACAGGCTTAGAGAATTGGGTTACAGCACTGAGTTAGCCCTTATCTGCTAACTGTGATCCTGGCTTTCTCCAGGCTGCAGTTCCTGCCAGTGTGACAATTACTGAGGGAGTGCACAGGAAGACCCTAGCACCATACGTAGCACCTTGTAGATATGCAGTAGATGTTGGCTTTTACTGGGACTATTGGAGCAGCCCAGCCCTGCAAACAGCTGGCCATGTCCAACCACTTTATCGACTGTCATGGGACCAGGCCCTGGTAGGCTCTCCCCACTCGGCACTGCCTCTTCCAAAGGAGTTGTTCATTTTCCTACCACATGAGGCTGTATACACCTGTGGCCCACCCCTAGGGGGTCCAGCACTGGCGGGTCATTTTACCATGTAGAAGATTTGATTAAAACATCATTGTATTAATTGGATGTAGCATGTAAGAGATCTACACACTGCATGATAAATAACTCATTAACTTCCAAGCAAGCCCTAAAGTTAACTTTCATTGCTTTTTACCGTCATACTGCCTTGAAAATTAAGAGTTAGCTTGTTCACACTTTATAAGGTCTTCAAGCATAGACTTAGAACCCCATAACTGAAACATCCACTCTTCTGGAAGTATCTAAATATTGAAGGCTGTGCCAGGCACATCCTAGGTGCTCAGTAAAGGTTAGCAGTTTATATTAAAACATCCCTCAAAGTGTCATCCTAGGTTGGAGAGGCAAGGGTGAGGTAGTCATTGGAAAATTAACAGGTGCTTTAAAAAGATGTTTTACTTTATTCCATTTTAGTTTCTCTTGAATGTGGTTTTGCTCTGTCACTCCTAAAACCCTAAAAATAAATGCTGTATTTAATGTGAGCCCACTTAAGCTATTTCTGGCTGGCCATGGTAGATTGTGCAGTAATTCATGCTTACCGTTTCAGAAACTCTTCAGTGATGCAGAGGTTAAAGGCAGGAAGTGGTTTATTCAGTGTCTGGCATAGGTGTAGCGAACGTTCGGTGTAGGTGAATTATTTTCATGAAAACTGTGCTTACATTTTCACCTTGAATGACAGCAACAGAAAACAGAAAAAGTTGGAGTAGCAGTATGTGCTTAAGTAATGTTCGATTTGTACTGTTTTATTTTCCATGATGTGCTGTATGGCTAGAGTACTGACAACTACAGTACTAAAACCCTGAACGTTTATTTTTGTTTCTTCAGTTTAGTCACCAAAAATTATTTGATGCTCCACATGGCTAATCATGCAAGAATTCACGCTCAAGTGCTTCAGAAACAGTTCCATGGTCTAAAGGTTCAACTCAGGATGTGGGTTCCACCCTGAAGACAGTCCCAGCTACCCCTCACTTTATAATTTAAGTTTTATCTCTGTCAAAGTAATATATGTATGTACCTTAAAAAGTCAGAAGTTTTACAATGAAGATGCTTACAATGAAATATAACAGTTCCCTTGGCTTTCCTCCAACGCACCCTCATCCCCGTTCCCCAGAAGTACCCACATCCTGCTCTTTCAGCTGTTTCTTCTGCCTGTTACTTCCTTACTTCTTTTTTTTTAAGTTTTTTAAAAAATTATTTATTTATTTATTTGGCTGTGCCAGGTCTTAGTTGCAGCATGTGAACTCTTAGTTGTGGCATGCATGTGAGATCTAGTTCCCCGACCAGGGATCGAACCCAGGCCCCCTGCATTGGGAGAGCAGAATCTTAGCCACTGGACCACCAGGGAAGCCACACCTCCTTACTTCTAAACAATATGCTTGTACTGCTATTTCTTGGTACTTTCATCAACTAGCCACCCTGGAAGACTCAGATTCCCTCTCCTATGGCCCCCACCCCATATTTACCCTTCCAACATATCTATATCACAAGTTTTGGTGAAATCAATTCAGTATTCATAATAACAATTGTGTAAATATTACTTCCAGATGAGCTATATATAATATACCTTGATTACATTTCTTTTCTTGTGCAACTTTGGTTACCTCTAAGTTAATAATTTGCTTAGTTTTCTAAGTACCTGTCTTTAATTCATCCCAAATTGCCAACTGACATATAAATTGCTTCTCAGCACATTCAAACTAATGAGGTATCCAGCAGCCTGATTTTTTTTTTTTTAACTATGTCCCTCCTGGAGTCCTACTGCTTCTAATTACTCTCTTCCTTAGGACTTTAATTGGTTTCTTCTTTGCTGTAAGAAATCAGAATTTATTTTAGAAATTGGATGAAAGAAAAATAAAAAGTTATTTTAAGCTAGTTTCATTAGGACCCTGAGCATTCAAACATGAATAAGTTGTGCTTCCTGCCCTCAATAAACTCAGTCTGGATGGGGAAACCCATGAAACAGAAAGATGCAGAGACCCTTGCAGGGGATACAATGAGAGGTCACCCCAGGTGGGACAGCGTGGGTGCTTACCTTTGGAATCAGGCAGTTGTGGGTTTGAATCCTGATTCTGCCCACTGTGGGACCTCAGGTAACCAACCTGACCTCCCAGAGCCTCAATTTATTTCTCAATGAAATACAGATACCACTCACCCTTCCAGGATGTCGGAGAGATTATATCAGAGAAGAGACATGTGAAAGCACCTAGTACCACGTTGGACCCATAGCAGTCACAAAAAAACTCTCTAAATAAAATCCAAGTTTCACCTACCTTAGGATTTGTGCCAACATTTATTTCATATTGCAATCATCCTCCCCAAAACCACCATACAAACTTCGGGCTTTTACAGTTTTGTAACTAGGGGAGTAAAAAGCTCAATTTTACTGGAAGGTAAAAACCTTTGTTTCAGTTCATCCCCATTGCAGAGCTCGACTCAAGTTTTGTGTGTCAGACATTCTGGCGGTGGTTGTGAAAAAAATCGCCCCAGTAAAAATTCTGATGTTTCATATTTTAAGAGAATTATAAGGTTTCAAATCAACCATCAGGGAGTATTACTTGAAAGCTGAAAAGTGCGACTGCCCTATAGTGTCACCCTCAACTTGGCTCTTCATCGGAGGGTCAGGTTTCTGCTGCTCACAGGCCTGCTTTCCCTCCCAAAGTCTTGATCGTTTATCAGCAAATAGTGGTCCCATTCTCATCACATCCTTGAACAGAGTTGTTTTGAGTTACTTCTGCTCTTGATGTTTTAAAACACTTTAAATACCTTAAACAGACTATTATTTGGAAATCGACTCTGTTTTCAATAGTATTTGCTTTTTTCCAGGGATCAAGACATTTTAGATTTTAGAGGATCAAGACATTCATTAAAAAGATCTAAAAATCATTCCCAGTTTTGCATTAAGCTATTCATATGATGCTGGTTGAAATATACAGTACCTGTTAACCTCTCAAGGACTCATAGTTGCATGTAACATGTTTATTCTATTTACTGCCTACGTCTGGCACTAAATAATGATAACTTGCCCCCACAAAGGTCAAGTTTCCACTGAGCTATTAGGACTATTTTAACTAAGTTGAGGGTGGTTTGCTGGGATGCTCTTGAATGTAACCAGATCACCATTTAGGCTCAATATTTAGAATCCTCTGCAGATAGCTACTAGGTAGCAGTGGCAAAAATACCAGCTTTATGTCTGTTCATTTGATTTTCTGGCCTTTCAAATTTATTTTTAATACATATGAAATGAATAAATATGTTCTTATTTAAAAGAAATCCAAATCGATACTGATTAAACAAAGTTCACCTTGACATCTCCCCTCACCTCATCTTCCAACATAAAAATCATTGTTATCAGTTTGATAAGTAGCCTTCCAGAATTTTTCTGTCTACGCACTCATAAGCATTTCTAGATATCATATAAATACGTACTTTAACTGATTATGATGCACTGTACATATTACTGTGCAACTTAAATATCCCCCTAATAATATGACTTTGAGATCGTGTCAGTAGAAGAATGATCTCTTTCTTTCCATAGATGTATGGTATTTCAGAGATTTGCCTATGTAATGTTTATGACGCATAATCCTTTTTAAAGTTTCACTGTTGGGGCTTCCCTAGTGGTGCAGTGGTTAAGAATCCACCAGCCAATGCAGGGGACACAGGTCGGAGCCCTGGTCCGGGAAGATCCCACATGCTGTGGAGCAACTAAGCCCGTGTGCCGCAACTACTGAGCCTGTGTGCTAGAGCCAGTGAGCCACAGCTACTGAAGCCCACGAGCTTAGAGCCGGTGCTCCGCAACAAGAAAAGCCACCCTGATGAGAAGACCGCGCACCATAATGAAGAGTAGCCTCCGCTCGCCGCAACTAGAGAAACCCTGCGTGCAGCAATGAAGACCCAACGCAGCCAAGAATAAAATAAGTTGTTAAAAAAAGTTTCACTGTTATTACCTGTGGACAAGCAAATCCCTCAGGGCAAAAGTGATTGTGAGTGCTGGGTTCTTCCTTCTCAACTCTTTGTTAAGCCAAGTAGTGTTTCATTAGCCTGTTAGTTCTTCAATGCTTTTCTTAAAAGGTTTAAAAGAATTTTTTTGCCAGCATTTTAATTTGTCTTCAGCAGGATGGTTGGTTTGAACTCTTCGGGTTTTTTGAATTCTTATCTACTATTGCTAAACTATCTTTTTATTTCTAACAAATTCTCTATGGATTTATTTGGATTTTCTTTAGACAATCATATCTGCAAGTGGTTTCAGGCTTTATTTTCAATTTCTATATCTGTAATTACTTGTCACAATAGCTAGGACCTCTAAATACTGTTAAATAGAAGTACTGACATTGGAAATCCTTATTTTGTTACTGACTTTAAAGAAAATGCTTCTAGATACATTTCTGTAGATTTATACTAGATACCTTTGATTGTTTCAAGGAACTTCCCTTCTATTCCTACCTTGCTAAAAGATCTTTTTTTCTTTGAATATGTTTGAATTTGTTTTGTTAATATTGAATCTTCAAATAAAATAATTCTTTCGGCTAGTCTTTCGATTTATTTTGAATATTTATCTTTGAATATTATTTGAATTTAATTAAATGCTTTTTGTGCATCCACTGAGAAGATCCCATGGTTTTTGTCATTTATTAATGTGATGAGTTACAGATACTGATTTTCCTAATGTTAATTTACCATTGCTTTCCTGTGATAGATCCAACTTGGACATGTTCTGTATTTTTTTAACAAATTGCTGGACTCAATTTGCTAACATGTTTTAAAGGAATTTAGTGTCTATGGTTTTGAGTGGGAGAAGCCTGCAATTTCCTTTTCCTTGTTGTCCTGGTCTTATTTTGTTATCAGTGTTATATGGACTTCATCGAGTATTTAGGCAAGTTTCCTCTTTTTCAATGCTCTAGAAGAATGTGTGTAAAATTGGAATTGTTTATTGCTTGAAAATTTAGTGGAAATAACTTTCTTTTTCTTTTTTTTTTTTTTTTTTTTGCGGTACGCGGGCCTCTCACTGTTGTGGCCTCCCCCGTTGCGGAGCACAGGCTCCGGACGCGCAGGCTCCGGACGCGCAGGCTCAGCGGCCATGGCTCACGGGCCCAGCCGCTCCGCGGCATATGGGATCCTCCCAGACCGGGGCACGAACCCGTATCCCCTGCATCGGCAGGTGGACTCTCAACCACTTGCGCCACCAGGGAGGCCCACTTTCTTTTTCTTTTTCTTTTTCTTTTTTTTTTTTTTTGCGGTACGCAGGCCTCTCACTGTTGTGGCCTCTCCCGTTACGGAGCACAGGCTCCGGACGTGCAGGCTCAGCAGCCATGGCTCACGGGCCCAGCTGCTCTGCGGCATGTGGGATCCTCCTGGACCGGGGCATGAACCCGTGTCCCCTGCATCGGCAGGCGGACTCTCAACCACTGTGCCACCAGGGAAGCCCAGAAATAACTTTCAAAACCATGAACTTTCTGTTATATATGTTATGGAATTTTTTTCTTAATGTCGATTTCTTTAGAAGTTATAAAACTCTGGGGCTTCCCTGGTGGCGCAGTGGTTGAGAGTCCGCCTGCCGATGCAGGGGACATGGGTTCGTGCCCTGGTCTGGGAAGATCCCACATGCCGCGGAGCGGCTGGGCCCGTGAGCCATGGCCGCTGAGCCTGCACATCCGGAGCCTGTGCTCCGCAACGGGAGAGGCCACAACAGTGAGAGGCCCGCGTACCACAAAAAAAAAAAAAAAAAAAAAGAAGTTATAAAACTCTTCTGCTTTTCATTTCTTTTTGTGTGTTTTGTTCACTTAATTTTTCTGATTTGATAATGTCTCTTAAGTTATCAATTTCATTAGAAGATATTCAGAGCATTCAGTTAATGTCTTTTAAATCACTGTCTCTGTACTTTTGTATTTTTATAGTTAATTTTTAAATGTGTACTTTATTTCTTCCTTCTTGGTCAGTATCCCCAAAGTTAGGTTACCCTCTTCAAAGAATCTATTTTTGGCCAATTAAAAAATTTTTTTCTATTAACTTCTTTCTTTTTTCACTTTAAAATAGTTAAACTGATATTTTTATTTTATGCATGTTTTCCTAAAATTAAAAAAGAAACTATTAAGAAAGTAAAAAGCCCACAAAATGGAAAAAAAATATTTGCAAATCATATATGCAATTAGGGTCTAGTATCCAGAATATATAAAGAACTGTTACAACACAACAAAAAAAAACAAATAACCCAGTTTCAAAAATAGGCAAAGCATTTCATTAGACAGTTCTCCAATGAAGATACGCAAATGGCCAACAATCACATGAAAAGATTCATGTAAAAGATTCTTGTATATGAATGCAAGAGATTTTGTGCATTAATTTTGTATCCTGCTACTTTTACCAAATTCATGGATTAGTGCTAGTAGTTTTCTGGTAGCATCTTTAGGATTCTCTATGTATAGTATCATGTCATCCACAAACAGTGACAGCTTTACTTCTTTTCCGATTTGGATTCCTTTTATTTCTTTTTCTTCTCTGATTGCTATGGCTTAAACTTCCAAAACTATGTTGAATATTAGTGGTGAGAGTGGACAGTCTTGTCTTGGTCCTGATCTTAGAGAAATGGTTTCAGTTTTTCACCATTGAGAACGATGTTGGCTGTGGGTTTCTCATATATGGCCTTTATGATGTTGAGGTAAGTTCCCTCTATGCCTACTTTCTGCAGGGTTTTTATCATAAATGGGTGTTGAATTTTGTCAAAAGCTTTTTCTCCATCTATTGAGATGATCATATGGTTTATCTCCTTCAATTTGTTAATATGGTTTATCACATTGATTGATTTGCATATATTGAGGAATCCTTGCATTCCTGGAATAAACCCCACTTGATCATGGTGTATGATCCTTTTAACGTGCTGTTGGATTCTGTTTGCTAGTATTTTGTTGAGGATTTTTGCATGTATGTTCATCAGTGATATTGGCCTGTAGTTTTCTTTCTTTGTGACATCCTTGTCTGGTTTTGGTATCAGGGTGATGGTGGCCTCGTAGAATGAGTTTGGGAGTGTTCCTCCCTCTGCTATATTTTGGAAGAGTTTGAGAAGGATAGGTGTTAGCTCTTCTCTAAATGTTTGATAGAATTTGCCTGTGAAGCCATCTGGTCCTGGGCTTTTGTTTGTTGGAAGATTTTTAATCAGTCTCAATTTCAGTGCTTGTGATTGATCTGTTTATATTTTCTATTTTTTCCTGGTTCAGTCTTGGAAGGTTGTGCTTTTCTAAGAATTTGTCAGTTACTTCCAGGTTGTCTGTCTTATTGGCATATAGTTGCTTATAGTAATCTCTCATGATCCTTTGTATTTCTGCAGTGTCAGTTGTTACTTCTCCTTTTCATTTCTAATTCTATTGATTTGCATCCTCTGCCTTTTCTTCCTGATGAGTCTGGCTAATGGTTTATCAATTTTGTTTATCTTCTCAAAGAACCAGCTTTTAGTTTTATTGATCTTTGCTATTGTTCCCTTCATTTCTTTTTCATTTATTTCTGACCTGATCTTTATGATTTCTTTCCTTCTGCTAACTTGGAGGTTTTTTTGTTCTTTCTCTAATTGCTTTAGGTGTAAGGTTAGGTTGTTTATCTGACTTTCTTGTTTCTTGAGTTAGGATTGTATTGCTATAAACTTCCCTCTTAGAACTGCTTTTGCTACATCACATAGGATTTGAGTCGTCGTGTTTTCATTGTCATTTGTTTCTAGGTATTTTTTGATTTACTCTTTGATTTCTTCAGTGATCTCTTGGTTATTTAGTAGTGTATTGTTTAGCCTCCATGTGTTTGTATTTTTTACAGATTTTGCCCTATAATTGATATCTAGTCTCACAGCATTGTGGTCGAAAAGATACTTGATATGATTTCAGTTTTCTTAAATTTACCGAGGCTTGATTTGTGACCCAAGATATGATGTATCCTGGAGAATGTTCCATGAGCACTTGAGAAGAAAGCCTAATCTGCTGTTTTTGGATGGAATGTCCTATAAGTATCAATGAAGTCCATATTGTTTAATGTATCATTTAAAGCTTGTGTTTCCTTATTTATTTTCATTTTGGATGTTCTGTCCATTGGTGTAAGTGGGGCGTTAAAGTCCCCTACTATGATTGTGTTACTGTCAATTCCCCTTTCTATGGCTGTTAGCATTTGCCTTATGTATTGAGGTGCTGCTATGATGGGTGCATAAATACTTAACAGTTGTTATATCTTCTTCTTGGATTGATCCCTTGATCATTATGTAGTGTCCTTCTTTGTCTCTTGTAATAGTCTTTATTTTAAAGTCTATGTTTTCTGATATGAGAATTGCTACTCCAGCTTTCTTTTCATTTCCATTTGTGTGGAATATCCTTTTCTATCCCCTCACTTTCAGTCTGTATGTGTCCCTAGGTCTGAAGTGGGTGTCTTGTAGACAGCATATATACAGGTCTTGTTTTTGTGTCCATTCAGCCAGTCTATGTCTTTTGGTTGGAGCATTTAATCCATTTACACTTAAGGTAGTTATAGATATGTATGTTCCTATTACCACTTTCTTAATTGTTTTGGGTTTGTTATTGTGTTTTCCTTCTCTTGTGTTTCCTGCCTAGAGAAGTTCCTTTAGCATTTGTTGTAGAGCTGGTTTGGTGGTGCTGAATTCTCCTAGCTTTTGCTTGTCTGTAAAAGTTCTAATTTCTCTGTCGAATCTGAATGAGATCCTTGCTGCGTAGAGTAATCTTGGTTGTAGATTCTTCCCTTTCATTACTTTAAATATGTCTTGCCACTCCCTTCTGGCTTTCAGAGTTTCTGCTGAAAGATCAGCTGTTAACCTTATGGAGATTCCCTTGTATATTAATTGTTGCTTTTCCCTTGCTACTTTTACTATTTTTCCTTTGTATTTAATTTTTGATAGTTTGATTAATATGTGTCTTGGCGTGTTTCTCCTTGGATTTATCCTGTATGGGACTCTCTGCGCTTCCTGGACTTGATTGACTATTTCCTTCCCCATATTAGGGAAGTTTTCAACTATAATCTCTTCAAATATTTTCTCAGTCCGTTCTTTCTCTTCTTCTTCTTCTGGGACCCCTATAATTCGAATGTTGGTGCATTTAATGTTGCCCCAGAGGTCTCTAAGACTGTCCTCAATCCTTTTCATTCTTTTATCTTTATTCTGCTCTTGGGTAGTTATTTCCACTATTTTATGTTCCAGGTCACTTATCCGTTCTTCTGCCTCAGTTATTCTGCTATTGTTTCCTTCTAGAGAATTTTTAATTTCATTTATTGTGTTGTTCAGCATTGTTTGTTTGCTCTTTAGTTCTTCTTTGTCCTTGTTAAACGTTTCTTGTATTTTCTCCATTCGATTTCCAAGATTTTGGATCATCTTTACTGTTATTACCCTGAATTCCTTTTCAGGTAGACTGCCTATTTCCTCTTCATTTGTTTGGTCTGGTGGGTTTTTACCTTGCTCCTTCATCTGCTGTGTGTTTCTGTGTCTTCTTATTTTGCTTAATTTACTTTGTTTGGGGTCTCCTTTTCACAGGCTGCAGGTTTGTAGTTCCTGTTGTTTTTGGTGTCTGCCCCCAGTGGCTAAGGCTGGTTCAGAGGTCTTCGGCCAGCGTTCATTAGGTGTTCTGTAGGAGGTGTTCCACTTGTAGATGTACTTCTGATGTATTTGTGGGGAGGAAGGTGATCTCCACATCTTACTCCTCCGCCATCTTGGAGCGCTTTAGCCCAAGCACGGTCAGAAATCCAGGCGCCTTTAGCCTCATTTTGTCAGTCGGGGAAAAAAGGGGAGGTGAAGACTCGCTATCCTCTTCCTCTAGCTGGAACTGCTTCGCCCTGGGGTCTGTCTCCGGGCGCAGCACAGCAGAGCCTAATGCCTGTTAACTTCTTTCTACTTCTCAAAGGTTTATTCTATTGCTGTTCTATCTTTAAAGTGGAAAGTTTGTCCTTTAGAGTTTTCAGCCATTCTGTTTTTCAAATGTAAACATTTAAGGTTGAACATTTATCCTTAGTATTGTTTTGCTGCATCTTATGACTTTTGATATTTTATTTCTGTCATCATTTAGTTCTAATTTTTGAAAAAATTCCATCATAATTTCTCTAACCCATAAGTTATCAGGAGGTTTGTTTTAAACTTTCTAAAGAATTTTTCATTTAACTTTCTGTTATTGTCTTCCAAACGAATTGTTGTGAATGTTTTCACCTTAGACTTGTTTTGCCAGTTCTACAAATTTGTATCAATTGATTCATGCTATATGTAAGCTTTTTTTGTTAGGCTTCTTCCACTCAGCATTATAAATATGAGGTTTATCTACATTGTTGATTGAAAGAGTAGGTCATTCCTCTTTATTGCTAAATTCTGTTGCATAAATAAATCACAATTTGTTTATCCATTGCCTGTTGATGGACGTCTGTGTTGTTTCCAGTGTTTGGCTATTGTTAATAAAATGGCTATGAATATTTTTCCACAAATTTTTCTGTTGAATGTTTTCATTTCTCCTGGACAAAATGGAAATGCTAGGTTGAAAGAGAAATGTATTTTTAATTTTACAATCACATCCCAAAACTTTTCCAAAGTGGTGTTATGACTTTACATTCCCACCAGCAACATTAACAAAGTTCCAGTCGCTCATTTCTGCCAACATTTAGTGTTATATTTGGTTGAATTTTGGCTGTTCTGTTGAAGAGTAGTATCTCGTAATTTAAACGTGCATTTTCCCTGATTACTAATGATGTTGAGTGCTTTTAAATGTGTTTATTAATTCATACGTCATCCTTTGTGAAGTACCTATTCAAGTTCATTTAAAAATAGGACTGTTTGCTTTTTTTTTGAGTTGAAGTTCTTTCTATATTCTGGATACAAGTCCTTCGTCAAGCATGTGATTTGTGAATATTTTCTCCCAGTCTAAAACTTGCCTTTTCATTTTCGTAATGGTGTACATTTATGAACAGGCATTTTTAATTTTAATAAAATTTAATGAATCAATTTTTTGGTTATTGATTTCTGTATCTTGTCAAAAAAATTCTTGCCAATCCCCAAATCATGATGATGTTCTTTCATGCTTCTAAAAGTTTTATAGTTTTTTTTTATAGGTAGGTGGTACATCTTTATTTATTTAAAAAAAAAAACACCTGTATTTGACTTAGAAATAATCACTTACAAATTAAATATTTGTAAATATCAAGGTAGCTGGCTAGAATGAACTTTAGGGTCATGTGATCTAGTAAATATTTAATTTTGAGTCAATATCTGCTATTAAAGCTAGCATAAGCTTGTTGGTTTAATCAATACAGATATGTCTTACTTTTTTTCTTACATCTTTATTGGCATATAATTGCTTTACAATGGTGTGTTAGTTTCTGCTTTATAACAAAGTGAATCAGTTATACATATACATATGATCCCATATCTCTTCCCTCTCGCGTCTCCCTCTCTCCCACCCTCCCTATCCCAGCCTTCTAGGTGGTCACAAAGCACCGAGCTGATCTCCCTGTTCTATGCGGCTGCTTCCCCCTAGCTTCCCCCTATCTATTTTACATGTCCATGCCACTCTCTCACTTTGTCACAGCTTACCCTTCCCCCTCCCCATATCCTCAAGTCCATTCTCTAGTAGGTCTGTGTCTTTATTCCTGTCTTACCCCTAGGCTCTTCATGACATTTTTTTTTCTTAAATTCCATATATATGTGTTAGCATATGGTATTTGTCTTTCTCTTTCTGACTTACTTCACTCTGTATGACAGACTCTAGGTCTATCCACCTCATTACAAATAGCTCAATTTCGTTTCTTCTTATGGCTGAGTAATATTCCATTGTATATATGTGCCACATCTTCTTTACCCATTCATCTGATGATGGACACTTAGGTTGCTTCCATGTCCTGGCTATTGTAAATAGAGCTGCACTGAACATTTTGCTACATGACTCTTTTTGAATTATGGTTTTCTCAGGGTATATGTCCAGTAGTGGGATTGCTGGGTCATATGGTAGTTCTATTTGTAGTTTTTTAAGGAACCTCCATACTGTTCTCCATAGTGGCTGTACCAATTCACATTCCCACCAGCAGTGCAAGAGTGTTCCCTTTTCTCCACACCCTCTCCAGCATTTATTGTTTCTAGATTGTTTGATGATGGCCATTCTGACTGGTGTGAGATGATATCTCATTGTAGTTTTGATTTGCATTTCTGTTATGATTAATGATGTTGAGCATTCTTTCTTGTGTGTGTTGGCAGTCTGTATATCTTCTTTGGAGAAATGTCTATTTAGGTCTTCTGCCCATTTTTGGATTGGGTTGTTTGTTTTTTTGTTATTGAGCTGCATGAGCTGCTTGTAAATTTTGGAGATTAATCCTTTGTCAGTTGCTTCATTTGCAAATATTTTCTCCCATTCTGAGGGTTGTCTTTTGGTCTTGTTTATGGTTTCCTTTGCTGTGTAAAAGCTTTGAAGTCTCATTCTACAGATGCAGGATTCAGTGCAATCCCTATCAAACTACCAATGGCATTTTTCACAGAACTAGAACAAAAAATTTCACAATTTGTATGGAAACACAAAAGACCCTGAATAGCCAAAGCAATCTTGAGAACGAAAAATGGAGCTGGAGGAATCAGGCTCCCTGACTTCAGACTCTACTACAAAGCTACAGTAATCAAGACAGTATGGTACTGGCACAAAAACAGAAAGATAGATCAATGGAACAGGATAGAAAGCCCAGAGATAAACCCACGCACATATGGTCACCTTATCTTTGATAAAGGAGACAGGAATGTACAGTGGAGAAAGGACAGCCTCTTCAATAAGTGGTGCTGGGAAAACTGGACAGGTACATGTAAAAGTATGAGATTAGATCACTCCCTAACACCATACACAAAAATAAGCTCAAAATGGATTAAAGACCTTAATGTAAGGCCAGAAACTATCAAACTGTTAGAGGAAAACATAGGCAGAACACTCTATGACATAAATCACAGCAAGATCCTTTTTGACACACCTCCTAGAAAAATGGAAATAAAAACAAAAACAAATGGGACCTAATGAAACATCAAAGCTTTTGCACAGCTTTATAGTTTTAGCTTTTACACTTGGATCTAGGAACCATCTGGAATTAATTTTTGTGTTTGTATGAGGTGGGGGGGGGAGTCAAGATTTTGTTTTAAATGGATATCTAGTTGTTTCAGAACCATTTGTTAAAAAGTACTTTCTGCATTAAATTGCTTTGCTGCCTCTGCCACAGATCAGTTGGTGATATATATGCGCTTCTGTTTCTAGGCTCTCTTTGCTATACTGATCTATTTGCCCTTATGCTAATATCACATGGTTTTGACTAATGTAGTTTTATAGTGAAACTTGGTAGTGTACATCCTTTGTTATTCTTCAAGATTATTTTGACTATTTTAGGTCCTTTGCATTTTCATGTGAATTTTAGGTCAGTTTGCCAAGTCTTCTTAAAAAAAATGTATTGAGATTGGACATCGCTGCCTTTTTCTCAATATTAGGAGTAAAGTATTATACATTATATTACTGTACTTTTCCTATATGCTCTTTTTATTAAGGTGGTTCCCATCTACTTCTAGTTTGCTAAGAGTTGGGGGGTTTTAAAATCATGTATGGGGGGTGCATTTGGTCAAATACTTTTTCTGTATCTAAAGAGCTGGTCATATTATTTTAGTCCTTTATTTTGTTAATATGGTTTATTATCTTGATTTTCATGTTAAAACAACCTTGTACTCCTTTGATAAACCCCACTTGTGATGTATTATACTTTTTATATAATAATGGATTTTATTTTCTAGTATTTTGTTAAAGCTTTTGCATCTTTATTCATAAAATTTGGTCTGTAGGGTTTTTTTTTCCCTTTGCTGTTTATTTTTTCCATTGTCTGCCTTTAGTATTAGGGATATATGGGTAAGACCCATAAAGTGATTTGAGAAGTATTCCATTCTCTGCTTTCTCAATAAGTCTATTTAAGATTGATACTCTTCCTGAAATGTTTTATGATACACTAGTGTTCTCCTGGGACTTTTATTTGTAAGATTTTAAAAATTATTTTTATAGATAGAGGGCAAATCAGGTTTCCTATTTCTTGAGTCAGCCTTGGTTTTGTTTTTCAAGGAATTTGCTCATTTCACTTAAGTTGTAAAACTTACTGGCTTAAGTTGTTCATAAGTCTTTATCATCCTTTTAAAGGTCTGCAGTATCTATAGTGATATTCCATCTTTCATTCCTGGCATTGGTAATTTGTGACTTCCTTTTTCTTTATTAGTCTTGCTGAGTGTTTATCAATTCTATTAACTTTCCAAACAACAAAATTTTGGCTTTGGTAAAATTTCTCCATTGCTTGTCTTTTTTATTTTATTGAGTCCTGCTCTTGTTTTGACTTTGGTAAAATTTTTCCATTATTTTATTGAGTCCTGCTCTTGTTTTGACTTCTTTCCTCCAACAACTTACTTGGGTTTAATTGCTCATCTTTTTCTAGCTTCTTCCAGTAATTAGCTTCTTCAAGCTAATTTTCCTCTAAACACTGCTTTATCTGCATCCAACAAATTTTTGTATTTTGTCATTTAGTTCAAATTTTTTTCTAGTTTTCCTTTGTGATTTGTTATTTAGAAGTGTATTTAATGTTCAAATATTATGTTCTAGATATTGTACTATATTGCCTTCTGATATAATTCCTTGTGGTCAAGGCTTCAGTCATCTGAAATTCACTGAGACCACCATCGTGTGGTCTGTCTTGGTAAAAGTTTCACATGCATTGGGAAAACTGTTCAGTGTACATGTCCCACAAATGTCAGTTAGGTCAAGGTAGTTGATATTGTCATTCAGATCTTCTTTTCTTACAGATTTGTAAAATATATCAATTTCTGAGAGGTGTTAAAATATCAAACTGTTACTGTGACTTTATCTATTTCTCCTGTGGAAAAAGAATGTTGCCTGCCCTCAGCCACTGCATACTCCCTCTCCCCACCACCACCAAGGCATACCCTGAGGGGAATTCAGGATGGAGAAAAACAGTTAAGATTCTGTGATCTGGATACTGGCCGTAGGTAGTTAAGATGCATATCTAAGGAATGATTAGTGAGCCTGACTCTTGCATCTTCCCATACACAGAAAAGCACTAAAACCATTAGCTTGAAGTTTTTGTGATCAGCAGTAATCTTTCAGTGTTTGACTACATGTTCTTTTCAGCAAAAACTCCTATGTATTCTGGCTCCACCCTCACCTCTTTGGAGGAGTTCCTCAGAGCTATATGAGAAGCTCTCGGGCTATAGTCCTCAGTAAGGTCCCCAAATAAAACTTAACTCACAACTTTTAGGTTGTTTTTCTTCAGTAGACACTCCCTTTAATTTCAGTTTTTGCTGTGCATTTTAAAAGTTGTATTGCTAGGTGCATAGCCATAATTGTTATTTCTTACTGATACAGATTTTTCCCTTTCCCTAATCATTATGAAATGCTTTTTAGACTTGTTAATATTCCTTTGTCTTAAAAGTCTACTTTGCCTGATTTTAATCACTCCGATTTTCTTATGATTCTTGCACAATGTATCTTTTCCCATCCATCTTCTTTGAAACTATTTGTATATCCATTTTCTTTGAAATTATTTGTATATTTGTGTTTATTGTGTGACTCTTCATTTTTCAATTTGACAATCTCTGCTATTTAATTGGAGTGTTAAAATAATTCAAAATAATTACTGGTACCATTAGCATCTAGTGAACAACCTTGGCTTGTTCCTGTCTTAGGAGGAAAGTAGTTTTTGCTTTTTACTTACGTGCGTTTTCTATTTTTCTCATCAGCTTTTTGTTACTGCTACTCTTTCCCTACCTTTGGTTAATCAAATATTTTCCAGTGTTTGACTTTGATTCCTGTAAGGGGCTCGAGCTGTTATCTTTCTGCATTACTTTTTACTGGATGCTTTATGCATTATAACAGGCATCTTTAATTGACTTCCATCTACTAAGTATTACACTACTTTACATTAAGACTTCTGAGCCTTGTAACAGTATAGTTCTATTTACCCATAGTCTCCGTTATACAACTCTGGCAGACAGGTCCTTTTAATCTAGGTGGTGTACAGGTATGGTTTTCTATTTTTGCTCCTTGAGCCAGTGCACGGCCTTTTGAGTATTCAAATTGCAAACAGAAGCTAAAGAAATAGAGGTTTGACCAAAACACTCAACAGTACTTATTCAATTTTTTTCTTCAGTTTAAAGACTTTCTGTATGAAATTATTTATCTATGCATCCAGTATCAGGATATCAATTAACTGACAGTGAATTGTGTAAACTTCTTCTGGTCCTTGCTTCTAATGTAAGGAAAAATCTTGTTTGAAACATTTTAATGATTAAGTTTATTCCATTTTTCCCCTGCTTTATTAGTCACTACCAAGATATTAATAATATGTTTTGAAACAACAATTTTAGAGATTTGCCTTTAAAGTAACCCAAACCTAGTACCCACAGTGATATGAAAAGGTATTATTATCCCAGGTGTTTAAAATTGTTCTTCACAACATTTTAGACTTCCTGATGGAGTGAAAACAAAATTGTTTGATAAAAGCTACTGTTTACCAAGACCTGTTTGAAACACTGAATGCTTCACATGTACCATCTTAATCTTCACAACACTGAGGTTAAGTACTATCCCCCATTTCTGGTTGAGTAAACAGAATAAAAGTTCAGGAATTTATTCAAAGTCCATAAACATCACTAATATTCAAAATTTATGCATTTTTTAATGATTTTTCTATATCCTTAGCCTGCACTCTTAAACAGGTTATATACTATCTCTATGTGGGTAAGAGGGGAAAGTAGATGGGAACTTCCAGGACAGATCCTTTCATCTAGGTTTGTAGTTAAAAGCACTGAGGAGAGGTTGAGGAACCCACTTGAGTAAATACAGGAAGCTTAAATGCTGTCAACTAAGAAGAAAACTGAAAAACTAAAAAGCAGCTCTAAAAACTCAAACGCAAAGAAGTCTTGGGTCATATTCAGAGGAGCAAAAGGATTAAGCAACTTAATAAACACACCAAGGGCATGACTACTCAACCAGAAAACTACCATCCCTAATACGTGAGTTGCTCAGTTGACATGACATTCAGATGAGTATTATTAAAAACATGGGGAGATACAGTGTTTAACAAAAATTGGTTAAATTTTTATGTGCATATTCAAAGTGTGAAACTCACTTAAGTGACACATCATGTTTCCCATTAGTTGGCTAAATGAAGTTTGTGAGACTTCTTCCTCCAAAATAGTTCAATAGATTTATGTTAAAGACAACATGTGTATTGAAAGTAGCAATTTTATTTGAGTTAAAATTATTTACAAAAACCCAAAGACATACTTCATGAAACTGGTACAAACTATTTTTTTCCTGCCGTTGGCTTTTGCTCCAAAGATCACAGCTGAGAAATACTGTATAAAATAAAAATAGGATTGGATTCAAAAAAGTACTCTACCTTCTAATTTCCAATTGGTAGTATTTACAGAAATATTTACAATGGAAAAAAAGGTTACTTTAAAACTTTAGTTAATTTGCAAGTCAGCCTCAAGTACCCTAAAATGCAGAGTTCTCTGAGGGTTAAAAACACACAAATGCACTGCGGTTGGTGAGGTGATTTCTCCCCCACCACTCCCCACCAAAATCTGCATCTCTATCAGTGCTTGACAATTAGTTATTATTTAAAAAACAAAACAAAACAAAAAACTGTTAAACACTGAGGTAAATCAATTCTCAAATGATTACCAGTGTAACAGAAAAATGTAGTTCGCCCTGATTGTTCTTATCCAAATGTTTTATAATACCTCTTACCATCTGCCACAAGTCAGTCTGATCAACACTAAAAATCTCTTCCTAAATCCAATGAGTAATAAATACCAGTGTATTTTAAAATAATTTAACTAATTCAATTTTATGGCTATCATTTACCAATAAGCTTTTAAAATAGTTTGCTAAGCTAGCTTTTATACTCAGGGCAAATACAACCTCAATCTTTCCCAAGTTACACTGGCATACTATGCTCTTAAAAGGTGATGGGTGGGGTTTGGGGTGGGTAGGAGGAAGAAAACAATTTGACTGGAATCAGTTACTTCCTTATAGATTTCCCAACAATCTGCATTATCAAAAATAGGAAGACAATAAAAGGCAGCCACTGCATTAAAAAACATTACAGGTGGCACTGATCCAAGAGCCCCAATTTGTCACTTTATACAAGGAAATAACAAAGTCTAAATGGGTAAAAATTAGACTTTCAGCTATTTTCCCCAATACACACCAAACTAATATTTTTATGGCTTCAAGTTTTACAAATCCAATGAAGAAACATAACGAACTGAAAGGTATTTTAATGTATTAAACGAAATCTCTGGAAAGCCTGTATTCAGGCCTGATCAAGAAAAAAAAATGTATTAACCAGTGGTCTGAACAATAATATAATAAAAATTTGCAGTGTTGTGAAATTAAATACATAAAATGTGTTTTGTGTGTTCCAAACAACACACTGTTCTATGAACTAAAAGAATCTGAATGAAAAAAAGGATCTTCTCTAAACCAACAATTTAAGGCTTTGCGTTTATGCATTTGATCCTGTCACTCTTATAGAAGAATATACATGTTATCTGGAAACATGAATTCTACATTGGTGTTTTAGCTTACTTATATTTACTGTACTGAACATTAGAAAATATATCTAGAGAGTTCTCCCTCAAAACTTAATCATGTTTCAAGAGCCTCCCCTAACATTAAGGGTAAACTACCCTGGGTTTGTCTGTTTTGCTTCATCCTTTTAACAGGGCACATCGTCTTATATTCCCTCAAACTGTTATTTGTTTTCTTGCATCTATAGCTATGACTCATTATGATATGATAATGAATATGGTCATGGTCTCAAAGGTGAAAAATAGTTTTGACAACCCAAACCAAATCAAGAATAAAAAAATATACTATTAATCCCTTGTGTCTTTGGATTCCATCTAGTTTTAAATATAGACAGTAGTTCAGGGAACAACAACAAAAAAAATTCACAAAATTATTAAAAGCTTTATTTACGATCGGAATCATTCAACAAAAAAGCAAAAGCAGATGAGCCTGAAAAAGGAACTAAGCTGTTGTCTAGAATGTCCCCAGAACATTCGACACCTCAGTAGCTAAGCTGCCTTTGCACCTGGCTGGCATGACAACAGTGGCTCAACATACACAGCAGTTGCACTAACAGCAGCACAAATTTTCCCCTTAAAACTTGCCCAGAATAAAAGCAAGAAAACAAGGGGGGAGTATAAATTCTGCCAAAGTGTGTTTAAATACTGTGTGGAACTGTTAACAGCCTGAACCTTTTCCCTCATTTTTGATAGTTGCAGATTGATGTAGTAACTGTCAGTTAGCAAATGCAGAATGCATGACGAAGAAGAAATCAGGTGGCCTTAAAAATCCACATATGAATGATACTGATGAATGTTCTTGGTATATCTTCAAGGACTTCTTTCGTGACTTTTCTTTGTCTAAGAATAGCTCCAGCATTACCGAGCACCTGAAGCAAAGGTAAAGCAGCTAGCAATGTTCCAAGTATTCAATCACTCTAGAGATAGATTTCTGGCCTGTGGTTCCAACAGCACACTGAAAAGGGGAGGATTGGAGGTCGGGAGGGGTGGGGTGGGGTGGGGAGGAAGTAACAATTAATATTTATCAAATTTTCAAAAGTATTGAATCGAAGCTTAAATTCTTTAGCTTTACTAAACCAAACAAACACTATGAATCAAAACAAACAGATTAAATTGTGGCTTTGATAATACAGTATCAATATATTTAGCCATAATAATTCAGTTATCTTAAAGAAATAGAACACAATTATTAAAAGAGAATCATTTTTTTGCTTCTATTCACTATGGCCAAATATTTGTATTTCTACTGTCATTAATGTATCATATTTAAAACCACAGAAGCTGCAATAGAAGCCACTTACAGTAAGATTCATGAAGCTCAGGAATTTTTTGAGCATCTCTGTCATTATTGAAAAGTCCCCTTCTGGCAGATACTCACGCACAGTGGTCACATTGATCTGAGGAAACATGGAAACATTGATCAGGCGACAGAAAACATGAGCTTGAACCTTGCACTGTGTTGTTAGTTTTGGCACACACACCCTATTTCAAACTTCTACAAGGTCCTTGAAGTCCCTGTAGATAGTAGTTCAAGGACCTATGTGATTTCCTTTTCCACACTCCTTAATTCTGTGTGTGTGTGTCCATTCCCTACTCTATCCCATTCTCAGAAAGAAAGGAAAAAAGGTAAAGCTGACAAAGGCTACAAAGAAACGTGTGCATATTTACTTTTGTAAATGCACAGAAAGATGCCTGAAATAACAAAATGCACTGTTGAATGTGTGTGTTGTGGGGGTGAGGGGTGGTGGAGATGTAAGGAGAGGGAAGGAGTACAGACTTAGAATGTATCCAAAAAGCTGCTTAGGAATACAAAGAAAAAGATCAAAGAAAATTCTTAGTGTTCCTATGTAGGCTAGGAATTAACTGTATCTTTCCAAAGATAATGTAATATCTATGAGAAGGAAAATGTACGCAATGCCAGGAGAGAAGATTAAAATGTTTCCCTCCATTATTACCAAGAAGCAGCCAAACTGTATATGAACCAATTTGTTGTAAGAAAAATAGATGGCCTGCTTAAAAAACTGTTTTATTTCAATATGTTTTTAAAATGCTTTAAGCATTTTAAGCATAGCTCTTCTAAGGAGGCTCACCTATAATAAAAAGCACATACAAAAAAAATGTTGTCCGGAGTTTTGGGCCACAAGATGGGGAGGAAGTGGGAAGCTTCCGATTTGATTTTTGTTGATGGAGGCAGGGGAGGAAAGAGTACATATTATCTCTTAGGAAATTTGCAACCAATCCCCTCCTTCCCACTTTCACTGCTACTGAGTTAGATCTTGGAGCTAAAATCTTTAAAATACTTACATTTTTAAAATATACTGAAAAGTGGAGAGTATGTTATAAGGGCAATAGCTATGGTAACTGCCGAGGTAAAGGAACGCTGGATTTAATAACATCTTTAACCAGCTTCTAGGAAAGGGACATGATAGCACAGTGGTGGGAAGAACAGTGGCCATGTTGTCTGTGAAGAGTGCTCAATAGAAAAGTGTACTTCTATCATTCAGGATAAATGATTAGATCCTAGATTGTGAGTGAAA
The DNA here is from genome assembly GCF_025265405.1 of Mesoplodon densirostris. Taxonomy (NCBI): domain Eukaryota; kingdom Metazoa; phylum Chordata; class Mammalia; order Artiodactyla; family Ziphiidae; genus Mesoplodon; species Mesoplodon densirostris. The sequence goes on along the minus strand of NC_082661.1, from coordinate 51,611,815 downwards.
GCCCTCAACAACCCAAATCAAATCCTTTTCTATCAACACACTACAGAATACAACATAATAAGTAGCTGAGGCACAGGAAGGAGAGCCTGAGCATTTTTTTTGGCTGTGCTGCACGGCATGTGGGATCTTAGTTCCCTGACCAGGGATCGAACCCGTATCCCCTGCATTGAAAGGCGGATTCTTCACCACTGGACCACCAGGGAAGTCCCTGAGCATTTATTTTTAAATAGTGTGCAGCAGGTATAAAAAGAAAAGGTGTGAAATGGCATGGCTTATTTAGAAAAAGTACCCACAGGGTATGACAGATTTTAATATTGGATCAACTATACTTCAATAAAATAAAATTTAAAATAAGAAATAAAAATTGGAGAAGCATTTAAGTTTGGAGTCTTACAGCAGTAAACAAAGTCATCATTCCCTAAATGATGGTGAGTCAGGAAAGATTGATGAGAGTTACATGATCAGATGTGCTCTTAAGAGAGTCAGCTATGGTGGCAGTGTGCAGGATTTCAGGAATGGAGAGTGTCAAGAGAGCAGCAAGGACGGAAAGACCAGAGAGAAGACTGACCATTGCAATGCACCAAGATGTATAGTGGGTAATGGAAAAATGACACCAGAGTCTCCTGGGCTTCCTAAGCATGTTGTCCTTTACCATAAAGCAGCACTTAACTGCATATAACCACCTGCTTTCTTGTCTCTCCTCCACTTAAACATTGGGCAAACCAGTTTCTTTTACATTTTGTGGCATCAGCTAGCTCTTTGGGGTTAATCATAATGATTCTCAAGGCAACAAAGACATCCTGGGCTCTATGAATTCACAATATTGTTTACAACCTAAGGATCTTATGATCTCTTTAGAGACAGGAGAGAGATAGACAAATAGGAAATTATTAACATGGGAAAGATGGCCCTAAATAAATTAAATCACATCTGATAATAACTCAAGTTAATTTTAAGAATGATTATTTAAGAAAGAACATGATTGAAACCAGGTGTATACAAAATACAATACCTAAAAATCTTTAAATTTAAATAGCATACCCATTGTTTTTTTCTTTTGGGAGGGCGAGGGGGGAGTCTTCCTCCTTCCCTTTGCTTGGTATGTGTTTCTCATTTGTCCTTAAATCTCCGGATTTTAAGGAAATAAGGAAAAGAGCTGAGCTGAAGAGATTCAGGAAAGGGAATAAAGATTTGCAGGGCCTCCAGAGCCACAGTAAGAACTCTGGTCTTGATCCTGAAAGCAGCTGTGCCAGCAAGGGCCACAACGAAGTGGGCTACTGTGCATTTAGATCTGAGCTTGTCTACAATATAAATATGGAAGAGATGAACAAGAAGGATTCAGAAAAATACACAGGACTAAAGACAGACAGATACAGGGCAATGCAGAAAACTCAATGGCAAAAATGAGGAAATAAAGGGTAGGCTGATAGAAGCCCTTCATATCATAATTATGTTCTTCTAATCCTCCAGTCTCAGAAAAGAGAAACTAACCATCCCACTATACAACACATCTCCACTCTTTCTTGCATCCTGAATGCCCCTGCTTGTAAGGGAAAAAAACACCTCCCTTTTATTGTAAAATCTGGCTCTTCTACTGGGCCTTTCTGTTAAAAAAAAAAAAAAAAAAATCCACATGTCCCCGATTTTAAAGCAGACTGTCTGAATAGCCAGAACTGTCCGCTTTTGTGCTGATCCAGCCCAATTGTGTAGACACTCACATGCTTCTCATAGTTAAATCATGATGATCTAAATCTCAAATAGTAATCCCATTTTCCCGGCCAGTGAGTAGATCAAACAAAATCATGTGAGCTAATGTTGGCCAAGGTAAAGGGAAGTCTACTTTTTGCAGTGGGTGTGGAGAGGTCCCAGAGAAAAGAAACCATTGCTCTTACAAAGAAACAAAGAGGCCACATTCTTCTGCTGGACATTATTTAACTAGATGAGACACATAGCCAGAGTCAGCATAGGGCCATGAAGAGAGCTAGCAAAAGATAAGACAATATGCAGAGGACAGCAGAGTTTAAAAATAGAAATTATGAGTCCTTGATGGAATCACTGAGGCTAGACTTTTCCACCTTAAGTCAGTTGAGTGCAGGTTTTATATGATGTTCTTTTACTTCAACCAAAGACATGTGAAATCGATTCCTCCATCAATCTGGAACTTACTCATCAAACCCAATATACTCTTACTTTGAAATGCACCTTCTAAAGTTCACCAAATATATAAATGTTTTTAGCATGAGGGGAAATAAATAGTAAGTTAATTAGGTAATGATGTGAAGTGGTCGCAATGGAATCCTTTTAAGATACATAAAACAACACTGAACTTACTGGACTCTCCTGGCAGAGACACCCGAGAAGTAGTGCTGTGTATGAGGCCACAATGCAATCCTCCATGTGTTTGCCAGCATGCTGAAGGGCTGAAAGTATTAAAACAGAAAACCGTAACAGTACATCCAAAAAAAAGCCCACAAGAAAACAAACAAACGCCCCCAGGAAACCAACAACTGTCATCTTTTCTTCAAAACTGCTGAACATCGAAAAATGGTGCTAGAAAGATGGGATATCCACACAAATTAACAAAAAAAAACACAAGTGGAAGAGGGACCTTAATTAAAAGCTAAAATCATAAAACTTTCAGAAGAAAACACAGGACTAAATCTTTGTGACCCTGGGTTAGGAAATGGTTTCTTAGACACAACACCAAAACCACAAGTGACAACATAAAAAACAGGTTAAGTTAGACTTCATCAAATTTAAAGCTTCACCATCAAAAAAGTGAAGACAACTCACAGAATTTATCTGCAAATCATGTACTTGATAAGAGTCAAGTCTCTAAAATACACAGAATTCTTACAACTCAACAACAACCAACCAAAAAAGACAACCCAATTTAAAATATGGGCAAAATTTCAAAACTCTAAAAACCTTTAGAGGTCATATTATTTGGCTGCTTCTCTTTAGAGATGAGTAAAGAACGAACCAGGGAGGAAAGGAAACCTTCCCCACACTGCACATATAGCTTCCTCACTGCTAGGAAGCCAATGAAGAAGAACTATGAAAAAGCAAAGCTTGTCTGCACTGAACTAGAGAGGCCATAAAATAGCAAGATTATGACAACACATGAATTAAAAGAAAGTCTTGCAGGAAAAAAACCACATTACTTTTTTTAATACACCAGTCAAAATAAATATACCTTTATTGAGGTCAAGTTCTTCATCGTCCTCCTCCTTCTTATGTTTCTCTTCTGTACCATCAGTCTTTTCAGTTGATACCCACTGTATTTCTCCACTTGTTTCTTGCCACTCTCCACTCTTATCATGCTGAGTGGTGGGAGCATCTTTGATCAATTCATCTGTTTTACTTTCTGCCAACTGTGCTGCTCGCTCTCGCTCAAGGAATAGCTGATAAACATCATTTTTGAAGATCATTGAAAGGGATCACCAACCAACATGTATGTACCCAAATATAAGGCTCTATTTGCTTTTAAACATCACTAACCCTAAGAAGCATGTTGTTTGGTAAAAAGGGTAAGTATCAATAAAAGCCTTCACTCTACATCCAACTGAAGGCAAAACAAAAATATAAATGCCACTGGGGTTCAATCAAGTGAATTATCTACTGATGATGCATACATTGATTTTAAGAATGAAAATCTCAACTCCTTCCCTTAATTTAGATAATATTGACAGGAAATTCAAGCAAAAACTACAAATTAAAGGTTAAAATTAAAAGAGTTAAAAATTCTTTAAACCTAAGCAGCCTGGATAAATTAACTGGAAGGAAGGAAGGACCCTGAATAAAGCTACATAGTATTGGGGAAAAGCAACATAGCTTCTTTAAAAGAAATTTAAAGAAATAAATAAGAACCAGTGAAAGTAAAAGGCCAGTTTTCAGAGAAAGACTCAGAACTGAATCTCAACTAGTATTATTAACAATAAAAGTACAGGGTGTGGAGAAAAGGGAACCCTACTGCACTGTTGGTGGGAATGTAAATTGATACAGCCACTATGGAGAACAGTATGGAGGTTCCTTAAAAAACTACACATAGAACTACCATACGACCCAGCAATTCCACTACTGGGCATATACCCTGAGAAAACCATAATTCAAAAAGAATCATGTACCAAAATGTTCAGTGCAGCTCTATTTACAATAGCCAGGACATGGAAGCAACGTAAGTGTCCGTCAACAGGTGAATGGATAAAGAAAATGTGGCACATATATATAATGTAATATTACTCAGCCATAAAAAGAAACAAAATTGAGTTATTTGTAGTGAGGTGGATAGACCTAGAGTCTGTCATACAGAGTGAAGTAAGTCAGAAAGAGAAAGACAAATACCGTATGCTAACACATATATATGGAATTTAAGAAAAAAAAAATGTCATGAAGAACCTAGGGGCAAAATGGGAATAAAGACACAGACCTACTAGAGAATGGACTTGAGGATATGGGGAGGGGGAAGGGTAAGCTGTGATAAAGTGAGAGAGTGGCATGGACATATATACACTACCAAACGTAAAATAGACAGCTAGTGGGAAGCATCCGCATAGCACAGGGAGATCAGCTCAGTGCTTTGTGACCACCTAGAGGGGTGGGATAGGGAGGGTGGGAAGGAGGGAGACGCAAGAGGGAAGAGATATGGGAACATATGTATATGTATAACTGATTCACTTTGTTATGAAGCAGAAACGAACACACCATTGTTAAGCAATTATACTTCAATAAAGATGTTAAAAAAAAAACAAGTACAGTGCTCACTTCAGCACCACATATAGTAAAACTGGAACAATACAGAGATTAGCATGGCGCGTGTGCAAGGATGACACACAAATTCGTGAAGTGTTCCATACTTTTTACAACTAGAGATTATCATACTAAGTGAAGTAAGTCACAAAGAAGAAAACAAATACCATATGATACCACTTATATGTGGAATCTAAAATATGACACAAATGAACCTACTTACAAAGCAGAAACAGACTCACAGATACAGTGAACAGACTTGTTGCCAAGGGGGAAGGAGTGGGGGAGGGATGGACTGGGAGTTTACGGTTAGTAGATGCAAACTATTACATACAGAATGGACGGACAACAAGGTCCTACTGTACAGGACAGGGAACTATAGTCAATGTTCTGGGATAAACCATAATGGAAAAGAATATGAAAAAGAATGTGTATGTGTAACTGAGTCACTCTGCTGTACAGCAGAAATTGACACAACGTTTTAAATCAACTATATTTCAATTAAAAACAAACAATGGAAATACAATTGTCAATGGAAGTATACACCAAAAAGTCTAAAAGGGAACACACACTAAAATCTTTTGCCTTCACTTACTTCCCTGTGCTGATACAGTGTTGAATGTACAGAAAGCATTTCATATATTTGCTGATATGATTTGGAGAAAATCCCAAGTTACTAATGACAACTACCTGAAAACTAAATGCCAAGTAGATCTCAAAAACTTGCTGAGTATATACAAGAGTGGTATGTAAACTTTAATACCCTTAAGAAAATAAAATTTAAGCTTTATATAAAGCAGTATTTCTTAAAATTGGGTTCAAGTATCCCTAGGGGAATGCAAGATCCTTTCAGGGAGTCGGTGAAGTCAAAACTGCATTCATAAGAATATTAAAAGGTCAACTGACTTCTTTCATTCTCTCATGACTGTATGGTGGAGTGTTCCAGAATCTACATGCTATGTGATTATGTTATTGCTCCAATGGTTAATAGAATGAGTGCCTGTATTTTACACTTTTCTATTTTGATTTCTAATTTAGTAAATATCAATAGATAAAGCACACATAAACAGAAGTTCTTTGGAGTTCCCAATAATTGTTAAGAGTATAGAGAAGTCCTGAGATCAAAATGTTTGAAAAGAGAATGATGGGCTTCTAGTTATGACTCAGGAAAAGATCCAAGTTGTTGAAGATTACCTCAAGACACAGTTCAAGCACTTCTAGTTTCAAAAAGGCCAAAAGGATTAAAGGTTAGCCAAGGCTTCAGAAAAAATGAAAAGAATGGTTCACTATTACTTATGAACATGTGCAAATTGTCATTTAAGAAAATTACAATAAGGTAGCTAGGAACTGGCAAAAAGCAAAAACTGTAATGCCCAGCATTGTCAAAAAACAAAAACTCACGTACAGTTTGGGGGGGAGTATAAATCGAGGGGAGAGGGAGTGTTTGTTTTTTGGGGTGGAGCGAGTTGGAGACATCAATTTTAAAACACATATTCTGACACAATTCCTAAGCCAGGAAATTATACTTTGAAAAGTATGTCCCAATATTTAGTTGCACACAGTCCTGGGCACAGATCAGACCAGTAAGTAAATGCCGGAGGACTTGAACCAGGATAGCGCTAGAACTTAATTCCTAATTTGTTGTTAATAATCTACCTTTGATTCATAAACAAATATGCCTTGTTTCTGCTTTTTGCTAACAATGTCTAACGAGTGATTATAGTAGTTGAAAAGAGTCAGCAGAGAAGTAATGGTATACATTCTAACCCAGTGTACCTCTCACAGAACTGGTGAGAGTTAGAGAAAGGGGGAGGGGAGGTAGGGGGGAGAGAGAAGAAAGTGTTAGGTTTTAAATTGTTGCTTACCTGCACTAACGCCTGAACTGCGTGAACTTGTCCAGCTATCCTTAAACTATCATCTCCTTCTCCACTACAGAAGGAAGAATCAAAAGAACACGATGTTTCCATGTTGACAAGACAGTGCCGATTCCGAGCACTATACTCCACTAGATTTATCAGTAGACCTAAACCCTATAAAAATTAAAACATGCATGTTACCACAGGGGAGAATTAAAAGCAAATGAACACAATATACGTAACTCTTACTGGCAGACAGAAAACTAGTCAGTGCTCTGCCATCTACAAAGGGGTTAAAAACCAGTATATGATCTTCGCAAACAACGATTTCACCACTTTTAAAAGTCACCACTGTTAGTTCTTATACTTTTTATTTTTATACAGGGCCCTTCATAGCTCTCTTTTGTACAATAAGACGTATATTCATAAGGAATCAATTGACACCCACAACATATTAAACAACTGGTTCTTAAATCCAAAACTGAGATGAAGTTTTTATCATCTTAATAGATCAAGGACTTATTTCTGAAACAGTCACACTTCAACCCACCAGCACTCGAATATCAAATCTCTGCTCCTGAGGTAGGTACTTTGGAACCTGAAGCACACAGTTCATCGCTGTGCCGATCAAGCCGTCCTGTTCTCCTGTTTTGGTGCTGCCCCATTCTAAAATGGAGAATGCAAAGAGGATGAAAGTTGTTACTGATTCTTTATGACAGCCAATACTTATTAACATGAATATTAAAAGTTAAAAACATGTATCTTGAAAAAAAAGTATAGCTATTCCTTTATTAAAATACATTGTTGACTATAATATTTCTGAGCCAAGCTACCAAGCTGGTTCTAAAACTATCAACTCCTAAAAGCAGTTAAATCTATACATGAATAAATGAATTACATGATGGCAATTTAAAAATCACTACATCAAGACAAGAAACAAGGGAGGGGCTTCCCTGGTGGCACAGTGGTTGGGAATCTGCCCGCCAATGCAGAGGACACGGGTTCGAGCCCTGGTCCAGGAAGATCCCACATGCCGCAGAGCGACTAAGCCCATGTGCCACAACGACTGAGCCTGTGCTCTAGAGCCCGCGAGCCACAACTGCTGAGCCCACATACCATAGCTACTGAGGCCCGCGCACCTGGAGCCCATGTTCCACAACAAGAGAGGCCACCACATGAGAAGCCCACACACTGCAACCAAGTGTAGCCCGTGCTCACCGCAACTAGAGAGAGCCCATGCACAACAACAAAGACACAACACAGCCAAAATAAATAAACAAAAGAGTAAAAAAACAACAAGGGGATTAACTTTTTTTTAACATGTAATACAATCTATCATTGAGAATATATGTAGAAAATATGACTTACCATTATCATTAGTTAAATTGAGCAACACCCCAATGATGGCTCTCATGCAGTCTTCCACTGCTTTGCCCACGTGATTAGTTACATTCTGGTGAGGCAGAGGCTTACTGTCAGGTAAGCATATACTGTTCTCAGCACGGTTATACTGCTTAATCAATTCTTCACAATGCTGTAATGCTCTTAAAGAGAAGACAAAATACAGACTATTATGCTAAACAAAAATAGTTACACTAAGAATTTCTACTTACTTCGACCTTAATGTTTTAAATCTGTCATAAGGACTACCCTGGTGGTCCAGTGGGTAAGACTCCACGCTCCCAATGCAGGGGGCCCAGGTTCAATCCCTGGTCGGGGAACTAGATCCCGCATGCATGCTGCAACTAAAGATCCTGCATGCCAGTACTATAACCCGACGCAGCTAATAAATAAATATTTTTAAAAACACACAAAGAAAAAAGATAAATCTGTCATAAATGCTGCCAAATTAATTTTTTTCTACCCCAAAAGTTATATCAACTATCCAGTCATGTACCAAACATGTCTGATATCACACCAGGTGCTCAATTTTATTTTGGGAAAACCTGATAATATAAATTTTTCTAAGCAAAGTTAAAATTATAAAGTCAATGCAGAAGTTTATAACTATACTACCTACAACTGTATGTTAAATACTTCATAAACATCAGAGCGAATCATTTTTTTTAACACGAGGTCCTTTAACTGACATGTCTCCTGGCAGACATACAAGGGTACCAGATACATCCAAGGACTCTCAAGATGCTACCCAAAATAACAAGGAAATGTAATTTTTAAGTGGGTCTAGTATTTCTGAAGACTCTCTTTAAATCACTAAGTCCATTAACTTAAAAAAGTCTATGAGAGAATGAGGTAAGCTGACTCTGTCAGTTGATTCTTCATGTATTATATACCACACAAAACCCTTAAAGAAAACTGTACTATATCTAATCCCCCTCTAGCTGCTTCTTAAAACACATCCTCTAGTTAGGAAGGTGTTCATGTCTAACCTAAAATAATTTGTTTAGATGTTTGGGGATGTTCGCCAGAATTACCATGCTGTTACTGTTAACTGCCTTAAGTAGCACTGAGCTAAATCTGTTGGGAGGTGAGGGGAGAACAGTAAGGGTATACCATTTAGTCGTTCAATATGCTATCCCTGCATTTATCAGGGTTCTACTGAAAGTTTCAAAGTCTTTCACAAACATCCAATTCTGACGTCTACTGCCACTTCTAAGACATCTGACACAAGTTCCTAATCGCAAAGGTTCCTAACCTCCTTTTAGAAGTCCATTTGTCAGGGGTCATGAAGTATACAGGAGACGTTTTAAAAATAAGAAATAGATTTAACTTGCAAGAATACTCTGGTGAGGGAGGGTAAAACATGGTAACAAAACAACAACACATGCCTTAAGGATACTAACTGTGATACAAAATTTAAAGAGAAAAAAAAACAATATTGGGAACTAGAGACTATTAGAAATTTGAGACTATGGGAAATTTGAATACTGACTGGATTTATGATAATATTACGCAATTAATAATTTTTAAGAGATGAAAATGGTATTGTGGTTATATTTTTTGGAGTCCTCTTTTAGAGATTATATGCTCAAGTATTTATGGATGAAATTACATGAAATCTGTAATTTGCTCCAAAATAACGTAGAGGGGGGAATGGATAGGGTTATACATGGAAACAAGACTGGCCCAATGTTTGATGATTATTCAAGCTGCATGAAGTGTACACTGGGGTTTATCAAACTATTGTCTACTTTTGTCTCTGTTTGAAATTCTCCAAAATAAGAAGTTAAAAAACAGATAAACTTGAGTCAGGCTGTAGTGGACCTCTGATACTATACTAAGGACTTTGAACATACATCCAAAGACAAGGGATCACAGAGATTAGGAGTTTGGGATTATTTTTACAAAACAGAAAGTTAACCCCCTGTGGTATTATGTTGGAGAGGCTAGAGGCCAGAGTACCAGGGCAGAGGTATCAAAAACTAAAATAGACATATTAGGAAGAAGCTGCTGTAATAAGCTAGAACCAGGACTGGAGACATACTTGGAAATTTTACACACACTGAGTGACAGCATTAGCCTAATGTCAAGAAAGTTGGGTGGAGAGTGTGAAATGGAGGAAGCTACACATAGATCTGGGGAAACAGGTATAAATAAACAGTAGAAGGCAGCTAGTAAACTTCATTTACAATAAAAATAAGGACTAATGCTTAGTGTTTACTATATGCCAAGCATTGTTCTAGACTTTACATATATATATAAAAACTCCTTAATATATATTGTATATAATATATATTATATACAATAAACAAAAGATATTTTAAAATTTTTTAGAATTAAAATATTATTTAAAATACACATTTAAAATATATATCATATATAATTGAAGATACATTAACATATACTAATTCTTTTTATTGCAACAACAACCTTGGGTAGGTAGACACAATTATTACCCCCCTTCTGAGGAACCTGTAAGTATTCTTGCCCAAGGTTATAGGGCTGAAGCTCTGAAGCTGGGATCCAAACTCAAGTTATTCTGGCTTCAGAATCTGTACTCCTCTAACTTTTGTACTATACTGCACCACTTCTGGTTCACAGAACTTGACAGAAAGAAGTATTTTATGGAGGAAGGTGATACAATGGCACTTCCTTTATAGTCAATCCAAATGCTTTAAATAAATAGCATGACATTTCAGAAAAACTTACTTAGCTGATGAAACAATGAGTTGTGAATCTTTATATGCTATCAAGTAGCTTTGATTCTCTGGATTATGCACCGTTACCTAAAAGGGAAAATTTTGAAGTTTTGTGGCAATCCATAACATTCATTCATTCACACACAACACACAGTGCTCTAAAAGACATAAAGATGAGGCATAATTAGCCCTTGTCATCTAAGGGAATAACAACCCACATGTTCTAAATTTAAAATAATAGAGCTATAGCTTTATTACAGAATCTAAACACCACTGTTAAAATTGCTTGCTCATAATTAATATATTCTGTACTATACATTCACTGTAATGAACTACCAAGCACTTTAAATGTCAGAAAAGAGCAATCACTAACTTAATAAACAAACTAATATTTTAAACTACTTAAGTAGATTCATTTAGAATTTTAAAAAATTAGATCTGTTTATCAAATGTACCTGACACTCTAGAAAAGGAACAATTTCAATTTCATCTGTGCCAGGAGCTTTTCATTCACACTAGATTATTTTCCCATAGATGTTTCATAAAGTACCTAGCTAATCCAATCTGGTCAACACACAGTCTATGCATCCTGAAACTCACCGGCAGAATAAATTCTAATCTACACTGAACTGGGTTAAGTCATTCATAAAAGTCAAAGAACAAATAGACTGCATTACAGTTACAATTTCAATTTGGATTAACAAAAGTGGAACTCTAAGGATATGTAATATAAACTATGACAGTCTCACATACAGAGTCACATTTAAGATTAAATAATTTTCTCCAAATAGTTGTCCATACTTACACTTTCTAAGACTCGTAAACATCTCTCTGCTCCCCATAATGAGGCTACTAGCTTCTCTTCATCCTCATCTTTACTTAAATGATCCACACATTCTTTCACTAGGAGAAAAAAATGGACATAAATTAGCATGTCTCACCACTTCAATACTTACCCCCTTTACTAACATTAAAAGCCATCTACCTGTACACATGCTATGAATATGCTGGAACCTCTCCGAACACTGTTTATTCTAAGTTTTATACTGTGAGATGCTGCAATTTATGAGAATCTAATTTATTATAATTATTTTATTTCCATAATTCCCCAATATCAAACTGTTAATGGCCTTTCCTTTAAAAGTTAAGAGATTTTCAAGATGCTACTAAAAGGAACAGACCTTTTCAAACTGATGCAATTATTCTTTGAAGTATGTAAATAGAATATTTTCCACAGGCTTCAAATAATACATAAAAATGTTATACATGTGTGTATATCATACCTTTATCTACAATATGATCCAGACCACCCAAAAGCCGTAGTTCTTCTTTAAACCAGTCTCCGGCTCGTTTAGAAGTAAGGGACAGTAATGTCTCCATAGCTAAATGCCCAGTCTGAAAATCAAAAGCACCATTAATGAATACTGACTCTTAGCAATAACTCTGAGGCAACACTTCTAGAGACTGCTTTTTTTTAAAAGCATATTGCATGCTACCAGCCCACAGTAATACAGTAAATCCTTTTTTAAATAAAATTAAACTAATTTAAATTCTTAAGCTGAAGAAATGTTTTTAACCATTGGGTTGTTTTCAGAGAAAATCCATTATTTAAAGTAGTCTATCACTTGCCAGTTCAATAAAATATATACTGGTACCATCATATAAAGACTCAAGGGCAAATTGAAGGGTACATGTATTTTAACTACAAATCAATATATTGGATTAATTTACCACAAAGGCTGTAAAAAGTAATACTCTAGGAACAAGGTGTGGGTGTGTCTAAATTTTTGTCTGTTGGTAAAAACTGGTATCTTATTGCTTTGCTTTGCATTTTTCTAATTATAGCAAATGAGCTCGTATTCATATATTTATCAGTTAACTGTATTTCTTGTACTGTAAGTCCCCTGTCAAATATTCTTTCCTTATTTTCTTGCAAAGTTGCTTGTCTTTTTCCTGTTGTTCTATACATTTTCTTATCTTTTCTGAACAAAAATCCTTTGTTACTTTTAGGGTTTCAGATTCACCAGTTTTAAACTTTATACTACAGGGTTAGCAGCTTAGATATACATAATGTGGCCACCATGACAAAATTATATAAAAATAATGATTCAGGATTACCACTAGAGGAAGCATAGAACAGTCAGAGCCATATTTATAAACCAGTTTAGGTTTTTCCTTCTCTTTATTTGCCTTTAATTATTAATCTTACTTTTTATTGTATTTCTTTTAAAAAACACAAAACCACCCCCCAACAATGGGCAACTTGGTTCCTGTTGCAATAAAGGAACTTTAGTGTAACAAAAGAAATGCTTTAATTAACAAGGCTGAAAAGACCTGGGTATCTTCCCAAAGCTTTTTCCTTTGAAAGATGCAAGTTTACATTAAGTCTCCCTGGCCTATTTGGAACTGAATATAAATTAGATATTCAGAAATGCGAAAAACATACCTTATCAGTGAAAATCTTCCTATTACTGATTTATAAGAGATTTTATTCTGTACCTTATAGATTTTACTCTATACTTTAAAAAGAACAAGGTTGATATCCAAGGTGACAAATATATAACTAGAATTCAACACTACAAAAACAGATTAAATTTTGCTCAATTCTCATTCTAAGTCCCTGAAAGAGTAATGTAATGAGATCGGCACAGGTAGGTTAGCACATGAGTCACAGAAGTGAAACTGAAGACTTAATGAGGCTTTCTTTGCTTAGGAAGATTTGATGTTAATATAGCAAAGACTCATAAGATTTTATGCAAAAAAGGGACTTGACTGTTTCTATAGGCATAAAAAGGACTGTTTGATATTTTAGGCTATATTCAGTATATAATAAGCTAGTATTTTAAAACAGCCTACAATTCAAACATTTTATTTGAAACTGGAATAGTCCTCAAAGAGTTAAAGCACAACCAAATCACTAATCAGAATGCTATTCAGCAATTGCCAACTCTCAGTTATTTGAATTATATTTTAATATTATAATAATGTTTTAAAGTATCTTTCCATGGCACATCAGGAGAAGCAATGTATTTCAAGGAAGAGGTTGAGCAATTAACAAAACAAACAAAATTAATGTGTAGGAGATAGTCACTGTATGAAACAATGTCTATTGTTAACATTTAAAACGAACACAATATCCAAGAATAGCTGAGGTTGGGGTGGGGGGAGGCAGGCATCCTAATATTAGCAACTGTGTGTTCTGATTTTAATCATGTGAGTTAACTACTTAACACAATATAACAAAGTTATTATCTGGTATTTACCATCCTAATAAATTCCACAAACGATGGAGAAAACTCAATGAACAAGTTTCCCATCTTGTTATTTAAGAGCGAATGTCTGGAAAGAATTTAAATGTTGAATAATATGGGAGATGAAATAATAATAATAATTTTTAAAAGCTGTATTTATTCCATTATGCAAATAAAAATTATAGGCTCAAATTTATTTTATAGCATTAAAAATTAGTATATGTTGTAAAATTGTTAAAAGTAAATAAAATTATGAATAGATTTTAAAAGTAGTATACAAATAGTTTGGTGAGGTAGAAAGATTGTTTAGCCACACTTTGAGCATAACAGCTATTTTCTAATTTTAATAAGTGAAAGTACTGAATATGTGTCAATTTTGTATCCTGCTTTTTAATGTTAACTTGCTTTACCCCTCAACCCTCCACTCTACCTGAATCTATTCCCTACTCTACCTTAACTAAACAGGGCAATAACCCTAAGTTGTTATGTGGGTAGCACAAAGCATTCTGTAATTTTCTGAGACAAATGTCTTCAGTCATCAGTTTAGTGGGCAGTAGAAAAATCAATGTTTATACAGTTCGGATGTTGGAAATATCTGAAAGTCAGGTATATATAAATAATCTTATTTTTTCAAAATGACAAGGCCAATTCATCTTCTACTGGCCTACTAGTGTTTGGGGATTCTGCAAGTTAAGAAAAGCCAGAGGAAAGTAGAACTAAAATCAACCGAAGGCAACATAGTCATCTTGAACTTAGGGAGTTGTATTGAGCATAAGGGTAGCCATGGCCATGACCCTGAGTATGAGGGACACTGCTCGACGGAAGGGCAGGTGCCCAGGAATCTTCCGAGTCTTGGTCCCTTGCAGCAGTTAATCAGACATCGTAAGATACTATGGAATAAATGAATGCTCATTGAAACTGGCTCTTTCTGAAGATCCTTTAAATCTTTATTCCTGAAACCCACAGAGGGTTAAAAATTCAAGTTCCTAATAGCCTAAATGTAGTAGAAACTACACTGGAAAATTTTTTTTTTCAAAAGGAAAGGATGAGGCAAAACACAATAAAAAAACTTACTGGGAAAAAAAATCTAAATACCAATGGGCCAAGTTTAGGAATTTCAGGCAGGGAACAGAAAAATTATGCTCAGAGCTAAACCTTAGAAGAATTTGCCAAATTGTAAACCAAGAGGTTAAATGATTTGTCCAAAGTCACATAGCTGCTGTGACAAATTAAAAACTTTCTGAAAGTAATTTTCATTTTACAATAGAAGAAAGGAACCCACCGTTATATTTTCTAGATCAAGGTGCTTGTTGTGTACAGTTTCACAGAGCCTTCGAATTTTTTCTTTTATTTTGTTCATGTCTTTTTCATTCAGCAGCTTAGCTGAAGAAGCATCTTGTTCCAGTTCTAGAAGTCGAATCATTAGATCTAGGCTAGCTCTATCAAGATCCATGTTCAAACGATCTCTACTCAGTATGTACATGAGGGCAGCTGTACAAAGGGACAGATTCTTCAACGGACCCCCCGCAAAAAAAAAAAAAAAAAAAAAAAAAGTTAATGTAAGCAATTAGTGACAATTTCAGGAAACAAGACTATTTTGACATTTGTTCACATGTTGGAAACCTTGAAAATGTTTTATTCAGTGAAAACCTCCCTCTTAAAATATTCTAGGGAAATGTGAATTAAATAAATACATCAATAAAGCACCACTGCTTAAGATTTTCCTTTCTACAGACCTTCTTTATATGAACGCCCCAGAGCTAGAAGCGTTTAAGTGGAATTACATGTTTTTGGCCATTCTGTGCTAAATGAAGAGTTTACAAAACATTCTTTCAGCTATATAATCCTATTTTACAATACACTTCACTCTTTGTCCTTTATGATATAGTAAAGTCAAATTTCCATTTAAAATCAATAATGTAGGGACTTCACTAGTGGCGCAGTGGTTAAGAATCCGCCTGCCAGTGTGGGGCACACGGGTTTGAGCCCTGGTCTG
Source organism: Mesoplodon densirostris (assembly GCF_025265405.1). NCBI lineage: Eukaryota > Metazoa > Chordata > Mammalia > Artiodactyla > Ziphiidae > Mesoplodon > Mesoplodon densirostris. The sequence goes on along the minus strand of NC_082661.1, from coordinate 51,595,863 downwards.
GGAAGATCCCACATGTCGCAGAGCAACTAAGCCCGTGTGCCACAACTACTGAGCCTGTGCATAACTACTGAAGCCCGCATGCCTAGAGCCCATGCTCCACAACAAGAGAAGCCACCGCAAATGAGAAGCCCGCGCGCCGCAATGAAGAGTAGCCCCCGCTCGCCGCAACGAGAGAAATCCCAAGCGCAGCAACGAAGACCCAACACAGCCAAAGAATAAAAATAAAAAAAACAAAATCAATAACGTAAATGTGTTTTAAAATCTGTATCAGAAACTTAGCTACACAGCTGGGTTTGTGTCAATACATAAAACTAGGATGCTCAAATAAACATATTTAGACTCATTTCTTTAAAATAAACCTATCAGGTCTGGTTGAACCAAGTATTTTTTAAAAAACCATTAATATAATGTGCTCTCAAAATCATTCAGATCTGGTAGTTAGCACACTCTGCTTATAATAAAATCTACAAGTACTGAAGGTGATATAGGTAAGCATTAATATAACAAAGAGGTCTATGTTCGAATATTCCAACATTTGAGATTTACTTTTTTCCCCCCTACATATGTATTTATTTTTATTGAAGTATAGTTGATCTTACACTTATTTCAACGCACAGAAACACAATTAACTATCTAAAGATTTAAACTTTGAATCCCCCAAATTCAGACTAGGTGACTAATTAAATGCTTACAGAGCAAAATATTTTTGGAAATAAGGATGTCACAGTACAGGCCTTAAGAAATCCACTGCCCCTAAGAACACACATTAATGCCTTGGTCCTCTCATAACTGCATAAGAAAGCAAATTAATTCTTAGTTCTCTTCTCCCTCATTGTTTTGTACCTGCTACAACTTCGTAACGGAGTTATCCTCACTCGGGGTTAAGTATACTGCTTTCAGTTTCAGAAGACTCAATATTAGATTATGTCACCTAATCTGCACTTGGAACATAATTTCCCTGAACAAAAATATAATAAAGCCATCTCAAAATATCACTATTGATTAATAATGATTTTTTTCTAACTTTGAAAACGTTAAACCTGACTTTTATATGTAAATATGTTTTTTTAAGTGTCAAAGTCATAATGAAAATGAGGATATGATTCCTTTTCACAGTGGGATTCAACATCCAGACAAAATGCTAAAAAAAAATTAATATCAAAACTTTTTTTTCATGCTATTATTATCAAAAACGAGTAAAAGTTTTTTTTCCAGTACTTTCTGATTTGAGGAAATCAGTACTTACAGAATTAAATATCCAGTATGGCATGGTATGTTAGCTATAGTATCCAGTATGGTATGGTATGTTATGTTATACAACAGTTAATAAGATATACTGACAAGTTAAGGAGGAAAAATGTCATGAGAAGATAATCTTAAATGATTTATTAAGCAAAAATTCTGGCATTAAGCTCTAAATATTTAGCACATAAAACTAACTCAACCCATAATGAGAAATATTTACAGATGAATATCCAGTGAAGGTTGTTTTTTTTTTTTCCTATTTTGGTCATGCCAAACAGCTTGTGGGATCTTAGTTCCCTGACCAGGGATCAAACCCAGGCCCCTGGCATTGGAAGCTCAGCATCCTAAGCACTGGACCACCAGGGAATTCCCAAAAGTATTTCTCAGTAGCCAAATAAACTAGAATTCTAAAATAATGCTTCTCAATCCCAGAAACTTAAATACCTGATGATGCTGGGAATCATCCAAGGTTTTAAAGACCATTGCTACCATTCCATGTGCTCTCAGGTGCATTCGAAAACTGGGCATGGCACATTTAGTAGCCAAGCTAATAACACTAGAAGAAAATAGACTAGGTTAAGGGGGCTGAAGTTTTTTTATTTGCGTAATACCAAAATAAGCAAAAGGGCGCTCAGGGGTGGGGGTGTATGTGTGTCAAAGCATTGCCCATGCAGATCACAATATTGAAAACACGGGCAAAACAAGTTATTAAAAATTTACTGATGTGATTAGGTATGCTATATAAAAAATATGAATAACCCATGATCATCTTCAGTGTTTTCCTTACATTACTACTACTATTAAATGAAAAGCAAAAAATCTCAGCTACCTTTCATAATGCTTCTGATCCATAAAGATTATAAATATCTAATTGGACATATTCCAAATGACTGGATAACTCAATCAAACCAAGGTATTCAATCCATTATAGTATGTAAAAGATGATCCAAATCAAAACATGCTTAAATTAAATCAAATCTATCACTTGCATGTGTAAAATCTGGGGCTAAAAGTACTTAAAAGATTCTTTGGCATAACACTCTTTTAAGCATCTGGAAACTGAAGCCTATGCTGTGCTAAAATGCTGTATCATCCAACTTTCCTTTGTGCATGTAGAATCAAGTCCCTTAAAAGAAATCAATCACATTTTAACATCACTGGCTATAACCTACACCTATGATAACAAAAATCACAAATGTTTGGCTCTAATGAGCTAGAAAATTTTAATGAGAAAGCATGCACACAATTTTCAAATATAAAAATAAGATCTTACCTAAGGCAACGTGTGTTTAGAGGCTGAGTGCTCTTTAAGCCACTTAACAAGTACTCAATGTCATCAGTGAACTCTTGATTTTCACCAAATTCCACCACATCATTGAAGTGCTTCACGTGCTGAACAACAGTATACAACTGCCAAGAAAAAAATATGTCCACCTCTTTTGTAACTATGAAGTAGCATATTTAAATATTTAAAGCACTTGCTATGCTTTATTTAAAAGTGTATAAAATAGTTTATTAGATGGCAACCAAAAGAAATGTTTTAAAAACATGGGTAGTAGTAGGACAAGATAAGTTTGTGGTTCAAAACTGAGGATCAGTGTACTGATATGTGTTCAAGATATTAAAAGGCTAAATTACATACGAAATTCTATCCACGTGCAGTAAAACTGTATATGGCTGCTTACTTCTTTGTCTTCTTTTCTGCATTTCAGTGCAGTAACTATATCTTGGTAGGGCTGAGTAGGTATTGTCACAGTTTTTATCACTTTGGGTGGTGGTGCAGGAGCCTTAAAAACTCCATCATCTTTTTGATTTTGCTCCTTTGAAGACAGCCTCACCTATTAATAAAGGTATTAAATTAGTTGTTCTAAATAAATATATAAAAATAGTAACATCTCATCTACTTGGCAAATTTAGCTTAAGAGTAATAAAACCCCTATTCTCCCCCTCAAAGGAAGGAGGAGTCCTCTGAAAGGTCACAAGGGATACTTTAAAATTCCATGCACTACAAGATAAGACTCATATGTGTTTTATTCACAAAAGAACCACTCAGGAACTTATTCTGTTCTTTTTAACCTTACTTTTCATACAATTTGTTATCCACCTCCAGGACCATTACAAGGAATAAAGAACCACCATTACATACATAAATAGCACTGATAAGCAGCTCAGGATAGACAGGAAAACTACAATAGATAGACAAAAGAATTTTTAAAGTACAGGAGTCCATAGTTTTGGGTAGGGGGAAAAAGCCATAATAAGAGCATGGTATCTAATTACTAATATACACAATAATGGTTTAATACTAGTGAAAGAAGTTTAATATATCAAGAAGACAGGGAACTGTACATTACATTTTAGAATGATCTCTATCCCTATTTTTTGTTGTTGTCTATAAAGAACCCATTCCTTGATAGCTCCAGATGACTGAGGTGTCACCATTAATCTGTAGGTATTAATGCATGGTCCTACCAGTTATTCTGAAAAAAATAATTTGATAAGAATCTTTTTCAAGTGTGTTTTGAATTGAAAGGTATTACTGGAATGCAGGAAAAAGTTCTGCTCTGAAAAACAAATTAATCACTCAAAGACACTTTAAGATCAATGTAGGATATAATTTATAATATAGCTCTTAATCATTAATACAAACTTGAAATATGTAATTTATAATATAGCTCTTAACAGTTAATACAAACTTCAAATAATTATTTACCCTTAAACACTAAATACTGTAATTCCATAAAATGTCAGGAGTGAAAAAGTAGTCCAATATTTTTTAAGCCTTTCATTTATAACCGAGCAACACCAGAATTTCTGTTATCCTGTCCACAATCCTTACTTTTCCAATGAGTTAAACTAAAGCTGCTAAATTTTAGTGAGGAGGTTGAAAATAAACTGTTTAACAGAAAAGCCAGAGACTTTCAAATTATGAATGAAGATAGCAACTGCTTAATTTAAAATTCATTACACAAACATGAAATTAAAAAGTACAGTTCACTTACTGTGACACTCTGAGGTTTTACTACTGGTGGCCCAGGTAGTTCTTCTGAATCTGGATGATTCCAATGCCTGGCATTATATACAGCTTTTGTAGGAGACTAGAGAAATGAGAGAAAGATCAACTGTTTCCATCTTACTTTGCATCCTTATAAAATTACCTCATTTTAAAACTAAAACTAAAAATCATAAAGAGTAATTTAAATACATAAACATATATCCTAGACAGAGCAGGATAAATAATATCTGGCTTATACTCCCACCACGCTCCCATGCCGATGGCAGACATGGAGTCACAGTGCTATTCTGACACAAAATCGACAATCAGTGTTCTGGACAATTATTACCAACCAAGAAAAGAAATTAAACCTCTTGCCAGGCTTATATTAACTTATATTAACTAATCAATATAGTTAAGTTCAACCTGTTCTTTATTCCTCATAACTGCTGATTCATGCCCCACATTCTTCCAACAATGAAAATAAGACAGGTTATGACAAGGGATAAAAGTCCTTATTCATTTAAGTGAAACTGGTGAGGCCAGATGAGTGCCGTTATTCAAGCTTTCAGGTTTTATAAAGGAAAATATGGTATGTATAACATATTACATAACACACTGGAATCTAAAGCAGTACCATATACTAAAATACATGCAAATGTATAAAAATTCACACCGGGTGGGATAAAGATGTAAATTGCCCCACCCCAGTTCAGATTAGTTTGCTGCCAAATCAATATACTATAAACTTAATGAAAAAAACTTTCAGTTTTAACACTTTGAATTTCAGAATTGAGGATAAATAACTGTGAGCCTGCATGATCAAATCCATAGGATTAAATCTGTATAAAAGGAACAAATCCTCACTTTCAAAAGGGGACTGATTAAACAGACTGACATTTTCTCCATCCTTTACAAAAGTGATGTTAAATTATGTCCTTTAAACTTCAAATAAATAATCTCATTAGAAATATTTTGTTTTTAAGAGTGTAATTAATTAATGATCTTCATACTTTCAGTACTACATAAAAAAATAAAGAGTACAAGAGAAACATACTTCAAGACTGGCCAAAAATCTGCATTAAAAAATTAACCATCTTCCCTTATTAGCTGCAGTGAAGTAACATAATTGGAATTAAGCATCATACAAAGCTATCTTTTTATACAAATATTATCTTCAAAATAACCATACTGTGACAAAGACAACAGTGTAAGCTCCAAAAGAACTGGTTTTTCAAAAGATAAAGTTTAAACTGACTCACATATTAAATTTGTCAGAAAATTTTAACGCTAAAAGGAATCTACTGTGAAACTTAAAGCAGAAAGTGTCATTTGTATTGTGTATATGAACGTATTATTCTTATATATCAGGTTAGCATAAAGTAATGCAGCATTAGTAATCTAAAGCAGTTTATGCACTCATGCAATGACTTGATCAGGCCCCCTAAGGCACAACCATACAGAGCAGACTGAACATAAATTTTTAAACCTAGCTCTATTCCTTACTATTTTTCTCTCAAACATTATCTATATAATCTACATGCCTGCTAACTGTTAGATCCCTCATTTAAGCAAACTCTAATCCCCAAAGCACAGCCATAAGCTCAGGAAGATAACAGACTTTTGAAAGGAATAGGTGCCTCAAGGCTTAAGCACTTTACTTATTTTTAAAAAGCATTGATTTCAGGTAACAAACCATCTTTTGGATAACAAAAAGGTTATCTGGTTCCACAGGTAACAAAAAGCACAGTCAGGTCAACGTTCTAAATTAAACAGACCCTGGAGATTGGGACTGACATATACACACTACTATATATAAAACAGATAACTAATAAGGACCTACTAGATAGCACAGGGAACTCTACTCAATACTCTGTAATGGCCTATATGGGAAAAGAATCTGAAAAAGAGTGGATATATGTATATGTATAACTGATTCACTTTGCTGTACACCTGAAACTAACACTGTAAATCAACTATACTCCAATAAAAATTTTTAAAAGATTAATACCAAAAAATATATATAAATTAAACAGACCCCCTTCCATTTAATTGTGAGTGGCAATATATACCTAACAGTTATAAAGGAGACACAGGAACCAGATGGTCCAGACAAATAGTAGCTCTACTACTGCTTATTACTAAACATCTTTCTCATCTGTAAAATGGGGTTAATAACAGTACCAACTTAAAGGGTTGTTGTGAGGATTAAATGAATATATGTAAAACACATATTAGAGTGCCTGAAACAATATGTGCTATACAAGTTTTATTGCTGATAATTCAAGTTATAATAATTGTTATGTGATGACGTTCAATTCTGAGTTCAGCATCTTCATAAAAAGAATTGGAGTATATGGTCTACCCACATAACAGAGGACTGCAATAAAAGGGATAACTGACATGAACACACTCTGTTAACAAATATTATTATTATAAAAAGTAGACTGGGATATACTGTTCTAATTCATCTCAAAAGTAATTGATATGCCTGATAAATACAGAGGCAAAAATCCTCAACAAAACACTAGAAAGCTAAATTCAACAGCACATTAAAAGGATCATACACCATAACCATGTAGGATGTATCCCTGGGATGTAAGGATGGTTCAACATATGAAAACCAACCAATGTGATACACCGCCTTAACAGAATAAAGGACAAAAATCACATAATCATCTCAATTGGTGCAGAAAAAGTGTTTAACAAAATTCAACTCTCTTTCATGAAAAATCACTCAACAACAGGAACAGAAGGAAATTACCACAACATAGAGGTCATATTTTAAAAGCCTGCTGCTAACATCAGACTCAACAGTGAAAAACTGAAAGCTTTTCCTCTAAGATCAGGAACAAGGCAGGGATGCCGATGCTCACTGATTCTACGTACTAGCAAAAGTAATTAGGCAAGAAAAAGAAATAAAAGGCATCCAAATCAGAAAGAAAGAAGTAAAATTTTCTCTATTCACAGATATAATCTTGTATATAGAAAACCATAAAGATTCCATCAAAAAAAAAAAAAAACCCTGTGAGAACAAATAAATGTATTCAATAAAGCTGTATGGGGCTTCCCTGGTGGCGTAGTGGTTGAGAGTCCGCCTGCCGATGCAGGGGACACAGGTTCGTGCCCCAGTCCGGGAGGATCCCACATGCCGTGGAGCGGCTGGGCCCGTGAGCCATGGCCGCTGAGCCTGCGCGTCCGGAGCCTGTGCTCCGCGGCGGGAGAGGCCACAACAGTGAGAGGCCCACATACCGCAAAAAAAAAAAAAAAAGCTGTATGATACAAAACTCATTTGCATTTCTATACACCAACAAAAAACAATCAAAAGAGGAAATGAAGAAAATTCCATTCACAGTAACATCAAAAAGAATAAAATACTTAGGAATAAACTTAACCAAGGAGGCAAAAAATTTGTACACTGACAACTACAAAATGTTGAAAATAAAGGCACAAAGAAATGGAAAGACATCCTTTGTTCATGGATTAGATGACTTAATACTCTTAAAATGGTCATACTACCCAAAGTGATCTACAAATTCAATGCAGTTCCTGTCAAAATCCCAGTAATAATTTTTACAGAAATAGGCAGAATGAAACTAAACTTCATATGGAATCCCAAAGGACCCTGAATAGCCAAAACAATCTTGAGAAAGAACAAAAAACCCAAAGGCCCCACAGTTGCTGATTTCAAAACATTACAAAGCTACAGTAATCAAAACAGTAGGGTACTGACATAAAGACAAATATATAGACCAACAGTACAGAACAGAACGCCTAGGAATAAATCCGCATATATATGGTCAAATGATCTTCACCAATGGAGACAGTCTCTTCAATAAATGGTGCTCAGGAAACTGCATATCCACGTGCAAAAGAATGAAACTGGACCCGTATCTTATACCATACACAAAAATCAACTCAAAATGTATTAAAGACTTAAACGTAAGACCTGAGCTAAAAACTCCTAGAAGAAAACATGGGAGAAAAAATACATAACACTCATCTTGGCAATGACTTCTTGCCAAGAAGCACAAGCAAGAAAAGTAAGTATAGACAGGTAGGACTACATCATAAAAAGCTTCTGCACAGCAAAGGAAACAATCAAGAGTGAAAAATGCAACCTATGGAATGGAAGAAAATATTTGCAAACCATATATCTGATAAGGGATTATTATCCAAAATATATAAGGAACTCCTGTAAGTCAATAGCAAAAACAAACAAAACAAAAAACAAAACAACAACAAAAAACCCTGACTAAAAAACGGGCAAAGGACTTGAACAGAAATTTCCCCAAAGAAGAAATGGCCAATAGGTATACAAAAAGATGATCAACATCACTAATCATAAGAGAAATGCAAATCAAAATCACAATGAAATATCACCTCGCACCCATTAGGATGGCCACTAGCAAAAGAACAGAAAATAACAAGTGTTGGCAAGGATGCAGAGTAATTGGAACCCTCATGCAGTGTTGGTGTGAATTTAAATAATGAAGCCATTATGGAAAACAGTATGAAGGTTCCTCAAAGAATTAGAAGTAGAACTAGCACATGATCCTGCAATCCCACTTTCAGGTATTTATTCAAAAGAATTAAGAGCAGGATCTCAAAAAAATATTTGCACTCTCATGTTCAATGCAGTATTTTTCACAACAGCCAAGAGGTAGAAACAACCTAACTATCCATCAACAGATGAATAAAGAAAATGTTACATATCCATAAAACAGAATATTATTCAGCCATAAAAGAGAAGGAAATCCTATCATATGCTACAACATGAACCTTCAGGATGTTACCCTAAATGAAATAAGCCAGTCACAAGCCAGTCACAGAAAGACTTTAAAACTGCATGATTCCACTTATGAGATATCTAGTCAAACTCATAAAAAAAGAAATGGTGGTTGCCAGGGGCTGGAGGGAGACTGAAGTAAGTTACTATTCAATGGGTATAGAGTTTCAGTCATGCAAGATGAAAAAATTCTAGAGATCTGTGGTACAATACTGTGCTTACAGTTAACAATACTGTACACTTAAAATGTTCCTAAGAGGGTAGACTTCATGTTGTGTTTTCTATACCACAATAAAAAAAAAAAAACCTTGAAAAGGCTTTGAAGCTTAAAAGTATACAGAATAACTGCATAAGTTATATTCAAAAGACACATTCAGGGCCTCCCTGGTGGCGCAAGTGGTTGAGAGTCCGCCTGCCGATGCAGGGGATACGGGTTCGTGCCCCGGTCTGGGAGGATCCCATATGCCGCGGAGCGGCTGGGCCCGTGAGCCATGGCCGCTGAGCCTGCGCGTCCGGAGCCTGCGCGTCCGGAGCCTGTGCTCCGCAACGGGGGAGGCCACAACAGTGAGAGGCCCGCATACCGCAAAAAAAAAAAAAAAAAAAAAAAAAAAAAGACACATTCAATGAACATTTTGTTTACTCTGCTGAACTAGGCAGCTTAGTAAATACTATTAGTTTAAAAGTTTTGATGAGGTTTTGCCATTTTAATGCTAATGATTAATCTAAAAGAAAGTGAATCTAATGAGAACTGTTCCTCGACTATTAATTATTTCAAAGTTTTACAAGGTTAATATAGAGTTTACTATCGGCAGCAGGAGGAGATGAAGATACACCCTACTATCTAAAAATTAAAATAAAAAATAACATCTGGATGTGGCTAATACATACACATGGGGCGGGGTGGTGGTGGCAGAGGTTAAGTTATGACAACACTGACCGACTCTGATCTCTTCACATCATTCCAAGTGGTATAACAATTCCACATGCACCTAAGTGAATTGTATATGGAGACAATACAACACTACTATGTCACCATAATAATGTCACTCAGTGAAAGTGACTGTGTACATATCTGCAAATATACCAGATAGCAATCAACTTTTCATGGAAAATGAAAATCACTCCTATCATTTAGCAACCTAGCTAAGTTTTAACTGGGTCATTCTGATTACACCACCAGGCTTATCTTTAATTCTTGTTAATTTTTTTCTGGTTTAAAAAGCAGATGCAGGGGCCTCCCTGGTGGCGCAGTGGTTGACAGTCCGCCTGCCGATGCAGGGGATACGGGTTTGTGCCCCGGTCCGGGAGGATCCCATATGCCGCGGAGCGGCTGGGCCTGTGGGCCATGGCTGCTGGGCCTGCGCGTCCGGAGCCTGTGCTCCGCAGGGGGAGAGGCCACAGCAGTGAGAGGCCTGTGTACCGCAAAATAAATAAATAAATAAATAAAAGCAGATGCACCGTATTAACCAGATTCCTTAACTTTTCTGTGTTAAAAGATTTGTGGATTCTGTTTCCTCTGAAATGTAATGGGAAGAATACTTAGAACAAAAAAAGCAGAAAGCTCTTAAGACTACTCTAACATTCTAAAGATTTGCAATCATTGTAGCACATTTCAGTCCTAGTAATCTTAAACATACTATTCCTTTCTTTCAGTTCTCCAGGGGCATGACAAATAAGGAGAACCTCAAATGTAACACTGTATTACAGCTAAGGAAAAAATATGCCAGTGACAGACCCACAGAGCATTTATCCATGACAGAGAATCCAGTATCTACAAAAACAATGGATAAAAACTGGTTTTTACAATTATAATGCCAAGGCTGTGGTTAACAGATTGGCTTGTTAAATCACAATTATAAAGCAGAGGTAAGAAGAGTTCCTTCATGAAAAGCTAAGAAGAAATTACAGTATTATGTTATCCTTTATTGAGCTGGCTCTCAAAAGGGAAAAAAATTGGAATAACCGCTCTTAAGCCATATTAATTTTTTAGCAGTACCAAACTTATTTCTGAGTTTTAAAGAGTACCGTGTATACTGTGTACTAAAGGAGAACAAATATAGTAAGCCGATTAGAATTAATCCAGCCTTACCCACACAAAGGTATCATAACTGAATTGCACCCCCACCAGTAATTCAATCAGTACGTTCTAAAACTAAATGAGTTCTGAGAAAGCAAAGTGCCACAATGCAACACTGTGCTTGCGTGTGTTTGTGCGCACGCGCAGTACTTTAGTGGCGATTCAAAAAGGGGGAAAATTAATCTGGATTTGGTTTTTTAAAAAATTTGTTTTTTTTTTCCCTAAAGATGGGCAGTAGAAGCAGAGGGAATTTGAGGAAGAAAGTTTTACAAAGATTAGGGTACCTTTTAGCTCTTTAGAACTTTCTTTTAAGCATATTGACAAACATAGCATAAGACAATCTCAAATTGTCTTAAACTATGACCCAAAAAGCTTTAAAGTACATTTTCATAATTTGTTAAATATTCAGGGCATTAAATTATTTGAGGAAAAGCTGCAGCTATCCCTAAACTAAAACCAAGAAAGTCTGTACTGCTAAGAACTCGACATTTAGAATATGTTAAGATAGAGAACTATGCAAAGAATAGAATTCAAAGGTACACGGGAGAAGTAGAGCTGAAAATCTTTCTTTTCTGCCTGATTCAATTAAGTGCTACAGATAAACCTTTCAAAGATACAGCTGCTATTTTTATGAAGAAACTGTCAATTCCTATCCACAAGAAGAACAATACACCTACTACTCAGTTGTTTTAACTTCAAAAGTATTTATATCAATATTATAAAACTTTATAAAAGCAATCATTGCCACATCAGAATATCACCTTGAAATAGCATAACCTGAACATAAGCTCTAAAAAAGTCCAGGTAACAAAGCATAAAATCCAGTACTTGGCCCTTTGTGAAAACTAATACAACCAAGCCTACAACACAATTGTTAAATAAAAAGACACCAGAATGAGCCATGATGAAAAACCAAACTGAAATAAGCATCAGTTTTACAACTAAAAACATCACTAAATATAGAATGGAACAGTTGTATTACGGAGATGTTTTATCAAATTTAGAAACACGAAAAGAGAAGCTGAAAATATCTTGAGACACCTATGGGTAGATAGATAATGTTCATTCTCCCCTTCGTTTTCCTCTTAAGAATATTTAACTGGACATATGCTTGCCCTGATTTTCCAACATCTCTTGCTACTTGTGTGGGCACGTGACTAGGTTCTAGTCAATGAATGAACAAAAGTAGGGTACACCTTCTGGGTCCTGGCCTTCTAGGGATGGTTCTTTGCCTCCCCTTCCCGTTCTTACTATTTGTACTCTTCAATACTCTAGAGATGGTAGGACACCACCCACAGAGGAAGGGGTCCTTGACAATACAGCAACTTGAAAATAGTCCAGAGATAAACAGCCAAGGTCTGATACGCCACAGAAAAATAAGCTACCTATTAAAAACGAACTTGAGATTTCTTTTACAGTAGTCGAGGCAAATGCTACGACTGAAATTAGGACTAAATAATGATAGGGATGTGCTGAATATATAAGATTTTGCCAACACTGTATTTGTATATACATAACCTACACACATATAACCTTAAAAGAAACAATTTGAAGGATATAAAGAACATTGAAGAGAAGAAGGAAAAAACCAAGGAAAAATACAATCTAAAGCCAACTTTTTTTTTAATGTAAATATATATATTCTGAGGAAGATCTATGAACTCACATGGTACAATTACAAGAGTTATTACTAAATAAAAATTTAAATAGAAAGCAAAGTGCAAAAGTGCACATACAGATGCTACCTTTTATATAAGAAAGGGGGAAAATAAGAAAATTTGTGCTTATCTTTATAAAAAGAAATACAGAAAGGATAAAGCAGAGAAGTCCCTACCAGGGGTGAGTGATGGGCTAGAACATCACTCAATGAAGTGACCGTTCATTGAACTTACCTTTTTGTATAGTGCTGACTTTTGGAAGCATGCTAATGTTGTGCATATGCAATCAAATAAATTAAATAAATGAGAATGAAAGGGGAAAAAAACCTAAAAGTGAAAGCAAACCAGAACACATAAACCTACTCATAATTCAAATGAATAGCAAATACAATGAAGGGAAGATAGGATGAAAAGACAGGCAGACAGAACTCATCTAAATAACTTATGAACACAGTATTTGACTTTGTACCTTGGGTCAGTGGCAGTGTACGGTAGGGCAAGTGCAGGATTACAAATAAATCCTAAACACAGTAGTAGAGTTATTTATTGTAGTGGAATGGACAAAGCAATTCTCAAACTATTTTAGATGTATTATAGGTTTGAGTAAAAGTGTTGATATTGCTGGGAGTCAGGGTTAAGACAGAAGGCAAGAAAGAACCCTGTAGGGATGGACTAATATTGAAGTTAGTGTGAACTCATGATTTCTAGAACAGATATGTGCATATGCAGGAATCCATATGCATATACATGAATGTTTCCTATCTCCATCTACTACTAAAAGGGCCAAGAAGGGATGACCACATCTACTGCCCAGATCTTGGTTTCTAGTACCATTCTCCACTAAAGGGAATGGAGACTTCTCAAAGAATGGGCTTAATTCCAGGGCTGGAGCAGAGCAGGCACAATATGAATCTGGAAAACTGTGTTATGTCAATAAGTAAGAAAATGCCCATAGAATGATGGGGGGATGTCACAGTGACAGAAGAGCCAGACTAGCCAAATCAGGACAAATGTACCTCCAAAATAAATAATGAATTTTGAACCATTAAAGAGGCAGGGATTCATGAGTCCATACTGATAAAAGAAAAATAAAACAACCAAACAAATAAAATAAATAAATAAATGGGGAGAATTGACTAAATGAATATTTTGCAAGCGGCACAGCAAACAGTGAATCAGGAAAGCATCATCATGTATATTAAATCTAAGAGTATGAAGAACAAGGTATTTGAATAGTCTCTTCAAAGACTGCTTTTTAGTTGCATGGGGAAGAAAATAATTATACAGCAGAGGAATAGACAACCCCTTAACTGGGTGATCATAATTAACATTCTCCAGAGGAGGCATGCTGAAAAGAATACATCATCACTTACACAGTATCCCAGCCTAGAATGAATAACCTGAATACAATCATGAAGAAACTTCGATTAAACCAAAATAAGAAGCTTTTTTTTTAAAGGGGGATCAGGGGATGTCAATGTCATAAAAGACGAAGAAAGACTACAGAAATGTTCCTGGTTAAAAGAGACTAAAGACACAGCTAAACAGCTAAATGAATGACAGCTAAATGAGATACCTCACCCTAGACTGGATCCTGTAGCAGAGACGAGAAAATGCTACAAAGGACATTACTGTGTCAACTGACAAAACTGACAAAACAGATTAGGTAAAAATACTGGAACAATATTAAATTTACTAAAGATGATTACTGTGATGTGGATATGTAATTGATTAGGAAGTACACACTATTTAGGGTAAAGGGCTAATTATATGTGTGTGTATATATATATATATATATATATATATATATATATAAAATATATATGAACTTACCCTTAAATATTCAGAAAAAATACATAGGTATGAATATATATACACACAAACACAAAGAAAGAATGAAAAAGCGAATATTAAGATAATATTCATAAGGAATGTTTGTTGTACTATTTTATTTTTGTAACTCTTCTGTAATTTTGAAATTATTTCCAAGTACAAACTATTTTTTAATTATTTCCAGATAAAAAATATTAAAAATCTTTAAAAATTCTCTCAGAAAAGTATAAATCATCATTCTATCAGTTAATATTTTAATTTCCATGAAACAACTAAATCAAATTCAGACAACAGTAAAAGAAAGTAAGAAATCAGAGTAATAAAAAGACGAATTCAAGTTTAGTACAGGCAATCCTACAAAATGGGAAGGGATAAAGATATTCTACTTTTATGTTCTTAAATCAAATGTTAATTAAATAGCCCATCAATAACAAATGAAATAGCAATACTTCTTAGCTGAGGCACAGAAAAAGATGAAAACATAACCCATACCTGGTCCAAGGGCAGTAAGAGTTTTCTGTTTTTAATATCCCCTCCTGAAAAGCAAAAGGGCCACTGATAATCTTCTTTGCCCTGGCTTCTAAGAAGCTCAAAGCTGTATTTGTGGTAGGTCCCCAGGAAATCCATCAAGACAAAAAGGCTTGAATTTTGGCTTCAACTCATCTATTCCTTACTTTTTCTTAACACAGTTTCCTCATTTACTTTCAATCTGGTTCTACCAAATTTGTCTCTGTTCACTGTAAGAACAGACCCAGAAACAAGGCAGATGACAGAACTACGAGACAAAGACAATGAAAATAACTGTAACTATATTCCACATATGTAAGAAAGTAGGGAAAACAACTGAGTACGTTAAGTAGACAAGAAAGATATAAAATAGACCCAAACTAAACTTTCAGAGATGGGATTAATAGCTGCTTAGACGCTGTAGAAGAACCTGAAAACGGTTAACAGAAACTATCTAACCTATCTCCAAATGAAACCAAGACTGAAAAAATTAAAAGATGGGAAGAATGTCAGCACACACTGGGACAAGTTCACCCAGCCCAGTAACTGTATGAGAAAGTAAAAATTAACTCCCTTCACAGATAGTACTTTGCCCTGAACCTCTCAAACACTGTTTCATTTAAATTTTACCCAAACTCCCCAGGTTCCCCCAAAATCCTACAAAAACTTTTCTTTGGTAAGATGCCCCTTGGTTTCTCTGCTGTGCCGTATCCTTTATTGCAATAAGTCAATAAGCTTTATTCTGTCAGGCTACAGGTTATACGTGTTGATTTTAGGCTGATACAAGCAAGACAAGTATAATAAGAGTCCCCAGAGGGGGACAGAGAGCCAAAAGCTATTTGAAGAATATTGGCTAAAATTTTCCCAAATTTGATGTTTACCAATTTTCAAACATAAAAAAGCCAAACATTTAGTACTATATAAAGATTCTTTGCTGAAAGATACTTCCAAAAATCCTAGAAATAAACATTTATGAACACCTTCTGTATCTCAGACACTAAGAATTTAAAGGTGAAAAAATATATGGTCACCATACCCAAAAAACTCCCAATATTTTACATATAATGTTAATTTATGGTCATCATTAGCATAAAGTAATAAGACTGTCAATAAAAGAAAGTTCAGCAAAGAGTTTTCTGGATGTCAGAATCCCAATGAACTCTAAATAAAATGTACTACAAACTAGAAAACCAAATTCCAAACTATAAACAACCTAATACAAACACACACAAACACTCCCTCTCTCTCCCTCCCTCCCTCCCTCTGTCAAATGTTTGTTTGAGTTCCCGTGCTCTTGATTAACCCATGGCTACATTTTCTCATTTCAAACTTCATTTTCTGGGAAATAAGTTATAGTGAAATATTTTGAACTTTCAAACTTTAAAGGAACCTGAACTACAGAAAATAAAAAGATTAATGGTGCTTTTATTCCTTATTAAAATCCTTCCAGAATAAAATATTACAGAAAAAAACCCACCAGAATTAGATCTCATAAAGAAAATAACTTACACTTTCCTACATCTTTATAGAATACAGATCAATGACTTAAGAACCTGGTTCAATGTTTAAGTTAAATACTATCTATGTAAAAGGAAGACAGATACTCCTACTTTGGAACAAACACAATGAGTATGAAATAGTAAGACTACTCAAAAGCTTCCGTGGGGGAAAAACATTCTACCTCACTTTCTAAGACACTTACTTATCTTTCTCCTTTTTATATCCCCAGTACCTAGTACCATGAAATGCAGGTATTATGTAAAAACAATAACGAAGAAAAGTCAACTAAAACTGACCCTCTTCCATACCCAGGCTCAGCCAGAACACGCTCAGCTTCAACAACTCTTTGACTCACCAACCTGTTTTTTACTTTTACACTTTGGCCAGCATCCCTCATCAGCAGACCAATGGCTAGAGTCTCTTTTTTTCGGGCTTCACGTTTATCTATGTCTCAGGTTTCTAGTCCATGAGACTACAGTGAATCTCATACTGCTATCTCGATGACTGGATCCCAGGATGGTCAATGAATCCCCAGACACAGAACAAAGGTAACCATGGGTAAAACAATTTGACAGAAAAATAAGCTGCTTCATCAGAGTGAGTTCTAATTGCTGGAGAAGGATACTATAAAGGGACATCTGTTCTTGGGTGAGAGGTAGAACTACCTGTCCTTTAAAATCTCTTCAATTGTAAGATTCTGTTTTTAAGTTGACAACCTATATGTATAAACTCATTTTACAAAGCAACAAAAAAATGAGTGCACAAAACTATAAAAACTATACTTAACTTTAAAACTGCAGTTTTATAAAATTTTAACTTTTGAATACAGCTAAATATATAACCATGATTTATACTGATAATCAAGTTTTAATTCAACTGCCCATAAACCCACTATCCTATGTCATATTGAATGACAGGAGGGAAGAGGAAAAAAATGTCCAGAATGTTCCTTTGAGAGTCAAACAAAAGACAGTACCAAATGGGCCCAGCATTAAACCACAGGGAAATGATGAAAGTGAAGGTATAAATATTTGAGAACTGAAACTGAGATTGACATTATGGTTAGTTTCATCAATGACCCAGCAAATAGTCTTAACAGGCAAAATAAGATGGCCAAAGCCCAAAGTAAAATATAACCCTCCAAGCACTGAAGGTTAGTTGGGATGATTATACAGATAATCCCTTAGGAAGAGAGCAAACTGGCAGCAGCTGAATGGAAAGCTAGAAATCAAACAAAAAGCAGGGCAGGCAGAAAAAATGATCTAAGCTTATCAGCACATACGGGGTTGGCCAAAAAGCTCCTTCAGTTTTTAAGTAAAAATAAAAGACACATTTTTCATTTTCCCCAACAACTTTATTGAACAACGTATTCACTGTTTTGTTCCACTACCTCCTGACATTCTTCAGGCAATTTCATAATTCCATCTTCCCAAAACTTTTTATCTTTCTGAGCAAAGAACTGTTCCAGGTGCCTTTTACAGTCTTCCAGGGAATTGAAAATTTTTTCCATTAAGAGAATTTTGTAAAGACCAAAATAAATGGAAATCCGAAGGTGCAATGTCTGGTGAATACGGCAGATGAATCAGAACTTCCCAGCCAAGCTGTAACAGTTTTTGTCTGGTCATCAAAGAAACATGCGGTCTTGTGTTATCCTGATGGAAGATTATGCGTTTTCTGTTGACTAATTCCGGATGCTTTTCGTCCAGTGCTGCTTTCAGCTGGTCTAACTGGGAGCAGTACTTGTTGGAATTAATCGTTTGGTTTTCCAGCAGGAGCTCATAATAGAGGACTCCCTCCCAATCCCACTGTATACACAACATCACCTTCTTTGGATGAAGACCAGCCTTTGGTGTGGTTGGTGGTGGTTCGCTTGTCCCACAATCTCTTCCATTCCACATTATTGTACAGTATTCACTTTTCATCACCCATCACAGTTTGTTTTACAAACGGAACGTTTTCGTTACAATAAGTAGAGAATCGCATGTGGAAATATGGTCAAGAAGGCTTTTTTGGTTAACTTATGTGGAACCCAAACATCAAAGTAATTACATAACCAAGCTAGTGAAAATTACTTTCAACGCTTGATTTGGATATTTTGAGTATGTAGGCTATCTCCCACGTGGTATAACGTTGATTGTTCTCAATTACTGTCTCAATTTGATCACTATCAACTTCAACTGGTCTACCCGACCGTGGAGCATCGTCCAGTGAGAAATCTCCAGCACAAAACTTTGCAAACCACTTTTGACACCTTCGATCAGTCACAGCACCTTCTCCATACACTGCACAAATCTTTTTGTGCGCTTCAGTTGCATTTTTACCTTTCTTGAAATAATAAAGCATAATATGCCTAAAATGTTGTTTTCTTCCATCTTCAGTATTAAAATGGCTCCACAAAAATTCACCAATTTTGATTTTTTTTTTTTTGCGGTACGTGGGCCTCTCACTGTTGTGGCCTCTCCCGTTGCGGAGCACAGGCTCCGGACACACAGGCTCAGTGGCCATGGCTCACGGGCCTAGCCGCTCCGCGGCATGTGGAATCCTCCCGGACTGGAGCATGAACCTGTGTCCCCTGCATCAGCAGGCGGACTCTCAACCACTGCGCCACCAGGGAAGCCCCTGATGTGTTTTTTTTTTAATGCATGCTGATATGACAGCTGTCACATACAATCTAACAAAATTGTTTCAAATGAAGTTAATGACAACTAAGCACTACTAGAGCCACATTATGGAAAAAAACTGAACGTACATTTTAGCCAACCCAATATACGGCAACTACAAATAATGGGATTCAGAGAAACTGTAGCCAGTGATCAGAAATAAGATGGCACTGAAAGAAAAAAAAAATTAAAATTATCAAATGATCAGGACTTCCCTGGTGGCGCAGTGGTTGAAAATCCGCCTGCCAATGCCAGGGACACGAGTTCGAGCCCTGGCCCAGGAAGATCCCACATACCGCGGAACAACTGGGCCCGTGCACAACTACTGAGCCTGCACTCTAGAGCCCGCGAGCCACAACTACTAAAGCCTGTGTGCCTAGAGCCTGTGCTCTGCAACAAGTGAAGCCACCACAATGAGAAACCCGCGCCCCGCAACAAAGAGTAGCCCCCGGGCTTCCCTGGTGGCGCAGTGGTTGAGAGTCTGCCTGCCGATGCAGGGGACATGGGTTCGTGACCCGGTCCGGGAAGATCCCACATGCCGCGGAGCGGCTGGGCCCATGAGCCATGGCCGCTGAGCCTGCGCGTCTGGAGCCTGTGCTCCGCAATGGGAGAGGCCACAACAGTGAGAGGCCCACGTACCGCAAAAAAAAAAAAAAAAAAAAAAAGAGTAGCCCCCGCTGGCTGCAACTAGAGAAAGCCCGCGCACAGCAATGAAGACCCGACACAGCCAAACATAAATAAATATTTATTTTTAAAAAAATTATCAAATGATAAAACCACATACAGAAACAACAGGTACTTAAAACAAGGTATGTTTCAACCTAATCCCTCAAACTCTATCTTTACTTTTCTCCCTTGCAAGTGACAACTTTTCTGAGTAATCATTTCAAATATGTTCTTACCAGAAGTTTACTTTACCTCATCTTCTTTCTGCCACATGTGTTCACGCAGCCAGCCCTCAATTCTGTTATGAACAGAATTCTCTATATACCTGGTGAGGTGTTGGGGAAAATCCTCACAGCCAGCAAGCTTAAAAAGTTAACGATTTTTTTGTTTTTTTTTGGCTGCACCACACAGCTTGTGAGATCTTAGTTCCCTGACCAGGGATCGGACCTGGGACCCCAGCCATGGAAGTGCAGAGTCCTAACCACTGGACCACCAGGGAATTCCCAAGTTAATGTTTTCTAACATGGGAAGATAGAGAGAGGGAACAGGGACCTCTTGGCTGGTGGCACTAAAGCTGAGGAGATGGCCTGTGTGGTCAGGAAATTGGTTATATACAAGAGGACTGAGCAAATACGTAAATGTATTGAGGATACTGGGAACCAGATTCCTCGCTGTCAGCAAAGAGAAGTAAAATGTGCAAAGTGGGAAGGCTAGAATAAAACATGTGGTGTTGAACTAGAATTGGAGGTATCAGTGTGAACTCATGGTTCTAAATATACATAGATATGAAATAAGTATGTGTCTGTGTGATGGCGGGGGGGGGGGCGAAGGAGAGAGGAAGAAAATACATATATTCACGTGTTTCCTTGCTCTGTTAACTCAAAGAAGGCCTAGAAGCAATGACACCCCAGAAGAAATGACTATACTTTGTGACCAAATTTTATTTTTAAAGATTATTCTCCACTAAAAGAAAACAGGGGTCCTTGGAGGAATGGTTGATTCCACAACTGGGAATGTGCATCATGAGCCTTGAACATCTCTGTGTGTCATTAGTAAGGAAATGCAAAGTGGTGGGCCATGTTAAAAGCCAGTTTGAAAAACCACGAACAGGCCAAGTCTAAGAAAATCTGAGTATCGGAATAATAATAGTACTATCATTTAAATAAATAACAGTAACAAATGACTGAATAAAACAGAAATCCATGTTCATACTGACATAAAGAAATTTATAAATACTTAAATGAATATATAACGTATATACTACATAATGAATATATAAATACATATATTCTTTTATATACATGAAGGAGAGGAAAAAAATCTACCTTACCAGTAGAAGGCCAACTGCTAACAACTAGAGAAGGCAGGATGTAATTAGAAAAAAAAAAATTCAACAACCATCATAGTAAAGATTGATTCAGGCAAAAATCAATGCTAAAACTAGTGGGTAAAAGTTTGATGAGGAGTTGAGGAACCTGACAGACCTCAAGTGATCGTTAACGTCAATAGCGATGGTACAAAGTGACATTGTGCGCCACCTGGTATGATGCAGTAAGAACAGAGCACCTCTTCTGAGGTATTTCCACCAAATACACAAAACCTAAATCTAATTGGGAGGAAACATCAGACAAGCACAAACTGAGGGACATTCAACAAATAACTGATTTTAACTCTTCAAAGATATCAAAGCCATGGAAAGACTAGGAAAGATACAGATGTTCCAGACTGAAGGAGGGTGGAGACTTGTGACAACTAAATACAACATGTGATTCTGGATTGGATCATGGGTTCTTTCTTTGGGAGATGCAGGGGAGGGGGGAATAATGTGTGATTTGTTCTGCTATAAAGGCCATTAATGAGACAATTGGTAAAACTGAATGGGATCTGTGGATTAGACTGAATTACTGTATCAATGTTATTATTAGCTTCCTGGTTTTGATGGGTATACTATAGCTACAGAGTAGAGTACTCTTGTTTTCAGAAAGTAAAGACTAAGGTATTTGGGAGTAATCAGCATTAAGTCTACAACTTACTCTCAAATCATACATACACACACATACCGCCAATGAGAGGGGAGCCCATTTTGACCCCCATAGGACATTTAGTAATGTCCAAGACATTTTTGGTTGAAATGGAGGTGCACGGAGCAGGGGAAAACAGGGCTAGCATCTGGTGGTAGAGGTCAGCAATGTTGTTAAATATCCTCCGATGTACAGGGCTACCCTCCACAACAGCTTTATTCAATCCAAAACATGAGCTAAGAAAGCCTGATAGATAAGGAGGAAAATTTGCCACTACAAGACGTGGGCCACCTCTCTACCACTCAGAAATGAGGTCATTAGTGCTTTTAATCAGAATGCAGAAGACCCAGATACTCCCACTGACCTATCAGCTACAGGAGGGTATTTCTATTATAATGGAGAAATGGAACAACTGCTGAGTACATTTCCTATGCCCACCTACCTAGTGACCCCTGCCTTTCCTTTTTCTCTGGAGATTTGGGGGATAACCTACATAAAACTCCTTGGAGAACTGAGCTTATCCTTTTTACATCGAAAACATGAATCCTAATTTCTCATATATGAAACAAATCTATTCTTTCCACTCTGTTAATCTATAAATGCTTAAAACTTTGATCCCATTTATTTCCTGTATTCCTTTATACTCATCAAAACTCAATAGGTTAAATTTCCACTATTTCTGTTTCTCAATGGTTCTCTCCTTTTAAACAACTCTTAAGTAGTCTTTTAGCTATCTTGAAGACAAATGGATGACCTATTTATTTTAAGAGCTAGGGATTTTATACTGCTTAACTTCTTGCTGCTCTCTTCCTGAAGGAGGCTTCTAAATTCTTTACCTAGATATTTTCATAAGGATACATAACTTCCATGGGATCTAAAGCATTTTTTATTACTTTTTACTAAAGTACTTATAACACTCTGGATCAAAGTCTCTCTTTTTTTTTTTTTTTTTTTGCGGTACGCGGGCCTCTCACTGTTGTGGCCTCTCCCATTGTGGAGCACAGGCTCCGGACGCGCAGGCCCAGCGGCCATGGCCCACAGGCCCAGCCGCCCCGCAGCACGTGGGATCCTCCCAGACCGGGGCACGAACCCGCGTCCCCTGCATCGGCAGGTGGACTCCCAACCACTGCGCCACCAGGGAAGCCCAAAGTCTCATTTTTGAATCTTACGGATCCACCTAAATAGTAGTAGTATCTAAGTGAAAAAATTCTGACACAATTCCACTTAAAGAGGGTTTTGGGCAAACCTTTCAATAGGAGGTTAAAAAGGCAATTAAAACATTTACTGAAGCCTCTTTGGGGATTAAATCAGGACTATTGTTTTAAGGCAGGCTTTACTTATATTACATCTTTTAAATGAGTTCAATCTCATAGCTCTTTCGGTTTCATAAATTAATAATGATTTTCTTAATTTTCCTCTGACACTATCCATCAACAGTAAATAGGTCTTCTGCCTACTTGGTTGCATGACCTGATTTACTTTAGGCCGGAGAGATTCCTTTGTAATCGGGTCAAGTACGTGTACACTGCTGCCTCCGAAGTCATGTT
This sequence comes from Mesoplodon densirostris, assembly GCF_025265405.1. Classification (NCBI taxonomy): domain Eukaryota; kingdom Metazoa; phylum Chordata; class Mammalia; order Artiodactyla; family Ziphiidae; genus Mesoplodon; species Mesoplodon densirostris. The sequence continues at coordinate 51,572,365 of NC_082661.1, read as the reverse complement.
AGTAGGAAAGAAATATATCCAATATTAAGTTTAAAACTAAGTTTAAAAAAATGAACTTGAATACTGAATTAACATACACAAGATAAAAATTACTTCAAAACTTTTGAACACATTACTATGACTTCATCCTTAGTGAAATAATCTAAAGACAAAAAGAACTGGAAAGAAATTTTAACTTCACTTAGTGTATTTACTGTTCATAATAATATTGGTGTTATAATTTAAAAAGTAATGTGTGCTGTAGAATAAAGCAAGAAAGCTAAGTACCAAATTCTGAAATGTTAAATTTGAAATGAAACTACCAGTATGAACTCAGTTTATTTTTCAATGTATTTCACAGCTCTGTCCAGTGAAAGAGCCTAGAAGCAACAAACACACCCAGCACTTAGTTCTGGGTTTCTAAGTACTAATCCCCACAAAAAGAACCAAGGATCCTTGGATGGGTCCATGATTGAAAGCACAAGATAAGTCCGGGTCATCTTTTGTGCAGAAAGCAAAAGAAAAGCTCAAAGATGATGGGTCTATATCAGAAGGACACAAGAAATGGCTTGAAATGGTTTACTCTGGCCAAATCTATTATAAATACATTTAATAAGTAAAAAGTATTGAGTCTATAGCGATAGGAGTTCGGGGTTGGGATGGGGAGAAAGAAAACTCCTTTTTACAAATTTCCAGTTATTAAATGTAGAAGAAATTGCAATTAGAAAACTCACCATTCTGTAACTGTCAGTGTAATAACTGATGCAGGCAAAGATCCACAATGGATGCTAAAATGATGAGGTAAAACAATAAAGGGGAACAGAATATTCACGTGCTGCCAGAGTAACACCCAGAAGCTTAGTAATTAAATTATAAAAGGAAAAACATACTTTTATTTTGGGGAGATCCAGTGGTCACAACCTTCAATAGGTGGTCAAACAATTTTGAGAGGAATAACCAGGTATTACATACCTTCCGATGTGATGCAACATACACAATATTATTTTGAGGCATTCTTGCCAAAATATGTGTAACCTCAGCCTAATCAAACATAGAGACTTACTTCCAGTGTTCTATGACACCATACTACTTTAATATAGTGGAGTAACAACTTACATCATCAGGAAACAATCAGATAAAATCTGAATGTGAAACATTCTACAAGACAGATATCCTGGGCTCTTAAAAACAAAAACAAACAAACAAACAAAAAAAAGCAACAACAAAAAACTAGTGCCATGGGGAATTTTAAAAAGATGAGGGGGGCCTCCCTGGTGGCGCAAGTGGTTGAGAGTCCGCCTGCCGATGCAGGGGATACGGGTTCGTGCCCCGGTCTGGGAGGATCCCATATGCCGCGGAGCGGCTGGGCCCGTGAGCCATGGCCGCTGAGCCTGCGCGTCCGGAGCCTGCGCGTCCGGAGCCTGTGCTCCGCAACGGGGGAGGCCGCGACAGTGAGAGGCCCGCATACCGCAAAAAAAAAAAAAAAAAAAGATGAGGGGACTGCTCAGGATTAAAGAGTCATAACAAGTAAATGATTATAGTTTGGGGAGAAAAACAGCACTAAAAGACATTTTGGAGACAGCTGAGGAAAACTGAATATGGACTGGACACAGGATTATATCAAAGAATTACTAATTTTCTTAAGTATTATAATCATATAACCACAGTTAGGTATGAGATTGTCTTTTTTCTTAAGAAATGCATGCTATCTCAACAACTTACTTTCAAATACAACAGGAAAAAAATGTTATATAATACACACACACACATATATGAAGAGAAGAGAAAAAGGGGAAGAGGAAGGGGACTGTGTGTAATTATGATGATTTGGTGGGGGGGTGGGGATCAATCTAGATAGAGGAATATAGTTATTCATCACATTGCTTTTTTACATTTTCTGTATATTGTAACTTTTTATAATAAAAAGTTGAGGTGGGAGAAATAAAGTAGAATGCTTTAAAGGACTCAGGAAACTCTTCCAGGGTGTCTACAAAGACAAAACCATTTTCACAATAATAATATGTTGTTTGCCTTTTTCACTTTATTGATATTTGTAGGGATGGTGCAAAAGCAATGCTGGGTAAAGCTGTTGGTGTCTTAGCATGAATCAAGGTAGGGGCTCTGAACTGTATATAAGTAGTCATATTCTTCACTGCTACATACTTCATAGTTAAAAAATAAAATGCCAGTTTCACATAAGAAAAAAGCCCTTGATAAAGGAGTGAAAATTACTGATTAAATCGTAACCCTAAGTGCACTAATGGTCTATGTGACAAAACCAGTGTGCCTAAAACATTTCTGTTGCATATAAAGTGTGGTTGTATCAAAAAAACACTACTGGCTCAAGTTTCAAGCTGAACTAGCCACTTTTTTTCTGAACACCATTCTTGACTTAAAAGACTGACAAACTATGCTTATACAGGCTTGGGTATTATGCAGACATTTTCTCAAAAATAAACAAAGTAGGCCTGTCATTGCCAGTTATTTTCCCTGAAGTATTTTCTGCCAATGAAAAAATTTCAACTTTTAAGCAAAAACTAAAATTCTGGAGAACTGTGACCTTGATAGCTTCCCAATACTTAAAAGACTTTTCTGATGAGTTTGGCAGTGATATTAATGATATTTTTGACACTGTATAATGAAGTGTGTCACCATTGAAAGTTTTAGATAAATCAGTCTAACCAGTATTTTCCAAATGACCAATGTATAATGTTACAAAGCATGCATGTGTAAAAGATCCATTCAAAGGCAAGACAGACCAACAGATTTTAATGCAACATTATGAAAGGTTCACTGGCATGGTTTTAGACTCCAAGTTACAACTAATCTTTAAGAAGCTCCTGGGGTAGGGACTTTCCTCGTGGTCCAGTGGGTGAGACTCTGCGCTCCCAATGCAGGGGGTGCCTGGGTTCGATCCCTGGTTGGGGAACTAGATCTCACATGCCACAACTAAGACCCGGCACAACCAAATAAATAAATAAATATATAAATATTTAAAAAGAAAAGAAAAACTCCCGGGGCTTCCCTGGTGGTGCAGTGGTTAAGAATCTGCCTGCCAATGCAGGGGATACGGGTTCGAGCCCTGGTCCGGGAAGATCCGACATGCCGTGGAGCAACTAAGCCCGTGCGCCACAACTACTGAGCCTGTGCTCTAGAGCCCACAAGCCACAACTACTGAAGCCTGCACACCTAGAGCCCTTGCTCTGCAACAAGAGAAGCCATCGCAGTAAGAAGCCCACGCACCGCGACGAAGAGCAGCCCCCACTCGCCGCAACTAGAGAAAGCCTGTGCGCAGCAATTAAGACCCAACACAGCCATCAATAAATAAATAAATAAATAAATTTTAAAAAGAAAGAAACTCCCATTTTTTTCAATTTTGGTGTAATGTCAACGAAGAATGTCCATAATTATCTGAAAAAACTACTTAAAATACAACTACTTATCTATGTGAGGCTGGATTTTCTTCATATTTTTCAACTAAAACAACATAATGAAAAATACTGAATACAGAGGATATAAGAATCTAGCTCTTTTCTAAAAAAATTTTATTGAAGTATAGTTGATTTACAATATTACGTTAATTTCTGCTGTACAGCAAAGTGACTCAGTTATATATATTCTTTGTCATATTCTTTTCCATTATGGTTTATCACAGGATACTGAATAGAGTTCCCTGTGCTATATGGTAGGATACTGTTGTTTATCCATCCTAAACATACTAGTTTGCATCTGGTAATCCCAAAGAATCTAGCTGTCTTTTACTAAGCCAAACTTTATAAAGAGATTTGCAAAAAATGTACAACAATGCTACTCTTCTCACTACTTTTTAAAATAATTCTCGCTAAAATGTTATATTAACATGTAAAGGGTTACTGTTAAGTGAATTACCAATAAGTATCTTTGAAATATGTTTTCACTTCCAATTTGATAAATATAACATATATAATCAAAAGCTTTCTGGGATTCTTAATAAAATTTTTAAGAATGTGAAGTAGTCCTGAAACCAAAAAATGTATAACTTTTACACTAGAAATCAACACATGCCATACACAATTTTATAAACCAAAACCTCACCTAAGCATTAAGTGCTATAGCCATTACACCACACTACCCTGGCCCCTGGCTCCAGAGCAAGTTAGCTCTGTTGAAATGAGCATTAAGCATTTTTTTTCCGGTGGGGGGTGAGCACCTGGGGCTGCAAAAGTATAACACAATCACTCTGAAAAGATTCCTAACTGGCTGTTTACAGAGGTAAAAGAATAGAATAAAACGAGGCCAGATAATATGGACACACTTAAAAGTAGTTCAATCTACAAAAAATGTCAACAACTTCTAACTGCAATTTTCAATAACAAAACTGTTTAACACTATACAAGCTATTTAAGTAAAGGAATCTTTTTTAAAAAAGGTAAAGTCAAGCAAATTATTCTCAATACCTATGCTGGACCATATTAAAATGACTTATATAATGCATAAGAATGAAGTTGCACCCTTAACTTACACTATATACAGAAATTAACTCAAAATGGATCAATGACCTAAATGCAAAACCTAAAACTATAAAACCTAGAAGAAAACATAGGGGAAAGGTACATGACATCCAATTTGACAATGATTTCTTAGATATGACACCAAAAGCACAGGTAACAAAAGAAAAAGATAAACTGGACTTCACTGATATTAAAGCATACTACCAAGAAAGAGTAAAGAGACAATTCACAGTATAGGAACATCGATGTGCAAATTATGTATCTAATAAGACATTCATATATAAAGAACTCCTATAACTCAACAATAAAAAACCAAACAACTTGATTCAAAAATGGGCACTGAATAGACATTTCTCCAAAAAAAGATATACAAATGTCCAGCAAGTACATGAAAAGATGCTCAACATCAATAATTAGGAAAATGTAAATCAAACCACAATGAGATACCATTTCCCACACATTAGGATAGCTATTATCAAAAAAAAAAAACTCAGAAAATAAATGTTGGTGAGGATGTAGAAACATTGGAAACCTTGTGCATTGCTAATATGAATATAAAAATGATGCACTCAAGGTGGAAAACACTTTGGCAGTTAAACAAAAACCTACCGTATGTCCCCAAAATTCCACTCTTAAGTATCCAAATCAATTGAAAGCAGGGACTCAAATAGCCAAAAAGTGAGAACCACCTAAGTGTCCATCTACAGATGAATGGATAAACAAAATTTGGTATTCAGCCGTAAAAAAGAAACATTCTGATATATGTTACAACAGGGAGGGACCTTGACAACATAATGATTAGTGAAATAAGCCAGGCACAGATAGACACACATTGCGTGACTCCACTTATATGAGGCACCTAGAATAGGCAAATTTATAGAGACAGAAAGTAAAACTGTGTTTACCAGAGGCTGGGCAGGTCAAGGTGGAGTTATTGTTTAATGTGTACAGTGTTTTTGTTAGAGATGATGAAAAAGTTTTGGTTATAGGTAACGGTGTCGGTTATACAACACTATGAATGTATTTAATGTCACTGAATTGTACATTTGCATATAATAAAGTGCAATATGTTTTACCATATATGTTTTACCACACTTCAAAAAATGGTTACAATGCTTTTAAAAAATAATTTACATATATCCTTTGAAAGAAAAAATTTAATTGCCATGATGTTAGTAATTTTTAAATAAAAAAAGAGTTGAGCCCTCCAACAATAATACAAATCACTGATAGTGCTTTACTTACCCGTTTGGGGCCACTAAAAATCTTTCTGGTATTTTCCTTTGATTTATCTCCTTGTTTATTTGGGGGCTTCTTCACACTTTCAGGCACACCAGGCAAATCCTCTGTAAAATCCAAGTTTTCTGAAACGGTAATCAAAACTAGCTAGCTTTCTATTATTTCAAATTGTCTACCAGACAACCTATGAACACTTTGAGGAGAAAGAGGCATATTGTGGGGAGAAAAAAAAAAGGAATAAAAGCACCACAGAGTTGACAAAATACTCCAATGATACCAAGTCTCATTCTCCCATGCTCACTCCCTGCTTGTCCCCTACTCTAAAAGAAAATCAGAAACCTAGTTGCTGTGTATGTGCTCCAGTTTTACTGGCAAAATCAATTCTTTTCCAGAATAATTTGTTCTTCAAAGTTCATATAACTGCTAGTTATCTATCAACATTAATACTGGCATGGTCTAGTTTAAACACACACACACACACACACACGCACACACACACACACACACACAATCAGGTGATATGTACCTGTAACATTTTTCTAGAATTTAAGTACACTGAATCATGTTGGCCTTCAAAGAATGCCTGCTTATATCTGAAGAGGCCACATTTTTTAAAAAACCCAAAAAAGGGTACAGCTATCCTTGGCAAAAGATACAGAATGACCTAGTGCAATGTAGTTCCATGGTCTGTGGTACTCCCACAAAACTAACCAAAGGATTACACTAATTTCCAAATGGTTATATTCTTTTCTAGCCTAAACGAAAACAAAAAAGAAAAAAATAGGAAGGGGACTTCCCTGGTAGTCCAGTGGCTAAGACTCCACGCTCCCAGTGCAAGGGGCCCAGGTTCGATCCCTGGTCAGGGAACTAGATCCCATGTGCATGCCACAACTAAGAGTTCGCATGCCACAACTAAAGATTCTGCATGCCGCAGCTAAAGATCCCGCATGCTGCAACTAAAGAGCCTGCACGCAGCAACGAGGTCCCCGTGTACAGCAACTAAGACCCGGCACAGCCTAAATAAATAAATAAATATTTAAAAAAAAAAAAAAAAGGAAGACTTGGGCTTCCCTGGTGGCGCAGTGGTTGAGAGTCCACCTGCCGATGCAGGGGACACGGGTTCTTGCCCCGGTCCGGGAAGATCCCACATGCCGTGAGCCATGGCCGCTGAGCCTGCGCGTCGGAGCCTGTGCTCCGCAACGGGAGAGACCACAACAGTGAGAGGCCCGCGTACCACAAAAAAAAAAAAAAAAAAAAAAAAAAAAGGAAGACTTTTCTCTGTCCCAACCCTTAAAAATGTTTGCTGTTTCATACACTGTATGAAGACTCAGACTCCAACTTTGGATATATCAATCAGACAGTCTCTAATTTTTAAACATTATTTGGTATCAACATGACGTTTTTCAAAGGGAGCCTAATGATTTAGGATAACTTGCTCTCAAGGTTAGGATAAGAGCTAAGAAGGCTGTAGCAGGACTGGAGCTCAGGTTTCAGTACATAATTATTAATCATCTTCCTGAGAAAGCATATGTAAAGCTGTCTACCCAGTCATATCTCAAGTGACTAGCAAGGCTGCAGCAAACTTCAGTTCTTCAGAAGCAATTCAACACAATGTTGAATTCTGAAAATACTCATTTTTTTGCAGTGGGGAGTAAGGCAGGCTCCTAGGGGCTACTCCTGTGTAATTCTAGTTTTAGCGATTCTAATCTAGCAAACCTATTTTTAGGCCAAATGAAGCAAAATGGTAGGTAGCCTCAAGTATGAGACACTCTATAAGAGAATCTATATATAAGAATACTATGGGATCATTAGTTGCAGCCTGTGGGCTCTTAGTTGCGGCATGAGGGATCTAGTTCCCTGACCAGGGATCAGAACCCAGGTCCCCTGCATTGGGAGCATGGAGTCTTTTTTTTTTTTTTTAATTGATTTTTGGCTGCATTGGGTCTTTGTTGCTGTGCACGGGCTTTCTCTAGTTGCGGCAAGCAGGGGCTACTCTTAACTGCCGTGCGTGGGCTTTTCACTGGGGTAGTTTCTCTTCTTGCGGACCACAGGCTCTACACGCACAGGCTTCAGTGGTTGTGGCCCACGGGCTCTAGAGCACAGGCTCAGTAGTTGTGGCACACGGGCTTAGTTGCTCCACAGCATGTGGGATCTTCATGGACCAGGGCTCATCCCCTGCATTAGCAGGCGGATTCTTAACCAACTGGACCACCAGGGGAAGTCCCTACTATGATAGTTCTAATTCACCATAATGACTCTTGTTCTACGACCCTAAAAGGACAAAAGCTCTATTTAACAAGTAAACTGATATAGGAAAACTGTATTTGGTTAAATACAAATAAATATAGCCCTTGTATCCCAGAGGCTTTCACATACTCTTCCTCACTCAACAGTCAATCCACTTCACAAAGCCCTTGTCAAGCAGTGACTTACTCATAGCAAATCTAACCTATTTCTTTTGTTTGTCTCTCAGTGGAGACTATCAACTCCTCAAGGACTTCAAGTCATTACTGGTCCTACTATCTTAAGGGACAAATTAATTTTTCACTGATAAGAGTGTATAAATACTTAACTAGCACTTTTTAATTTTATTAAGTCAAGTTACGAGGATGATTCTTAAGATTTAATCTTAACTTCATAAATTTAAGATTTCTTTAGAATGTTTTTTAACATTTATTGATTGATTAGGCTTTTTTACTTTAATTTTCTAATATTTTCCTCATTACAACCATCTAATATCAATATAGTTCTAAATGACCAAAATCTATCCTTATGTCTCCATTGCATTTATTTATTTATTTATTTATTTTCCTTTTTGCGGTATGTGGGCCTCTCACTATTGTGGCCTCTCCCGTTGCGGAGCACAGGCTCCGGATGCGCAGCCCCAGCGGCCATGGCTCACGGGCCCAGCCGCTCCGCGGCATATGGGATCCTCCCAGACCTGGGCACGAACCCGTATCCCCTGCATCGGCAGGCGGACTCTCAACCACTGCGCCACCAGGGAGGCCCTCCATTGCATTTAGTTTTTCAAAACTGAAACATCAAGATGTTCAGTGTCCCTATAAACACACACACACACACACACACAAATTCTCAAGTGCTAATGGTAGAATTAAAATACAAATATGAAAAGACTCCCCAATTTACAAACTGGTTCCTTACAAGGACTTTATTAACATTTAAATGCTGTTATCTTTGGATAAGGTAATCTTTGGCACTAAACAGGTACTCCTATTAAAATTAAATGTAGTAACAAGCTAAAACTGAGTATCCAGGAGGAAACTAAGTAGCTGTTACTTAAGCCTGAAAAACACGTTTACTTGTAGTTTTTTTTTAAGTCTTACCTGCATTATTAGTACTAGACTGACTGTCCTGGGAATTATCACTGCTTTCTGGAGGAGGCTGCAAGGAGGGTGATGGAGCCGTTTTAGATCTTTTTTTGTTTGTCTTTCTTTCCACTTGACAGTCATCATCTTCATCATCTTCACTTTCACTGAGATCATCAAAGCCAAAATACTTAATTTTGTAATTAGAACTCCCAGAACCTCCTTCATCACCTCCTGTCTCATCATGATCTTCAAAACCAAAAAATTCAAGTTTAACATCTTTTTTAGATTTAGTATTACTAGGTCGAAATCTAGTAGTGGTCTTAGACGTTGCAATATCTGCTTTTTTTCTTAGCCGGCCAGCTTCTCCCAAATCTGCAGGAGTTGATGCAGTGAACTCATCCATGCTGCGTTCCATAGTATCCTGTATGGTAACATTACAAACTGACAAGCAAGATGGATGTAAAACAGTATAATCTCTAGTCCGTCCAACCGTCCCTCTAAAACTGGTCCCACAACTTACACTGCCTTTCTTTGCCTGATTCAGGCCATCTTTACTTGATTCACTGTTTGCTTTGGCTAAGCCCTGACTGGTGCCGTCCATTAGCTTATCAAAATTTGATGCTCCTTGTGAGGATTTTGCTTTATTGGCCCTACAATACGTCCTACAGTTGCTTGGCCTAAGAACACTTTGCATGATGTCTTCCTCAATGGCTTCATTTAGATTTTCCAACCGATTTTTAAAATCCTCATCCTTCATCTCCAAAAGAGGATCACTATCCAAACTTAAAATACAATCTTCTGATCTGCTATCTTCAAAGTCATTATCCCATTCATACAAACCAGTTCTTACAGATCCCTTGATTGAAGATGTTTCTGATGGAGATTCTGACCTTCTTCCAAGCTGGGAGTTCCAAGTATCATTTGTTTCTTTGATTTCATCAGCTTTGTATCCAGAAGCCACTGTAGTTTCTGCATTGGGTTTCTTAGTACTGTCTTCAGCATTTTTGTAAATATGGTGACTATTTTTTTCATGTTCTTCACTAAAGTTCTCCACTTTGTCTATAAAAATGAAAAATAAGTCAAAGGATAAAAATATGAGTGACAGCAATGTAAAAGTTAACAAATAAAAGGGACATTTGGTTAATTAATAGTACAATTAATTATGAAATAATTGCAATAATTTTAAATTGTGAAAAAAATAAATGTTTACATATCTGTTAATTCCCCTTCCAGTATACAGCTCTCATGTCTTCCAGTGACCTCTCCCTAGGCATCCAAGTCCCTTAAAATTGTTACCCTAAACTCAAGAGATTTCAGCAGTGTTAAACAACAGGATCAATTCTGAATGACATATAAATAACTCAGCCAAACCTTCTAAGACATACTATGGATTTTTCAAATAAAAATGTTTAATCACTGTAAAGCAATTATACTCCAATAAAGATGTTTAAAAAATGTTTAAAAATTATTTAATAGAACCTTAACAATGTAACACAATTAATGAAAACATTCTGGCAGTGTCTATTTCTCTGGGGTAGGGTTGCCCATATGGCATGCCAGCTCTGTCTAGAAACCTGTTCCAGGGTCAGGTTTCTTTATTTCTGCTTTCCATTCTTTTTTCTAATCCTAAAAGCCATACAACTTCAAGGCTCTTTTTTTTTTTTTTTAAACAGTGGCTCTGGTGCCTAAGTTACATGGCTACAGTGGCTATTTATCCATATCAGCCAGTGGTAAATCTTAAATTGACTACTAATTTTGTACTTGGGGAATTCATTTTTGTTGTCTTTAATTTTATCATCAGAAATATTTTTAAAATTTTTCTAAATGAGATGGAAATGTGATCCAAACTGGTACTACAATTAATTCTCCAAGCACTTGTTAGTAGAAAAAGTCTGGTTAAATGTTTATGCCAAATAATAAAATTACCAAAAAACAAAACAAAACCTACATTTAAGAAAAGTCATTTACAAATCTCAATTAACAAACCATCAAATAAAAGCAAAGGGATGCTTTACATGAATTCACTGTACAATTTTTAATGCTACCCAATGGGTGTAAATGTTATTTATATTTACTTACCTCTACAAGGCAACTAATTTATAGGTATACCTGTTTTATTCTTGGATATTTCCCAGCCAAAGGCAAGGAACTATAGTGTTCATAATCTCAGAAGTACCAAATCAGTAAGTATACAATACTGAAAAGCTAAGAATTAAAAGCTGACTCTGACATCTGATACTTTCTTAAAGGGGCAGAAGCAAAGCCAAGTTTAAAACCAAACCTGAAGAAATGATACCAGTGCTCTTATAACAAGTGGAAAGAGCACTAGTAGCTGAATTTGGAGACTTGTGTTGCCCTAACCAACTAGCCCTATAGAGCTCAGGCAAGACCCTTAACTTTGGACGTTTTCCTGAGGGCTTCAATTTCCTTCTGTGCTCAAAAGGGAAGCCACTGACCCATAATACTTTCCAGCATTATTAAAGGAATTATTTGCTAAAAAATGCCTATGGGAATGCTTTGTATGCCTAGCTACACAGACGTCTATGAGATGTCGCTAAATGTTATACCACACCACTTTTATAGTTACATAGCATTCTACTGTCTTAATGTCACAAAAGTTATTTAAGCTGTTTCTAATTGTTTTATGTAATAAACATCCTTCTGACTTAAAAAAAAAGGTTATGTCACAGTAAACTTTATTATCCATGTTTTTAAAAATTACTACTTCAAGTTTTACTTACCACTCCCATTTCCCCTAAAGTCAGAGAATATGTGTTGTGTTTTTAACAGTTACTATTCTCATGGGCTGCCTTTCATATGTAAATCTAACTCTGTTGTGAGTATACCTTATAAATTTAAGTGCAAAGAGTAATAAAGAGCCTTAGAGAAAGAAGTATTGTCACTAAAAGTTATGTCATTAGTAAATACAATTTATTCATGTATTCAATTATATAGCATAAACAATCCTACAGATGAATTATTAAAGTATATTATATAATTTTTAAACTTCAGAAATACACTGCACAGATAAAAACTAATTTAATCAACGAAGAGTTCTGCACAAGAAAAGCAATCTAAGTTTTCCACAACAGTATTCTGATAAATAAAATAAATGCTTTCTATAGTCCTTCATCATTTAGGTCTTCAAGAAATATTCTTAACTATACCTTCAGAAGAGAAAGAAAGGCTATCTTGTCCTAAAATGCAAAATAGCAATTACTTTCAACTGCCCTCCTTCCCTTCCTCAAACATCCCAGCTTCCTTATCAGATAAACTCACTTTATATCTCAAAACATCAAGGGTGGGGAGAGGAAATAAAAATGAGTTGTTTCCTTTTTCTTTTAAAATGGCTTTTATTGAGACACTTTTAGGGCTTCTGCAACATTTCCACTTGGAAATCTTTATTTCCAGTTCTTAGGTGGCTAAACTCTTTTCTGTATGCCAACAAGGATCACTCACACCACCTTAGCAAGGAAGCATACTCATCTATCTTTGCTCAAGTGTCCAACCTGGTACGCCCCCCGCACCTTTTCTTTTTTTTAAACAGAGAAGATAAATATCGGTATTTACTCTGTTTTAATCTAAACCAGCTATATAAACAGAAATGTATTTCTAGCAAAGATAACCGTTTAGGAGTTAAACGGATGAGTGCCAGCTCTGCCACTTAGTGGCTAAAATGACCTTAGGCAAGTCACCTTAACTTGGGACAGGGACTTCTCTGGTGGTCCAGTGGTTAAGAATCCGCCTTCCAATGCAGGGGATTCGGGTTCAATCCCTGGTCAGGGAACTAGGATCCCACATGCTGCGGGGCAACTAAGCCTGCACACCGCAACTACTGAGTACGCAGGCCAAAACTAGAGAGCCCACGCACCACAACCACAGAGCCCATGCACTCTGGAGCCCATGCACCACAACAAGGAGCCCACAGGCCAGAACGGAGGATCCCACGAGCCGCAACTAAGACCTGACGCAGCCAAAAATAAAATAAAATAAACATTAAAAAAAATAAGTTGGGACAGTTTCTTCATCTGAAAAAATGAACTAATAAAATCTGTCTCAAGGGCAAGCTGAACAGATAAAAGAAGATAATGTATCTAAGGATATATGCAGGTTACAGAACATCACACAAATGCAAATTATCATAGCTGTTACAACTCTGCCGCAATATAAAATATATTTTTAATAATCTTTTAGTGAGACATTTCTTAGTGGAATTTAACCTGTATGTTCATCAATATTCCCTCAGGTCCTGTGTCTATCAGCTTCAAGCAAGGAATCCAAAACTACATTCTAAGGCCTACTGTTCTTCCTCAGCCTAAAGGGTAAAGATTGGATAAGTAGAAAGTTTTCAGCAGAAGACTTAGCCTAGCGTCATCTGCAAAGATACTTAATAAATGCTTTTTAATCTCACTAGATTTTAGTATCACTGGATAGGTAGAGTCTCTTGTATATTCGGTATTACACAAGGGGGGGAATTTAGCATAATAAAGGCTATGTGGAATTTGAGAAACATGGTATTGAACCACACAGCTAAGACAATAACTAGATGTGTAAAAATTTGGCAAGTCGAATTTCCTCTCTAAGCCTCATTCTGCTTATCTAAAAAACAGTAAGCAACCTCACATTAAAGATTAATTAAATGCCTATTATTCCCTTAAGATTCTTAATTTTGAAAGGAAATAGATGATTCCCTTAAAAATAAAAACACATCAGTACTTGCAATAACATGAGTATATATGGTTTTATACAGGAAAATAATCAGGTGGGATAATTTAAGGCTTTCATGCGTAAAGTGAACTCTGAAGTATTTAAAAAGTGGGAAGGGAGGTTTGATCAGAGATTTATGAATGATTTCATGGGTTCTGCAAATCTTGTGACACTGTGAAAAAAATGCCTGTGCACACATTTTTCAGGGAGAGTATCTATAATTTTAGCAGGTTTTCAAACACTCCAAAATACATTTTTTAATTGGTAAATGACAAGAGAAGGAGCAAAATATCTGTGGGAAATCAGTGTATGTTAATTGCAGAATTTCAAATCTCTATGGGAAGGATTATTCAATAATATGTACTGGAACGTCTTTTATCTTTAACCATAAAGCAAAAGAAATTTCATCAAAATTAGATGTCCATTAGAAAACCACTATTTAGGGAATTCCCTGGAAGTCCAGTGGTTAAGACTCCACACTTCCACTGCAGGGGACACAGGTTCAATCCCTGGTCAGGGAACTAAGATCCCCGCATGCTTCAGCGCAGCCAAAAAAAAAAAAAGAAAGAAAAAAGAGAAAGGATTAAAACACACACACAGGGCTTCCCTGGTGGCGCAGTGGTTGAGAGTCCGCCTGCCGATGCAGGGGACACGGGTTCGTGCCCCGGTCCAGGAGGATCCCACATGCTGCACAGCGGCTGGGCCCGTGAGCCATGGCCGCTGAGCCTGAGCGTCCAGAGCCTGTGCTCTGCAACGGGAGAGGCCACAGCAGTGAGAGGCCCGCGTACCGCAAAAAAAAACACAAAAAACAAAACACACACACACACACACACACACCAAAAAACGCTATTTAAGAGAACTACCATACCAGAAAGAGAAAGAGAGTGAGGGAGGGAGTGTGTGTGTGTGTCTGTGTGTGTGTGGGGGGGGGTGGCCAGGGCAGGGTGGGGGGTTGATTACAACTATGTAAAGAAGGCTCCAACTCAATAAGACACCCAATAAAAATTTAAAATAAAAAAATGATCAAGAGATTTGACTAGTCACTTGATAAAAAAAGGATATTCAATAAACATATAAAATATAAATACATTAAAAGGCACTGACGTTCATTGGTTATTAGGAAGAAGCAACTGAAACCATAATGAGATGCTACTAAACAACCAACGAAAGAGTTAAAATTCACAATGCCAAGTACTGCGGAGGAGGTAAAGCAACTTCAACTGCTCAGAATGGAAATGGGAACAACCACTCTGGCATTACCTACAAAAGCTAAAAAACGTAACAGTTATCCTATGACCCAGAAATTCCACTTCAAAGTACTTACCTAAAAGAAATGTATGCATACGTGCACTAAACGACTTATTAAACTTAACCATATGAAACTTCCACTTTTAAAATAATCAAGTATTAGAAATTCCACGTGGTTCAACATAAGGGAAGTACACTTATGACATCATTCCAAAACAAAGAAATATAAATATCCATTAACAGTACAATCAATAGTGGTCTGTTAATACAAAGAAATACTGCAGAGCAATAAAAATAAATAAAACTACATATCTGTAGGAGTATATCTTAGTACAATCACTACAGAGAGCAATTTGGTAATACTTTTTAAAATTAAAAATGTACATATGAAAGAAACAGACTAACCCTGAAGCAAGCTGTTTTATTTACTCTACAAATAACTCTCCATGAGTATGAATAACATAAGCAACAAGGAAACTCACTACAACATTGTTTCCTGATTTCTGCTTTCATAAACAATACAAATACCTATCAATAAAGAACTAACTAAATTATCATACAACCACATGTCTGAATACTATATAGCTGTTAAAAAGAATGAGGCAGGTCTACAGATACGGCCGCCCTTAGGGAAAGGGATGACAGAAGGATAAAGAGAAAGTCTTCCATACCTCTTGAATTTTATATTGTCTATAAATAGTCTATTCAAAAGCCTTAAAAGTAAAAATTAACCAAAAAAACAAAAATAAAAAGTAAAAATTAACAAAGGTACATATTAAGTACCTTAAACTGTAACAGTGATCCTACAGTTATCTTTTTTTTGGAGTGCTGAGCTGTTAAAGAATTGTATTTATGGGCTTCCCTGGTGGCGCAGTGGTTGAGAGTCCGCCTGCCGATGCAGGGGACATGGATTCGTGCCCCGGTCCGAGAAGATCCCACATGCCGCAGAGCGGCTGGGCCCATGAGCCATGGCTGCTGAGCCTGCGCATCGGAGCTTGTGCTCCACAACGGGAGAGGCCCGCGTACCACAAAAAAAGAAAAAAAAAATTATATTTATGTATGAAATAGTGTCTGGAATTTGCTTCAAAATAATCCACTGTTGAAAGGGAGTAGGTGGTAATAAAAATGAAATAAGACTGACTATGAATTGATGTTTATTGAAGCTGGATACACACACACACACGTATATAACTGTATGCTAGTCTGTATATACAAACAGCATATATACTACCTTCACCCTTCTTAGAAGAAAGTGAAGATATTTCCTTTCACTTTTCACTAAACCCATCATTATATAGATAAAGAAAAGTCAGCCCAGAGAGGCCAATGATGACAAAGGCTGCCAATTAAACCAATGACCAAGAGATCTCATAAAAAGAACCATACCAAATTCTAATACATATTACACTACCTCTAGTGGTGGCTGCTGAAAATTGAAATACTAAAGCAGATAAACCATCTAAACCCACATTAATATAAGAGGTCTAGATGAGATGAAGAGGTTAAAATCTAATGTGTTGGGCAAATTGCAATGAGTATCATCTGATGTGCTAAATACTAAATTTAAACAAAAACCTTTGACTTCTAAGGCGACTGTACAGATGATAGAGAAGTGGCTTTGGAGACCATGACCCATGAAATACAGGTGAGGTACCGAGAAAAGTTTAATTTGTGTGTGTGTGTGGGGCGGGGGGATGTGCCACCATTACATGGCAAGCTGCCTCTAATCTGAGTGGCTGTCATGCAAAGAGAGAACAAACTTATTCAATGTGTAGAAATCATTCAAATTCATAGAAACTAAAAGGACTGATGAGCATTAAAGGTCAATTAGAGGGACTTCCCTGGTGGTCCAGTGGTTAAGACTCTGCGCTCCCAACGCAGGAGGACGGGGTTCAATCCTTGGTCAAGGAACTAGATCCCGCATGCCTCAACTAAGAGCCCACAGGCCGCAACTAAAAGATCCTGCATGCTGCAACTAAAGATCCCACACGCTGTAATGTAGATCCTGTGTGCCACAACTAAGACCCGGTGCAGCTAAATAAATAAATAAATATAAATAAAAATAAATAAATAAATAAATAAATATTTTCTTTAACAAATCAACTAGACCTGTCCAATGAAGGGGATGCCTAGGGAGGAGAGTGTACTCCCTTGTCATAAAAGAAGTATTTGATAAAATGGGACTTCATCAAAACCAGTAACTTCTGCTCTGCAAAAAAACACTGTTAAGACAATGCAAAGACAAGCCACGGAGTCAGAGAAAATGTCTGCAATAAATATGTCTGACACAATACTTGTACCCAGAATAAAGAACTCTCAAAATTCAGTGAGAAAATAAACAACCCAATTAAAACTGAGCAAAAAAATGTGAGCAGACGTCACCAAAGAAACTATACTGTTACCAAATAAGTACATGAAAAATGATCATCAGTCATGAAGGAAACGCAAAAGGCTGATTTCCTTAATATACTAAGAATTCAGGGCTTCCCTGGTGGCACAGTGATTAAGAATCCACCTGCCAGTGCAGGGGACAAGGGTTCGAGCCCTGGTCCGGGAAGATCCCACATGCTGCAGGGCAACTAATCCCGTGCACCACAACTACTGAGCCTGCGCTCTAGAGCCCGCGAGCCACAACTACTGAGCCTGCGTGCCACAACTACTGAAGCCTGCGTGCCACAACTACTGAAGCCCGCATGCCTAGAGCCTGTGCTCCGCAACAAGAGAAGTCACCGCAATGAGAAGCCCACGCACCACAATGAAGAGTAGCCCCCTCTCGCCGCAACTAGAGAAAGCCCGGGCGCAGCAATGATGACCCAGCGCAGAGAAAAATAAACTAATTAATTAATTTAAAAGATTTCTATGAAAAAAATATATATACTAAGAATTCTTACACATCGATAAGTCTAATGAACGTCCCAGCAGAAAAAGCAGGTAGAGACACATAAAAGCAATCAATAGAAAAAGAAATAGAATGAATTAATAACTTATGAAAAGACACTCAATTTCATTCACAATTAAAAATCAGAGTACACAATGTTATATAATAATTATACTTCAATAAAGCTGGAAAAATAAAGTAAAACAATTGAACTATATACTTACTAAGCCCTCAATATGTGCCCACTACTGTCCTAAATACTTTCCATCTATTAATTCATTTGATCTCTTAGCAACCATCTGATGTAGGTACTATTACAAGTTCACGAGCCTTTATCCACAATTCTAACATCTAAAAAGCTCTGAAAACAAAGTTTTCTCATAATGCATTTTGAAGCAAAACCTGACCTCACCTAAGTGAGGCTACTGATAGTATTTTCTTTTCTGAAGAAACAGCTGTCTTGATTAGAGTGCTGCCTAGCCCCTGACGGGTGTTAATGTAAAATACATACACTTTCTAAATTCCAAAATAATCCCAATTTCAAGACAAATCTGGCCCCAAAGGTTTCAGATAAGGAAATGTGAAGCTGTATCCCATTCTGCAGATGAGGGACGGTAGATTTCAGTTAGTAGACAGTTGACAGTCACATAGTTAAGTGGTGTTTATTGTCTGAAAAATAAAGCAACTTTTTAAAGAAAACAAAAACACTGGAAGCAACCCAAAGGTCTGATATCTACAAGGAATTAGTTAAGAAATTACGAAACATAGGGAAATTGACACACCATGCAGCAGTATTTTTAAATAAAAAAGGGAGGGAGGCCAGAAAGAAGTTTCATATACTGACATAGAATTATTCCCAAGATATATTAAGTGAAAAAGGTACAAAACAGCACGTTATCATTTTGTAGATCTAAATACACACACATATATGTAACTGTTTGTATTGCTTGTAGGTGCACAGCATATGTCAGAAAGGGTAACAAAATTATGAATGGTCGATCACTCCAAGAAGAGCTGGGACAACTGGAGAAAGGGGCTGGGAAGCCTTTAACCACTATCATTTTGTACCATGTGCAGATAGATTTTTTTAATTTAAAACTTTAAAACATAAAGATGTATATATTCTAAAGCAGAAAAAATTAAACCCCCAAAATAAACAAAACATTTTTTTTCTACTTTCAGCTAGACAAAGTCCAAAGTCAGACAGAATGATATGCTAGAAAAAAAAAGCCACACTGTTAGTGGGAAATTTGGCAATACCAATTGAATAGTTAAATGTACATGCTCTTTCAATTCTAGATGTTTCAACTTCTAGAAACATCTTCTGCCACTATACTGACAACATGACTCTCAAAAACATAAGTAGAATGATGTTCCAAGTAGCATTTATTTGTAATAGCAAATGACTAGAAACAGCCAAACTACCCCTAAGAGACTAAAGTATGGTACATCCATATAATGGAAAACCATGAAGCTGCTAAAAAAGAACAAGGTAGATTTATAAATACTGATGTGTACATCTTAAAGATTTTTCTGTGTTTTTTAAGGCACAATACACTATACACACACAGTATACACAGATATATATCATGCTCCCATTTATGTGTTTGTTTTTAAGGATACACAGATTTACATGCTGTGCATATTAAAGATTATGAAAGTCTATGTAAGAAATTGTTAACAGCACTTGCCTCTGTGAAAAGGAACTGATTTTTCACTGTCAATGAAGGTATGTGGCTATCTATCAAGGGCACTTAAAAACTCACAGGAAAAACATGGCACATCATCCTCAGTGGATCAGTTTTACTCAAAGATTTGGAAGGTAAAAAGTACTTAAGAAGTTAAGCATTTCAAGTGGTAATTTAAAATGTTTTATATTTTATAAAGCATACCTATCAAACACAAAGCCCACATGTAATTTTAAAGATAAAACAGTAAATATAAAACAACTTCAGGGACTTCCCTGGTGGTCCAGTGGTTAAGAATCTGCACTTCCACCACTGGAGGCATGGGTTCGATGCCTAGTCAGGGAACTTAACATCCTGCATGCTGCACAGCACAGCCAAAAAAACTTCAAAAGCAGCATTCAGCTGGGCCCACTACACAAAGCAGTCCAAGTCAACTCAACTTCCCCTCAGTCCCCATCAACAACAGCCCATGGAGAGCCTTACTGCCCACTGCCATTGCCCACCCACACACCAAGAAGCTTGTCTGCTCCTGTGGCCTCCTGCTCAAGCTGCCTAACTCTGCCCACCCTTGCAGAAGAACAGGGAACCACACCCACATACCCAAGCCAATCCTCAAACAGTAGGCCACCCTGACAATTAACTCTTCAAACTAGATACACAGACCCCTGGAGTTACACAAAGACCTTCCAAAACATATACAGGCATAATTAAGTTTTAGGGACATTCGTTTCTAAACCCCCATCTTCCTCATGTACTCTGGTCCAAAAACTGATCTACCAACCCATCTGGGATTAATCATTCTTCTCCCACGTTACAAATAATGGCATATCCCTCACCTACCCCTAATCTATGATACACTGCTCCTACTCTGGCATGACCTATTAAGAAATAATGTGATACATTATTAGCTTCTGTGCTTAATAACTGAGTAACTCTAATGTCTTGGCAACAAATCCTTTGCATGTCAGGTGGTTCCAATTATTGTTTTCCAAATAGAAACTACCATAGCAAAACTCTCTCCATTCTTATTTTTGTCTATATGGTATCTCAATATTTACACGTATTAAAAAATAGGAATAGGTTGATGCCAAAGACTTCGTAATTCTAGCAATAGTATTCATCCACATATACATGAGCTAATTGAAAAAAGGCGCCACGCATATCATTAAGAGGTGTATTTCCAATAAACTTTGCCTTTAAGACTCACAGCAATCACATTTGATCAATTATACACTAATAATTGTGGTAATAACTTAATCTAGAAGAATTTTTAAATACTTAAAGCATCAGAATCACAGAAAATTCTTAAAAGTTCACATTTAAATTTATACACATATTTTTGTACAAAGAATTATGAAAAGATGACCGTTAAAAGACATATTCAGGGGGCTTCCCTGGTGGTGCAGTGGTTGAGAGTCCGCCTGCCGATGCAGGGGACACGGCTTCGAGCCCTGGTCCGGGAAGATCCCACATGCCACAGAGCAACTAAGCCTGTGCGCCACAACTACTGAGCCTGCACTCTACAGCCCACGGCCACAACCACTGAGCCCACATACCACAACTACTGAAGCCCGTGCACCCTAGGGCCCGCATGCTGCAACAAGAGAAGCCACTGCAATGAGAAGCCTGTGCACCGCAACGAAGAGTAGCCCCCGCTCACCGCAACTAGAGAAAGCCCGTGTGCAGCAACAAAGACCCAAAGCAGCCAAAAAAAAAAAGACATATTCATTAGGATCAAATTCTAAAGGGGAAGTGGGATAGAAATACAATTTCAAAAAGGATAAAGGGTGCTGTAAATCTTCTGGCTGTTAAAGAAAAACTTGTTCTTTTTTTTTTTTTAAATGTATGAAAGTGAACAGCAAATATGTATTTGTAAGCAAGAAGGTGATTACAATAAAAGACAGGATAGCAATTACTTTGAGGTGAAGGAGGGGACACAAGGAAGAGCTTCTGGAGTGGCTGGCACTCTTCTGTTCCTTGATGTGGGTGGTGGTTACAACAGTGTTGCTCTTATAATAATTCACTAAGCAAAACATGTATTTCTAGATATTTTATTATATTGTGTGATTTTCTGTAGCTGTGTTTTATTTTACAATAAAAAAGTTAAAGAAATCACTATGATACCTATTGCATGTCAGTTTTATTTTAAAATGCCAATACTTACAGGAAATTACATTATTTTACAGAAAATGTATATCCTTTGCAAGCATTTCAGTATTTTCGTGACCAGCAATCCACACCTAGGTACTTGCCCCAAGAGGAATGTGGACATATCTCTACACAAAAACCCAAATGGAATTGTAAGCAACTTCATTCATAATTGCCAAAAACTGAAAACCCAAATGTCCTTCAACTAGTGAATGGATGGTGGTGCGTACAATGGAATACTAGTCAACAATAAAAATACTGATACAGTGCTCGCTTTGACAGCACATATACTAAAATTGGAATGATACACAGAAGATTAGCATGGCCCCTGCACAAGGATGACACAAATTCGTGAAGCATTCCATATTTTTGGCATGGACATGTATACGCTACCAATCTAAAATAGATAGCTAGTGGGAAGCAGCCGCATAACACAGGGAGCTCAGCTCGGTGCTTTGTGACCACCTAGAGGGGTGGGATAGGGAGGGTGGGAGGGAGGGAGATGCAACAGGGAAGAGATCAGGGGACATATGTATAACTGATTCACTTTGTTATAAAGCAGAAACTAACACACCATTGTAAAGCAATTATACTCCAATAAAGATGTTAAAAAAAAAACCGGATACATGCAACAATGTGGAATACTCTTAAAAGCATTATGCTAAATGAAAAAAGCCAGATTGAAACTGCTACATACTCTAGACCTCAGGTATATGAAATTTTGGAAAAAAACAAGGCTGCAGGGACAGAAAACAGATCAGTAGATGCCAGCGTTGGTGGTGGGAGAAGGGACCCACCATAAAGGAGCATGAAAGAGCTTTTGACAAGAGGGAAGTAGTCTCTATCTTGATAATGATTACCTAATTGTGTACATTTCCACAGTTTTTTTTTTTTTTTTTTAGATACTGCACCAGTTATCTTCTACTTGCCCTTCCAGATCTACTCTCCACCCTGATCTCAGCCCCGGTAGGCTGACCTGTAACAAAGTTTCCTTACCCTCAGGCTTCCATCGGGTTCCATCTATGAGGAGCCTCAGGACAGAGGAGGGAAGGAGCGGAGTTAGGTTCAAATACTTTATCCTCAAGCACCCTCTTTATGAGGTCCCTTCAAAAGAAGGATACTGCTTTTCTTAAGGTGGCCTCTAAACGGCTCAATTAATCCCTTGCCCCTGTGAAACTGGGTGATAATAGCTTCACTGCAGCTAACCCAGGCTAGGCTTTCCCTAACATTCCTCCCACACCTTTGTAAATAGCCTAAAACCCTCCTGGTTTGAGGCTAACTGGGGCATGCCATGTTTCCAAGTGCGACCTTGACTGATAAATCAAGATGAAAACTTAAAAAATATATGAGAAGGCAAACACATCTTGTCATCTACCTCCTCCTGTACTCTAACACTCAAAATGTACCTGTACTTCTTTCCCATCTCCTAATCCAACAACCCACTACCCCCACCTCCCCGTACCTTTTAAGTCCAGAGTATTCAGGCCTCAGTGACCAGCAAACTCACACACACCTGGGGGTCATGCCCTCTATCACTTCTTTGCCCTAACTGAAACCTGACTAAGGACGCTACTTCTCCTGCAGTGCCCTCTAGTATCTCAGAGAAGGATGGCTTGCCCTTTATAAAACTATTACTACTCCCCACTCTTATAAAAGCCCATTCCTTTGAGGCTTGTGTCACCTAGTTACCCTCTAATATTCCTCATATCTGTCATCTAACAACCTTATTCTTCATTAAAGGATTTTACACGAAGATTTATAATCTACCCCTCCCTGCCACTTTCGCCATCATCCTGAATTCCACCAAATTCCAACCCCCTGACCTCCCAGTTCCTTAATCTTCTCCCATCAACAGTCTTCTACATTCCATCTGAGCCACCAGTTCACAGTTTCATCCAGGAACTTGTCATGTCCTAAAATGCTTCAACTTTCAAATATTAAAAAATCAGATAACCCACATTTTAGTCACTACCAACTATCCAACTTGCTTGTTCCAGTAATCCTATTCTTGACTTTTACTTAATAAGACTCTCAGTATACTGACCTCTCTTCTCTTTCTCCTACCCACCCACCCTGTCCAGTTAGTAAACTTTAAACTGCACAGTCCATCATTTCAGTCGCTCTCTGGTTGATAACCTAAATTCTTTCTTCTCTATCTGTTCATTCCATATCTACTCAGACAAAATGCCAGTCCAGGGTAATTCTCATTATTCTATCCAATATTCTGTATTTTGTGTAGGTTCTGGCTAATAGGGCCTACTGAAGATGAGGGGGAAACACATACTCAATGGGGAGATCAGCAACCATGAGTTTTCAGTGATACAAACTTCAACTAAGGCATCAATAATGTTCAGAAATTCTACTTTCTCCCTAGATAGCTCCCTCCTTTTCCACTTTCTGCAACATCTATGTGAACCCTTTGCTCCTCCCCTCCAACCACCACATACCCATCCTTTTTTCTTTCTCCCTTACAGAGATGACTTCTTTTGCCACTTTACGGAAAGAAAGAAAAAAAAAGAAGCTTTTGTTCATAAACTACCTTATCTTCCATCTTCCCATTAAACTCACATTTTCACCCACCTTTCCTCCTAGCCAAGAAATGCAGCATCCCTTCTCCTAAGACCACTCTCCTCCTGGGTTTTGGATCCTATGCTTCAAGGCTCCCTTGTGTAATCAAACCTTCCAGAACCCCTCATTTATCTCTAGCTGCCCCTTTTCTTCTCTCCTTCAAACATCTTTAACAAGTTGTGTACACTTGCCAACCCCATTTCCTAGCTGTGTACTCACTGCTCAGACCACTTCTATCCAAGCAGTAAAATCCAATGCCTGCTTTGCAGTCCTCATTTTCACTGATTTTACAGCAGGAATTCCAATTCAGTAGATCCTTCATGAAACACTTTTCTGTTGGGTTCTATAAAATAACACTCACATGATTTTCCTTCAGGTACTCTAGCTTCTCCTACTCAATTTCCTTATCTAGTTTTTCTTCCTCTTCTCTCCATCCATTAAGTATTGCAAGTTCTTCACAGTTCAGTACTTTTCCTTACATTCTCTGTAACGACTTCGAATCCTGTACTTTCAAATAACATTTATATGCTGAGTCACAAATTTATCACCGTTAACCAAGACTTCTTATCTAAGTTCCATACTAGCAGATCCTGCTGCCTCTTGAACGTATCTCACAAATAACTTAAACTCAATGTATCCAAAACTGAACTCACGAACTTCCCCTCATAAAGGTCCCCTTATCTCAATGAATGACACTACAACGTACTCAGTTGCTCACATTAGATACCTGGGATTCATTCTTGATGTCTCCTTCCTTATAGCCCACATCACCAAGCAGGTTCACTTTTATCCTTTCCCAGTGCACAAGCAGGTCTCAAGTCAAATGTCAGTCTTGCCCCCAGGCCTCACTCAGACCAAGTAAATTAGCCTATATTTCACAGCATCCTATATTTTTCTGTCATTTTCTGCAGAAAATGTTTGTCTTTATTCAATCTGTCTTATTCCTTATTCAATCCATCTTGCCCACTAGAATGTGAAAGAGCAAGATCTTGTTCATGGACATACACCCAACACCCGGCATACAGAAGACACTGAAATTATAGCTGGATGGTTGGAAGGAAGGCATCCCCACAACTACTTATGAAAAATTCATCCTCCTCTACCACCAGAGGTCTGGAAAAGTTGAGGACTATTTCCTAAAGAGTCAGGGGCTGAACCATAAAAATATACGGTGCATCATCTTGTTCTAAATTCTAAGAATATGGAATACATGTTGAAAATGCTCTGAAAAACAACAAGCATTACAAAAATGTGTTGCCATTGTTTTAGAAATACTTATTTATCATAACCAGCAGAAGTCAACAGTTCCAACCCTAGAGGACAGAGACCATGCTTACAGTTTTCTTGTACCAGCTCATGGCTGGTATTCAACCTGGATCTGAGAAGAAACTTATTAGTGATTACCTGCA
Source organism: Mesoplodon densirostris (assembly GCF_025265405.1). Taxonomy (NCBI): domain Eukaryota; kingdom Metazoa; phylum Chordata; class Mammalia; order Artiodactyla; family Ziphiidae; genus Mesoplodon; species Mesoplodon densirostris. The sequence goes on along the minus strand of NC_082661.1, from coordinate 51,546,682 downwards.
CTTGTGTTACTGCTCAAATCCTGAGAATGAACCTCCTTTCACAAAGAAACTCCTTTACAAGAAACTAAAGCTCTACTTTAAAACAAAATGTATTTACTTGAAATTACAGTGTCTCTCAGAATTTGCATATTGTTAAATTTCCATACAGAACAAAAAATTAACAAACAGAAGATACCTATTAACTATAAAAATAAGGTCAGCTTTCTTCAGTATTATAGGTAGTTTGGCCTCTATTCTTATTAAAAAGAAAATTACTTAAACAGAGGCAAGAGATAATCCGTAATTTGTTGTCAAAGTTATTTCCAACATCAAGAGAAAACTCATTGTATAGTGACAGTCTGTTATTTTAAATATAAAGCTTTAAATATGATAAAATTAAGTTCACTCACATCAGAATACAGCAGCACTGTACGAAAAGAACACTTTGGACGTTTCTCAGATCCTCCACTTAATAGTTCAAGATATTCAACTTCTCTGAACTATGCTTTACCCCCTCTAAAATGGGAATAAAGCCTGCCTTAAATAGTTGTGATTAAAGAGCAACTGACATATAAAGGTCTCAGCACAAAGTAACAACAGGCATCTTCTCCTCTGCTCTCTTTTTTTTTTTTTTTTTTTCTTTTTTTGGCCAGCTTTGCAACTTGCAGGAGCTTAGTTTCCCAACCAGGGATCGAACCCGTGCCCCCTGCAGTGGAAGTGCAGAGTCTTAACCACTGGACCACCAGGGAAGTCCCTTATCCTCTTCTCTTAAAAGAAGCTGATTTCAGGTACGACAAGTATATTCTATATGACAAATACATTCAATATCTAAATGAAGGCAGATAACTCTTGCTGATGCTGTACTTGCAGAATTCTTTAGTAATCCTTATTAATCACCTGTACTTTATCCAATGAGTAGATGACAATCTCCTCTCAGGTCACAAGTTTCTGGCCTACTTTAAGCTTTCAGGACTAGAACAATTCACTTCCCTTTCTAAAAACCATCTTCAGTTCTAAATCAAAGTTGCTAATTTCCTGACAATAACAGCCCTCTAACTTATACAAATACTCAGTACAGCTTTAAGCAAATGGAAAAAATTTTATTGGCTACAAAGACAGTCATGCAAATTAAGAGCCTATGCCATAGTTATCTCAATATTTGGCAGGATATGTAGACTGAATCCCAGCTGGCTAGAAAGGAAAGTGTGCCAAATAGAAATACAAGTCTTTACACACTTTATTCTGGAGCCCAGATTAAAAACCTGTAGCAGAAAGCACAAAGATGGAAAATAGAAGTAGCTGCATATAAAAGGCAAGAGAAGCTTTCTTTTACCCCTAATGCACATAGCCCTGGATTCCAAACTTCATAAGAATACTCCAAGATCTCTCAAAAGGTCAAAGTTTTAGGCCCTGCTAAAAGTCATTTTTAAGTGTCACACTTGTTTGAGGATTCACTGGCTTTAATGATCACTGCAACTAAAGTATCTACAGATAAAATAACAAATCCTGAAGCTGCTTTAAAATAATCCAGGAGAGGGACTTCCCTAGTGGCACAGTGGCTAAGAATCTGCCTGCCAATGCAGGGTACACAGGTTGGAGCCCTTGTCTGGGAAGATCCCACATGCCGCGGAGCAAATAAGCCCATGCGCCACAACTACTGAGCCCTTGCACCTAGAGCCCGTGCTCCACAACAAGAGAAGCCACCGCAATGAGAAGCCCACGCACCGCAATGAAGAGTAGCCCCCGCTCACCCAACTAGAGAAAGCCTGTGCTCAGCAACAAAGACCCAACGTAGCCAAAAATAAATAAATAAAATAAAATAAATTTAAAAAAAGAAATCCAGGAGGCAGAGAGAGTAGTGCGTACAATAGATGGAACAAGATTTGCCATATACTGACAACTGTTGAAGCCAGGAAACAGGTACATGACATTCTTTTTAACATTCTATTTTTGTGTGTCTGAAAGTTCCACACTTAAAAAGTTTTTTTTCTTAAATCAAGGTTAGGATGTTTTAGCAACTCAGTCCTTCCCTGCAGTTCTCATTCAGTTTGTAATCTTGCTTCTGGTTCCCTTACCCACCAAGCACCTACTTGGAAAACAGCAACCATCATATTTTACCATGACCTCATTCTGGGTTTCCTCTTCAAATAAGCCACAATCTTAAAAAGCACTATCTGATATGAAATATTTAAAACAAAGAATTTTAATAGCACCGAAAAATTAACCACATACTCCCCCATAAAGAGATCTACTTTAAAACTTAATGCCAGAAGATATGATATAATAAGTCTGAGCTTGGATAAGTCCTTTTCACTGATGTGATTTAATTCTGCAGCAAAAATGGTATGAATGAGCAGGAACATTCCTCTGGAAGGATACCAAAGAAACTGACTTGTGCACTTTGAACAGAATAATCATAAAATTTCCTGTACATGACCTGCAAAGAATTTCTGAGACCAAAATAGGTGTACAGCACTTTTATCTGAAGTCCAAAATTTTATCATTCTCAAAATATCTCTAATTCAAAAAAGGTTTAGGAACCACTCTAGATTTACAGAGACTCCTTCTATCAAAACCTTAGGTTTGAATTTCTAAACTTCAACTAAAATCAGAAGGTTTTCTGAATGATAGCAAAGGCAATGACAATCTGACAGACATAATGCAAGAAAAGTCTAGGCACAGAGAAATGCCCAAATTTTAGAGAAGACGGGCAAAAAAGGAAGCTGATAATGTCTAGAAGTATTCTCAGAACTATAACCAACTTATAAACATGAACTTATAAAGGGTTTATAAGAACAATAACTTTTACATCTTAGGGAGACCTGGATTATAAGACCATGAGAATTAAAAGCACTCCTTCAAAGTTCCCTTCTTATCCTACAGCAAGCTACCAGGGTTGCTGCAGCTCTGGATGGGCGAGGGAGAGGAGAAAGTAAGAAATATTTACAGTGCTACACCATTCCCTTCCTACTAAGGGTGCCTTGTGAAGAAAGAAGGAAGAGGAACAAGATGTTCTTGAACATCTATTTTCTCTATATTAGTATATATTTTCCCCTCACAAACCCATTATAATGGAGTTTGGATTCCCAGTCAGTCCACAGTATCAGCAACAGAACTACAATTTAGCTACATTATACTGGGAAGCTAATACCTCATTTCTACAGAAAATTATGTTTCCAGTTCCCAGTGAACAACTTCAAATGGCACTCTGGATATATATAGATGTAACATGAGCAAAACTATATAAGCAATTGCTACCTATGAATATTTCACTTCCAAGTTCCTGTTCCCCCTGTACCTAAACATTTATCCTATTGATGATACCCTCTGCCTGCCAGTGATGCCCCATCCCCGACAAAGACAGCACTTGGGGAAGCTTTTGTCTGCGCACCTTGACCAGTTTCACCACTTTCCCAGCCTCATCTTCCCTCCTCCAGCCTATCTGTCCCATACTGAGGACTAGAACACTGGATAACTGACTGGAACAGCATTCCCAGAGCCTGGCATGGTGGAGGACACAGAGTAGGTGCGCGTTTCGAAAAAAAATCTATAAATGAATCTCATTCCAATTCTGTCACTACCCAAACTTGGACTGTTACTTCTTGAGTCTCATCTATAAAACAAGGAAAGCTGAATTAAAGTTCATTTTGGCTCAATGGTTCTATGATTAGAATACATTTTTAGGAGCTGATCTGGAAAACAGCTTTTATGCTCTGTTTTCTAATGAAAAGTTAACCTAACCTTAATTTATGAACAATGCTTCAAGAGAAATGTAGGCTAAGAAGAGCCAAATCAGAATTAACCAGGAGGACCACGGGAATGACAGTAACAGCTGGCTCACCCTCTCATCCAAGGGTGAGAAAAAGAGTGGAAAATGTTCAGGATTTTTTGTAAAACTATGCAAGGCAAAGAATTTGAGGTGCCTTATAGTAAGCCCCCAAAGGACAAATTCCTCTCCAGAATTCAGAAATAGGAAAGTTTTGTCTTTTACCTCCTTTAAAAATATGAGCTCTCTGTAACTTTTTTTTTTTTTTTAAGGCCGCATAGCATGCGGGATTTTAGTTCCCTGACCAGTGATCGAACCCGAGGCCCCTGCAATGGAAGCACGGAGTCTTAACCACTGGACTGCCAGGGAAGTCCCTATGTAACCTTTTATTATTACTAAATTTTGCCAGGAAGTCAAGAACTAAGGTTTGTTTTAGACCACAGTGCGATCCTTATCCTACTGCTGATAAGGCACGCAGGCTGTCTCCCTTGCCATCTCCAATCTAAGCTCTTCAGTCTTTTAGTTAATTGCATTTTATCATTTATTATTGTAAGTCTTAAATCCTTTACAAAAACGAGTTAGGGGGTACAACTGATAAAAATACATTGTTTTAAGAATAAACACTAGATGCCAGGTTTACAAATTAACATTTTAAAAATACAACTGGTTTTGTGGATGAAAATCTATTAATACAAGTTGCTACTGACACCAGACTCCAAACTAATTTCAATTTGCTTTTTTTTTTTTTTTTTTTTTTTTTTGCAATACGTGGGCCTCTCAACTGTTGTGGCTTCTCCCGCCACGGAGCACAGGCTCCGGACGCGCAGGCTCAGCGGCCATGGCTCACGGGCCCAGCCACTCCGCGGCACGTGGGATCCTCCCGGACAGGGGCACGAACCCGCGTCCCCTACATCGGCAGGCGGACTCTTAACCACTGCACCACCAGGGAAGCCCTGCTCAATTCTTTGTTTCCACTCCATACTTCCATAATCTTCTTAGTTTTGGAAGAAAGTCTAACACTCCTAAACTTAATCCTCATTGTAAATGCTCATCTCAGTTTCATTATCAGTAACCACCCAAATTCTCCACAGTAATAGAAATGAGATGCTGTGCAATCCCAACACAACAAAAAGAGATGTTTCTTACTGCAATTGGAGTTAAAGATTAATGAAAGATCACTCCCAAAATGTACCGTGAATACAGTCTGGAAACATTAATTTCCAAGTTGCTTAAGTAAAATTGCAACTCCTAATTGGTTTCTTTAATTTCTTAAATCTCTTCTACAAAATTATCTTTGGTCCCCATTAATTATTAATGCAGAAAAAAACCCCAAGAGGTGTAATATTTCAGAATCTAAATCAAAATCATTTAACTAAATGGCTTACACAAAGCTCTCCTGGCTCAGAATAAAGAAAATCAAAACTTACCTGAAGTAATTAATTTAGCACAGCTCCTTCTGCTTGCATCATCGTCTAAGACACGGTTTGTGCTCTTTTCTTTCCCAAGCAAAGTATCCTCCAAACGTAAGCATTTATCAGATACAACACTGTCTTCACCCATCACATGACTAATTTTGCTATTAGTTTCAAGTACAGAAGTGACGTCTTCCAGCTGAGCAGCTTCACTAGATTCTGAATAAGAGGAACCTTTACCCTGGGCTAAATTCTTTGAAGAAACTGGTAGAGACTCATCATCACTGTCAAATCCAAAAGGATCTCCAGTGTCTTCTTCTTCCATCTTAGGTTTCTTCGGAATTTCTTGGATATCCGGTTTGAAATTAGGCCTCTTCTGTCCTAATTTAGCCATAAATGTGGTCTCTCCCCACTTTGTGCTAAGGGTGGTCCGTTTGTTGGAAAAGACTTCATCAAACTTTGAACTGCCATTTCCTCCTTTCCTACTGTATGTTTTCCCAAATCTGGATGTCATTTTGACACCTGTTTCATATTCTCTGTGAAAAAAAAGTAAGAAAATATATAATCACCCAATATTTAACAAGTAAATATGGCTTTTCTCCCCATATGGCTTTTCCACATTCAAGGTACAAATCTTTAAAAACAGTTAAATAAATAAGGGGAGGGAGTATAAAGAGAGGGCTCATTTTTTACTCTACATACTTCTGTTAATCTTTTTTACGAGTACATATTCATATGCTACCTTCAGAATAAGAAAGCCAACAACTAACCAACTTATAAGACAGCATGCACAAAACCAACTTATAGTGGAACACTGATTTCTTTAAAAGTTTCAAATTAATCTACTTATTATTCTCATATCACTTTTACCATAAAAAATAATCTGAAGAGGCTAATTACCCTTAATATAAAATCTTAAGCACAAAATGTTAATTTTTTTCAGGATTTTAGAGATGTCAAATAATTGACTAAATATAGTTCTTTGAAATTTCAGAGCACTTACTCATATAAGGGGGAAAAAGTCAGAAGAATGGTGCTATTTTCCCACATATTAGAACCTGCAGCTTTTAAACCATCCTTAAAAACCTGATTTTTGGCCTAATGTAATATGAACTATGACTTGAAAAATATTCCTTACTTGGTCATCTCCCTTAGTGCAAGAAACCATATTTCTTCTACCTTCCTTGTCTCCATAGTGCTGTGTTCATTTACTGGAGCTAGTGAACTCCAGCATATTACAATGACTAGTCCATGGATTATTAAAAGAAGCAATAGAAACATGTAACTTTATTTTCCTCTTTGCTTGAAGATAGGATAAATTGATTCATCTGATTTATCTACATACTAAGTACTAGGACAAAAATTTCAGGACAGTAAATCAAGAGTCAAACATTTTTAAAACAAGTTAAAGTACTTCTTAAACACTATCAATCCTTATCCATTTCTTACACAATACAACAATGAGAATGGTATTTTGACCTATGTTTTAATCTGTAGTTTGTTTCCCTTTATCAACTTAAGTTCTCCCAATTTATAGGGAATCCCAATAAACTCAGTTTGATATATGTGTGTGTGCATATATATATATATTCAGTAAAGGAATTTCCCCTCTAATATTTTGGTTAGAAGCCAATTCTAATTGGACAAAATAATACTTAATTTAGTCATCATACACATCTGCTTTAAGAGAAAATAATTTGTAATTTGTTTGAAGACCTTTTAACATGTCACAAAACTTTTTCCTTTGGGAAATCTACTTCCCCTTCTACTGTAGATTTACACTAAAAAATCTTGTCTTTCTTGTTAAGAATAGCTAAAAAAAACTAAGTGTATTTGGCAGCTAAAAGAAACACAAAATAAGTCATTTCTTTTCATTCCTCCTCGGATGTAAAGCCCTGATCTACAGATCTACATTTACACATACACCAACAAAGCTGGAATGTTTTGGATACACTAACACGGTAATTACCTAAAAATGCTGACTAAAGGCCAAACCAAAAATCTAGACTTGGGCTACTTTAGGCCCATACCAGAAAAACTCATGGCAAAAGTGGTCCGAGAAGCATAAAACATTCACTGTTACAACTTGAAAGTCTGCAGATGAATATTTGATATTAAGGAGTGAATTATTTTAAGTTACAAGAAAATCATGCTTATGTTTTTTTTTAAAACCCCATGTCTTTGACAAATATATACTGAAATACTGATGCAATAATGTCAGTGATTCTCTAACTTTAAGGAGTGTGGAATGGAAAGTGCATAGATGAGAAAAATTTGGTTTAGAGTTAATAACTGTTGAATCTGAAAGATGAATACATGGGAGTTCATTATACAGTATCCCCTACCTTTGACTGTCTTGACAGTTTTCCACGTCTTTTTTTTTTTTTAAGTCACTAGACAAACTATTGTGATGGCATTATCCAAGCCTTGAGTGTAAAGTACACAGAAATTCAAAAACAAGTGTGTAGACGTATGTGACATTATATTTTCAGTATACTTCAAGAACACAGGCTATCTTGCTCAGGCTTCAAACTCCAAAGATTACCCTAACCAAAAAGGAAAGAATGATTCACAAGTAAGTCTTTTCTGTCGGTGGGCCTTTGCCCCAGCCCAAAGCTAGGTCGAATTTTCTGGGAAGTAAGCTGGGATAAAAGGTCCTCACACTTAACCCCCAACCAAATTCAGCGTCTTTCAGATCTCCAAGGGCTTAGGGGCTTCCACGACGGAATGAAAGCCGGAAAAGCCAAACCTCATCACCCAGAAATCCTCACCTGGGGGCGGCGGTGCGCAAGGAGGTGGCGGGGAGAGGCGGCCCCCCCCCGCTGGAAGCTCACGCAACTTTTCTCCTCCCCACCCCCACCTCCCAGGAAAGGGATGTTGCTTCCGACGCCCCGGAAGCTTCTGCCACCGAATCCCCAGGGCAGTGGAAGGCCTCAGTGGCGGCCAGGGGCGGAGGAAAGACGGCAAAAAAATTCCGCCCTGAAACCAACGCACTTGACCGCGCCTGGGGAGGGAAGTAAATCAGCCTTAGCCCAGAAAGAACTCAGAATAAAGGGGAAAAGAGTTCTTCAGATCGTTCCCCTGCCCAACTTCCTCAGGGGCCGGGTGGGTGAAATACAGAGACTTCCATCACCCCCTCCCGGACCCCTGCCTCCCCGACCCTCGGCAAGCTCCGGGCCTAGGCAGCCACCCGAGACCTCACTTACCCTCGGCGCCTGGCGAGTGCTTTAGCCTCGGGCCGCCTCCGCCTCTCCCGCTCCCAACGGCCCACGGGCGGGCGCCGGAGCCCCGCGCGGGAGAACGGGGCCGGCTGGTGAGCGAAGAGAGGCAAAGGGCTCCGCCACCGTCAGAACCCGCGACTCCGCTCTCGGTAAATAGGAAACCCGGTGGAGGGGGGGGGAGGAGCGGCGGCACCGCAACTTCCCTCCCCGCCTCGAGCGCCGCCGGCCGGGCCCGGGCCTAGGCCTCCCTGGCTGCCGCCGCCACCGCCGCCGCCGCCGCCGGAGCTGGTACCAGAGCCCGCTACGTGCCCCCGATGGGCCGCCGCCGCCTCCTGCGCCGCCGCTTCCGTCGGTGAATGGTCAGCGCTAGAGTTTGAACAGGGCCCTGAACCATCTCAACGCCATTTGCGCTCCCGGCCCCCACCTCCTTCCTCCAACAGCGGCTCGCTCCGTCACTCCGCTTCCCACAGGCCCCGCGCGGCCGCCCGACCCCGCAGCCAATCGCGCGGCTGCTTACTCAAACCGCCGCGCAGGCGCCGCGCCCCGCATGCTCCGGCGCCCGCCATTGGGCCGACCGCGGGGCCCGACGGGAGTTGTAGTCCGAGCCCGCGAGGTCGCGGTGCTGAGAGCTCGGCGCGGGAGCTGGCAGCCGGAGGAGAGGTTGTGGCGGACCCGGGCGGCCCGGGCTCCGGAGCAAGTTCCAGCTGCTGGCCCTGCCGGGAGACGCAGGTGCCACGGGGGAGGGCCGGGGGCGCAGTGCAGGCAGCTGTGTCAATCGTTTCCCCTCCCGGGACTCGCCGGTGTCTGGGGACGGTGGGTTGTACAGCTGCGCCGGGCCTGCTGGGGTCGCCGCCTGGGAGACGGGAGGCTGGGAGCTCGCGGCTCCGTGCGGCCCTCGACCCGTCCTGGCCGGTGCCGGCCCTGCGCAGTTAATGACAGCGGGAACTGGGAGGCCCGGGGAGCTGGGCAACCGATCCACGGCCGCGCCCTGGAGCGATGTCAGCTCGGCTCTTTATTGTGCCACCTGTATCCCCTCGGTCCTTACCTTCGTAGTTCTTTCTCCCTCTGTCCGTCCCGAACCCGTTAAAAGTGACCCCTGAGAATATTCGATGGTATTAAGGAATTATCGTTAACCTTGTTGGGTGTGCTGACAGTAATGTGGTTATGTGAAGGAGAGAAAGGAAAAAAAAAAGACGAAATACTAAAAGTTTTGACAGATAAAATGATCCGGTGTCTGGGATTTATTTTAAAATAACTCCTACAAAAACTGATGGAAGGAGAATAAAACAAGCCAATGGGGTGTTTTTCATTGCTGATGCTGTGTTATGCACGGGCTCATTCCAATATCTCTATATATCTGAAATTTTCCATAATAAAAAATTTAATGAACCAGTGATTGCCTCTGGAGAGGACAGGGAGGTGGCAGATGATGGGAGATCATTTATTTTTCTTTATACACCATTTTGTGCTGTTCGAAGTTTTTTCCGTGTCAATGTATTACCTCTTCAGAAACTCGGAAAGTTTTAGTTTTCCTTTTTTGTTTTTAAGGCTGCGGAGGGAAAACCACGTTAAGAGTAGCACAATTGGTTCCTCCTAAGAGATGTACATGATTCTTTGGGCTCGGATGGCACTGCTGTTAGGTGGGCAGTGAATGGAGATCCACTTGGGAAATTAGAAAACTACTAATTGCGTTATTTGAAAAGCCCGCCTCTTCCTCCACAAAAGGTAATTTGCTTTGAATGCACCCGGAAGTTACCAAACTCCTCCAATATATTCGAGCAACTACAAACAGAAAAAATAGTTCAGACATCCTGTAGCCCTTCCCAACAGGAATTTAAAGTGGATTTTAGTCTGGCTGAATTGTTTTACCTTTGCACAACTGCTTGCAAAATTTACATTCCGACATTTACAATTTCCCAAATATATCAATACTTGATTGTATCAAAACCAACTTTTTTTTCTTTTTTTCTTTTGGCTTAAACAGTAGAAATTTCTCACATTCTGAAGGCTAGGAAGTCCAAGATCAAGGTGCAGGTTGATTCTCTTCCTGGTGAGGACTCTCTTCCTGGCTTGCAGATGGCTGCCTTCTTGCTGTTTCTTCACATGGTAGAGAGAGATCATTTTTGTCTCTTCATATAGTGGTTCTACCCTCATAAACTAATAACCTCCCAAAGGCCCTACCTCCAAATGCCCTCACATTGGGGTTAGGGCTTCACTATATAATTTTTTTTTTTCAAAACCAACTCAAGTAGCTTATTCTAATGGACGTTGTAATGAGTCTGCGTGTTCCACAGCATGTGACTTTTATTTGGGTCAGTTTTGTCTTTTTAAAAATTGGCATAGGATCTTGTTTTATCAGTTTGTTTGAAGACTGCCAGCAGAGGTGCAAGCTGCACTTACTATAATTATTTAGATGACATGGTGGTGGGTGCTAATTAAGGGGTAATTATCATCAGAGGCAAAGGCTAAGGTCAAAAAGCTGAAAGTGGTGGGGAGACAGTTGCAGGATCTTTCTGTAAAAGGGTGCTGTGAACCCTCCAGGACCAAATGATGCCCTCACAAAGCTCATTATGCCCTGGCCTGGCTGGTGCTGGGCATTTAGCTGGGTCAGTGACTCTGCATGAAGCTGAAGTGGAAAAGTAAAATTTTTAAAGAAATAGCTAGTCCGTGGAGCTCCTTTTGAGGGCTTTTTGTGTGGTAGTTGTGTTAAGTAATGGAACTTAATGTTAAATTCTTGCTACTCCAAGAGTGACCCCCAGCATAGTCAGAACCTGGAAGCTTGTTGGGTAATGCAAGAATCCTTGTCTCCTCCCCAACTCCCCTGAATCAGAATCTGCACTTGAACAGGATTCCCCCAGGTGATTGGTCCACATGTTAAAGGTTAACAAGTACTGTTTTAAGGTATACCCATAGCATTTGACAGTAATCTAATTCTTTTTGTTAGGATGGGGGAGAACATTAAGAACCTACTATGCATCAGATATGATATCAGGCTCTTGAGGAAGTCTTCATTTGCATCTTTACCTGTTATCCTTATTTTACAAGTGAGGTAATGGAGACGTTGGCATTTGCTCGAGGTGTTGTAACTAATAAGGAAATCAAACTTTTTCTTAAGCATTCAGGACCCATTATTACTTTCAGATCTTCTTGAATCCAGTACATGATTTGAAAAATAAATTCTGTGTGTGTGTTAAGTCTGTGGAAGCTTGGTGTATGAATACTGAAAAGAGCTGTGCTAGGGCTCTCCACCCTCATGTGTCCCACACTAAAGACAGGAGAGCCTGCCCACTCCAGGGACCCTCCTAGAGGAAGTTCAGACTGTGGATCTGCAAGCTGTACCACCACTTTACCCTTTACCTCCCTGGTTCCACTGAGGCTAACAAGTGCTCTGAAGGCTCCACCCCATTCCCTTGCCATGGCCCATACCAGAGTTCCATACCAGTGAGTGAACTGGATTCCAGTGTGGATAACACATGGGCAAGCAGCTTTTTGGGTTTTTTTTTTTTTTGTATTTTATTGCTTTTGTTTTCTTAGTTCCCTCAGCTTATACTCCCGCCCATTCCCCATTCCCACCCCCTAGGTTGGTTCTCTTCACTTCATTTGAATCTGTGCACATACACACCCACTAGGTGCTTTTTTCTTTGCTAGAATGCGTCTGTGCAAAGCTCTCAGATGTCTGATTTTTTTCCATTAAATTTCCTATGTATTTCAGAAACTGAAAAGGATCTGAGGCAAGCGTGTACCCTTTGATGCTGCAGGCTGTCCCTGTATGCTGCCTAGAGGAGCACAGCATCCCCACTACCTTGAGTTCCACTCAGATGGACTCTAGCTGAAAAAAGAAAATCCCACAAAGAAAACTAATGGAAGAATCTATTCTGCCATTGTTGTGCCTTTGTTTTAGCCCAGACATGGGAACTGTCAGAACTGGAGTTGCTAAATAGAGCTATGCAGTCTTTTTCTGATAATGTGTAGTAAAATGTACTACAACTTATATAATTCAGTTCCAAGAACTAGAGGTCAGAAATTACCACATCGGCTAGAGGAAATTTTTCCTTTTCATGGAATGTGGAATAAAATTATAAATCATACCCTTAACATTGTAGTGGTTGTATTACAAGATGTGGGCCCCGCCCTGCCTTTATACCTCTGACACTCCCCAACCCTTCTCTCTGTTCTGAGGAATATTGGGCTGATAGGACTTTTTCAACTAATGTCCCCCTGACTAGCCTATTTTAAGTTGTAACACACCCACTCTCAAATGTTCACTATTCCCCCCCCCCTTATTTTTCTTCAGAGCATTTATCTCTCATCCAACATATCACATATTTTGCATGTTTATCTTCCATATGAGGTTAGAGATCTTTGCCGGTCTTGTTTTCTGCTGTATCCCTTGCACTTAGAAGAGTGTGTGGCACATAGTAGGTGCTCAGTAAATATTTGTTGAATAAATGGCCCCATTTCTTTCCTTTTTTAATGTCAGATTATTCATAAAAAGAAAGTGACTTGAAACTGACAACAGTTTCACATAAACTGTGGCTCCATAAGTTAATGACTGGGTTTTCCCAAGTGGGAGGGAGTGCTTTCTGGAGCTACCTTTTGTTCTTGCTTTGGATAGGTTTTCATTCTGAGAATTGAGGCAATGAATATTACTACAGTCCCAATTACCTTGTTTTCTGGGATAACTGGAACATGTTCTCTGTAGATAGTGACATCCTTTGGGGAATAAACTGCTGTCTAGGTAATTGAAAGACACAGCAAGGGAAATTCCCTGGGGACAGGCTGCCTGACAAGGATTGGTACCCAGTCATCTCTAAAGGTCTGGCTACCTGACTCTTGTCTGGAAATAGCCCTCTTCTCCCCAAGGTCCTCACCCCTAATGCTCTATGATACCCCTCTCCCTCAACAAAAACCCTCCTGGGGCTTCTCATCACCAGAACTAAAATCCCAAATCCTTACCATGGCCTATAAGGCCCTGTATGATCTGGCCCCTGACAACTCCTATCCCTTCCCACTTTGCCAAGCATGCCTCTGTCTACTACTAGAACCTGCCAAACCAGCTACTGCCTCAGGGTCTTTGTACTGCTGTTCCCTCCACTGGTCCTAGAGGTAAGCACAGGACTCAAGCCCTCACCTCTCAGGTCTTCACTCCAGTGTCTCCTCAGTAGGGTCTACCCTGACCATGCTATTTAAGTCAAACCCCTCACCCTGCTATCCCCACACTCCATATCCTTTCCCTCTTGTCTTTCACCATAGTGGTCATCATGTTTGTTTTACATATTAACTTGTCTGTTTGTTTCCTTCCACTAGAATATAAACTCTATGAGGACAGGCATTGTTGACTTTTCACTGCTATATGCCCAGCACACCTAGAATAGTGCCTCACACACAGAAAGCATGCTGAAAATATTTGTGAACTAAATACCTCATAAATTATGTTGAACTCTTCCATATCTTTACTTACTGTTTGTGTGTGTGCTTGAACTACCAATAATTGCAAAAGGTGTATTGAAACCTCCCACTGTAAGAGGAATTTTGTCAATTTCTCCCTACAATTCTATTTCTGTTTTCATATTTTTAGGATATTTTATTGGGCACATACGAGTTTAGCATTGTTATAACTTCCTGATGGTGTTGAAAGCTTTTTAAGTAATATGGGAGATGAATTGCCAAAATCGCCTGAATTTTCCATCCCTCCCTGTACACACACCTCTTGCAATGTGTCTTTGCAACTCCTCCCAGAATCTGGGCTGGCCTTGTAACTTGCTTCTGCCAAAAGAATGTGGCAGAAGTGATAAATGGTTCTGAGCCTGAGCCTTCATAAACCTTGAATGCTTCCACATTCTCTCTTGGATCCCTGCCTCCACCATGAGAACAGGCCTGGGCTAGCCTGCTGGAGGATGAGAAGCTACACGGAAAAGAGCTGAGGACATCCTATACTAGTCAACAGCCAGCAGACCCCAAACAGGCAAGCCCAGCCAGGATCAGCATAGCCACCCACCTGACCTGCAGCTGCTCACAGATGCATGTGTGAGCCCACCAGAAGAACTGCCCAGCTGACTTGTAGACTCATGAGCAATAATAACTAGCTATTATAGTAAGCCTGTGAATTTTGAAGTGGCTTGTTATACAGCATTATTGTGGCAATAGATAATTGATGGTTAATGCCTCCTCATTTGGGTCTCAGCCTCAGAAAGGCTTTTCCGACTACCCAGGCAATCTAAATCTGCCTCCCAGTCTCTGTATAATACGGGTGTATTATTTTCTCAATAACGCTTATCACTCTCCAAGATGATTTGTTGACTTCTTTACTATCTGTCTCCCACACTAGACTGTCAGCGGTATGATGTCAGAGACCTTGTCCACCTGCTCATCCTCAGCATCCAGCACGGTACTGCACTGTCCAGCTGTGTGTGTCCACCAAGAGCTGGAAATGTGGCTAGTCCAACCTGAGATGTTCTGGAAATACAAAGCACTGGGTTTCCAAGGCTTAGTACAAAAAAATGTATATATAAAGTATCTCAATTTTTATACTGATAAAATGTTGAAATAATAATATTTTGAATACATTGTGTTAAGTAGAACATGTTATTAAAGTTAATTTCATCTCCTTTTACCTTTTTTAATGTGGCTACTAGAAAAAGTAAATTTGTGACCTTGCATTATATCTCTATTGGATAGACAGAATCTATAGAAGTTCAGTAAATATTTATTGAAGGAAAATGTAAAAAAATAGACTTACTAGGGAATGCCCTGGTGGTCCAGTGATTAGGACTCGGCTCTTTCGCCGCCAAGGGCCTGGGTTCAATCCCTGGTCAGGGAACTTATATACCACAAGCCGTGCAGTGTGGCCCCCCCCACCACCAAAAAGAAATAGACTTGCCAAAAGAAATGAGCTCTCAAGCCACAAAAAGACATGGAAGAACCTTAAATGCATATTACTAAGAGACAGAAGCCAGTCTGAAAAGTCCACATACCGTATGATTCCAACTATATGATGTTTTGGAAAACCAAGATGAGTTGAGATAGAGTGACTGCCAGGAGATTTACAGGAAGGGAGGAGTAACGAATAGGTGAAGCACAGGGGATTTTTTTAGGGTGGTGAAATGATTCTGTATGATACTGTAACAGTGTGTGCATGATAGTATGCACTTGTCAAAACCCATGGAACTATAAAACACAGAGTGAACACTAATGTAAACTAAGGACTTTAGTTAACAATGTATCAATATTGGTTCATTAATTGTAACAAATATACCACACTAATGCAAGACAGTAAACTGGGGGTGGGTGGGGAGGGAGGTATATGGGAATTCTCTGTATTCTATGCTCAATTTTTCTGTGAACCTAAAACTGTTCTATAAAAAGTCTATTTAAAAAGATGAATTCACACACAGCCACCAGAATGTTAATTCTAAAACATGAATGTAACAAACCATCTACCTCTTTTAAAAAAACCTTTGGTGGCTCCCCACTGTCTACCAGAAATGAGTTCACATCCATTGGCATTTGCAGTGGCATTGACCACACCTCCCATCCTGCTTCCTCTCCTCTCTACCTGTATAAGACTACTCAAGAGCCTCAAGCCTTCACTGCAAGACTCATTCAGTCCCCTCTGCCTGTAAAGTCTTTCTCCCTCTCCACTTGTGGAACCTTACCATGAATCATATACCCTCTCACATAAATCAGTCATCCTCTATTCCATGTTTCCATAGTTCTCAATTAAAAGTAGATACAGGGCCTCCCTGGTGGCGCAGTGGTTGAGAGTCCGCCTGCCGATGCAGGGGATACGGGTTCGTGCCCCGGTCTGGGAGGATCCCATATGCCGCGGAGCGGCTGGGCCCGTGAGCCATGGCCGCTGGGCCTGCGCATCCGGAGCCTGTGCTCCGCAACGGGAGAGGCCACAACAGTGAGAGGCCCACATAACGCAAAAAGGAAAAAAAAATAAAAAATAAAAAATAAAATAAAATAAAATAAAATAAAAGTAGATACAGAAAACCAGGCATATGGAGTTTTGGTCATATTGGAGTTTTGTGCCTCTTTCTAGTAAGTCTGGAAAATGGCTATGATGAGTGTATGTATTGGAAGTGTTGAAAAAGAATTCTGATAGCCACAGGCAGGCTAGAGATTAATATCCTTGAGATGGAAACAGTGGAAGAACAAGGCTATTGAATGTCAGTGAAGATCTGCTTGGGCTCCCCTCCTAGGCAGGAGGCAGTGGGATACGCTGCTGGGAGCAAGATCCATCCCAACAGTGAGGTGGTGTTAGCTGACTGCCTGGCTACAGTGACAGGAGGCAGGCCTCTGGGTTGTCACCTGCTCTGAAAGCCAATCTCCCTCTGACTGCTGCTCACCCAAGCCAGGATGCCAGGGTGATTCAGTTTCAAGTATTTCACTTGCAGAGCAAACGACAGTGCAGTAGTGACATTACCGTCTCTACTATCATGTAGTAGAGCCTCAGGAGAGCATGTGAGAAAACAGGTGAGCAGGCTTCCAGGTGCTGAGTTTACGATGCAGATTTCCCTACATCTCCTTTTCAGGGATTTTGGTTCTATTATCCAACCACTCTGCTGATGGGAAGCTTAAGGGACACTGTCAAAGATAAATGATTTGCCCAAGATCACCCAGCTACTTAGGTGTCTGTCTTTCTCCAAAGGTCACAGGCATGAAGCATGTACTATCCTGGGCCCTTAATATCAGGCCATGTAGAGGAACCCTATTGTTTTGCTGTCCTTTTAAGCCAGAGGTTCAGGCCTGCCTGGAAAAGTAAGAATCTGGTTGAGACTTTGGGGGTATTTAGAGGAAGAGGCCAGGTTGGAGTCAGGAATGGACTAGTCCTTGCAACAAGATAAAACAAATCTAGGAGACCCTAGGAGATATGTAATCTGTGAGCACCAAGGGTAGAGGAGCAGACAGGTGTCTACAAGACCAGGCTTATTCAACAGTTTTGGGCCACAGTGCCTGGTCTTACCCAGGTGATATACAATCTCTTCCCACCTTGTCCATTGGGTCCTCTGACAGCGCCCAGATGCTATTACTGGGATAGAGAGCGGGCTCTTCTACTCTAAGCTGTTCCTCCTCCCTTCTCTGTGTCCCTCAGCTGGCCCAGGGGATCCACAACTTGGGACAGAGGAAACACAGGAATTGGGATTTCAAAGAAATGCTTATGAATAACCTGGGCAGGGATTTCTTCCAGTGACAAACTCCAGCTCTTGGGTGAGAGCCCTCCTAATCTGTACATACCCCAGCCTGGCCCATAGTTTGGGCAACTCAATATTCTCTGCGCTGAGGGACCTCTCTCAGGAGAGTGGGAAGGAATTCTTTCTTTTATGTGACTTGCTTCATTATGTATGAGTGGTGTTGGCTCTCATAGTTGAAAAATGATCATTTCTCTGTTGGGTTTTCCCAGCTTGAGGAAAAAGCTTTTGGAAGGCCAGGCAGCGCCTGCTTGGAGGGTTTAATGGATTAAAGAATGTTGAAGTTGGGGAATTGTGGGGGCCTGGCAGCGTTCCAGGACCACAATGGCGCCCTGGCGACCTCCACAGCCTCTCTCCAGCACATATGAACCCCGAGCCCCTGGAGTCATACCTGCGCAACTGGAACCCCATATCCTATGCGCGCATCCCGATTTGCTCTCATCCCGAGAGGACGGGTGGAGAGTAAGTGATGTACCTGTTCTAGAAAGAAGCACGTCGATGACTTGAATCATCTCATCACAAATTAATCCATATGAAGGGATTCGAACAGTGATTGGCAGAGTGTCAGCGCTACCAAAGTGTTCGTGGGTACTATTATCATCGCTAGCAGCTGGGCTGAGCAAAGAATCCGACAGGATGCTATTTTGGCAATAACCCGACAACTATGGAATGTGAGCAGGGAAACACAGGTCAAGTCTTTTAAAAACACCCGTTGTGACAACCCTCTGTGTCCTCCCGCTGCGGAGGCCGGGCGCGTTAGGCTCAGGCCTGCGGGCCAGAGACACAGAACCTCGCGGTGGTCGGGGCTTACCCCAAGACATCCGGATTTCTAGCGGCCCCTTGGCGGTGGAGCTGAGGGCGGGGATCTGGCCTGACAGCACCTGGGCGGGGCCTGGGCTTGGCTCCGCCCGAGCGCGGCGCCGCCCCGCCCCCTACCTGTGGCCCAGATTCCACCGTGCGGGTTGGGGGACAGAAGTCAGCAGGGCTGGGGCCCTCAGCCCGGAGGGTGCAAATAAGGGCCTGTAGATTGGGAAAACTTCTCTCTCCTGGAATCTGTGCACAAAGGAGTCTTTTTAAAGCGAGTGGCGGGACTGTGTAATGATTTACCCGCGTTTGTCCTAGTACACCTGCCTCTCTCTTTGAGACCAACAAATGTTTACCCGGCTCCCACCCAAGCCAAATGGTGGTTTGTTTATTAATCCCAGAGGCTGCAGCCTGCTTTCAAGGAGACAGATCCAGGCCTAAGGGAAGCTTCAAAACATTAACATTTCAAATGAATGCGCTCCGTAATTGTGGGGGAAGGGTGCGGAGTCGGGGTGGGATTCCTCCGGCTGCTTCTCTCCCGGGGCTCCACTGTGCCCGGGGACCCGGCCCGGTATTTACAAGACAGAAGGCGCCTCTTGGGGCCGCCTTTGTTGTACCGATGACCTCGCGGGCACTTCCTGGACTGACCGATGGCCCGGCGGCTTACGCGGGGCTACTCGGCAGTGGCCCGGGGGGCGGATGGGGGATGATGAACGAAGGCGGGTTCTTGGGCTCCCGCGAGCGGAAGAACGTGGGGCAGCAGCCTTCGCCCGAGCGCACCGGCTCTACTGACCCGCACAGTGGTCGGGAGCCGCTGGGGACCGGCTAGCGGCGGCAGGATTCTCTCGTCCACCCCCAACTGGGCTTTGACCTCCTTATCTGACGCTTTTGAGTCCAAAAGGGCTTAGCAACGACTGGCACTGAGCCAGCCCGGTTGAAGTGGACACCGGCACCTCCGTGCCTCCAGCCCACAGCGTCCCATCGAGGTGTGGCCTGTGCAGCTCAGGAGGGAAGTGTGGGAGTGAACCCGCGGTCTGCAGCGGGTCCTGGGCGCCGGAGGCCACGTTCAGTACCCATCCGGCCACGCACCATGCTACCGGGGTCTCTGCTGCCGGATGCACGGTTCCTGCACGTTTTTTTTTTTTTTTTTTTTCCCCTGTGATTTATTTCTAATCTCATAGCATTGTGGTCAGAAAAGATGCTTGATATGATTTCAATTTTCCTAAATTTACTGAGGCTTGATTTGTGACCCAAGATGTGATCTATCCTGGAGAATGTTCCATGTGCACTTGAGAAGAAAGTGTGTGGAATGTCCTATAAATATCAATTAAATCTATTGGGTCTATTCTGTCATTTAAAGCTTGTGTTTCCTTATTAATTTTCTTTCTGGATGATCTGTCCATTGGTGTGAGGTGTTATAAAGTCCCCCAATGTTAGTGTGTTACTGTCGATTTCCTCTTTTATAGATGTTAGCATTTGCCTTATGTATTGAGGTGCTCCTATGTTGAGTGCATATGTATTTATAATTGTTATATCTTCTTCTTGGATTGATCCCATGATCATTATGTAGTGTCCTTCCTTGTCTCTTGTAACATTCTTTATTTTAAAGCCTATTTTATCTGTTATGAATATTACTACTCCAGCTTTCTTTTGATTTCCATTTGCATGGAATATCTTTTTCCTTCTCCTCACTTTCAGGCTGTATGTGTCCCTAGGTCTGAAGTGTGTCTCTTGTAGGCAGTATATATATGGGTCTTGTTTTTGTATCCATTCAGCAAGCCTGTGTCTTTTGGTTGGAGCATTTAATCCATTCATGTTTAAGGTAATTATCGATATGTATGTTCCTATTACCATTTTCTTAATTGTTTTGGGTTTGTTTTTGTAGGTCCTTTTCTTCTCTTGTGTTTCCCACTTAGAGAAGTTCCTTTAGCATTTGTTGTAGAGGTGGTTTGGTGGTGCTGAATTCTCTTAGCTTTTGCTTGTCTGTAGAGCTTTTGATTTCTCCGTCGAATCTGAATGAGATCCTTGCCGGATAGAATAAACTTGGTTGTAGGTTCTTCTCTTTTGTCACTTTAAATATATCATGCCACTCCCTTCTGGCTTGTAGAGTTTCTGCTGAGAAATCAGTTGTTAACCTTATGGGAGTTCCCTTGTATGTTATTTGTCCTTTTTCCCTTGTTGCTTTTGATAATTTTTCTTTGTCTTTGATTTTTGTCAGTTTGATTACTGTGTGTCTCGGTGTGTTTCTCCTTGGCTTTATCCTGCCTGGGACTCTCTGCACTTCCTGGACTTGGGTGGCTATTTCCTATCCCATGTTAGGGAAGTTTTCAACTATAAATCTCTTCAAATATTTTTCGGGTCCTTTCTATCTCTCTTCTCCTTCTGAGACCCCTATAACGCAAATGTTGGTACGTTTAGTGTTGTCCTAGAGGTCTCTTAGGCTGTCTTTATTTCTTTTCATTCTTTTTTCTTTATTCTGTTCCATGGCAGTGAATTCCACCATTCTGTCTTCCAGGTCACTTATCCATTCTTCTGCCTCAGTTATTCTGCTATTGATTCCTTCTAGTGTATTTTTCATTTCAGTTATTGTATTGTTCATCTCTGTTTGTTTGTTCTTAAATTCTTCTAGGTGTTTGTTCTTTAATTCTTCCAGGTCTTTGTTAAACATTTCTTGCATCCTTTCCATGTTTGCCTCCATTCTTTTTCTGAGGTCCTAGATCATCTTCACTATCATTATTCTGAATTCTTTTTCTGGAAGGTTGCATATCTCCACTTCATTTAGTTGTTTTTCTGCGGTTTTATCTTGTTCCTTCATCTGGTACACAGTCCTCTGACTTTTCATTTTGTCCATCTTTCTGTGAGTGTGGTTTTTGTTCCACAGGCTGCAGGATTGTATTCTTGCTTCTGTTGTCTGCCCTCTGGTGGGTGAGGCTATCTAAGAGGCTTGTGCAAGCTTCCTGATGGGAGGGACTCTCCTGCACGTTTTGCCGCTGTCCCCTTTCCCCCGCGCTCACACCTGCATTGCTTCCTCGGTCCTCCCGAGGCTGATCAACACAGCAAATCTGAGGCCTCCGAGCCTGTGGCCTCTTATCCGCCCCCAAATCCCTGGGCCACCCCGAAGGTATTCCACAAAGTTGTAGTCGCAGTCATAATTAGTTGTGTGCGCCCTGGACTTCCTCAGGCCTTGGCTTCCCTCTGTCTCCCCTGGAGAATGAATGTTTGCACACAGAGTCTCCCGTACTCACCCCAGGCTGTGCACCCTTTTCTCTGGAATCACAGAGATACCTCCAAGAGGACCCCTGGGATTATAGAAAAGGAATGAGTTGTCGGTTTCGGTGAAAGGAAAACAATAATACCAGTCCCCCTTCCCCCTGCAGAAAGGGTTTTAGGAGGCCCCATTGAGTTAAGGCCACTGTACTTCAGGCAGGGTTGATAAACTGTAAGGTCCAATCCTAGGCAGCTTCCAAGTTTGATCTCACTCTGCCCAGAAGCAACAGTGGCTCTCAACCTTTGAGAAAATGCTATGAGCTCTGTTAGCCCTGTGCCCTGAAAAACGCACGTGATCTCTCAGCTTTGCACCCAGTTTCAGTCTCCAGGCCATGAAATTTGTCTGGGCCCAGGTATAAGAATCCTATTCTAAAACCTTCCCAGCCTCCACTTCCCTGCTTATTCCCTTACTCCTGTCAAGATGGCTTACTAGTTATTACCTAGTAGGTACCTGGGCTGTCCAGCTTCAGTGTCTGTTAGCAGTGAGTTGCCTACAGGAATGCCACCCCTTGCAACTCTCCCACCCCTCCCACCCTCCACTGCAGCCAGGGGTCATCACCTCAGAACTGCCACAGCAACTGACTGAACCTTCTGACCTGGAGCCAGCTGCCTCCTAGCCTTTGTCTTCATTGGGTTTGTCTCAGTTCCCATGACTGGCACACTCCTGGGACAGGGCCTTTACTTCGCTCTTCTCTGTTCCCTCTCCACCCACCTTAGTCCAGAGCTGACTGGAGGACCCCTTTGATAACTTCCCCTTAGAGGTAACCTCCCAAATGCTGCTTTCAGTGGAGATGTCACCAAGGATGGTTCAGAAATCCCCAAACGGCACACAGAATAAATTCAGAAACTTGGCAGGATTCTTCTACCTAGGACAAGCAGCAGGGCTGAAGAACTACTTTGGGGCTTCCCACATTGAGGGCTCTGCTAATACTCTGTGGGCTACTCTGAGCTCAGTGGGGTGGGACCATCAGCAGGATGCTGATGGAGGACTGCTGTGGGCCAGGCAGCAGGTCAGGTTAGGGGTACCAAGAGCATGGGATCTAAAAGATGACAGCTACTGTGTCTGCACTCAAGCAGCACATCCTGAGCTACTCTCAAGGCTTGAAATTTCTTCCAGCTCCACCCCACTGCATTAGTTTCTCCTTCTATGCACCTTTACTTTCCTCTCTTTGAGTACTTACTACACTATCATTTGTTAGTTTTATCAATGCCCACCAGAGCCAGGCTGGTGCCCACCTGAAGGAAGGTCACCAAACAGATGATGGTCAGGACGACCTCCAACCCCAACTCTCAAAGGAAGCCAGGAAAGGGATTCCAAGGTTGGCCCTGGGAACTCAGGGGTTTTTGTTTGATTGTTTGTTTAATTTGTGGGTTTTGTTTGTTTTAGTGTAGCAGGATATAAAAATTACACAGAGCTCTCAGCTCTTGGTTTCAAATACCATTCTCCAATAAAAGGAACCAGGGTCCCTTGGAGATATGACTCATTCTAGGACTGGGGTAACAAATGTACAAGAAAAACCTGGAGCATCTTATAGGGCCAGAAAGTAAGGGAGTGCTGAAAAACAAAGCCTCACAATTCTCGGAGTGTTAAGGGGACACAGACGTCAATTGAAAGAGCTCCCAATGGCTAAAGCTGGAGCAATTTGATCAATAAAAGTAGTATTGGTGATAACCCAAAATATAAAATAAATATCCATGAGTCCATGCTGATAGAAATGATTGAATAAATAAATAAATGAGAAAGAAAAGACAAATCTCCCATGCACAAGAATTTCAAATAATGCACGCTGCTGATGTGAGTTAGTTAAATCTTGAAATTTTTTTTCATAAAAGGCTGCTCCTGTGTTTTATGTTGCAATCTGACCTCGGGACAAGCTGGGTCTGATCTCTATAGTCCAGTAGTTCTCAGTCTTGGCTGCAAGTTAGAAGGTCTGGGAGCTGCTAAAACCCAAATTAAATTGGACCCCAGAAAAATTAAATCAAAATTTCTAGGCATGAAAGCCAGAGACAGTGTTTTCTAAGACTCTCTAGGTGATTCCAATGTGTAGCCAAGGTTGAGAACCATAGTTCTCGTAGTAGGTCTAGATACAGCACCAGGTGGGATTGGCCTTCTCTTGCAGGTAACTCGCTCCAGAGTCTCTAACGGGTCTTCAAGCAAGGTGACTCTTCAGACAAACGAGGCTGAGTATGGTTAGAAGTGTGAACCTCATTGCACTTTTGAGAATCCTCATCACTGCCTTGACTTTCAGCTAAAAACCAGTGAGGCTGGGGCTTCCCTGGTGGCACAGTGGTTAAGAGCCTGCCTGCCAATGCAGGGGACACACGTTCGAGCCCTGGTCTGGGATGATCCCACATGCCGGGGAGCAACTAAGTCCATGTACCACAACTACTGAGCCTGCGCTCTAGAGCCCATGAGCCACAACTACTGAGCCCACGTGCCACAACTACTAAAGCCCATGCTCCTAGAGCCCGTGGTCTGCAACGAATAGTAGCCCCTGCTTGCCACAACTAGAGTAGAGCCCGCACTCAGCAACGAAGACCCAATGCAGCCAAAAATAAATAAATAAATAAAATTAATTAAAACAAAAACAAAACAGTGAGGCTGTGAATTCAACTGATCATGTAATTTATCAGATTACTGCTTAAACTTTGGGTCTGACTTTTGGCTACCTCAGCCAGTGGCTGCAAGAGGTGAGAGATTCTTTTAGCACAATCCCAGGTTATATGATTTCATTCCTCAAAGAATTCTCAGTCACTTTGAGCAAGTGGTTTTCCTACTGTATTCTCTGAATGGAGGCAATCTCTTTCTCTGACTTTGTTTTTATTAAATAAATGTCTTCACCATTATGTGAGGTGAGTAGAAGTAAAACCATACAAAACTTGAAATTTCTGAGCTAGCTATTAACTTATGGAACAAAAACAGTGGGCAGGGGGTTCAAGGGAAATTTGATGTGGTGTTTCTTCCTCAATCTATTTGCCCTGACTCTCTTGTAACAGTTATAACTGGTTTGGATTTTCCGGCTGTCATCAATTTCTCCTCGATTTTATCAGAATTTCGCTTTGTTTCCTGTGATTTTATCATATTTAATCCAAATCCTTTTCCTGTATACATTTTTTAAGGAATAGAATATTTGTAAATAAAGGTTTTTATCTTGTCTAATGTCAAAAAAATAATTATGACATTTTCTTTCTTTCCTTTAACCTCGAAACAATCTCAGAATTACTTTTCTTTTTTCCCAGAACCATTTGAGAATAAGTTGCTGACATGGTCAACCTATAATATTAAAGTGCAGTGTTTCTCAACCAAGGTTCCTCAACTGAATGACAGAAGAGGAGAAAATGATTTGAGTGACTATTTATTCCAGTTCTCTCAAGGATTGCACATAATTCATATCATTATGCTCAGGAGAGAGTTAATTCATACTACATTATGGGTGTTTAGGATATTAGAGCTTACTTCTTTCATAGAACACTAAGTTAGGGTGTATTTCCTATGAAAAAGCAACCTATATCAAAGTCAGGAAATTAATATTACTACCATCTAATCCTCAGATCCCATTCAAGGTTTGCCAAATGTCTTAGTAAAATCCTTTAGAACAATAGGATCCACTGAAGATTGGTACATTGCTTGTATTTTATTTATTTTATTTTTTACTTTTTTATACAGCAGGTTCTTATTAATCATCCATTTTATACACATCAGTGTATGTATGTCAATCCCAATCTCCCAATTCATCACAGCACCATCCCTATCCCCCCACCGCTTTCCCCCCTTGGTGTCCATACGTTTGTTCTCTACATCTGTGTCTCAATTTCTGCCCTGCAAACCGGTTCATCTGTACCATTTTTCTAGGTTCCACATATATGCGTTAATATACGATATTTGTTTTTCTCTTTCTGACTTACTTCACTCTGTATGACAGTCTCTAGATCCATCCACATCTCAACAAATGACCCAATTTCATTCCTTTTTATGGCTGAGTAATATTCCTTTGTATGTATGTACCACATCTTCTTTATCCATTCGTCTGTCGATGGGCATTTAGGTTGCTTCCGTGACCTGGCTATTGTAAATAGTGCTGCAATGAACATTGGGGTGCATGTGTCTTTTTGAATTATGGTTTCCTCTGGGTATATGCCCAGTAGTGGGATTGCTGGACCATAGGGTAATTCTATTTTTAGATTTTTAAGGAACCTCCACACTGTTCTCCATAGTGGCTGTATCAATTTACATTCCCACCAACAGGGCAAGAGGGTTCCTTTTCTCCACACCCTCTCCAGCATTTGTTGTTTGTAGATTATCTGATGATGCTCATTCTAACTGGTGTGAGGTGATACCTCATTGTAGTTTTGATTTGCATTTCTCTAATCATTAGTGATGTTGAGCAGCTTTTCATGTGCTTCTTTGCCATCTGTATGTCTTCTTTGGAGAAATGTCTATTTAGGTCTTCTGCCCACTTTTGGATTGATTTTTTTTTTTTTAATATTGGGCTGCATGAGCTATTTATATATTTTGGAGATTAACCCTTTGTCCATTGATTCGTCTGAAAATATTTTCTCCCATTCTGAGGGTTGTCTTTTCATCTTGTTTATGGTTTCCTTTGCTGTGCAAAAGCTTTGAAGTTTCACTAGGTCCCATTTGTTTATTTTTGGCTTTATTTCCATTACTCTAGGAGGTGGATCAAAAAAGATCTTGCTGTGATTTACATCAAAGAGTGTTCTTCCTATGTTTTCCTCTAAGGGTTTGATAGTGTCCGCTTTTACATTTAGGTCTCTATTTCATTTTGAGTTTATTTTTGTGTACGGTGTTAGGGAGTGTTCTAATTTCATTCTTTTACATGTAGCTGTCCAATTTTACCAGCACCACTTATTGAAGAGACTGTCTTTTCTCCATTGTATATCCTTGCCTCCTTTGTCATAGATTAGTTGACCATAGGTGTGTGGGTTTATCTCTGGGCTTTCTATCTTGTTCCATTGATCTGTTTCTGTTTTTGTGCCAGTACCATATTGTCTTGATTAGTGTAGCTTTGTAGTATAGTCTGAAGTCAGGGAGTCTGATTCCTCCAGCTCCGTTTTTTTCCCTCAAGACAGCTTTGGCTATTCGGGGTCTTTTGTGTCTCCATAAAAATTTTAAGATTTTTTTGTTCTAGCTCTGTAAAAAATGCCATTGGTAATTTGATAGGGATTGCATTGAATCTGTAGATTGCTTTGGGTAGCATAGTCATTTTCACAATATTGATTCTTCCAATCCAAGAACATGCTATATCTCTCCATCTGTTGGTATCACCTTTAATTTCTTTCATCAGTGTCTTATAATTTTCTGCATACAGGTCTTTTGTCTCCCTAGGTGGGTTTATTCCTAGGTATTTTATTCTTTTTGTTGCAGTGGTAAATGGGAGTGTTTCCTTAATTTCTCTTTCAGATTTTTCATCATTAGTGTATAGGAATGCAAGAGATTTCTGTGCATTAATTTTGTATCCTGCAACTTTACCAAATTCATTGATTAGCTCTAGTAGTTTTCTGGTGGCATTTTTAGGATTCTCTATGTATAGTATCATGTCATTTGCAAACAGTGACAGGTTTACTTCTTCTTTTCCAATTTGTATTCCTTTTATTTCTTTTTCTTCTCTGATTGCTGTGGCTAGGACTTCTTATTTTATTTATTCTACTATTTGTTAGTATGGTGTATCACATTGATTGATTTGTGTATGTTGAAGAATCCTTGCATCCCTGGGATAAATCCCAATTGGTCATGGTGTATGATCCTTTTAATGTGTTGTTGGATTCTGTTTGCTAGTATTTTGTTGAGGATTTTTGCATCTATATTCATCAGTGATACTGGTCTGTAATTTTCTTTTTTTGTAGTATCTTTGTCTGGTTTTGGTATCAGGGTGATGGTGGCCTCATAGAATGAGTTTGGGAGTGTCCCTTCCTCTGCAATTTTTTGGAAGAGTTTGAGAAGGAAGGATGGTTGTTATCTCTTCTCTAAATGTTTGATAGAATTCACCTGTGAAGCCATCTGGTCCTGGACTTCTGTTTGTTGGAAGATTTTTTTTTTTTTTTTTTTTGCGGCCTGCAGGCCTCTCACTGTTGTGGCCTCTCCCGTTGCGGAGCGCAGGCTCAGCAGCCATGGGTCACAGGCCTAGCTGCTCCGTGACATGCGGGTTCTTCCCAGACTGGGGCACGAACCCGTGTCCCCTGCATCGGCAGGCAGACTCTCAACCACTGCGCCACCAGGGAAGCCCTGTTGGAAGATTTTTAATCACAGTTTCAATTTCACTGCTTGTGATTGGCCTGTTCATATTTTCTATTTCTTCCTGTTTCAGTCTTGGAAGGTTATACCTTTCTAAGAATTTGTCCATTTCTTCCAGGTTGTCCATTTTATTGGCATACAGTTAGTTGCTTGTAGTAGTCTCTTAGGATGTTTTGTATTTCTGCGGTGTCTGTTGTAACTTCTCCTTTTTCATTTCTAATTTTTTTGATTTGAGTCCTCTCCCTCTTTTTCTTGATGAGTCTGGCTAATGGTTTATCAATTTCGTTTATCTTCTCAAAGAACCAGCTTTTAGTTTTATTGATCTTTGCTATTGTTTTCTTTGTTTCTATTTCATTTATTTCTGCTCTGATCTTTATGATTTCTCTCCTTCTGCTAACTTTGGGTTTTGTTTGTTCTTCTTTCTCTACTTCTTTTAGGTGTAAGGTTAGATTGTTTAACTGAGATTTTTCTTGTTTCTTGAGATAGGCTTGTATAGCTATAAACTTCCCTCTTGGAACTGCTTTTGCTGCATCCCATAGGTTTTGGATCGTCGTGTTTTCATTGTCATTTGTCTCTAGGTATTTTTTGATTTCCTCTTTGATTTCTTCAGTGATCTCTTGGTTATTTACTAATGTATTGTTTAGCCTCCATGTGTTTGGGGTTTTTATGTTTTTTTCCCTGTAATTCATTTCTAATCTCATAGCATTGTGGTCAGAAAAGATGCTTGATATGATTTCAATTTTCTTAAATCTACTGAGGCTTGATTTGTGACCCAAGATGTGATCTATCCTGGAGAATGTTCCATGCGTACTTGAGAAGAAAGTGTAATCTGCTGTTTTTGGATGGACTGTCCTATAAATATCAATTAAATCTATCTGGTCTCTTGTATCATTTAAAGTTTGTGTTTCCTCATTAATTTTCTGTTTGGATGATCTGTCCATTGGTGTAAGTGAGGTGTTAAAGTCCCCCACTATTATTGTGTTAGTGTTGATTTCCTCTTTTATAGCTGTTAACTGTTGCCTTATGTATTGAGGTGCTCCTATGTTGGGTGCATATATATTTATAATTGTTATATCTTCTTCTTGGATTGATCCCCTGATCATTATGTAGTGTCCTTCCTTCTCTCTTGTAACATTCTTTATTATAAAGTCTATTTTATCTGATATGAGTATTTGCTACTCCAGCTTTCTTTTGATTTCCATTTGCATGGAATATCTTTTTCCATCCCCTCACTTTCAGTCTGAATGTGTCCCTAGGTCTGAAGTGGGTCTCTTGTAGACAGCATATATATGGGTCTTGTTTTTGTATCCATTCAGCAAGCCTGTGTCTTTTGGTTGGAGCATTTAATCCATTCATGTTTAAGGTAATTATCAATATGTATGTTCCTATGACCATTTTCTTAATTGTTTTGGGTTTGTTTTTGTAGGTCCTTTTCTTCTCTTGTGTTTCCCACTTAGAGAAGTTCCTTTAGCATTTGTTGTAGAGCTGGTTTGGTGGTGCTGAATTCTCTTAGCTTTTGCTTGTCTGTAGAACTTTTGATTTCTCCATTGAATCTGAATGAGATCCTTGCTGGGTAGAGTAATCTTGATTGTAGGTTCTTCCTTTTCATCACTTTAAGTATACCATGCCACTCCCTTCTGCCTTGTACAGTTTCTGCTGAGAAATTAGCTGTTAACCTTATGGGAGTTCCCTAGTATTTGTCATTTTTCCCTTGCTGCTTTTAATAATTTTTCTTTGTCTTTAATTTTTGCCAATTTGATTACTATGTGTCTCAGCATGTTTCTCCTTGGGCTTATCCTGTATGGGACTCTCTGAGCTTCCTGGACTTGGATGGCTATTCCATGTTAAGGAAATTTTCGACTATAATCTCTTCAAATATTTTCTCTCGTCCTTTCTCTTTCTCGGACCCCTATAATGGGAATGTTGTTGCGTTTAATGTTGTCCCAGAGGTCCCTTAGGCTGTCTTCATTTCTTTTCATTCTTTTTTCTTTATTCTGTTCCACAGCAGTGAATTCCACCATTCTGTCTTCCAGGTCACTTATCCATTCTTCTGCCTCAGTTATTCTGCTATTGATTCCTTCTAGTGTAGTTTTCATTTCAGTTATTTTATTGTTCATCTCTGTTTGTTTGTTCTTTAATTCTTCTAGGTCTTTGTTAAACATTTCTTGCACCTTCTCGATCTTTGCCTCCATTCTTTTTCCGAGGTCCTGGATCATCTTCACTACCATTATTCTGAATTCATTTTCTGGAAGGTTGCCTATCTCCAGTTCATTTAGTTGTTTTTCTGGGGTTTTATCTTGTTCCTTCATCTGGTATATAGCCCTCTGCCTTTTCATCTTGTCTATCTTTCTGTGAATGTGGTTTTTGTTCCACAGGCTGCCGGATTGTAGTTCTTCTTGCTTCTGCTGTCTGCCCTCTGGTACATTGCTTTTAGTTTTCATGTCTTTTTAATCTCCTTCACTCTGGAACAGTTCTTCAGTCTTTGCCTAACCTTTATATCCTTGATATTTTGGGAAATTACAGTTCAGTTATTTTTTTTAGCTCCCAATTTAGATTTGTCTGCTATTTCCTCATGATTAGATTTGGGTTATCACCGAAGTGATATTGTTTCCTTCTATTTTCATCCAATCAGATGGTGCATGATTTTGGTTTGTCACATTGCTGGTGATGTCCACTTTTTTTTTTTTTAACAGGTTTTTTTTTTTTTGGCTTCACCACATGGCACATGGCATCTTAGTTCTCCAGCCAGGGTTCAAACCTGTGCCCCCTGCAGTGGAAGCTCGGAGCCTTAACTGCTGGACCGTCATTTTGACCACTTAAGTAAGAAAGTGTCTGCCGGGCCTTGCCACTGTAAAGTCACCTTTTTCTCCTTGAAATTAACAAGTATTTTGTGGATATTTTGAAACTCTGTAAATATCCCATTCGTAATTAATTAATTTGTTTATTAATACACACAGACTCATGCTTTCCTATTTTATTTTAATGAGTTGTATTTCTTAATGTCATTTCTTTTGACTGGCTCAAATTGTCCCAGATTTGGCCAGCAGGAACCCCTTCATGCTGGCTCACAGGTCCTTTTGACACGTCTCCAACATTCTTTGAGCAATCCTTGCCTTCTGGTACAAAAAGATGTTTTGCACTCATCTTGTATATTTCCTGCTTTAAGCCTGGAATCTGCCATTTCTCTAAGGAACACTGGTTCTTTTTTAGGAAAAATGGTATTTCTGGTTGCTAGGTATGCTCATTGCTATCAGGATTCTCCTCTTCCAGGCTTCTAGACAGCAATAGGAAACACACACACACACACATCTATCTATCTATCTATCTCTCTAGAAAACCATGAGTTAACATTCATACCTCCAGCACCACAGGATTTATGTTATTTTTCTCCCTTTCTATATTTGTAACTCAGCCTTCTGACAGTGAGAAACTCCAGTTATCCTTAATACACTTACTCACGTGCTCAATCCCCTGTATGCAAACTATCTTCCACCACGGCTCCCACCCCCACACAGACACAGATGACTTCCTCAAATACAGTTGGGCTCTAACTCCCCACACCAGTCTGTCTCTCCACATGGATGTCTTCTTCACCCTGCTTGGGCTCTGGAAACCCAGGCCAGCTTCCCCTTTGTGTGTATGCCCTTCTCACCCTGCTCAGACTGTGAGACCCCATACCAGGCTGTCCCTCCATGGCTTCTATAGTGGTTTTAAAATATGTCTGTGAATTCTCTGATACTCCTGCCTTCAAAAGGTGGAACCTAATTCCTTGGCTGTGGGCTGGATTTAGCGACTCACTTCTAATGAATAAAACATGAAGGAAATGATGCCATATGACTTTTTAGGCTAGGTCTTAAAAAGGATCACTCCTTCCTGACTCACTCTCTGGGATCACTGGCTCTCCGGGAAGCTAGTTGCCGTATTGTGAAGACACTCAACAGCCCTGTGGAGGGCGCCACATCTGGATAGGCCCACATGGAGAGAAACCAACTCTTTAGCACTGGCTTTCCAAGTCTGAAGTGAGCCACCTTAGAAGCAGATCCCACCAGCCTCAGCCAAGACTTCAGATGATTTCAGCTCTCTGCCTGTCAAGTCTGTCAGCCAGGGCTCCAGATGTCATAGAACAGAGACAAGCCATTCCTGCTGTGCCCTGTCTCAGTGCTTGACCCACGGAAACTGTGAGATAGTATAAGTTTATTGTTCTAATGCACTAAATGTGGGGGTAATTTCCTATGCAGCAAGAGGTAATTAATATACTTTCAGTGTCATGCTCAGGCTATGACACCCTCACTGAGCATCTCCTTTGCAGGGCTGTCCTACTCACCCTTCTTGGACTCTAACACCTATGCTAGGCCACCCTCCTGTGCCCTCCACAGCCAACTCAAGTTCTGACTCTCTATGCCAGGCTGCCATCCTATATAAATGCTCTCCTTACCCAATTCAGACACCAATACCCGCTCTGTGCCTCCACAGTTCCTTCCACTCCAGGCACAAATGCCTCCTTGTTCTGTCCTACCTAATGCCTTTAGGATTGAATTTTTCAGCAAGATAAGGGAAAAGTAAAAGTAAAAAGAAGTAGAAGAGGAACAAGAATTTATGAACTTGTGCTTATCAATCTCTTTCCTTAAATTGTGCAGCAGAGTTCAAAGCAATGGCATCACCCATAGCCCTTAAATTTCTTGCTTCCTATATGCTGGTTTTTGGTGTCAGCCATCCGGTCCCCCAAAGCCTTGCCTCAATGGATACTTCATTGTAGGCAACCCTAAGCAATAGTTAAATTACTTATTTCATCACCACATGCCATAACTTGCAAGTTCCCATCCCTAAATAATTACTGTTAATTACCTCTGGTACATAACAAATTACTCTGCAATTTAGGGGCTTAAAATAACACACAGTTATTATTTCACAGTGTGTGTGGGTCAGGAATCTGGGCACAGTCTATATGCATCATCTATGTCAAGGTCTCTCACAGGGTGGCAATCAACATATCAGTTGAGGCTGTGATCTCATCTTGATGGAGAAGGATCCATATCCAAGTGCTCTCACATGGTTGTTGAGAAGATTCAGTTCCTCATGAACTATTGGTCAGAAATCCCCACCAGTTCCTTGTCATTTGGACCTCTCCAACATGTCAGTTTGCTTCACTAAAGAGTGCAGACATATGGTAGGAATGTAAATTGGTGCAGCTACTATGGAGAACAGTATGTAGGCTCCTCAAAAAACTAAAAATAGAGTTACCATATGATCCAGCAATCCCACTCCTGGGCATATATCTGGAAAAGATGAAAACACTTAATTCAAAAAAGTACATGCACCCCAATGTTCATAGCAGCACTATTTACAATAGCTAAGATATGGAAGCAACCTAAATGTCCACTGACAGATGAATGAAAAAGAAAATGTGGTATATATATATATATATATATATATATATATATATATATAAATGGAACATTACTCAGCCATAAAAAGAATAAAATAATGCCATTTGCAGCAACATGGGTGGACCTAGAGACTATCATACTAAGTGAAGTAAGTCAGAAAGAGAAAGACAAATATCATATGATATCACTTATATGTGGAATCTTAAAAAATGATACAAATGAACTAATTTACAAAACAGAAAAAAACTCACATAGAAAACAAACTTACAGTTATAACCCAAGGGGATAGCAAGGCAGGGGTGAAGACATAAATTATGAGTTTGAGATTAACATATATACACTACTATATGTAAAATAAATGAGGATTTACTGTATAGCACAGGGAACTATATTCAATATCTTAAGCTATAATGGAAAATAATCTGGAAAAGAATATATGTATATGTATAACTGAATCATTTTGCAGTACACTTGAAACACTGTAAATCAACTATACTTCAATTTAAAAAAAAAGAATGCAAACATAGAAGGCAATAGAGCAAGATGGAAATCATGGTCTTTTGTAACCTGATCTCGGAAGTGATATCCCATTATTTTGCCACACTCTATTTGTTACAAGCGAGTCACTAGGTCCAGATTACAAAATAGCATGACTAGCAGGAGGCAGGGATCTTTGGGAGCCATCTTAAACACTGCCTACCACAATTATCTTAACCCCAATAAAGGAAGATACCAGACTCAGATTCTCTCCATTTCCCTGAGAGTCTATTGCTTATACCTCACACCTCATATGAATTGCTGTTATATTCAGGGTTCTTCATGGCAAAATAAAAAACCAACTCTGGTTAGCTTAAGCAAAAATGGTCTCTATAGGCCTTCCCTGGTGGCGCAGTGGTTGG